>NC_138127.1:48749078-49378249 GCF_964188305.1 Podarcis bocagei
GACACATTCTAGAAGAATGCTGTGCTGTTGGGACCATTGATCATGTTGTTTTGATATTGGAGTACAGTACAGAATTGTGGCCTATAAGTCCCAAAAACATTTGTGTTCTTCAGGATTCTGAGTTAGATGGCCAAACTAGAAGTTGGCAGCCCCACTTCACAGAAAAGAAACTGGACTTCAAGGACAATTAAGTTACCCTAGCAGGCTGGCCTTTGAATGAGGGATAGAACAAGGTGACAATTAGGTTCTCCACATTAGGTTGCATTTTTTAAAAGTCCTTATGAAAATTTGACAGCATTTTAGTGCTTATTTCTCATAATATGTTTTTTTACATACAAGTTTCCTTAATATATTTAATACATTTTCACTAAAATATGCATATTTATGCACACTTTCCCCCAATGCACATGTTTTAATACAGTTTATGGATAGAGAACTGCATGGCAAAATTCAGAGCTGTGTGCATTTCAAAGGACAGCTGCATTTCCTTTAGCAAATTGTTTCAGGAAGTGTGAATTAGATAGGTTCTCATTAAAATGCAAACCAAACTGAATTTCTCCTGCATCTTTACTTTGAACTCAGGGCTTCTTTCCACCTTCGCATCCACGGTCTGTACCCAAGAATGAATGAGCTTATACGGACATAGCATACCTCTGTGAACTTTCCAAGAGAAGGTGGGTATTATTCTCAGCATTTTAAAGCAGGAAGCAATTAAGGCTGTCCCTTATAAACATAGGGACAGGAATGAACCTAGATGTCCTGGCTCACTCTGCAATTTACTAAATCTAATAGCTTTTCCCAGCATAAGAAAAACCACCAGATGGGGACTGTAGCATCATCAAATAAATGAGGGATCTTCACTTAATGATTTGCCATTGCTTATAAGCATAGCATTCTTAAACTGAGGGAGACTGGAAAATTCAGTGATTACCCTGGCTGAACTCTTATGAGCTTTTATGAGCTTCAGATTGAGACATTCTTAACATCAGTCCAGCCCATCCTTAGATAGTCAAGTAAAACAGGCTCTTAGTGGTTAGTGGAGAGGATACTGAGGTATTGGCCTTGGTTACTTTGGGCATGAAATATATGCTGTCAAAAATCCAAGGTAGTCAAATGTAAACTTTGCATGTTGTTGGTATTTTATTTTTTATTTTTTTAAAATAAATTGCTTTATATGTTCTCAGACTATTGAGAAGGAATCTGTATTTTTCCAGTATTCCAGCTGTTTGAGATTGTGGCTGCAATTCTGTTCACAGGCTGTAATACTCTGGATACTTACCTGAGAGTAATCCCCATCAAACTCTTAGTCTTGCATCCAAACACAAGCATAGGATTGTCCCGCATATTTTTTTTATATTGATATTACTTTATCTTTTCTTCTTCTCCCACATTATAATTTCCTAATCCTGAAGGTTCATACAAGACCTTGTATTTCCCCTTGCGTACAACACTGTTACAATTTCACATCTGGCAAGGTACTGAGGAGGGAATCTTTTAAGGCTGTTTGTCTTAAGGTGCTTAAAAAAATTGTGCAGCTGTACTGTAGTGCTTATAGACTCTTACTGCTCTTCTGAAACCTTTGGACAAAAACCCAAATTGCTCCAGACCAGCCCTGTATAACATCACAAGACAGGTTGTTGTTGTTTTTGTTATTGTTGTTGTTGTTTACTAAAGATGAAATATTCAGGTGAGAAGATTACTGAACTTGATTTATGTATAGAATATCCCTGGAAATTGACAGTCTATCTGATTTGTTTTTCATCCTCCTAGTTTTACCATTGTGACAATTGAAGGCAGAGAATAGAAAAAGGAGGTCAGTGGGCAAAGAGTTGGGGTGGGCGAGACCCCTGGAGTATTAAAGTGATTTAACCAGTTTATATTAATGGTATAGGAGGGAGTTTTTTGGGGGGGTCCTCAAAGCATAGCAGGCAATGGATGTGCCATATTGCTGCATGGTTTCAGCTATCAACATGTCTAAATTTAGTTTTGCTGTTAACATTTTATGATTTAGAAGGCTATAACTGCAGCATAGTAGCAAAACAGCCATCATTCCCTTGGCTCTATTTATCAGGCTTCCTCTCTGCAAGGCTTCCCGTTATAAAACAAATTGGGGGGGGGGAGAAAGTGAACAGGATTGAAGGGAGAGACAGGTACTATTTCAGTCTTTCATTTTTTGTTCCATCTGGCAAGTTATAAGAATAAAGATACGGATAAGCCACTTTTGAATAGTCTGTTTTTCAGGTGAAAGTGGAATCCAAATATATAGCTTATTGGCTTCACCAGTGACAGCTAAAGATAGCCCAAGAAGCATGTGTGTGAGATGTAGTTTGACATCTGCTACTCAAAAACTAGCTGGATGTTTATTATGCTGCAGGGAAGATATTCCACGTGCTGCAGTCGTTTGCTAAGTAGAAAGCAGATATAACATGCAAAGGTCTAGCACAGGCATGGCCAAATGTGGCCCTCCAGCTGCTTTGGGACTACAGCTCCCATCATTGCTAGCTAACAGGACCATAGCTGTCAACTTTTTCCTTTTTTTAAGGGAAATTCTCTTATTCCGAATAGGATTCCTTGCAAGAAAAGGGAAAAGTTGACAGCTATGAACAGGACCAGTGGTCAGGGATGATGGGAACTGTGGTCCCAAAACATCTGGAGGGCCAAGTTTGGCCATACCTGGTCTAGCATTAACCATGAAGCTAGGTGAAGCAGTGCTTCAGGCAACCAATGCCATGGGGGTTACAATTTTCTTAGCTCCAACCTGACTCTTCATGTGTAATTAAAGAAAAGAGGAAGACTCTCATTCTTTGCTACAGGTGTGGAATTGCTTAAGGTAGCAATCTTAACTCTAATAGCAGGGGTCAGCAAACTTTTTCAGCAGGCGGCCAGTCCACTGTCCCTCAGACCTTGTGGGGGGCTGGACTATATATATATATATATATATATATATATATATATATATATATGGGAAATGAACGAATTCCTATGCCCCACAAATAACCCAGAGATGCATTTTAAATAAAAGGACACATTCTACGCATGTAAAAACACGCTGCTTCCCAGACCATCAGCGGGCTGGATTCAGAAGGCGATTGGGCTGGATCCGGCCCCCGGGCCTCAGTTTGCTACCCATGTCTAATAGCATAAGTAAGCCTGCTGGATCAAACTGGCACCCCATCTAGTCCAGCATCCTATTCTCACAATGGCCAACTAGATGCCTGTGGGAAGATTGCAAGTTGGACAACAGCACTCTGCCCAACCACATTTCCCACAACAGGTATTCAGAGGCATAGTGTCTTTTATATTGTATGCAGAGCATAGCCATTGTGGCTAGTAACCCTATTTACCTGGCGAATTGAATTCAACAAGACTGACTTCTGAGTGGGCATGGCTAGGATTGCACTGGAAGGCATTAGCACTGAACTTGGAGATAGCCATATAGGGGAGAGGGAATCATGCCTCAAAGTAGAACTTCTAACAAATCTTTCCATGACTTCCTTATAAATTGTGAAAACTTACTATATATGATAGCCAGACTTTCCTCCCTTGACAGCTAGAAACAGTCTCTCCTAGCACCGAAACTAATTATTCAGTGTGCAGAAATGGAGGTCCCAAATGCCATGCACTCAACCAGAGGTTTGCTCCCTCTAGTCAAACATTTTATGATCCCTTTTGCCTTTCACGATCACAACTTAACAGAACACCTGCTGCATGCAGAGTTCCATTGCCACTTCCTACAGGGAATGAGTAAGTATAACCCCAGTGGCAACAGCTAGCTCAGTGTCTATTCCAGGTAAACCACTGGAAAACATGATTAAAGTTTGCATTATTAGGCGTATAGAAGGACAAAACCTCTTGTGGAAGAACCATCGAAGAGATTACATACTTCATCAACCTTATTTAAGAGTGTCAGCAAGTATTGAGATAGGACTGATCTGGCTTGTAAGTACAAAGGGTTCTATTTGGTTCGATGGTTGTTTTATTGTAATGTGATTTTAATTGTTGTATTGATTCACACACCCCTTTATAAGCCATCTTGACCTTTGGAGCAGAATCATGTTTCTAAAAGGTTTTAACAGAGCAATCCTAGGGAGGGGTGTATGAGACAGAGAAAGAGTTGGTGGCAGTAGAACCACTGTTTCCTAAGCCCTGCTGGGCTCCCACCAACCAGGGTGGAAGATGGAGGGGCAGCTTTCAACCTCTTGCCACCTTTTTAAATTACCCATTTGTTTCTTTTCAAATTATAGCAGAAATAACTATGCCAGCTCAAGGTCCGGCAGAGTTTCCCCCATTGCACTGGATGTGCATTTCTGAGAAATTAGGGAACTTTGGAATTGGTGGATCTAAAGGTCCCTCTCAGTCCCTCTCTGACATGACACCCTTACACTTTTGCCCTTACCACCCATGGGGCACTGTTGGTGAAGCATCTATAGTGGCAGAGGTTTCCCCTGCCAGTCAAGGGAAGACCGCTGCAGTAGCTTAGAAACATATTGCAGTACAGTGGTACCTCAGGTTAAATACTTAATTCATTATGGAGGTCCATTCTTAACCTGAAACTGTACTTAGCCTGAGGTACCACTTTAGCTAATGGGGCCTCCTGCTGCCGCCGCGCGATTTCTGTTCTCATCCTGAAGCAAAGTTCTTAACCCGAGGTACTATTTCTGGGTTAGCAGAGTCTGTAACCTGAAGCATATGTAACCTGAAGCATATGTAACCTGAGGTACCACTGTAATAATAAATAACAACAATAGGTGGGACCCCAGAAAGTAGATCTACTAGTGCAAGAATGCCTGCTTGCATCATGGAATTTCCCCTCCCTCTTCTCTACCCAAGCACGCTCCCCAAATCTGCTCCAGGGGGTCGAGGAACCCATAGTAGGGTGCAGGGGGCATGAGAGGAGAGGGGAAGGAGGTTCTGTTGCACAGCTGTGCTCTAGTAGATCTACTTTGCTGGTATGATGGTTATTATGAGTATGGTGATGTTGATCATCGTAATAGTAATAGACCTGTATCCTGGTAACTTTCTAAGGACCATAGACTTGCACCCTTAAATAAATGAATAACATTCAGTAAACACCCACTGAGGGACAGAATAACTGAGATTTCAACATTATTCTCAGACCAAAATGGCCTCCACTTAGGCACACCTCCAGATTTTTTTGTTTATTTGTTCCTAAAAGTGGAGGGTGGGGGAGGGCGCCAATAACTCAAAATAATTCATATGAGTTCATATTAAGGAAATACGTTGTTTGTATTCTCTAAGGAAATTAGGCTGTGTGTTTTCACTTTATGCATCAAATTTAGCTTTCCCCCAGATAACCCTGAGGGAAGCGGGTGCAGCTGATTTCTTCATTTGCAAGCCAAAAACCTGACAGCCCCAGATGTGAGCCAGTCCAGCTTTAGGTGTGAAAGCTGTTTTTGAAAGCCAAAATACAGGCAATTAAGGAGATTCTCCTCATTTTGAGCTCCTCTTTAACCAGGCTGTCAGTCCTGGATGTGGTGTTCCAGACAGAGCAAGGATGAACATGATAGACAGAACACCTGGAGCCTTTCCCAAGAGAAACAAAGCAGAAGGACAAATAAAATAAAAGCAATGGCCACCTACTGTAAAGAATTGCTGAGCAACAATGGCAAGGAATGAACTAATGAGGGAACACATAATGAGGCAAAGGAGAACAGATAGCAGGATAGCTGGGCAAATGCTGTGCACTACCTCAAAAATACAACAAGCTGTACACACACTATCCTTAAAGCTATCCTTAAGTCAGAGAAGTGTTTACCTTATTAATACAGTGCAGCCTTATTTGTGCATTTAAAAATTCCATTTTGACTCTTAGAGAAAATACACCCACTCATGCAAATTTATGAAAATGCCTGAAACGTGTAGTTCAAGTTTTTGATTGTTTTGGTGGAGGTGGGGGGGGGACCCATCAGTCAAGCTTCTTTTGCCATAGTTGTGCCATGATAGCAACCTAATGGTTAGCGCAGGGGGCACCAACCTGGGATCTGTGGGCACAAATGCACCCACAGAGGGCTGCCCTGTTTTCCACAGGGCTCCTATCCTCACCACTTGACACTGATATTCAACTTTCAAGAAACATTATATTGCAACCAATAAAATAGATTGTGGTGTGTGTTTTGCATGGTGCCCACAACCATTTCTCAGCTTTGCAAAGGTGGCCCCAGGCCAAGAATTCAATAACTCGGTTAACTTTGAAGCAGGCAGAAACTGCCTCAAACTTCCCTCCTCCTCCTTGCAGGCTTCCAAATGTCTGTTTGTGAGGTGGAAACATGGATGAAAGGGCTTTCCTTTTCTAAATATCTCCACTTATGTAGAGTGAGGGAAGAAAGCAAATATGAAAACAGGAAAAGAAATATTAGCTGTCCATGTAGTGATCTCTAGTTTAAATTTGTAGGTAGAAATAACCAATAAGAGAAGAGCAGATTCTCCTCCCCTCAAAAAACCACTCACACGTTGTGCAAATAATCACCTTTTAATTGTTTCACCTGGGTGTTGCCTTTGTGCTGGCTTGCGCATTCAAGGTGGGTGGCTCAAAGTTCAGAGAGCACTGAACAATATGGAACCCCGTGTGATCAAACTAAGTATAAATTAACTTGAGCGTTATGTTTCAGCAGATGAAAACACCACCATTTCCTTTTTAAAAAAAAATAAATATTTATGGAATAAAATGTTGCATTGCAGAAAGGACTTAACTGTGTTACACTAATTGAAGGAGAGTGCCTGTAAATGTTTAATATGCCCACAGGAATGTATGCAATCCAAGAAAACAAAGAGTAAAACATCAACAGGATGCTAAATTGTCCTTCTCAGATACCTGAGTTAGGAAACCAAGGCAGGATTAAGTTAACAGTTAACTGTGAAACCAGGATAACAAGGCTGCAATCCTAATCATACTTACTTGGGAATAAACCCAACTGAATTCAATGAGACTTCCTTCTGAGTGGTTGGCATCTGTCGTGAAACAATGTTCCATGCATCTTTGGGCGGTGGAGAGTTAAGGGTGCCTGCTGTGGCTGTAGAGACCTGTACATAGGGTTGCCATACATCCGGATTTTCCCGGGCATATTTGGAATACAGCAGTTGGGAGCAGTGTCTGGGCAGAAATCGGGGAAATGTCTGGGGAAATCCGGACAGCCCATGTCGGCAGTGCCGTTTTTCCAGCTCAAAAGTGGCAAATTTTGGTGGGCGATTTTGCCCAAAGAGCTCAACAACTTTGGGCAAAACTAAAAGAAGCTCAACAACTGCCTAGATTTTTAACAGTTTGAAATATGGCAACCCTACCTATATGGGAAAGACATGTTTTGTTGCAGCCAGGGCAGATGAAAGCATCTGCTTACACTGATGCTTTCGTATTCAGAAGTGTTAGAAAAGTGAGAGCGAGAGGAAGTCAGGGCGAGGAAAAGTTGTACAGAAACATATCAAAGGATTGATTCACATATATCCCAGAGCAGATGACAAATCTTGGAGATGTGGGACAACAGGAGTGAAAATATCACGTTTGGTGTATGTGTACTAAGTTGTTCTGGGAGTTAGTGTTGGTGAACACCAAGGAAATGACAGGTTGTAACAAAGCAGGCCCCATTAATCATTTTGTTTGGTAACGCAGAAAATGAAGTAAACAGGGTGAATAGAGAAATGCTTACTTATGTATTTACGGCTGTCAGGATGGCAGTCTGCCAAAAGTGGGAACAGAAAGAATCTCTGACACAAGAAGATGGTTGAATGGGATATGGGATACATGCTGAAGCTGACGGACAGGATCAAAAACAGAGAAGGTTGGCAAGGGAGTAAGAGCTTTATTGATAGATTGTCATTGTTTATTATGGATTGGAATAACAAAGTGCAACCATATAACTTGCTGGGAGATGGGTAATAGATGACTGCAAATGTTCACTACTTCTCTTCAGTTTCCCTCCTCCCTTGTATAAAGCATATGGCATTTACTCTGTACAGTATGTTTTTTAACCTCTGTATCTCACTTATGTTATGGATTAACACAAACAATTATAAGCTTGTATTACAACTTACTGCCATTTATTTTAAGTTTTAAAAATGAGGGGATTTATTTATTTTTTAAGAGCATTTTAGAAGGGAGGCATTTTTCAGGACTGCCAAAAATGTTCACAGGAAACTGAAGCTCTAGTTTCCATGACTTGCTAGAAGACTTTAAAACCCTTATGTTTTAGTGACCTTTAAAAGTCCCATCTGAAAACGTTCTTGCTGACTCTTCTGCAATTCTTTTTATTCACTGTATGCTACCTTTTACAGCCTCTGTGATGAACAAAAGCTAAAGGGATTAAAATGGAGTTGATGGGTTGCCAAACCACTGGATGTTCTTTTTCTAAACTACATTTATTTTTGTTTCCCTAGTTGTCCTTTGTCGTCCATCTGCTGGAATCCTCTTCTAGATAAGACCCATTACAACCAAGTATTAGGCCATGGACTGTGCCTAGTCACTGACTATCATCTTTGTGCAGAACAATGGGCAGAAAGGTTACTCTCTACCTACACATTGAGACCTTGAGGAGTAACAGGAAGCACTGTGGAAAAAGGCATGCTGGAGCCTGGTATTTTTTGTGGTATTTTTTACATAAACTGTGCTATTCATGTAGAAATGTTAAGCCAAGTAAATAAAACAAATCCAACTGTAATATTATTACCAATGTTGTAAACCTTGGTTTACAAACTTAATCCGTTCCAGAAGTCCGTTCTTAAACCAAAGCATTCTTAAACCAAGGCATGCTTTCCCATAGCAGTGGGGGACTCAATTTACAAATCGAACACACTCAACAGGAAGCAGAACATGTTCTGCTTCCAAGGCAAAGTTCACAAACCAAAACACCTACTTCTGGGTTTGCAGCATTCTTAATCCAAGTTGTTCATAAACTAAGCTGTTCTGAAAACAAGGTACCATTTTAGCTTGCAAGTATGGGTGAGTTGTGGAAACTGGAAGAAATATATTTGGGTATCCTTTTGTCATTAAGTATAAACCACATTCATAAAATGTCTTCAATGAATTCCAGTCATTCTCTTTATAACTGGGACCTCCACAACTTTATTAGTCAGATCCTCCATCATGGAGAGCACGTGTTGCGGTGAGATCACCAGAAACTGCCTCCCTGTTGTGGGGCAGAACCGTTTGGATGGCCAAAACACCCCATTGGTTGCCCCTCTGTTGCTGAGGCAGAAATTTGGTCAGTTGGGTTGGCTATTGGCTGCTGAGGGGCTACTTAAGCTGCTGCATGTCGCTGGAGAGTTTCACTTTCTTGCAACGTGCAGCGGATCACCCGCCCTCCTTTCTCTATATTTAGGGTTGTTCTTATGGCCTTGCTATGCCTGTCTAGGAGTCGTCTGTTTTGGAGCAGGGGCCCAGTAGGAATTTTGCCATTTGGCTGATTGGCTGGTGCCACTTGGTTTTTGCCCACCATGTAGCAAATCGTCACAAGGTTGGCGGTTAGGCATTTGGTTCAATGTTTTGGGGAGAGGATGTTGTTGGCTGTGCCTGCCCCTCCATTGCTGCTGCTAGGGAATTCCATTAAAGGAATCCAGGGGCTCGTCATGCTTTTGTCCAAACCCTGTCAAGGGGCTAGGGCCATGCCAGAGCCCCTGGGAGCATCTGGGGTGAGCTGTGAGATCAAAGCCATTTCTTGCTCCCCCAGGTTGCTTTCCCTTACTGACATATGGTGGTGCCCAGTGTCAGTCCTCTTCCTGTCACTGTGCAGGTTCAGGTAGTCTGGAACCAATGCCTAAGCAACCACTCACATGCTGTAATCAATAAAGTTGTGGACAAAATTTAATGCCAAAAACCTTAAACTAAAATCTGTGTCTTTTATGTCTTCATTTGGGGGTGGTTTTTTGGGGGGGGGTCTTCACATGCAATTATTGCTATTATTTACTAAATTTGTATAGCACCCTTTATCCGCAGATCTCAGGGTGGTACACTACAATTTAAAAACCACAAACTACATAGTAAAAATAAGAGCAACAAGAAATCCACAATCCCCCCTTAAGGCTGCTCTACTCGGCCAACCTGAACACAGCTCAGCAACCATATACTGGGATTTGCCAATTGCTTTGCACCTCTCCTCTCCATTTTTCAGTACTGCTTGGGCAACAAAACCAGCTCCTGATAGGCTGTGATATTTTCTTCTTGATTCTCTGAAGCATGGTAGCAGTCTTGCTAGAATAAAATTATAAACTAAAAAGAAGGAGAAGGAGACAAAGGAGGAGGAGGAGGAGGAGGAGGAGGAGAAGCAGCAGCAGCAGGCAGTCCCTGGCAGGACCCCCAAGCTGGCTTAGCCCTCCAAGGCAAAATATTTTTTAAAAAATTAAAAGGGGGTGGAAAGGAAGCAGATACCTGGAGAAGAAAGACTTTGGCAATCAATACCACCTGCCATTGGATCCAATGTGTTCTGACTATATGTGATTTTGGCTTTAGGTGTGATCCCGGAACGTAACTCAGACCTTCCAAGTGTCCCTATTTTTCCAGGGATGTCCCTGATTTAGATAACCTTTCCTGGTTTATGATTTGATCCCAGAATGTCCCACTTTTCCTTAGGAAGTCCCTATTTTCATTGGAGAAATGTTGGAGGTTATGGTAACCCCCATATACGTTGCAGGCTTATTGTGTCTGAAAAGAATAAATTGCTACAGGGAGCAAAAGAACACTGTTCAAAATGAAAATCTCAGGCAACTTGAGCTAGAGTAGTAGCACTTGGAGTGAACGTGATGCTACTTTTGGAGGCCTTAATTCTGCTGTGCTGGATTTGAAATTATTAGCTTTCAATTAAACCTTTTATTAGCTGAAGACAGTGAGCACGGTGAATGTGAAAAGCCCTTTTCTCTCCCTCTTTTTTGATTTAGGAAATAATTACCCAGGTTTCATGACAAGGACCCAGGTATCGGCAGGTTACATCAATTTTATCGCATTAAAGGAATGCTAGAATCACAGCTGGTTTTCCCAAAGCAACAGAGCTGTCATTCACAGGGAATCTCATTGAAGTGCAAATGCTGTCAATCCTCGCTTCAGTCCATTCATTTTGGAAGAAAATGTATTTGATGCCTGAGGGATGGGGACAAATTAAGAGAGATTTTTCTTTATGCGATGGACCCAGCAAGGCCCTGCATACAGTACAGCAAACTGCACTACCTGCAGGGTGCTCATCCACCATGAAAGTCCTCTATTATCTCATTCTTTACATGAATGAAATGTGAATACAGTTCCTCGTTCTCAAAAACCATTACACTGATTGGATTTTGTCTGGAAGCCACCGAATGAGTTTTTCCACACAATTATTTTCAACAGATTGAAAATGTGTGCCTCTCTTCTGTCAGGTGGTGACGGAAGCCGCTCTTGAGTTTTAAGGATCTTAAAAAATAGCAATGTTTTGTAACCTTTTTTCTTTTCTTTTTTTGAAGTCTTCAGCCTGCAGGAGATGGGGAAGAAAATCAACAATCTAACAAATCCCTTTCTTTTTCTTTTGCCAGAATATGTTTTTCTGGAACACTTACTGGGTTTATTGTGTTCGATGACTGGAATTGATTTCAACATAAACACACATGTGTTGAAGACATTCATTCATAAGGAAAAGATCAAGGGGCCAAAACTATGTTACATTAACATATATACCAGCAACACAGAAGCCTCAAGAGGCAGGGAAATTTAGTGGATGGGGTGTGGGACTTGCACTGGGAAATGTAAGCTCAGATCCTTGCTTGGACATGAAGCTACTGGGGCAGTGACTGTTTCAGTGGTTATGAGGAAGAGGAGATTGCTGATATGAGCTCTTTGGATGACTGGCAGTGTTTTATTAAATTAGTTAACATAGTATTCTAGGAAGCCTGTAGTTCTGAATCAAATACCGTGGCCTCAGGAATTTTCAACCACCACCACCACCACTACCTTTTGGTTTAAGACAGAATCATAAAATCACGGAACTTTAGAGTTGGAAGGGACCACGAGGGTCATTTAGACCAACCCCCTGCAAAGCGTGTTCTCCTTCATGGAGAGCACGTGTTGCGGTGGGGTCTGCTGAGCCACCCCTCTGTTACCAGGCAGGGTCTCTAAAGATGGCCTGGGACAGTGATTGGTTCACTGGGTTGCTGGGGTAAAAGTTATGTTGCAATTTTGGTGGGAGGGGTAAAATGTTTAAATACTCTGCACGCAGCCTGGAGCTTTCTCTTTGCTGCGTGCAATGGATCACCCGCCCACCCACCCTTGAGTAAGGGGTTGTTGCATTGATCTTGCTATGCCTGTCATGGGGTCGTCTGCCGTTGGGGCAGGGGGCTGGTAGGAATTTTGTCCATCTGGCTGATTGGCTGGGCCATTTGGTTTTTGCCTACTGCGTAGCAAATCGTCACAACTTGTAAGGTTGCGGTTAGGCATTGGTTATAAATTGGTGGAGGAGGGGTTAGGATAGGCTGGGCCTGCCCCTCCATGGTTGCTGCGGAAAGGGAATTCCGTTAAAGGAATCCTGGGGCTTGCCATCTTTTCGTCCAATCCCTGGAATGGGACTAGGGCCGGCAAGCCTTCGGGGAGCATGCGGATGAGAATTGAGGGTCTGTGACTCAGCTCCATTTCTCCCCGACTTGCTTTCCCCCGCACTGTCTTTCGGTGGTGCCCGGAAGTCCGTTCTGTCCCCAGGCGGGGGGACAGATAGTCTTAACCAATGCCTAAACAACCACTCACGGTTTTGTATTTAAATAAAGTTGTGGCCAAAATTATGCCAAAAACCTTAAACAAAAATTAAGTGTGCGTTGTGAGTTATTTGGGGGGTGGCTTGGGGACCTTGACACGCAATGCAGGAATCTATTGCTCAAAGTTGGGCTCAAGCCCACCCACACTGAAAAGAAAAGTGGGTGGCAGGGGCATAGAGCTTGGAGAGGAACAAATTCCATGACAAGGCACAAAAACCAGCACTGTACCAGAATTGGTTTCATATTCTTAAATGGCGTGTCTGCACTTTCTTAAACAAAAGACAGTTGTTTTGAAGCTCTGAACCTTGTAAGAAAGGTGCAGTCTCTGATCTGAAAACCTGCCCTACAATAGTGCCTCATTTAGGAGGAAACTGCACTCTGCACATTTTCAAAAGAAATCTTTGTTTATGGTAAATCATTTCCCAGAATGCTTTTGTTATCTTGCACGTCCACCACGTATCAAAGGCGGAGGGAAGTCAATGGATTCAGGGAATCCTATTCTCCAACCTGTCCATTCTCTCACTTAATTGACTACAGTACAGGAAAATATTGTTTGCAGTGCTTTACTTTGGCAGGAGGTTGGGCTAGATGACCTTTGGCTGTGGTCTGATAATTTAGCTGGAAGTAGATTCAATTTCTTTTTAGTTGAAGTAGATTCAGTTGATTTCAGTGGAATGTGCTTTGTGCTTAGGACTGCAACATAACATAGACACTTATTTTTGCAGCCTTAGTTTTAGGAAATCCTAAGGATGTTTGTGCATGTGTGTGATACAGAGAGAAATGAAGGCAGTTTAACATTTCATCCAATGTGTGGTAGGGCAGAAGGGGGGGGGGGTAGAGGAACACTCAAATCTGAGTGTCTCCAATTATACAAAAACAATTTCTTTTAGTGGGGAACAGAGGTTTAGACATGCTCAGAAGCACTTCCAAATTTGTCTCTGATTGGTGGAGACATGGCAAGGTATTGGAAGGGCTTGGGGTCATTTGGATGCAAGCAGCTTCCTTCTTAGCCTTTTTGACATGAGAGCCCCATCAGTTGGACCACAGCATTGGAGAAGCTGTCGCCATCAGAGTGGTGGGATCCAGCACTGGATCTGTTTCACCAACGTCAGACCTCGGTTCATGATTTCAGGTTGGTGATCCTGTCCATCCACTCACTGGCAGAGAAAGAGGGGGATGGGGGAGCGCACCGCCCCCAGCACCACGATCCCTGTGGGGTGCCATTATGGCTGCCCCCCCGCAGGGCGCCATACCCCTGTGGATGGCATGCCACACCCCCAGGATGCGCACCATGCTCCCGGGATGCACACCAGACATGCCCCCGCCTGCTCTCTGCCACTGCATCCACTGACCCCTTGAATGCTGCCCTAGGGATCATAGGACTGCCCCCTTCTAGGATGGCCGATCTCTGCCTTTTCTCATGGTGGAGAAGGAAGCAAAATCATCAGGGACTCTGTCTTGCACACTTTTAGCCTTGTGTGCATCCAATTTAAGTGTGGGTGTTCAGGGTTAGGGTGTAACTGTCTTTGAAAATGCTATTTTTTCTGGCACATGCATTTTTTTGGGTGGGTGGGAAGGCAATAGAATGAAGCTTTAGAGTTGTTGGGTTAAAAACAAAACAAAATTGAGGCGATGCCCATTATAATAAAGAGTGTGAATGTGTGTGCACAATGAACATATGTTTATATTCCGAAACACATGTAATTAAAGCGGCTAAACTGAAAGAGAGGAAGGAAGATATAATTAAGCACGAAGGTTGTTCATGCTAGTTGTTCCTCCTCCTTACTTATCCGATCAGCCTGTTAATCATATCCCCCCCTCTGTTTCAAGATGTTTGAAACTTTCCTAATTTGAGCTGGCAGCTCTTCCCTTAATGTTATTTTAATAGACCTTGTCTTGCTTTCAGAGAGCAATGAAAGCAAAGGTTTCGTCAAGAAAGAAAATTGCCTTATCCCTGCTGAGTTGTTGATTTAGTACAGCTATTAATGACTAAAAGAAGTTAGAAAAAAAGATCTTCCTACTCCATCTTAAAACCAACTATAGAGGAAGAAGTCATCAGGGTCATTTCCTAAACATTCCCACAATGGGCAAAGTACCCTAAGTCCTTCCTTCTCCATCCTGGTTGGCTCCATATGCTTGGACTACACTTATCACCAGCTTCATCCATCACAGACAAATATATCCTTGTGGGTTGGCCATCTTGACTACTGTGAATAAATGAATGGTAAGGGAACTGAGGGGAGGGGGAGGTCCTAATATCTATGGATATTTTCCTGAATGGGCAATTCACTTGCATGCATAGTGTCTGAGATGAATGTTCTACAGGGTGCTCTATATATGAAATGGAAGTGAAAGATGAAACTAGTGGGAGCCACCTTGTGGGAGGCTGTTCAAGTTGCTCTCTGGAGATCTGCTGCCTGCATTTATAGGCCTGCTTTCTTCCAGCAGATGACCTCCGATGACTTCCATCTCCTCAGTCTGATTGCATTGCTTTGTAGTATTACTGTAAAACTTACTTTGCTGAGAATACTCATTTGCATTTGAAATATCTCAGCTTTGCATTACCTAAGATCAGACTCCCACACTGATAGATCAGAAGGAGTTTTAAACCAGTTACCGAAAAGCTGTTATTCCAGAGCTCTAAATTATATTTCCCCATCTAACTGTTCATATGGTCAGAGCAATGTAAAGGTGTGTGTTAACTGTATTATTTGGATGCCGAAAAACAAGGTCATCATGACATTGATAGCAGTATTGACAGATCTTGACAAGTTTAAAGTCAACTGAAAGGTAGAATTGAAATGCTTTTCCTCCCCCGAGGAACATGGTGGATAATGGCATATATTTATTGCTGTTCCGCTTGCAAAAATATTTAAATTTCTTTTTTTTTATTCTTCCAAACAATAAACTTGCAAAGTAGGCCAGTGTACTCATTTTATGGAAAAAGGAGTTGTATTTAAGGCTGCAATCTTTTGCACAGTTTCTTATATCTGTGTAAGTATGTACAGCAATGAGCTACATATCTGTCCAAAATCCAAACCTTTGAATCATTAGGACATATTTGAAAATAAACTTACTAAGGCTCCCACAGCAGCACAGGAGAGGAAGGAGCTATCTCAACTACAAAGTCAATTTTTAAAATGGTTGGATTGAACACAGATTTCACAGGTCCATGCTCAGTATGCTGTTCTCCCTGAATTGTGCAAAAGATAATCACAGAGGAATATACCTCGACTGGAATTCAATGCATTGAGATTTTGCTTTCTGGGTTGGGGAGTGGATTAAGCAGCCTGATTTCTTTAGAATTCATTGGGAGTTGGGTTTTCTCCTTCCTTAGGCTGCTTTTGAATGTCCTAGTTCATAACAAAATAACACAAGCCTGTATATCCTTGTTTTTACTGCATTTTGTCAGATTGTTCATGACTGGAATATTGATTGTGAGATTGCATCTGCAACTGCCAAGCACTCACCTCCCATCAGTCTAGTTCTCCTTTTCCATTATGCCATAAATAGATTGCCTAGCACAATAGACTGCACAAATATGCAATATCAGTCAAGTTGCATGAGCCTGTTTCTGTGTGTCAGTGTGGTTTAAAAGGAAAAGGAAAAGAAGTCAGACACAAAAGCGGACTCAGTGTATAGAATTTTGAAATGCATTATAATTAATAATAGTAACAAGTAAGGTGGAGATCCTTAACATTTAACATCCCAGGCTTGAACACATTCATTGGAAATAAAGCCCATTGATTGTAATGGAAATTACTTCCAGGGTACTGGGGTAAGGGCCCAAAGTGCTCACTAAATGACACAAATGTAAAAATAATCTTTGTTGGCTTCAAAGTAACCAAACTAACTTGCCACCTCATCTTTTTACTCTGTATGCACAAATGAGGGCTGTGAATGCTGCTTGAAGTAGAACATGATGGAGTTTGGGCAATAGGTGCTGTTCAAACATGCAACAGAAATACCTTTTATGGTATACAAGCTCAGAAGGACCCCAGCTTATATACCTTAAAATCTTCTGTGCTGAAATACCTAGGGGTTAATATGACTGCCAAAAATCTGAATTTATTTAAAGATAATTATGAAAAGTGTTGGTCAGAAATTAAAAAGGATTTAGAAATTTGGTCAAGATTGAAGCTTTCCCTGTTGGGCCGAATTGCTGCTATAAAGAATATGTGTTGCCAAAAATGTTGTTTTTGTTTCAGACCCTACAGGTTGTGGACAGGGTGGAATGCTTTGGAAAGTGGCAGAGAGATATCTCTAAATTTGTCTGGCAGGGCAAAAAGCCCAGAATAAAATACTAACTGACGCAAAGGAAAGAGGGGGGTTTGCCCTGCCGGACTTAAAGTTGTATTATGAAGCTGCAGCTTTCTGCTGGATGAAAGATTGGTTACTTCTTGAGAACACTGATGTCCTGGATCTGGAAGGGTTTAATAATGCTTTTGGATGGCATGCTTATTTATGGTACGACAAGGTAAAGGTTCACAAAGCTTTCAAGAACCATATTGTCAGGAAAGCAATATTTAATGTCTGGATAAAATAGAAAACAAGACCCCAAGGTGGTTGTCACCAATGGAAGCCAAGGCTCGGAAAAGACTCAATATGGAGGCCGAATGGCCGAAATATTGGGAAATAATAGAAAAAGTAGGAGATACTTGGAGGCTGCAGAGTTTGGAGAAATTAAAGGATAAAGTGCGAGATTGGTCACACTATGCTCAGATTAAGGAGGTTTTTAATTTGGATAAAAAGATAGGATTCCAGGTGGAAAAATCGAAATTAGAAACAGAACTGTTAGAACCAAAAACTAAGGTACTTTCAAAAATGTATAACTTGCTGTTAAAATGGAACACTCAGGATGAAACGGTTAAATCAGCTATGATAAAATGGGCACAGGACATTGGTTATAACATTATGTTTGCTGACTGGGAAAGGTTATGGACCACCGGTGTGAAGTTCACGGCTTGTAATGCCTTGAAAGAAAATATTGTGAAAATGATATACAGGTGGAACATGACTCCAGTCAAGCTTGCAAAAATATACCATTTGCATGATAATAAATGTTGGAAATGTAAGGAGACTGAAGGAACATTCTTTCACCTCTGGTGGACCTGTCCGAGAGTGAAGGCCTTCTGGGAAATGATCTATAATGAGTTAAAAAAGGTATTTAAGTATACCTTTCCCAAGAAACCAGAGGCCTTCCTTTTAGGCATTGTCGGCCAGAAGGTGTTAAAGAAGGACAGAACCTTCTTTATGTACGCAACAACAGCAGCAAGAATACTTATCGCCAAGCATTGGAAGACACAAGATTTGCCCACACTGGAAGAATGGCAGACGCAACTGATAGACTACATGGAGTTGGCCGAGATGACTGGCAGAATCCGAGACCTGGGAGAAGAGACAGTGGAAGAGGACTGGAAAAAGTTTAAAGACTATTTACAAAAACATTATAAGCTGTATGAATGTTAAGAAAGTGCACGAAAGGAAACAACATGGCACCAGCAATTTAGTTGAAGGATATATGAGAATAAGTGGAAGTTAATAAATAAAGATGAAACATGAAGTAATGTTATGTCTAAACCAAGCTGTTAGGCATTTGATAAAAATACTTAAAGTCTGAGGCATAATATATGAGAATTAGAAAATAAGAACTGAAATAAGGTAATAATTTGCTGCCTATAATTTCTTTACGGAGAACGCAGGAAAGGGAGATGTGAGGAAGTCCAAATAGTTATGAAAAAATGATGTATGAACAGTTATGATCTTTTTTATGTTATGTTTATGTTTTTGTCTACCTGTTTCTTTTGTCTGTTACTTTTTGGTGAAGGTATTGTATATGTTTGGTGATCTGCTTTTGTTTAAAATTTGCAATAAAATATTATTTAAAAAATAAAAAATAAAATCTTCTGTGCTTATCAGCCTTGCAGAAGAGGGGTGAAAAACAAAATATGAACTGGAGCATCCAATCTTTTAGAAGTCTAAATTGCATAATATCTTTTTTTTTAAAAAAAAAAAGGAAGGGAGGTATGCGTGAGTTGCACTTCCCAGTGACTGATGATGGTGTGGATACCCCCTTACATAACTCCCCCATATGGCTGATAAGACAGCTCACTTTGCACTCATTACAAACAGTTGAACCCAGAGTGAATGCCATGCCCCTGTCCCCAGCTTTCATATTCCTCGTATCCTGTATTAGAATGCTCTTCCAGTTGGGGAGCCATTTGCATACGCTAATTTATATGTAGATATGAGAATTAAGAAGTAATGTAATGCCTGTAATTTCAACAGAAATACATTTCACCATGTTAATTATGTCTGTGACCAGGTGCCCTATGTGCCCACTCAGTACTTGGAAAAGATAGGAAACTTCAAAGGCCCTGATCCACCTTATTGTGGCTCATTGTCTTGAAAAAAGGCTTTCAGAGGACAGCATTTCAAACAGAAGACTCCTTCCAACAGGATTGTCCTCTGACAGCCCTACCAGTAGGGTAGGACAATGGCTGCTGTTCATGCAAGAAAGAGACCAAACCAAACACTAAAGAAATTAGCCAGCCTTGATCTTTCCGGAAGAGATTTATCATTGCTTGCATGATGTATATGGCAAATAGCTATGATGCTATATATTAAAGCTGTGGGATAAAAAAAAATTAAAAAATGGAATATGAAACATGCACTGTTCTTTTAAGCAAGGACAAATTCAGATGAAAACCACCAGAAGTGGGAGGAGGGGCAGCATGAAAAGTTAACCATCAAAGTAAAAAAAAACAACAAACGCCCAGGAATGGTTTAGTGAAAACAACAATTTTAAAAATGGATGCTTAGTTTCATGTTCTTGCTTGCTTATGCATTCTTCAACAAATGGACCACAAGCCCTGACAAAAAAACCTAAAATGATAATAAATTCTATAGTAAGATACGCTAATGTAGCAGCCCGCAGATCATCTTCAAATATTTAGTTTAATGAGTGAGCTGTTATTTCCTATTACTGCTGCTTCTCCTGCTAGGAAGTTGAGTCTGGTTCCCAAAGCCAGTGGGAAGGAACCAGGACAAATCAGCATAATTAGAGATGTGCATTGTGCTTCATTTTCATTTATGTTTACTCCTTGTTATTACAATTTTTCTTAATTGTGTTCTGCAGTAATTCTAGAAGATGCTAATGGAGCTGGCCTTACCTCCGGGCTACTGTAGGCAACATGAGAGCAGCACTTTTAATGCAGCAAATGGGAAACAAGAGACTTTCCTTTTCCAGTGCCAGCTTTTTCCTTGCTGCTATTGCTCCTTAAGAAGAGGCTCCTCTTAAAAGAGCCCTCCTGGATCTAGCTGAGCATTCTGTTTTCGCAGCAGCAAACCAAATGCCTATAGGAAGCCTGCAAGCAAGTAGGAGCTGAGTGCAACATCATTCTCCCAACTTGTGATTCCCAGGCATCTGGGTGGGTGGGTGAGAGAGAGAGTAAATGTGTCTGATACCCCCTTAAAACTGTCACAATCACAAAAGGACATGGACTAGGACTGAGAGTATATGAAAATTGTTGGGATGTGAATAAATGCTAGTAGAGGATATATTTATTAGATATTAGCCTTCCTTCCTCATGTTTGTGAGGAACTTAAAAGGAAGCTTATATAGGCTAGTTTTAGCTTTTTAGTTTAAGTAATCCAGGATGCTTTAAGGCAGACTGGATTTCCCAGATATTTACCCCTTTTCTCCTCATTAAAACAACAACAGTAAAATGTAAAAATACTATTTACTCATTCGGAATACCCGTTGAAGAGTAACAGATACAGCAGCTTTGTTCAAGCAGGCTTAAAATGTTAATTCAGTTACACAGTCATACTTGAGTCTAGCTGAAAATGTGGAGCTCAGACATGGCAGATGTTCTCACATTGTTGGCAGAACAGAAAGAGATGGAAAGAGGAAAGGGGTGTGCACAGGCAGGTAGGAGAATATATAGCTACACCCTACCCCTGTCAATGCACAGTGGGAACGTCTCTCACAGGGTTCTGTCTAGCAAGCTTACAGGAAAACTCTGAGCTTCAGCTCCTGTCAGGTGCTTATCTAGCAAAACATGAACTGTTGGTTTGACTGTGTTTTAAATATCCCACAAAAGAGAAACAGGGTCAGTTGGCTGCTGTATGCTGGCCTGGTGTTCTCTGTCATCCTAGTGAATTCAATGTTTTAAGGTTCTGCCTCAGTTCCCAAATTGTCCTTTTAAACCCTGAGATTATGGAGGGATACTGTGTGTGTAGTGTTTATTTTATTTTTCCTCTTTGTTGTTTTCAGTGCAAAGAGTGCCCCAGCGGGTCAGAAGAAGCACAAAAGTGAATGGTGATGCCTTGGATTACCCTATAGGGAAATTACTGGTAAACATGTGTTTAGGACACCTGCAAAGTAGGGGCACCAAAACAAAATAGAGACATTTCAAAATAGAAGTTGATGTTTGATATTGCTATTTATTTTTTTTACTCATGTGAAATTGGATACGTCTGGTTTATGTAATGTAGGAGATAGGGGAGGAAATCAATTCATTGTTAAATAATAAAAGTATCATCAACAACAAAAGTAACAACATAAAAGTAAAACAACAACAACATAGACAATTGGATACCTTATCTTAACCCCTAAACAGTAACCTTAACTTTTTCTGTTTAAAATTTCCTCATGTGCATCAGAAACTTCTTGCAAACTTTATTAATGACCTGTTTCTTCAAGATAGTCAAGCCATTATTCATCTATAATTCTGATACAGTATTCATTAATTAGCTCCCTTAACGTTTAATAAATTTATTACAAGTATTCCGTGGCTGAAAATTCCACTGGCTGGGCATTTTTGTCAGTGTGGTTTGATCAGCCATAAGTTATTAACATTTAAATCTGCTAACAGCATAATGTGATTTTGTTTGTGGCAAAATCATTAGTGCAACTCGATGCAGATCAAAGGCAAGTTTTTCAGTAAAGTGAATACAAATAAAAGAAAATAGAGTTAATATGACTTTCATTAATGTGTTAGTGAGGGTGATGATAAGGACATCATTGTTTTGCTAGAACAAAAAAGTGAAAAAGGCGATAACAATCCATACTCCTGAAAGTGAGAACATTTGATAGGACTAAGATAAAATCCTTTGTAAAGCTGTTTGAAGTTTTTGCAAATAATTTGATATAATTTACAACAGCAATTTAAACAATGCCGTCATTAACAAAAATGATTGTTTGTTAGCTCATTCCTATATGGGTAATAAGAGTCTTCCACATCTAGTCTGAAATTCTTGAGTCTTTAACTGAATGAGAATTTGGTTCTGCCTCTGTTTCCCGCAGTCTTTTGCAACCTGGTGCCTTTCAGCTGTTTTGGACTAAAGTCCCAGCCAACAATTCCTAAGGTCAGGGATGATGGGAGTTGTAGTCCAACACATTAGGAGGTAGGAGGTTGGGGGAGCTTGGTTTATCACACTGTAAAATGGTGTTGGACTGGGGCAGGGGGCAGCCTTGCACAACACATGGGGGACTTGGGCCTGTCCAGATATTGCTAGACTCCAACTCCCACCAGCCTCAGCCAGCATGGTTCATGGTACTGGTAGTCTAGCAACATCAGAAGGGCCACAGGTTCTCCACCCCAAGGATCCAATGGGGCTTGGTGTCTTCTCCAAGGAACAGAACTAGCTAAGTGCAGAAGTTGGACACACAATTGAACATTTGAAAATGAAGACTTTTTAATGAATCAAGATCTGAAGGTGTGCAAGCAAAGTCAGATGGTGGGGGCCAGGGAGCAGATTTATTCCATGCACCCAACTACCACATCTCAGATAGTGGAGGTCCATGGAAGAGGGCTTTATCTCACTGTCAAACCACCCAAGTAATTTCATATTGGTCCTTTAGACATGAAAATAGGAAGCTGCCTTATACCATTTGTGGGTAGATGGCAAGCAAACGCTTTCTGTTGTGGGCTACATGTTTAAGATAACGCAAGTTCTTATTTTTTTGCCATTTGTTCCACTCCACTATTTTACAGAAAGAGCAGCAGAGCAAAATGGATTACAAATCTGATCACACAAACGGTACTGTGCTTGTATTACTTTGCCACACAGGGGTTACACAGCCCAAGTGGATACCACACCTGGTGTCCAGTCTCATCTAATGATGATCATTATTCAAAAAATTTGCATGATTAACTATGACCCAGAAACCTGCAAGCCTGTTGCAACAGAGAAAAGGAGGCTAAAAGAAACAGAACATGCATACATGGGAACAAAGCAACACTACAATAAGGAAGCTACTTCAAACAGAGTCAAACAATTGGTCCATTTAGCTCAGTATTGTCTACAGCTGACTAGTAGTGGCACTGCAGGGTTTCCAACAGGGAACATTTCCTGTCTCATAATCTGACAATCTATATTTTACGTAGACCTAATTTTCTCCTGCGAAATTTCACTCTAGTCTTATTATGTATGATTCTCAAGGATGGTGAATCTTAAACGCTCCCCGTTTTGTTCAAAACTGATGCTGTAATGAGTTGTTTACTGCAAAGAGAGCTACCCAGTGCTGGGTTTTGCAGTGTGCCAGCTAAGTGGTATTTCTAGATGGTTCATTGTGTCTTGTACTTTGTTGATTTTTCTTGTTCAGTGTTCTTGAACTGCTGTTGCTGGAAGTACTTAGCTGAGAGATTCACAGGAAAAAAGCACATAGCATGGGGTGGATGACCTATGAAGTCAGACATGAAAGGCTTCTGTTTCAGTCTCTTTTTCTCTCCAATGCTGTTCCACTTGATTCTGAAGGATTAGTAGCTGTGTGACACTACACAGCAGTCATTCTGCTCCCTAGAGTAGCCAGTTAGATTCATCAATCTCTCCCTCTCCCCTCCTTCACTCGCTCTATTTTTTAAAGGTTTTTTTTTTTTAAAAAAAGGTTCAGTCAGCTACATCTGAAGACAAATTCATTATCCAATTTCATTTGCAGCTTGCAGTACTCTGGGAAAAGGTTCACACATTATACAAATATCTGAGACAAGAGGCTTTTAATTGAATTTGGTGGCTAGTAAAAAGCAGTTATACAACCTTCCCACCATCATCAATTTACTAAAGAAAAAATGTATAAAAAGAAGCAATGGGGGTCAAGACTTTCCCGCTACTTGTGCTCACCTGGTTTGTATCTAGAGAAATGAGCACAGTAGGGTGTAATCCACTTCATTATAGTCAGTGAGAACTTTGCTTGGGCTTCAATGGGATAAGATAGTGCCGCAATGAGCAAACATGGGATGGGAGAGTTAAAGATAGATGATGTCTCTTTTATCATTGGTGAGATTTAAAGGCCGGCAGCCCGAGAACAGAGATCTCTTTAACAGCAAGGAATGATCAGAATGGACAACAGAAATGTGATGAACTATCCTCACCAACTAGATGCAGCATAGCTTAGCAGAGCTGATTCTTGAGACAAAATGCGATTCAGATCTAATCACAATTCAGTCTTCAAAACTACAAGTTACAGTACTAATTTCGATTCTATTGTGATCGTACTTGGCTTATGAATAGGGCAACAATCTCCACCAGTGTCCTAAAACCACATCTGGATCTCAGAACTAAGGAACTTAGTTTATTAGATAAAGGGATCTGGTAGTAGTCGACCTATGCTGACCTGTTATGTGAGCTGGCTGGGGCTGATGCGAGTTGTAGTTCAAAACATCTGGAGAGACCAGGTTGGCATATGCTGTAGTAGGTGGTGATGGGAAGGACCTCTGACAAAGATATGGGGGAGCCTTGGAAGAAGGTCTCTTCCTATGCTGTCATGTTAAAGAGCATGTCCGAAGGGGTTTTGAAAGTTCCTCATTGTGGAATTGAGGTAGAATCTTTTGCAGTCAAAGATTCCTATGTCATTCTGAGCTAAGGAAATCCCTACATGTCTCTTTAAGAACTCCAGAGAATCTTTTCCCCATTACATCAAAGCAAGCAAAACATATAGACTTTGTGCTAAATACACAAGGAGTTCCTTACAGGCAGGAAAGGTGAAGCTCTCCTCAGCTTTACAGCTTCTAAGCTACTTAGCAAGGTGTTAAGTGGTGAGATCTGCACAAGCTGTCCTGGATCTGGCCAGCCTATCTCATGGGATGCTTTGCCCTTATCTGTCAGTTGAGACCCAAACATCAAATGGAGGTTCTTCATTATCTCTCCAGAACCTTTGAAGGCAGGAACCCATGTGTAATGCCTCGTAACATTACCTGGATGCAGTGCTGAGATGGATGAGAGAAAGTAAGCTAAACTCCAATCCTGGCAAGATAGGGGCATCATGGGTGAGTTGTTTCTGCATCTGAGAAATTAGTCAGTTGCCTGCTCTGGATGAGGTTGAACTCCCCCTGAAGGAGCAGGCACACAGTCTGAGAGTGCTTCTGGGTCCAGCTTTGCCACTGGTAGCTAGCAGCTCCTTTTATCTGCAGCACCCGGTACCACAGACCAGGAGAGCTTGACCACAGTAGTTCAGGCATTTGTGGCCTCAAGGTTGGATTGCTACAACGCAGTCTCTGTGAGGCTTCCTTTTTGATTAATCTAGAAACCGTAGTTAGTACAGAATGCTCCTCACCAGAGAGGAATTCTGTAGTAACATCAGAGAGTAAATGGCAGGCCAATCCAGAGCAGCTTCTCCCATCCTGGGACCGCCAGAAGGTGCTGGACTACAACTCCCATCATCCTTGACCTTTTGGCTATGTTGGCTGGGGCTGATGGGAGTCTAGCATCTTAGGGAAGGCTGATCTAGATATAATTAAATGAAGAAGAAGTTTCTATACTGCCCTTCATCTGAGCCTCACAGGGTGCTTTACAGTATAAAAGCACAAAATACATACCACAATAAGAAACAAAACCATCTCCCTCTCCTTTCCTCCCCACCCCCTCTCTCTCACACACACATTTTAAAAGGCCACTGCTTGTTTAGGTAGCCAAAGGCCTAGGCAGTGCTTTTTTTCTGGGGGGATGCAGAGGTACGCATACCCCTAAACATTTTGTGAAGCTTTGTACCAGTACTTTTGTCCATTTACTGTATTTATTTTCCCCAATTTGAACTATAAAATGGTGGCTTTCTTGAGTCAAAATGATATTACCCCTAAACATTTTTTTTAGGGGGAATAAAAGCACTGGGCCTAGTAGAAGAGGAATGTTTTTGCCTGGCACCAAAGATACGTAATGAAGGCACCAGGTGAGCTTCTCTGAGGAGAGTATTCCACAAGTGGGAAAAAGGCCCGTTCTTGTGTTGACTCTCCAGATGGAGAAAGGCCTCAGATGATGATTGAAAGATCCAGGTTGGTTTCTATGGGGAGATGTGGACCTTGCTAACAGTGTATCTGGAGATACCGGGCACGTACACCAGATGTGGAACAACTGCATGGCAGCTTGCAAACTTCTAAAACTTAGGTCTTCTATGCAGTCTCTTCGCAGCAGCACTGTTTCTAGAGGGGTCAGTGCAGCAGTACGAAGATGCAGTCCAAGAGCTGTGCTCATTTGTTCCATGACCTTGCCAGGGATCTTAATGCGTACTCTTATATCATGTGCTGCAGCAAGATGTCTTAGTCCAGCTCTGAAGTTTTCTCAAGTCACATATAGGGCAGTTCAAAACTGGGATAGAAAGGTTGTGTTTCTCTGGCTGCTCTTTCAGTGTAGGAATATGTGTGAAGAGAGAATGAAAAGGACCTAGTAAATGGGAGTATAGCCTCAAGGGTTCATATGCCCTTGGTGGAAACAGTTCCAAAAGCTTAAAATCACCTCAACAATTTGGGCGGTTTCGTTAATGGCAACCCTATGGTATTTGGAGTAGTACACTGGGAAATATATAGTATTTGAAGACTAAATAAGTGTACTGAATCAATTGTTTGAGATTGTTTGTAAATCCTTTCATACTTTCCATGAGTTACATTTTAATTAGGAAGCATTATTCTATATAAAGAGTTCAACACACTTTAATGACTTACATTTCTTCGGAAAAGAGTCTTATGCAATTAGTTACCATTTCCTTTGTACTACACCCACATTATTTTACATAATTTTTAATAGCTATATAGATTTCATAGATCATATTTAATAGGAAGATGTTCTAAAAATTGAGAAAGCTAATTACTTGTAGGTTAATAATTGACTTGCTTAAATTTAACTATCTTTCCGGGCTTGCCTGTGATTAAAATCATTTTGTTAATTTCTATTTTCAGTAAAAAAAAAATCAGTTGCTAATGAATTCAAATGAATAGCAGCTACTTTCGAGATTTAACATGAAAGCTAAAATTGTAGGAATACTGTTAGCTCATCGTGTCCTTTATAAAATAGTAGCACTGTTTATCTACATAACGGAGCTTGCCATCTGATATTACAAACTACCAAGAGCTATTTATGCACTTCTGTTTATTATTTTCATTCAATAACCTCTCACCAGGGGAAAAACCTGTTGTTTCTGGCTGACCTAAGAAAAAGTCTAAATTAGCCAGAGGAGGTAAAGTTTATGGATAATACAGATCTTATTAATTTTCTTCCATTTCTGCTTTTTGTGTTTTCCATCATGTTGCCCTGGCCGGGAATTAGTAATGAGATAGACATTTGTTCAGTTCCCCAATTCATGCTTCTCAACTAATATGAACAAATGTTTGTTTATTCAATCAATCTTTCAATCAACCTATCAATATGCAAACTAAAATACTGCTATCCTTTGAAATTTGCAGTTTTCTGAATTTTGGAAGTCAGTTCACAACCAAAAAAGGCATTATATATTCGGGGAAAGTATGCACAAAAGAATAAAAATAATGACCATGAATACATTATATTACAGGAAATATCTTGTAAAAATGTGTATTTAAGGTAAAATTGCATTTCATGAAATGCACGTAAAAATGATTTTGTAAATGATCATCATCTGATGTGGAAATGGGTAATAATGAAATGATAAAAAGTAAAATGGAAATATGCATCTAACCCTACTTGGAACAATCTTCAGTCACAACTACCCTACTCTTCTCTTAAACCCATCATTTATTGGAACTAAGTGCACATTAAATTCAGCAGTGATGCCCAGTTTGGATCCATTCTGAATCCATCTGCAGTGTTATGAAAGATGTCTGAAAGCCTCAAGCAGCATCTTGCTTCTTCACAGTGCCAGTGACTCCAACATCCCAATGTCAAATAATTTCATGGAGAGGGTAGTTCACAAGATATTCAGCAAAGATTTTAGTTGTGAACTCTGGATTTTGAGACTGAAACTTGATTCTAATTTAGAAAGGAATTTGCCATTAAAATGTGATTGTGATGTGTTGGACTAGAACCTGGTAGATCAGGGTTCAAATCCCCACTCAGCCATGAAGCTCACTGGGTGATCTTGAGCATCCACTGTCTCATAGCCTAACCTACCTCACAGGGTTGTTGTGGAAAGGCACACAACAGTGAGATTCTTAGAAGAGAGAATAGAAATGTAATAATAACTATTAAAACCATTACTAAACTATATTTCAGTTGCCACATACAGATTGTTCCTTCATCTCTGCTGTCAGATTCAGGGTTGTATTTTAATTTTTTTTAACAAGAACCCGCAGAGTGCAGACTACAAAAGAAGACACTGGAATCCTAGACATGCTGTGCTGCCTCTAATACATATGATGGAACTAGAACTCTGTCTGGGGCACCAAGTACGGATGTTTTAAACTGATGTTTCAGTGCCTGCTAATGATGCTTATCCCATGGCCAAAGTGATTAGCCCACCCTGGAAAATCCATAGTCACATTTTCAGCTGTGACTATGTAATTAAGAAGGAAGAAAAATATTTGATAAGAGTTGAATGGTGGAGACAGAAGGGAAATGTCTTCCTGACAATATTTTCTTTATCGTAGCGGACTTTGTCATTTCTGGGCACCATGCCTACAAGTTCATATATCTGCTTTCCTTCTGAATATATTTGAAATTGATACCACCAGCGATGCATTATTGCCTTGATTGATCTTCATTCAATTTGGGAAGAAGCTCAAGTATTACCAAATGATTTCACACTGATGGTTCTGCTTGCATCACTTTTGTGGAGGTCATCTCCTCTCTGTTCCCATGAATGGCAAATGATTTCAAGTGGCCACAGAAAGCACTTGTCGAATGATTGAAATATTTGCATCCTGTGCATAATACCACCAAACAGGAGATGAACTTTGCAATACCTATAAATGGCTGAGAAGTCTCAGGCTGAAATGAAAGCCTGCTGGATATTTATTGCTGCACTGACTTCCGTGTGATTCTTGCTGAAAATACTTACAGGAAGCATGATGTGTCGTCAACCGTTGATGACAATTTTATTTCACTGTTGATTATGTATAATTTGTGAACACAATATGGTGCGTTCTTTTGTGTTCCGGGGTGCCAAACAGGATTTTTTTGGGCCCAGTATGTTGTGTGTGGATTGCTGCACTCTGCTGCACTTGCAAAAGAAGACACACATTTACATAACATTTGCATACACTTTACATCATATGCAAATGTGTGCCTTCTTTTGCAGATGGGATTTATCCCAAAATAAATCAGGGCTCACACACAAGTAATAAGATGCCCAACAGGCAGAATATCAAGAGTTGAAGCTTTCCCCATAATTGCATACTAGCAATGCCTACCACATCACTGTTAAAGGCATGCAAGTCTTGGTCTCCTGCCATGCCAACCCTCAACCATGCATAGAACCCAAGTTTCACGAGCTGTAAATCAGTTATGATACCACAGCTCTTTCATCTGCTGGTCTTACGTTGCCAATACTACATTCAATGCAAGACCAGGCATTTCAGGTGGAGGGAGTAAACTGTAATTCAATCCTGTTCAGATGCTCATGAGCTATTTCAATATTCACACTTACTTCCTATTATTTATTTACTTCACCATTTTTATACTACCTTTCATATGACATCACAAGGCAGTACCAGCATGGTACGATCTATCACTCATGAGGCAGACTGAGGCAGCCAACATGGGCAGGGGGCACTCCTCCTGCCCTTGCTGACACACCAGAAGTGAAAAATGGCAGCACTGGCTTCAGCAAGATCTTATGGAATGGTCACGAAATCTCACTGGAAGGCTTTGGTGGCTGGGAGGGGGAGCGGGCGGGCAGGGAATGGCACCTTCCCATTTTGCCTCAGGTAGTGAAATGCTGTGGGCTCCCTCTGAGTACCAGAAAAAGCCTAGGTACAAAAATAAAAATTACACTAGAACAGCAATAATATGAATGTTGGGATTACACTCCTCCCGCACTGCAGATGTGTGGGATTATTGCATGTCACATGTCTGTTTACATTCCAGCACAGATTGCTAGAGTCCTGTGAGCGGAACATCCGCTCTGTATTGCTTTTGTTTTCTGTCTCACCGAGAAGAATGACAACGAGAGAGGCCATGTTTTCCTTTGTCCTGATTTATGTATAATAAATGTGTAGTTTAGTATAGTATCCATGCCTCGAGCCTAATCTGTTGTGCAGTTTACACTGCTGAGGAAATGTGTGCTCCTGATAAATAGCTGGAGTTGCAGATACAAGTCAGAGGAGGATGACTGATGGATCTCTGCAGCAGCAAGGTTGAGAAGGGAGATGCTCCAGCTGGTTTCCATCCCTGGTTCCAACAACGAGTACCTGTCTGACATCAAGAGGGAGGTGATTCCACAGTGAGGGTGCCACCACAAAAGCCATTTTTTCCTGGTTGCTACTAAATGCATCTCCCCAAAATTCAGCACTGCCAGGAGGGCTTTATTGAACAAGCAAGTGGGACAAGGGTGGCGCTGTGGTCTAAACCACTGAGCCTCTTGGGCTTGCTAATCGGAAGGTTGGTGGTTCGAATCCCTGCGATGGGGTGAGCTCCCATTGCTCTGTCCCAGCTCCTGCCAGCCTAGGATTTTGAAAGCATGTCAAAGTGCAAGCAGATAAATAGGTACAGCTGTGTTGGGAAGGTAAACAGCCTTTCCGTGTGCATGCGTCACGGTCCTCCATGCCCCAGTAGTGGTTTAGTCATGCTGGCCACATGACCCAGAAACCTGTCTGTGGGCAAACACCAGCTCCCTCGGCCTGAAAGTGAGATGAACACCACAACCCCATAATCACCTTTGACTGCACTTCACTGTCCAGGGGTCCTTTACCTTTTTTTTTAACCTATTGAACAATCAAAGTCAGCAACACACACACACACACACACACACACACACACAGTGTACCTATTCATGTTTAGCTTGCCATAGTTCTTTCTTCTTCTTCTTTATTTTGCCTTCGCTCTGGCCAAATCTGATGCACAGATGGGAACACAGCATGACCTTTTCTCATACTTTCTCTAGGCTGGTGATATTTAACCTGTACGTGAATGGAAGATTCCGGGAACAGCAGTTTAATAACATTGGCCGGCCTCGTTCTTTTGAAGAGAACGCTTAAATCCTGTTTTCTTCGTCTGTAGTGCAGCGGTGGTGGAATGTGAACTCCTCTTACATAAGGAACTCCTCCAAACTATTTTTAAATGCTATTTGGACTTTTGGGGAAAGCTGCTTGCATCCTACAATGCCAACACTGGGCTTAAAACAAATGGAGAGAGAGAGAGGGAACAAAAATCCAGCTTTGGAACACTTTGATCTATAAAGGAATCCAGAAATTTACTTACATAGTCAAGAATGTGACTGGCTTGACTTTTGTATTATGTTACACATCATGGTTTAGGCATCTTGTTTGCCTTACAAGGTTTTACAGGCAACATCGGGGATGTTGTCCTGCGCTGCTGTAGTAACTATGAGTGCAGCTAAACAGCTGATTTAATGAGGTAGGAATTTAGCACAATGCTGTATTCAAAGAATTCAGGCACCAAAGGCCAGTTGTCAGCAGTATTTCCCTCTGGCTGTATATCCACAAGCAAAACAACTTTCCATATTATCTTAACCCAAATGTCAATTACATTATGGTTGCAAATTATACATTCCCAGATTCATCGACTTTCCCTCCTTTTTATGGCATACTTAGAGAAATTATCTTCACATCCATAAATGCATGCTGTAAATAATCTCCTGGAAACATTAAGTGATAAAAAAAATAAAAAAAATAAATGCTATGAAGCAATTGCAAGTGGATAGCAAAATCTCGGTAGAAATAAAGTGGTATTATTTCCTAAAATATTTCCTGCTATCCAATATAAGCAGTTTCCCAGCATATGATTGCACCAGTTTCTCTGCTGTCCATGCAGTAAATGTCTCTGAGAGCATTAAAGCTATTGGTTGGTTGCTGCACCACTGGAGCGGCAGTCGCTGCATCGTGAGCAAGCAAAAGGGGTCTGGGGCAAGAATGAAGAGCAAGGCTTTCAAGGTGGAATTTCACCTGGGGCAATCGGTGGCTGGCCTCAGTAGGCAATCTCCACAGTGTTGTTTGTTTATTATTTATTTATTTATTTATTGGATTTATATACTGCCCTGTACCCAGAGGCCTCAGGGCAGTTCACAGAAAAGATCACAATGTATAAAATAAAAATAAGTACTAAAAACAATAACCCAATAACACCCCTCCCCCCCCAAAGAGTCACATTTTAAAAGGGTGTAGGAGAAGACTCCCTGAGTGAGTGTCTGAGGGCCCTGCTCCTGCCACTTACCATCTGGCTTGGGGCGGGGCCTGGGGCCTCACAAGGACTGCGTGCTGCTTGCTGCCTGCTGCCCAGGAAGACTCCCTGAGTGAGTGTCTGAGGGCCCTGCTCCTGCCACTTATCATCTGGCTTGGGGCGGGGCCTGGGGCCTCACAAGGACTGTGTGCTGCTTGCTGCCTGCTGCCCAGGAAGACTCCCTGAGTGAGTGTCTGAGGGCCCTGCTCCTGCCACTTACCATCTGGCTTGGGGCGGGGCCTGAAGCCTCATAAGGACTGCGTGCTGCTTGCGGCCTGCTGCCCAGGAAGACTCCCTGAGTGAGTGCCTGAGGGCCCTGCTCCTCCCTGCCACTTACCACCTGGCCCGGGGCGGGGCCTGACAGGCCTCACTAGGACAGTTGTTACTGCCGGAGAGGCACAGAGTGTTTTTAAAATGTTTTTTAAAAATTTTCTTTGGATTTTTTGTATGTGGGGGGTGGGGGTGGGATGGATGTTTGGTTGGGCTTGGGGAATTATTATTTTTTTATTTTGATGTTTTTGTAATTTTTATATTTTTTTGTTTGTATTGTTTTATTGGTTTTGTTTGTTTGTTTAAGGTGTTATTTTGTTTTTAGGGGGAGGGTTCAGGGCTGCCGGGGAGTGGGCCCCAGCCCACAAAATGGCTGGGGCATGTTCCACAGGGGGGGATGCACTGGGACAACCGATCTCAGTGATCACGGGTAGGAGGAGGAGTTACGCTAAGACCAGACCATGTCATTACAGAGGAGGCAGGTTTAGTCGTTGTCTGAGGACTATCCCTGCCTCCGGGTCTGGTCCTGTCCGGATGGATACTAGAATCAGCAAGGGATACCCACGTGACCTGAAGGTGCTGCTGTGCAATGCCAGGTCAATGATTCGTAAGACCACTGCCATCCATGACTTGATCATGGATGGAGGATTTGACCTGGCATGTGTAACAGAGACTTGGTTGGATGAAGCAGATGGGCCTGTCCTTGCCGCTGCTTGTCCACCAGGTTTCTCTTACACACAGCAACCCAGGTCACGTGGGCGGGGAGGGGGGGTTGCAGTGATTTTTAGGAAGTCATTAGTTTGCACCAGGCGTCCTATTGGGAAGACCCAGTTTTCTGAGTGCATGTTCTGGAAGTTGGGCAATAGGGGCAGTACAGGATTCCTTTTGGTGTACCGACCTCCCCGCTGCACCAAGGATTCCCTGCCCGAGCTGCTTCAGGTCGTGGCGGATGTTCTCCTGGAGACACCTAGCCTGGTCGTCCTAGGGGATTTTAACATCCATGCCGACACGACCTTACAAGGGGCCGCTCGGGACTTCGTGGAAAGCATGGCCTCCATGGGGCTGTCCCTGAATAAGTCTGGCCCAACCCATAGTCGTGGACATGCCTTGGACCTGGTGTTTACCTCTATGGATGTTGGTGATCTGACACTAAGTAAAAGCGAAATGAAAGAAGTGCCATGGTCAGATCACTTCCTGGTGCAACTGGACTTCTCTGCGACCCATCCCCTCTGCAGGGAGGTGGGACCAATTCGGATGGTCCGCCCCCGCCACTTAATGGATCCAAATGGTTTCCAGAGAGTGGTAGGGGATGCTTTATCCCATGTTGATGGCCTTTCAGCCGATTCCCTGGTGGCCCGCTGGAATGTGGAGTTAACCAGGGCTATTGACTGTTTGGCTCCGAAGCGCCCTCTCCGATTGCATGGAGCCCAGACAGCCCCGTGGTTTTCCACGGATCTGAGGGCAATGAAACAATCGTTGAGACGGCTAGAGCGCCGGTGGCGGATAACTCATTCCGAATCTGACCGGACACAGGTTAGAGCTCAACGTCGAGCCTACCAAGTGGCGATAGCGACGGCGAAGAAGAATTTCTTCACCGCCTCTATTGCATCTGCAGAAAACAGCAGCAGGAGACTTTTTCAGGTGGTTCACAATTTAGCGGAACCACCTGCAACATCGGGGCCCAGTACGGGCCACATGTTCTCCTGCAATGATTTTGCAAAGTTTTTTGCAGATAAAATCGCCCAGATTCGGGAAGAAGTAGACTCCACCGTGGGAGCAGGGCCGGGGCGGGAGAGTGCTAGAGTTCTGTCTAGTCAAGTTGAGTGGGATCAGTTTCAATCTGTTACCTCCGAGGATGTGGACAGGCTGCTTGGACGAGTGAAACCAACCACCTGTCTCCTGGATCCTTGCCCATCCTGGCTTATAAAAGCTAGCCGGGAAGGACTGGGCGATGGGCTTCGTGGGGTGGTGAATGCTTCCCTCCGTGAGGGAGCCTTCCCAGACCCGCTGAAAGAGGCGGTTATTAAACCGCTTCTTAAAAAACCATCTTTAGATGCGGCCACGATGGCCAACTATCGCCCAGTCTCAAATCTTCCATTCTTGGGCAAGGTGATTGAGCGAGTGGTTGCTGAACAACTCCAGGCACGCCTGGAAGAAGCGGACCATTTGGATCCCTTCCAGTCGGGATTCAGGCCTCATCATGGGACTGAAACTGCCTTGGTCGCACTGGTTGATGATCTCCGGCGGGCTAGGGACAAAGGTGAGAGCTGTTTCCTAGTTCTGCTGGACCTCTCAGCGGCGTTTGATACCATCGACCATAGCATCCTTCTGGACCGTCTTGAGGGGCTGGGAGCTGGGGGCACTGTTATACAGTGGTTCCGCTCCTTCCTCCTGGGCCGTGTTCAGAAAGTGGTGGTGGGGGATGAGTGTTCAGACCCTTGGGCCCTCACTTGTGGGGTGCCTCAGGGTTCTGTCCTCTCCCCCATGCTTTTTAACATCTATATGAAGCCGCTGGGAGAGATCATCAGGAGGTTTGGGCTGGGTGTTCATCAGTATGCGGATGACACCCAGCTCTACCTCTCTTTTAAATCAGAACCAGTGAAGGCGGTGAAGGTCCTGTGTGAGTGTCTGGAGGCGGTTGGAGGATGGATGGCGGCTAACAGATTGAGGTTGAATCCTGACAAGACAGAAGTACTGTTTTTGGGGGACAGGAGGCGGGCAGGTGTGGAGGATTCCCTGGTCCTGAATGGGGTAACTGTGCCCCTGAAGGACCAGGTGCGCAGCCTGGGAGTCATTTTGGACTCACAGCTGTCCATGGAGGCACAGGTCAAATCTGTGTCCAGGGCAGCTGTTTACCAGCTCCATCTGGTACGTAGGCTGAGACCCTATCTGCCTGCGGACTGTCTCGCCAGAGTGGTGCATGCTCTGGTTATCTCCCGCTTGGACTACTGCAATGCGCTCTACGTGGGGCTACCTTTGAAGGTGACGCGGAAACTACAACTAATCCAGAATGCGGCAGCTAGACTGGTGACTGGGAGCGGCCGCCGAGACCATATAACACCGGTCTTGAAAGACCTGCATTGGCTCCCAGTACGTTTCCGAGCACAATTCAAAGTGTTGGTGCTGACCTTTAAAGCCCTAAACGGCCTCGGTCCAGTATACCTGAAGGAGCGTCTCCACCCCCATCAGTCTGCCCGGACGCTGAGGTCCAGCGCCGAGGGCCTTCTGGCGGTTCCCTCACTGCGAGAAGCAAAGCTACAGGGAACCAGGCAGAGGGCCTTCTCGGTAGTGGCGCCCGCCCTGTGGAACGCCCTTCCAGCAGATGTCAAAGCGATAAACAACTATCTGACATTCAGGAGACATCTTAAGGCAGCCCTGTTCAGGGAAGTTTTTAACGTGTGACATTTTACTGTAGTTTTGGTTTTTATGGAAGCCGCCCAGAGTGGCTGGGGAGGCCCAGCCAGATGGGCGGGGTATAAATAATAAATTATTATTATTATTATTATTATTATGTCAATCAGGTCAACCAAAAGCCTGGTTAAAAAGGGGTGTTTTTGCCCGGTGCTTAAAGGTGTATAATGAAGGTGTCAGGCGAACTTCCCTGGGGAGAGCATTCCACAGACAGGCAGCTACTGCAGAGAAGGCCCGTTCTCGTGTTACCACCTTCTGGACCTCTCAAGGAGGAGCCACACGAAGAAGGGCCTCAGAAGATGATCTCAGGGTCTGAGTAGGTTCATATGGAAAGAGGTGGTCCTTGAGGTACTGTGGTCCTGAGCCGTTTAAGGTTTTATAGGTCAAAACCAGCACTTTGAATTGGGCCCGGAAACCAATTGGTAGCCAAGATATGAAAAACTCAGTTCATTGCAACAACATTTCAGTGCCATTTTCATCAGGCCAACGGCCCAATCTAGTCTGTTCTCACAGTGGCCAACCAGGCACCTATGAGAAGCCCACATGCAGGGCCTGAGCACAGCAGCACTCTTCCCATTTGTGACTCTCTGCAAGCGACCTTCAGAGACTTATTGCCCCAAACAGTGAAGGCAGGACTTAGCCACTGTGACTAGCAGAGAAGTGATCCTATTACTACAGATTCCCAAAGCTTATTTCAGGTTTCCTCAACCTCAGCCCTCCAGTTGTTTTGAGACTACAATTCCCACCATCCCTGACCCCTGGTCCTGCTAGCTAGGGATCATGGGAGTTGTAGGCCAAAAACATCTGGAGGGCCGAGGCTGAGGAAGCCTGGCTTATTTTCTCCATCTGGTGTAACATGTTTAAAAATGGCATATCCTTCTAGGTTTGCCAGTTTTTTCATGCTCTGTGGTGTGCCTGAACTCAAAGCAAATTCACTGTGTGAAGCTTGAGAAAAATGTAACTTGCTTAAGTTATTCTTCCTGAGCTACTGCTGAAAGCATATGTATGGGACAGCGCATTGTTGGATTGGACCCATACGACAGCTCAGCCAGTAGAGCATAAAGTTCTTAACCACAGGGTCATGGGTTCAAGCCCAATGTTGGACAAAAGATTCCTGCATTGCAGGGGGCTGGACGAGACGATCCTTGTGGTCCCTTCCAACTCCATGATTCTATGATTCTAATCCAATTATTAAGGTAGAGTTGCTAGAATGGAAACCTTTATAATGGTTAGGATCTCAAGTTAGGCTTGCTTAAGAGCTTGGATATGCTCATTGTAACATTGTTCTAAAAAGAATAGGAGGGCCACACCCCATCCCCTATCACAAAGTATTGTTTAAGTTTTCATTTTTAAAAGAGTTTAGCATGCTGCGTGGGAAACTATTCTGGAAACACACACTGAAAGCCAGCTTTGGGTGCATGTAACCAGTTGTATCCCAGAGATCCTGGTGCTGTTGCAGAACATGATTTTGCTGGCCTGACTTGCTATTCATAGGATGCTAGTGTAGCATGAGTTCAAGTCATTGCACCATGGCTAAAGAACCTGTAGTCTTCCCAAAGTTCTTGGATTCCATTAGTCTCAGACAGCATGCCTCATGCCTAGGCATAATGGAAGTTGTAGTACAGCAACAGCTTGAGGGGCCCTGCATTATTCCTAGCCATATAATCCTAGGTGGAATCCTATACCTACATACCTGGCAGTATGCTCCAGTGAACTGGAGTGGGACTTATTTATGAGTAGACATCAATAGGAAATGCTCTGTAACACAACCAATTATACAGGCAGCTATATATTCCATAATTGCTCCCCTAGAAAACTGTACTTGATTTCATCTATTAAACAGAGAGGTAAAAGTCTCTGGCTCCATTTAGCAGTCCTTTGAGCAACAGGGTGCATAATTAGCTTTGCAATTCCCTTTTTTAATGTTGGATAATTTGTTAGCCTTAAATCATTGTATTTTAATTTATTTTCAAAACATTAAATATTAAATATGGTACCACATGACCTCCTAGATGTGATTAATATAAGTAATGATAAAGCAGGCATATAATTAAATATCCCTTCCATAAATAGACTGCAGAAGGAAGCAGCCATTAAAATAACATTATATTATTGAGAGGGGAAGCATTAGTGCACTCAGTCTTAATTCTGAACAACAGATACCCAACAAGATTTTTTTTCTCCTGTGGCTGTTGAAAACTATTTATAGGGCAGTATAATTACATGAGCTGGGAAAGAGCTACAGTGTTTTCCAAACAAGAAGCCTCGGAGAGATCAGCCATGCTCCTGTGGCTGTTAGATTGCAGGCACTACATGTATTACTCTCCAAGTGAGATGTTGACCTGCTACTTAGTCGCAAAAATTTAAGGAGGTCAGAACAGCAGAACTTGGCCCTAGGTGATGAGGGTCATGCTTGTGTGCTTCTTCAAGCCACCAAGGAATATTTCCAGCAGCAGATACACATTCTTCCTTTGTTGTTGAAGGAAAAGCAGCCAGAGGGCCCTCAATCTTGCACCACGCTCCCAATTCTGAACCATGTTCTGATCCAAATATCTGGTTTCTGGTGGAAAATTGCTTCCCACCCTTGGCTGCTATTTACAGCAAACCACCCTTGCAGGTAGAGAAAGGTTGTTTTGGGGGATGGGAGGATTTTCAGCTAGAAGTCATCATGAGAACAAGATGGAGAGTGCAGAGTTGACTGGACCTCATGGCTGCCTTCCCTTCAAAACGAAAGTGGTATCATCAAATATTATTTTATTTTTAAAGTGTTATTAACCGTGTGTAGTGTGGACCCAAGCCATGCCTACCAGGGCAGGGCATCTGTTGTTAGCTAACACAAAGGAGCATGTAGACCTTCTCCAGGCAATTGTTCAGATCATAGGAAAGGATCCGCTGGTTTCTGTGCTGAGCCAAGATGTTTTGCATAGGCTAGGACAGAGAGCAGGGAGCATAGGTTTTCTGCTCTTCCATTCAAACCAGAGGAGCACAGACACCAGAATTGAGGTTAGTCAGAGAAAGGAAAAGAAGAACCATGTTCCTTTGTCCACTCAAGACTGTTGTATCACTCCAATGCCTGCAACAAAACTCATGAATCCACTGCTGTCTCTCAATTGTTGTTGAGTGAAATCATTACCAATCTAGCCCACATGCAATGGACAAGTAAGCTGTTGTCTAGTGCCTGTTCTGCTGCTTGTCACCAGTTTCGTCATAGGTGGGCTAGGAATGCTAAAAGAACTTAGTCTTTCTGAATGCCCTGACCTGTACCTTCAGAACTACAGGGTGGATCTCATCCTACCTATGCAATGAATTTAATTGTTTTAATGGTGCTCTCAGCAGTTTTTAAATATATCCAAATTTGCATTTAAATACATGCCTGAATATGCATGGGAAAAGAAAATATGATTTTAAATGTATAGTTTGATACAAAATATCAGCTTTAATGCATGTTAAATTACAGATCAATGTGGAACAGAACTTCAGATAACACAAACCAGAAAGACAGCTTCATCTATCTCTAAAGGTAAAGGGAACTCTGACCATTAAGTCCAGTCGTGGACGACTCTGGGGTTGCGAGTTCATCTCGCTCTATAGGCCGAAGGAACCGACGTTTGTCCGCAGATAGCTTCCAGGTCATGTGGCCAGCATGACTAAGCCGCTTCTGGAGAACCAAAGCAGCACACGGAAACGCCGTTTACCTTCCTGCTGGAGCGGTACCTATTTATCTACTTGCATTTTGACGTGCTTTTGAACTGCTAGGTGGGCAGGAGCTGGGACTGAGCAATGGGAGCTCACCCTGTTGCGGGGATTTGAACTGCTGACATTCTGATCCACAAGCCCTAGACTCTGTGGTTTAGACCACAGCGCCACCCATGCCCCCTCATTCATCTCTAGGTACATTTTATTTACTTCTCCAGCAAAATCTATATACCACTAACTGAATTCCCCTGCCCCTCAAAAAACCCACACCTGAAAGTTATTTACATAAAACTGAGCTGTTCTAGACCACTACTTGAACTTGTGTTGAGCTGTTTAATGTCAGCTCTTAGATCCTGTGTTGTCAAGCAGATTTTAATTGTAAAATATTTATTCTCTGCTTTTTTATTAAACCCCATTGCCACCACCATCGGGCAATTGCAGCATTTGCCATAGCCTAATTAGAATTAGATCTACAGTTCTCAGCTATTATTACAGGAACATCTAATAAACAAACTTCACAGAAAACTTGAATGAACAGATGATGGTGGTAAATCATACATGAATAGCAGATTCCATAAAATGTGATTAGTTTCAGGGCTTGCAATAGCCATATATTTGAGAGCCTGAGATCTCCCAAATAAATAAATATATACCATTGAAAAATATAATTACAATCCTTTCTGTAGCTCAACAGGAAGCGAGAGAATCCTCATCCTTCCGGCAATGCAAAGCTTAAAATAGTAAACAACAGTAGACTGATTTCTGAATGCGTTAAGCATGGCATTTTCATCTCTTTAATTTCCACTTGTTCCTGGAAACCTTTGAGTGTGCAATGGCAAAAGAACTGCAGCTTTATTTTCTGGTTAAATATTACAAATATCAATAATTCATGTGTGGACTATATATTATTAATCTTGTTTAGCAGCTAGACAGAAGCTGTGTGCAAGTGGCTGTGGTTAAAGAGACTCACAGCTCTTTCCCAACAGACACAGAGAAAAGTATACCACAGTGTATGGGGCTACACTGGTACAAAATGGTCAGTGTACAAAATGGTTCATTGATGTGTGTGTCTATACACACAGCCTCTGCTATAAAAAAGGATAGAGGGATGCTCTTTTATGCAACGAAAAGACTGGTAGATTATTATTTTTCTTTTCTTTTCTGGCTCGCAGTTCTAGAAACCAGTGTTATGTGTTTACTGACTGGTTGTTTTGAGTACTTCTTTTTTCTACTTTAGTGTTAAACATTGCATGCGGAAAGTGCTGGGTTTTTCTTTCGTTTTAGAAGAATTATACAGTGGTATCTCGGGTTACAGACGCTTCAGGTTATAGACTCCGCTAACCCAGAAATAGTACCTCAGGTTAAGAACTTTGCTTCAGAATGAGAACAGAAATCACGCAGCTAAAGTGGTACCTCAGGTTAAGAACAGTTTCAGGTTAAGAATGGACCTACAGAACAAATTAAGTTCTTAACCCGAGGTACCACTGTATACGTTGGAGTTTGCATCAGCTCTGTGTGTGGGCTGAATAATTGATAGGTTTCAACAATAAAATTGGTTGGCTTCTAGTTTATATATCTATAGCCAAGTAAAGAGGAGGGGGAAGCTTGGAAGCTGGAGCTGCCCCACCACCCATTGTCTATCACATTCACATATAACTAGCATTGCTAAAGGGGGGTAAAATAAAACACAGCTGTCCTATTGGTAAAGGGGAAGAAATGGTTCGCTATTTCATATGCAAGAGAATGGTTATGGATTATAAGTCTACCTCGTGAGAAAATGTTTCATGGTTGCCTTGTGCAAAGAGAGGGTGGGGACAGGACTGGATTTAGGTTTGATGAGGCCCTAAGCTACTGAAGGTAATGGGGCCCTTTATATGTCCAACTGTCCTTTGTCAACAACAAATTGTTGCTGTTTCTTGTGTTGAATATATGCTATATGGTAATTTATGGGCCTAATAGGTATCTAAAGCCATTTGCACATAACAAAATATGTATTTTATGAAAGTAACTGTTGAACTGTAATACAATTAAGAAGAAGTATGGGGGAGGGCAAGAAAGTGGGGCCCTAAGATATAGCTTGTTAAGCTTAGACGTAAATCCGGCACTGGGTGGGAGCTGGAGAAAGGAGTGAAACTTGCTGTAGCTGTTTAGTGGGAAACTTATTTGTTCGTCTCAATCCTGCCCGCTACTGATTGGAGGCATGCAGAGTTGTTCTAACACACGTCCTTTAGGAAGAAGGTGTGAGGACTCTAGGACCCTGTCAGAGCCCTCATGCCTCCTTCCCAAAACCCTGAGCTAGCTTTCCCCTTGACTCAGCATCCAGTGCCTGCACTCCACACACACAACCCTAAATCAGTCCATAATTTCCCTCAACATTGCCCCCCTCAGTATTTTATTGGGGAGCCAAAGGGATCTGGGCCCCTTAGAGTTGTTGCCTATGACGCTACCTTTTACTGACTGCTGGATTCTGTCCTAGCAAGTGGAAATAATGGATACACAGGTCTTACCGGTGCTCCTGTGCCATGCATTGCTAACATAAAGTCATGCTACAATTTTCTAATTAACTATTACATACCTGCAAGCTATCAAACGTTCCCATACTCAATAGATGAAACTTTGGGGCCCCTTGCAATGTTTCATTTTGGAACAGGTTGTAAGGTTTGAAGAGGTTGTAAGGATTCATTGAATGTAGTGTGAATACAACAAAAAGATGCATGCCATAGAGGTAGACTCTTGGGAGAGTGACGATTGGCTGCAGCTGCATGTTGAGTGTTCACTACGGGGTTGTTGTTGTCTGTAATTGTGAAAGCGCCCTGATTCAGAGAGAGAAAGAGAACTATTCTCTGCACCAGAACTTGAATATGAAAGTTGCACTGTAGTTTTTAATCTTTGGACAAAATTGCTTGCGTCTGTATTTGTTTGGAGCTTAAGCATGTGTTGACACACGGGGGGGGGGGACTTTGCAATTTTTTAGTATGTAGGGAAAGGATGCAATAAACAGTAGCTGCTCTGATGGCTCATTGACATTTATTCATCCATTCTAATCACTTGACTTTGTGCAGGCAAAATGTAATATCAGAAGCTTAAGATCTGGAAGATTCCCTGTGTTTTTGCTACAGCCCCTTGTCTTTGCCCATCAACACCCACCCTATTCATCACAGAGCCTGTCAAAACTGACATCGCCTTAGGCAGCAAGAGGAGCGGACACAGTGGAATCTGAATGAAATGTCTTCATACTCACCTTTAAGAATGGCAGCTATTCACCAGTCTTAGCATTTCAGACTTGCTTGTGACAAGGCTTCCATTTGTACTGAAGGTGCATTCCAAACAGATATTTTTTTCAAGCCCAGGATGGAAATATAGCTGTGCCTAAAATACCAAATGAAACAAAGAGGCAAAATTTAGTTTTCAACCAGTATTGAGAGTTCAGGCTCACACTGCTGTCTGCGATGAAAGGTTTTATCTAATGGAAACGGCATGAGTGAGGAAGTGTTTCTATATGCTTCTACAAACCTTAGAGCTCTGAGTGCAAAATTGGGGGAGAGTATTATAAGGTCTGATCTTCTTGATGTTTAATCTTGTGATCTAGTCATCAGGTCAGAGGCAGATTTAGGGGGACGTGACTGGTTTGGTCACACAGGGCGCAGAGCCTCAGGGGTGCCACTGGGGATGCCATAACTGTTATTTTGAATGGAAAGAGAAAGGTGAGTCTCCCAAATTTTGACACCACACAGGGCACTGAAATTTGAGACCCCAAGGTCCACCACTGATATGGTCATTTAATACAAGATTCTGGATCATGAAAATGCACTTACAAGTGTAGTGTCACAAATTCTGCACAATTATGTAAAGGACATTAAAACCTATGCACCAGACCCCTTTGTGCATGGTATTCCTCTACCAGCACAGCTTCAAATCCCACTTCAGTTTGGGATTTGAAGAAGTCTGACCTAACACCTTAATGCATAACACTTGGGACTTTATATCCAATTGACAAACAGAAAAAAAAATGACTTAGCATTTTGTGTTAATGGTGTTCCATGATGTAGTGCAGTCCAGAAACACCTATGCATTTTGTTTTCTCTGCATGTCTAGATTGGCTCCGGCTCAAGAAACTCTGAGTATCCTGTATACTCACAAGTTCCTTCCAGGCTCAAGATTATGGCATACCCGAAAAATACTTTCTTTATACTTTTAGCTTTATTGCTCTTATTTACATGTCTAATGAACATTATGCTCATATTAAATGACTCCAGCATAATTAGATTCCCTAGCACAGAAGGATAATTGTTAAGTCTAAATACACGCTCATACCTTGACATTTAACCAAATAAATGTATCTCTTGCACTCCTGCTTTGCATGACTGAATGCTTTCCAAGATGCTTTTATTGTTTTCTTAACTACCATAATGCCACATCTAAATGATTCTTCTTTTATGTATGACTGTAGGGCCTTTCTGACAAGCCTCATCATTTTGTTGAACTACCTATTTCAAACATACGATCATCACTGTCAGATTCTCTTTTCCTATAGTTTATCTCCCCTTAGGAGGTTGAAGCTAATTGTATGGAAGACATTATTCCCTGATATTTCAGCTTGCTGCTACTTTGTCAATAAAGACCGATGCTTTACTTAAGCTTAAACTGGTCCTTCCCTCCCCATCTAAACATGGACATTGTGGAATGAAGGAGGCACATCTGAAAGGTTAATTATATATACAGCAGCCAGCAAATACACATAACTTTTCTTGAAATTTCAACAAATTCATATCCTCTGAATTTCTGTTTTGTTAGCTTTTATACTGCTGTTTTTAAAAAATAAGTGATATAGAATATGTGTGTTTGTTTAGACTGTGCATGCCTAGAGACTTTTGAAATATCAAGCAGTGCAGTAAAAAAAAAGCTTTTATTACAGGCAAACTAAAAGCTTGCATCCCAGAGCATTACCAGGTTACTTCAAATGCATATGTGGAAGTCAGCAACTATTCCTCCACTGCCCTCTGCATTTTGGATTGTGTCGCTCCATTGATTCACCAAGCCCTGAGTCCTAGGAAAATCCTGCCTCCCATACCAGCTCAGCCAATCAGTATTAGAGGCTTCACCAATCACAGTGTTGATCTTCAGTAAGGGGAAAGGCTGTCAAGAAGAGAGGTTGCATCTCACAGTAGACAGCACACCACTAATGGAAGTTAATTCAAAAGTGACACTGGCACACAAGAGTGATATTAATTTACTCATTACCCACAATGATTATTTATTCTCCAACATAAAGCCTGATCTGTGAAGGCTGATGGACCTTTAGGTTATCTGCGGTGGTGACATCTCCCAGCTATCTATCGCCGCTGAAGAGGCTCAGGTTTAATTAGTTACATTTGTCTTAATTTATACAGTGCCACACCACAAATACCCAGGGTAATTTATGCAACAAAACAATTCAATGCCAAAAGGTATTCAATATGAAAGTACAGTAAAAAAAATAATGCAATAATATTGTTGATTTTATCCATCAATCTTGTACTCTGCCTTGCTATATTTTTCTGAAAATGTGGATTAGAAATCAAATAAATAAATAAATAAATAAATAAATAAATAAATAAATAAATAAATAAATAAATAAATTTGGGGCCTTCCACCAGAAGGCCCTATGTGGAAGGCAAATGTGAAAAAAGGTGAAACCAGTCCTTCACACATGGTCATTGAAATAGGAGAGTGGAAATATAATAAAGTTGTGAGGTTTTCACCATTACATTTTCAAAAAAATATTTCTTATGACTATGAAAGCTGAACAATTCTAACCAGATGCTGAGATTTTCTGGAATCTAGGAGGAGCTTGAAATACACATCACAGATTCTTGGGAAACTCCCATCATCCATAACCATTGGCTTTGCTGGCTGGGATTGATGGGAGTCCAACAACTGAAGGACCACAAGTTCCCCACACTTCCTTTAAACCTAACCCAGCAAAAGAGCAGCGTAAAATCCAGCTTCATCATGGCATGTTCATCCAAATGACTTGGATAAAGGAATTGAGGGGATGCTCATCAAATTTGCAAATGACACCAAACTGGGAGGGCTAGCCAATGCCACAGAAGACAGTATCAGGATTCAACATGACTTTAACAGATTGGAGAACTGGACCCAACCTAGCAAAATGAATTTCAATAGGGACAAATGTAAGGTTCTGCACTTAGGCAGGAAGAACCAGATGCACAAACAACAAGGAGGAGAAGGAGGAACACCTGGCTTGCCAGTAGTACCAGTGAGAAGGATCTAGTGGTCTTAGTAGTCCAGAAGCTTGTCATGAGTCTACAGTGTAATGCAGCAACAAAAAAAGCTAATGCTATTCTAGGCTGCATCAACAGAACTATAGTGTCCATATCAAGGGAAGTCATAGTACCGCTCTATTCTGCCTTGGTCAGATCACACCTGGAGCACTGTGTCCAGTTCTGAGAACCACAGTTTAAGAAGGATATTGACAAGCATGAAGGTGTGCAGAGGCAGGCAAACAAGATGATTCAGGGTCTGGGAACTAATAATAATAATAATAATAATAATAATAATAATAATAATAATAATAATAATTTATTTGTATCCCACTCATCTGACTGGGTTGCCCCAGCCACCAAGCCTTATGAGGAACGGTTGAGGGAAATGCGTATGTTTGGCTTGGTAAAGAAGAGACTGAGTGAGATATGATAGCCATCTTCAAATGTCTAAAGGGCTGCCACATGGAAGATGGGACAAGCTTCTTTTCTCCTGTTCTGGAGGGTAGGCCTTGAACCAATGGAATCAAGTTACAAGAAAAGAGATTCCTACTAAACATCAGGAACAACTTTCTGACCGTTAAGAGCAGTTCAACAGTGAAATGGACTCACTAGGAGGCTGTGGGTTCTCCTTCATTGGAGGTTTTAAAGTAGACCATTTGAGATTTCTGCATTGCAGAGGATTGCACTAGATGACCCTCAGGGTCTCTTCCAACTCTACAATACTATGATTCTAAGTACACAAGAAAATTCTTATTTTTGATCTTTCAGATCATTTTCAAGGACATCTTCCAAGGATATTTGTTTTCTTCCAGATGTCCCTCCCTCCATTTTCTAGGTGAACTTTGATCACTTAGCAGTAAAATACAGAATGAAGCACCTCAGAAGAATCAATCCTCTCTCAGTGGGTAAGATCACTTACTTAAGGTTAAGCCCTAAAAGCATTATGTGTCTCTTACAAAGATATTCTTTGTAGGTGTGACAGATTACATCTCGTATTGTTAGCAGAAAGCCTAAGAAAAGTATAGACATGTTTAAAATGTACTGCTGTATGGAACAGAATGTAGCTTCTAAGGAGACAAAGAATCCATGAATGCCTAGGGGGATGTACGATACGCTGAAATATGACTATTTCAAATCTTATTAAGGTGGTTTTGTGGAGGTATAAATCATCATCAAAGAAGAAGAAGTAAAGTAGCACACATAAGAGAGAGAGGAGAAAACAGGATTTGCATATGCTAATGTATGCAAATGTACAATGACTATTTTTTATTTCACCATAGTGGGGAAGAATGTGACCAGGTGAGCTTTGTTTCTGCAAAGTCTGCTGCCCAACTACTAATTGCTGATGGGCAACTTCAAGGCCCTGCTCTCCCTTCTTGGGTTTAGCTTGCCTGATGGAACAATCTCCCCTCTGCTCCCCTTGCATACTGCTGTGCAGGTTCTCCAGGACACACCCCCCCCAAGCCAATTCTGCAGGGTACATAGGGCATGCACAGGCAGACGAGAGGGGGGAAGTTATGTTGCTCTATATGAGACGCTCCTGCTAACACACCTTAGCTGAATCATCCCTTTTATCTTCAAACCAGACTTGGACCAGGCAGGACTCCTTCAAGCAGAGGACTGTGAAGTCAGACACATGGCTAAACTAGCTGTAGTTCAAGGAAGGTCTGGTTATCTAACACTTCCATAGCTCCTAATCTTTAACTGGACAGCCATATTGCTCAAATTCTCTGTCCACTTATACAATATATCCCTGGTTCTCTGAGAGGGCCTTTGGGAAATGTCCTTTTCCAAAGCGCTACTGGCATTGCTCTGTCAAAAGAAGGGCTGATTCCATAGGACAGAACCACACAATCAATTGCACTTGTATAGTTGCATCACTCTGCTATGTGCCATTGACTCATGGAAGAGCAGCTCCATCTAGCCAGAAATATATCAAAAGGATACCTGAGAGGTCTGAAGGAAAATTATTTATAATCAAGCCCATCTATCAGTTGCATAATCTGACTTCTTAAGTTCTCATTCATGGGCAGAGTCATTCCCTAAAAACACTCAGTCATTTGGCCTCTTCATAAGATGATACTAAAATATTCATTTGGACCATAAATTATAAAGCAACAAGAACAATGACAAGGAAACAGATTGAAGGCTTTTATTCTAATGCATGATGGCACGCACAGGTTATGGGATAGTACAGTACAAGATGTTTCTGCCCTGTTCTTATTAGCACTTCACTGTTTCTAAGTGACCAACGCAAAACATTAGCCATAAATTTATTACAGATGTTAATACAGTCAAGTCTTCCTTGTGGATTGTCCAAAGTTAAACCGCAGCACTAAAATGGTAACTCGGTACATGCCATTATTTCCCCTCACACAGCTAAATTCCCAGAATTCTGTGGGGAGGGAGGATTGTTAAACCAGTCTGGGAATTATAGCTCTGGGAATAGCACTCTTAAACTACAGTTCCCAGGATTCTTTGGGGGAAGACATGACTGCTCAGAGTGTTTTAAGAGTGCTTTAAATGTTCGGTACAGGTGTGGCCAAAGCTTCAATGGATACAAAAGGCTCCCTGTTTCAGACTGTAGGGTTATGGACCCATGGCACATGCCTACTGAATAGTGAAATGACTTTTAGAATACTTAATAAGTGCTTAAATAATAACTATACAGCTATAAATTGTTATTCAATGATTTCCAATTAAGAACTCATCTCCTTGCGAAGTGTGGGGAAAAATTAGTTGGGACAAAGCTCTAACTGAACTCTGTTAAGAACTCTGTAGAAATTAGATAATAGTGTTCAACACCCTAGGGGGAGCTTGTATTTAACAACCAAAAAAATTCATTGGAACTTCAAGTCATTACACCATTTTGTAATGCTTAAGTGACAACAACCATGAAACCTTTTGTTTAAATCTCTTTTATGTAGCGCAACTTTGGCTAAAGTTAACTTAGACCCTAGTGCTGTTTTTTCTCCATCTACGTTTCAAACAAAGCAGCAGCTCATTGGCATCATCGCTTCCTGGCCCAATTATAAATCCACAGAAATGCACAATACATCAGGTTTCTTATCCGTGCTCATTTTATTGGTGTACAGTAAGTGTATTGCCAGGAGGAAAAGCCATAAACACTTCTGTACTCCCCAATCATTTGACCATATTTAAGAGCTAAATTATTTCTACAGCTTTGGGAGTTTGGAAGCCCTGTTGGCCAACCAACAGAATCAGCTGAGTTAATTGTAAAATGGAAACTGGAGAGTCAGTGATAAGAAAAATGAACAGTGAGCCAGAATGTGCATTTGCTGCACTGACTGCTGATGAATAAGCAACAAGATATATGTAAAAACCAGGGCTGAGCATGCCTGCCTCCAGACTAATTTGGGATCCAACCCAGTGCCTCAGAGCAGCCCTGATCTGACTTGGGATGATCTGATACAGACCTGACCAAGATCAGGGTCCCAAACTGAATCAGGAGCCTTGCACAGTCTTTGCTGAGAGTTTAACACCCTCATTAATATATATGGTCAGCGAGGCTACTGGCATGTGTCTGCTTCTCACCCACATCATTGCCCAACTGCCCTCCTTGTGAAAGCCTTGGGTTGCTCTGGGATAGGCATAGGCAAACTCGGCCCTCCCGATGTTTCGGGACTACAGCTCCCATCATTCCTAGCTAACAGGACCAGTGGTCAGGGATGATGGGAGTTGTAGTCCCAAAACATCGGGAGGGCCGAGTTTGCCTATGCCTGCTCTGCGAGGTCTTGGTCTTACCCAGTGCTGCCTCAACCTGATCCAGTCAAATCCTGGGTTGACCTGAATTAGCCCGATTAGTATAATTAGTATAAACCCCAAAGCCTACAGTTTAGCAGGATCTTTATTGGGACCAACTAAAAAAATCACAAAAGTCTGGCAAGCCTTTGAGTTCTCCAGCAGCTCCAGATGACCTGTTTATTGAACATTCATTTCTAATTTGCATGCATAACCCAGAAGTTACACGATGTCCAGTCTTTATTGAGCATTTGTTCCAATTCATTTGCGGGAAGGTTATATGACAATGAACATTCATCCTGAGCATTCACCTGGGTTATATATCTGCCCATTAATCAGTCATTTACCCCACATTTTGAAGTGCATATCCAAAATGTCTTTCTTTCTTTTTTTTTAAAGGATTTGTTGCACTGGAATGAGTGTGTGCCTTTATCCTCTTTAATTGCAGAAATATAAATTTCTAGTATGTGGTTGAATTCCTCCTGCAAAATAGTGACTGTGTGGAGGTGGCCCAGAGTTTTTCATCAGGGCCAAATTACACAAAGCTGGGGGTTGTGGGGAATGAAAGAAATAGGAATCGCAAAGTACAAACTGAGGCTGATGTTGCCATCATGAGGTCAGCTTGTTGACTCCATTCCAAGGAGTTTCTCCCAGGTTACAGGTGTCAGGTTATAAATCTAGGATTCTGGGAAGAAGAAGCAATGGCTGTTCCCTATTTCTTCTAGGAACATGCCTCCCAAATCCTGCTGTGTACACATCCTTTAGCTGTCTTTAGCATCTTTTGTTATAATTCATTGGAGAAAAAAATATCTAACGATCACTGTCTCGCAATCAACCCCTTCTGTTTCCAGTATGGCTCCCATACTAGGTATGGTAAGCATCTTGAGCTGACAAACACTACACTCATTGAAGTTCAACCTTCCATGAAGGTATTGAAGTCCCCCCCCCCATGAGAAATGACAACCCTAGGACCAATTTGAATTTTGCACACAGGTATGTAAGGAAAAAAGGAAAAGAACTTTTAAAAAATACAATGGAGTATTTAATAAGCCTAATATGAGTTTATGAGTTCCAAAAGTGATTTGGATAAATGGGAATGCACAGTTTGTTTTAGTCGTTTAGTCGTGTCCGACTCTTCGTGACCCCATGGACCAGAGCACGCCAGGCACTTCTGTCTTCCACTGCCTCCCGCAGTCTGCTCAAACCCATGCTGGTAGCCTCGAGAACACTGTCCAACCATCTCGTCCTCTGTTGTCCCCTTCTCCTTGTGCCCTCCATCTTTCCCAACATCAGGGTCTTTTCCAGGGAGTCTTCTCTTCTCATTAGGTGGCCAAAGTACTGGAGCCTCAGCTTCACGATCAGTCCTTCCAGTGAGCACTCAGGGCTGATTTCCTTAAGAATGGATAGGTTTGATCTTCTTGCAGTCCATGGGACTCTCAAGAGTCTCCTCCAGCACCATAATTCAAAAGCATCAATTCTACGGCGATCAGCCTTCTTTATGGTCCAGCTTTCACTTCCATACATTACTACTGGGAAAACCATAGTTTTTACTATACGGACCTTTGTTGGCAAGGTGATGTCTCTACTTTTTAAGATGCTGTCTAAGTTTGTCATTGCTTTTCTCCCAAGAAGCAGGTGTCTTTTAATTTCGTGGCTGCTGTCACCATCTGCAGTGATCATGGAGCCCAGGAAAGTAAAATCTCTCACTGCCTCCATTTCTTCCCCTTCTACTTGCCAGGAGGTGATGGGACCAGTTGCCATGATCTTTGTTTTTTTGATGTTGAGCTTCAGACCATATTTTGCGCTCTCCTCTTTCACCCTCATTAAAAGGTTCTTTAATTCTTCCTCACTTTCTGCCATCAAGGTTGTGTCATCTGCATATCTTAGGTTGTTCATATTTTTTCCAGCGATCTTAATTCCGGCTTGGGATTCATCCAGCCCAGCCTTTCACATGATGAATTCTGCATATAAGTTAAATAAGCAGGGAGACAATATACAGCCTTGCCGTACTCCTTTCCCAATTTTGAACCAATCAGTTGTTCCATATCCAGTTCTAACTGTAGCTTCTTGTCCCACATAGAGATTTCTCAGGAGACAGATGAGGTGATCAGGCACTCCCATTTCTTTAAGAACTTGCCATAGTTTGCTGTGGTCGACACAGTCAAAGGCTTTTGCATAGTCAATGAAGCAGAAGTAGATGTCTTTCTGGAACTCTCTAGCTTTCTCCATAATCCAGCGCATGTTTGCAATTTGGTCTCTGGTTCCTCTGCCTCTTCTAAATCCAGCTTGCACTTCTGGGAGTTCTCGGTCCACATACTGCTTGAGCCTGCCTTGTAGAATTTTAAGCATAACCTTGCTAGCATGTGAAATGAGTGCAATTGTGCGGTAGTTGGAGCATTCTTTGGCACTGCCCTTCTTTGGGATTGGGATGTAGACTGATCTTCTCCAATCCTCTGGCCAGAATGCACAGTTAAGGACATTCAAAGGAGAGTAAATGAAAGATGAAGAAAAAGGAGACAGAAAGCCAAGGGAGAAAAATGAAAGGCCATGCAACTGCATTTGTGAGGGCCCCACATGTCACTTCTGTCATCTGCTATCTGGGAGGAATTACAGAATTGTAAATTTTTGGTTTCTCTGCTAATTATGTCATTAGCTTTGAAAGGACTGAAAAAGCGCCTCCCCCTTCTGATCTGACAGTTGCAGAGGAGAGAAATGCTAACCCTGCTACTCCCACACGCAAAACAAAAAAGAAATTTCCTAATGGAATCTTGACTGTTCTGAGAGGTGTTTAAAGGTAAACGGCACACTATCACTCAAATGGCAGCACAGCACACTATTCTTTCTTTTCTTGCAACAATGGATCTGTGCAGCTGCTGCGCAATTATCTTGCGGTGGACATGTTCTTGTGTCTTTTGGGAATTATTAAACTTGCATTATGATGTTCACTAGGGCATTGTATACTCTGTGAACAGGCCCAGACTCTCGACCACAACTCAAATTATGTTTACTCCACTTTGGGCAGAAAAGGTTCTGCACCATTAAATTCATGTCACTGAAAACAGCTCAGGCCACCCAAATAATAGAGCTGATGACAAAAAGCTCTACTTCTTTACATCTGCAGGTGAGGAAGTGGATGTCCTGGACCTTGGTGACCTTGGCCTTACCTTGGTGATGGACTGGATGAGAGCCAACAAACTGAAACTCAATCCAGATAAGACTCTGGCACTGTTAGTGGGCAGGTCTCTAGATTGGATACATGGGAGGTAACCTTCTCTTGATGGACTTAAAACTCCCTCTGAAGGAGTGGGTATGCAGCTTGGAGACACTTTCGGATCCTTTGCTGCTGGTTGAGGCTCCAGTGGCCTCCATGGTGTGGAGTGCCTTCCCTCAGCTTTGGCTGGTGTCCAGCTGTGCCCTTATCTGGACAGGGATAGCCTAAGAACAACAACAATAACAATTTCTTATTTATACCCCGCCCATCTGGCTGGGTTTCTCCAGCCACTCTGGGCGGCTTCCAACAGGATATTAAAAACACAAGAAAACATTAAAAACTTACCTAAATAGGGCTGCCTTCAGATGTCTTCTAAAAGTCAGGTAGTTGTTTATTTCCTTGACATCTGATGGGAGGGCGTTCACAGGACTGGCGCCCTCCCAGGAGGCCCTCTGCCTGGTTCCCTGTAATCTCACTTCTTACAGTGAAGGAACCGCCAGAAGGCCCTTGGAGATGGACCTCAGTGTCCAGGCTGAACAATGGGGATGGAAACGCTCCTTCTGGGCTGAGGTCATTTAGGGCTTTAAAGGTCAGCACCAACACTTTGAATTGTGCTCGGAAACGTACTGGGAGCCAATGTGGGTCTTTCAAGACTGGTGTTATATGGTCTCGGCCGCCACTCCCAACTACTGATGTCCATGCTCTGGTAACCTACAGATTAGATTACTGCAACACGTTATGTGGGTGGGGGTTATTGGTTTGTTCTTGTTCCTGTTTTTATTATGTATTTTGTCTTTTTTATCTTGTATTTTTATGTTGTGAACCACTCTGAGATCTACGGATGTAGGGCTGTATACTAAACAAATAAATATAAAGTCAGAATGAATGGCGCAGAACAAACTGAAGCCTCATCTCTCCACCTGCCTGATTTAGATTCCCTTCAGCCGCAGAAGTTTCACTGGGCAGTGCCCACATACATTCATAGCTGGCAGTGATACATATTCTGCAGTAGTACAATGAAATCACAAAGGGTGCAAAAATATACAGCCTCAATTATAGCAGAACTGATTGTTTTGCAGGACTTACGGTATACTATGATTAGAGGCTACAGTGAGCCCTGTGAAAGTTAAACGAATAGGAAATCAACTCCAAGTGGAAGCAAAACTCACCAGAGCATGAACAGCTGCAGAAGGCTGGTTGGGAACAGGTACACCAAACAAAGCAGATGAACCGGGTGTGTTATGACAGCAGCATAGCCCTGGATCCTGCGAACGTAAAGGGATTTGCTTTCTAGCTGCATTGCCAACATTGTAAACTAGGGATTTGAGAGCCATCTTATTTATTTCCTTATTGCATTCATATCCCTTATTTATCCAGGGGGCTCAATGGGGCATGCATGGTTCTCCCCCTCCCCATTTCATGCCCACAACAAACCTGTGGGGTAGGTTAGGCCGAGAGGCAGTAACTTGCCAAGGTTGCTCAGTGGTGAGTTGAACCCTGGTCTCTCAGGTCCTAGTCCAACACTCTAAATGCTACAACACACTGGCTCTCTCACATTACATAGGTGATGTAGGTCGCTTGCATTTTGCAACATACACCACTGAAACAGCAACACACAGGAAATCCAATTTGGTTAGTGCACTATATCACATGCAATAAAAGAAATGGATGTGATCATAATCCATTCATCTACAAACCCCTTTATATGTTCCAAGGCTTACTGTAAAATAAAATAAAAATTAATATGGTGAAGAATAAAAGTTATTTACATTTATTTTTTAAAAAAGAAATCAGTATTCTTCCATGTGATGCCTATTCAACAACACAAGGACTTCTGCATAGATTCAACATTCGCCCAGCCTATTTCTCCAAGTAACACCAAGGCTCCACCTTCCAAACTGAGTGTGTCAGTTTCTCCTCACTTTTCCAGACATTCAGGTGCTACAAAGGTCTCAGAGCCAATCACTTAATCACCCTCTCCAGCTGTGTTAATCAGCTGCCTCCATTCATAGATATTTACCTCTTGCCAGGCAGGGCAGTACTTTCCATTTAGAAGGGCAGCATCCTGCAAACAGTGAAGCCCATCTGCAGGGAATAATAACAATAATAAAGTCCCATTTGGAGTTCAGTAGCACCAATCAAGGACTGGAGGAGTTCCATTCTGCTAAATGGAGCATTTAACGCCCAAGAGCCTCAATTTTGCAGACAAGCGAAGATGGAGAAACAGGGGTGAAAAACAACAACTTGGATATTCCAGCTATGAAATGGATGCAATAACATTTCTGTGTCCTCCCTTTAAAAAACTATGGGTTTTTATTGATACCTTTGTTGAATGCGCTGATCTCACAGTGATGATATTGGCTGCAACAACATTCCTGCTTAAAATGAACTTTGATTCTTATTTCAGCTAAAAAGTTATTAGTTCCATACAAGATCATTCGGCAGTAGTCCATTAATCTGCCACACTACAATTTGCGCTGGGATTAGGTCAGGATTGGATGAAGGTGTCTTTCTGCCCAGCCACGCTCACTCTTCCGTACATGGACCTCCTTGTTCTGCCTCCTGAACATGAAGGTTTGGTGGAGGAAACCCTGATGCAGTAGCCTGTTCAAAGCTGCAAAGTGGGCATTCTGGTGTGAGTCAGTCTGGCATTTACTGGATCCTGAGTTGGCCTCATTGATGTCACCTGATGGCTGTGTCCAGCTGGTACACCAGCTCCAGGCTGCAGCAGCGATTTGCCTGTCCTTGATCTTCTGTCCAGTGTGGTCTCATGGCTCTCTGAAACTCTACCAGTCAGGGTTTGGATTATACTTTTGGCCTGCTGTGTGTGTGTTTGAGAGAGAGAGAGAGAGAGAGAGAGAGAGAGAGAGAGAGAGAGAGAGAGAGAGCACTTTATAGAAGTACTAAGGGCAGCATTTTTATCTTCCCATCTTTCTACATTGTCATTTGAGGACCAAAGCTGCAGGAATAAAGTGAGCAGCCTTGAACACAATGGTGCCTCTGCCCTGGAAAGATTCAGCACATTTCAAAACAGTCATAACAGTTCTCCCACTCTTTGCAAACCATCAGATACATGTAAATCAGTGGTTCCCAAACTTCTTATGGGGCCACTGCTACTTTAGTTCCATAAATTCATTCCTAGTGCCCCCTAGGGTCACAACAACAAAATTCTTCAAAACAAAATCAAACATAAAATCAAACAGGATGCTAAAATGGCTATGCTCTTCAAATGACCATCCAAGCACCATTCCTCTAAATAACCACACCAAAAAGATCTGGATAGAAGGGAGGTTTTTTTTAACTGGATGAGTCTGAACTTGCTCCAAAGTTCAGGCTGCATGCTTGAAACTATAATCTGTATTTTTGCACCCAAGAGTATTCTACCTGTGTTCTCCTTGCTGCTGCATGGAATAACACATGAACCAGACCTTTGGCTTTAGTAAGTAAAGCTTTTAAACTTACTTAATAATGTGTGAGAGTCGTGTGCAGTGTTATTTTTCTTAAAAAATGTTTAGGGGTACTCTCATTTTCCTACTCACATTGAAATGCTGCCCCTCAATGAGGCCAAACTTAGATTCACAAAATGTTTAGGGGTATGCATCCCCCTGCATCCCCCCAGATGAGAATCTGAAGTGCAGAGCAATGTGTGCATTTCAAAATGCTTTACTGCCATTTGACCTTGCATCTTGTATATTCAGAAGTAGTCTTTTGAGGACATTGTATGGTGTGGTGTTGGCTTTGATGAAAGATGACTGCTCCAGTAAGTACATATAATTTCTCCATATAATTCCCCAGGAAGGGACTGGACAGTAGGACATACTGTCACATTCTGAGAGAACTTCAAAACTGATTTTTTTGATATCGTAGCCACAGAGAAGGCATTAGCTGCTTTTTAAGCACATGTAAAATGTTAAAGAAAGAGGCAGTCTTCAGACCACTGCATAAGTACAATATGGATTCATTCACCAATTGGTTCATTGATTAATTTGCAGAACTGCATTCTGTACATGGATGAAAAATTGGGAGGTTTGTTCCAAAATAAAAAAGCAGGCCAGAGTCCTCCCCATACTCAGTTTGATTCTAGTTTAGGCAATTGGTTTTTTGCCATCTGTATATTCTTGGGGTTTCTAATAATCTACCACTAGCAAACTACATGGTTTTGAATCTTCCATGTCAGAAAAATCAATTGTTATTATCATTTAATCAATTTCCAAATTGCATATCAAGAATAAAATTATTCCCAAGAATTCAAGCCTGCAGTAAGTAAGCTGAGAGAGGTTCTTATAACTATATTCGGAATTGAACGCTGTATTCTGTAAGGCATGAAAGATGGAATGGTAACAATGAATGCTGAAAATGCACAGTGACAAATCATTAAACTAATCCCATAAGAATCCTGGCTGTCACTTTATACATTTTCTAAATACTTAGAAGACACTGACAGAAGTTTATTAATGGTTTGTCAAACTGCTTACATTTCTCAAATGCAAACGTTGCCCTTTCTGGGATTTTGCATGCACCAGATTATCATTTTCATAGCTACATTTTGGAGTAATTGAAATATTACCAGGACAGGCAGAGACTGAGAATAGCTAACAAACTAAAAACCTGTGATTCCTCCCTGAATTTTGTGGCAAAAATAAATGGCAATGTGATGCTTGTAAGATTTATTATGGCTGCATTCCTAACCATGTCTACTTAGATGTAAGTTAGGTTGAATACTATAACATTTTTCTAAAAAACCAATTGTGTCCTGTACAGAAAGTCAAAATCAGCCTCTGTCAACCAGCTCAAAAGCTGCAATCCTATCCACACTTTTTATGGAGTCAATTCCATTGAATCCAGTGGAATTTTCAAGAAAACCTGATGCAACAGCTATGTATTATCCCTTGCAGAAAATTGCTTCTTATTCCACTCAGTATCATCACAGCCAAAAGACAATTCCAGCATCTTCCTCCACTAAGGAATAGTGGAAGTACAACTGGGGCACTGAGGCAGGAGAGCTGCAAAAGCTGCATTTTGGATGTGTTAACCATTTTAGTTTTTCGCAAAACCCCTACGACAAGCATTAGAATATTAGCTGTATTCAGATGCTGAAGCATAGCTTACCATGGCAAGAATGTGAGCCCAATTCTGGCTTGCTCTCTCACCTGCCTTCACCCTCCTCCTCCTCCTCCTCCAGCATCACCATGAGGAGGCATTGGGAAGATTAATCTCAGTTTGTTGTTTTGTCAGAGCTTGAGACTTCAGCTTGATTCAAACAGGCTGGGTGGTTTAAACAAGCCATCATTAGATTAACCACAGTTTAGGGTTTGGACAACATGCTAAACTGTGGTTAATCAAAACCGGAAGCAAAAGCCTTCATGTGGCCATACTGTGACTCCAGGGCTCATTACTCATACTTTAGCTTGATGTCCAAATGTAGCCATATTCTGTCTCTCACCTAGATTATAGAGTTCTAGTACACAAAACCTCCATGTGAGTTTTAGGGTACTCAGTTTAGTTTAGAAAATAAAAGACTAAAGGTAGGTTTGAAAAACACATATTTCTTTTTTTAAAAAGGTGGAATAATTTCTCTTCAACTGAGGATAGCAGACAAAGCAAACAATGCTAAAATGCAATGAAATAAAATGTGAACATAAGGAGGAACTTCTTATATGGTCAAGACAGCTGCAGAATCTTCTTTGTGGGCATTTAAGAAACATTTGAAATAAGTTGTCATTTCTGTTTTCAGGTGGGGAACATGCTACCCTTCAGGGCAGGGAGTTTGGGCTGCATGATCAATATTGTACTTCTAAATCAATCTAAGCAAATTTTTTAATGAAAGTATAGTATAGTACTATTGATTTCCATAAAACTTGCTTCTCATTATTTAATGTCCTTAGGATCACATTCTTTGATTGATTTATATTATCACTGGGTAAAGTCATATATCAATTTATTATTTGAAAATGAGAGCACTTTCTGTGAGGCTCATTGATTACTAGTCTATAAACTGTTATTTTATAATGGAGTTTAAAATGATTTAATGAGATACATTCTTTATTTCAGAGATGACCAACCTTTCAATGTTAGGCTTTTGATTTTTTAACCGTTGTACAGGGGGAAATTTCAGCAGGAGCAGCTTATCTAGTCACAATCTGCTGCTATTAGAAATGCTGCATTTGCTAAAATCCCCTTTTCTATATAACGAGTGGTCAAAAGTTTAGTTATTCTTATTTTCTTTCCTACTGGAACACCATCAGAGAGAGAGAGAGAGAGAGAGAGAGAGAGAGAGAGAGAGAATGAATGAATTGCAAATTGAAATTTTTGTCAGGTTCTAGTACAGTGATAGCCAATATTGTGCCCTTCTGGTGATGTTGAATTCCAACTTCCATTAACCTCAGCCAGGGATGATGGGAGCTGTGGTCCAGCAACATCCGGAAAGCACCTTGTTAGCTACTGTGATCCAGTAACATTTAGTGACTATTTAGTGAATAGTGAATATTCAGATTAAAGCTGAATATTATTTCTCTCCTAACACTTTCAGAGGCCATTGGTCACATGCAGAAGCTATGATGGCATTTCGGGTAACTTTAAGAGGGGTCGTAAAAAATTGTTAATTTTCAGGGGAAGCTTACTATTATTAAAAACCAAACAGCAGAGTTTTGTCTTCTTTAACATCCTCCATCAATTTAGAAAAAAGGAGTAATGCTTCCTATCCCAATGGATATAGTAGTCCAGTTGTCCCAATTTGATTCAGGATGACCCGACTGGAACAATTATACATCATGATGTCTTTCCTGGGCCCCTAAGTTGCTATGGCAGTAGGGAACTCACAGAACGGTTTTTTGGGGGGTGGGGTTTTTTTTCAAACTCTTCACTGTCCTGCTGGCATTATTGGGAAATGACAAGGCGTTAGCTCTGAACTGGACAGAGTTTAAACAAGCCCATTTAAGCTTCTTAGGGTCATTTCATGGCACATACCGGTATTTATTAATTTAAGTATATATACTTCAGAATTGTTCAAGACACCCAACAAAAATTCCTGATTAAAAAGTTGAATACAACAGAATACAATAGATCCTTTGTGTAACCACAGTAATAATAGTTATGATGTAAACTACCCCAGGGCTCCAACATCATGTAGAGTGGGACTAGTCCTCTTGATCCTCTGTAGAACCATATATGATGACACCTAACATTACAAAAACAAGGGATAAAAAAGCAGACCATGGTTATTAATATGCAGTGTTGAGATTGCAGTTAGAGGTGGCACAGCCTCTCCAAGTTTCCTCAGTCATTGTGGTGAAATTTTAACTTGGATGATGTTCCTGGTGACGTGCCTAAGTCATAGTTTCCCTAGATGGTCAATAGTTTGCCCTTTTCCTAAGGAACATGAAAATCCTGACAGAAAATCAAATAAAAGCAACTAGAGGAATGGGAAACTGAAACTGAAATAAAACATATCCATTCCTTGCTTTTTGAGCTAGCCAGTGTTTTTAACCAGTTTCATAAAGGTAACCCTGACAATTAAGTCCAGTTGCAAATGACTCTGGGGTTGCGGCGCTCATAATGCTTTAAAGGCCGAGGGAGCTGGTGTTTGTCCGCTTCCGCAGACAGTTTTTCCGGGTCATGTAGCCAGCGAAACCAGAGCAGCGCAAGGAAACACCGTTTACCTTCCTGCTGGAGCGGTGCCTATTTATCTACTTGCACTGTGTGCTTTCGAACTGCTAGGTTGGCAGGAGCTCGACTGAACAACGGGAGCTCACCCCATTGTAGGGATTCGAAGTGCCGACCTTCTGATCGGCAAGCCCAAGGCTCAGTGGTTTAACCCACAGCGCCACCCGCATCCCTAACCAGTTTCATAGTATAGGCCAAATGCTGCAGTGGGAAGACAAGTGGAGATGTGGGATTCTGCGAAATGAAAAATTTCCCCATTGTATTAGAGTTACAGAAACATATGTGAGAAATGACTTTGAGTTGATCCTTGGTGAACATATCTCCTTTTCTAGATGGCCAAAGGATTGTACAATGAAGCCAGAAAAGTAAAAACTGGCTCAAGCTCAATCAAGAGAGATATTTTTGTTTGCCAATAAAGTTACAGCTGTTTGCTTTTACTGGGACTCTAAGCATGTATTTAAAAAAAAAAAATTACAAAATGCAAGGAATTGTTTCATGCCTTGAGAAAGCCTCCACGAACGTTAGCATTTTAAGCATATCTTCTGTAAATGTGCTTAAGACTTATCACACACAGAAACACACAGAGAGAGAGATTCATAAAACGTGAGTGATCTGATTCGTGCCAAAATTGAAATTGTTCTGCTTCCAAACTATTTGAACATTTGGCAAAATATTTGTGTCATGACTATTTAACCTGACTCCATGTGCTGCCAGGACAGACACAGATGGGGAGAAGATAGAGGCTGATGCATTCAGTACCCTCCCAGCCTGAGTCGGGGCCTTTTCCACCTTCTTCTGACTCCTAGGAAGTAACATCAGCATCTCCTCTATATCATCAAAATCAGTGGCTACAGAACCTGGTGTCAGTCCTTCAAAATAAACACAGACCACTCTTCCAAGGACATCATGCCAACAGCCATACAGGCCTTGCCAGACTTCAGGGGAAATCATTTCTGGATACAAGGAATGGCTGTGCTTCAAGCTTTGTTTAGGAACTGATTAGGTTGCAGTGACTAATGTTGATGCCCAAGACTGGTACAAGCTGTAAGTGTTGTCAAACTGATTTGGAATAGTGACCACAGCCCTATACAATTCAACATGCGTGTAAGTAGAAAGTTATCGAGGGAGTAAAAAAATAATGCTATTTAAAATTAAAGTTGAAAGAGGAAAGCAAGAAAGTGAAAACACTTCAGCATGTTTGGAGGCCATTTAAAAATACAGCAATAAAAGCCTTATACCATAAATTAGGGAAGGTTTGAACAAGCTAAAAAGCCTGCCAGCATGAACACAGTCAAAAAACCAATGACGGTAAGAAAGACTCCATTAATGAATGGAAGAGGACGGACAGGAGCAAACCCTGACAAAATAAGTATAAGCTGGTGATAAGTCAAGTCAAAAAGGTAGGGAGGGGAGAATTTGAGAACCATATTGATAAAAATATTTTTTAAAAACCAAAACCTTTTTTAAAAGATTAGTCAGGGAAGCGGTTAGACGACAAAGAAATTAAATGGTTGCTAAAGGGTAGATTGCAGAAAAGTAATTCTATAGCCTTTGCTAGAGTAAATGTTGAATAGATGCTCAGTGCTGAACTGCTTTTGTACATAGGAACAATTCATACTTCAGCAATTTTCCTTCAAAATACCTATAAGTAGATAGGAGTGCTGTGACATTATGGGTGATATCCAGTTGTGGCAGTCCACTCAGGCAACAGCCAGTTTGCCAGCAGGATCCTTGTTCTTAGCGTAGCTATATCCAATGAGCATCTTCTCAGAATTGCAAAATATGCTGCTAACCTCTAATGCAATAACTATTATTATTTTCAATTACATATTGAGTGACAGTTTTTTAATTTTTTAAAATTCTAATAATTCTTTTTTTTTTTACAAAAAAACACAGAGAATACAACAGCCTCCAGATCCTGCACTCATATGATCCCTGTGGCATCAGGTTGTATGTCCACATATTAGTTTTGAACCATACAAGAAAGATGTTTAGAGCATTCAGCATCCAGGAGGCCAAATGGAAACTGGTCTTATGCACAAGTTCCAGCTTTGTGAGATGAGCCCATGATATCCAAATCTGAAAACATGACTTTGGCTGTTTGTCATCAAGTCCAGTTCTATTGATATATGAAATAAATAGCTGCTAAATGGCTTTTTTCTTCTTTTTGAGACTTTTATATCATGTTATCTTCTCAGCAAGAGCCAATAGTCAAACATTATTATACTGTAAATTGATAGTCCATACTTAAGCTTATACAATACTGCTCTCGAACTTCGAACTTCTTACACTAACAGTATGTTGGATTTCACCCTGTGTATTTAGGCTGCTGTCTGTAGGCTTCTCACCCTGTTGTTTCAAAAATACTTTATCACCCTTCTTTTAAAAGCCTCTGTTGTTTGGCAATAATGTTGTGGTTGTTTCCTTAGTCTTGTTCTATCCAAAAATCAATAAAATATGGTTTTAAATAAAGTCTGTGTCTGAGGAATGAACAGAGAATCCTGATGTGGAACATTCCTCTCGCAGTTCAAGGCAGCAATCAACTGTGTGAGTGAATTCTGCTACTAGGTTGTTGCTGTTGTTGTTTGTTAAAAAAACTTCTTTCTTGCAACAGCAGACGCTGCCTAGAGTAAGCTGGTAATGTAATCTAGGCCATGTGGGAGAAAGCCATAAAGTGCCTTCTTCTTATAACAACATTGCTCTGGTTGCCAGGAGAAGCATCGCTGGGATGGAAAAAAGTAGACACAGCATGGCCTCTTTCCATTTGACCTAGATTGTAGGGCATGACTGAAGCAGCGCAGGAGGGGAAGGCAGTGAAGAAGCTCTGGTAGCACAAAAACAAGGCTGACAACCACGCAGCCCAAGGGTTGTGTTCCCTCTGAGACACCTTCCAGGAACCACATGCTAGTGCTGGCTGGAGCCAGAGGCAGAAGAAGACGAGCAATCGTACTTTTGTATATAGTTGGTCAGTTCCTACACACACTCAACACACCCATCTCTAGCCTCTATCCAGGGAAGCAAGAGCTATTGTCACAGTTGAACGACGCATCCCAGCCAAGCAAAACCACTCAGAGAGGGTATGACACAGGGGCAGGAGGAAGTGCAGCTGGAGAGGGATTAAGGCTGGGGGGTCCCAGTGGCCAGGCAGATAGGCTTTGGGGGGCCACATAGGGACCCCAGGCCTGAGGTTCCGTGTCCCTGCAACTAAAAGTAACATCAGGAGGGCCTCCAAAATTCTGTTCCTCCTGAAAATCTCAGAACCTACCTGTTGTTAAATATAAAGGAATGCCAGGGCCACATGGAGAGCTGGTTTCCCAGCTTTCTTGAGTCTTGGCTGACTAGGCTGAAATAAATAAATTGATGAATGAGAGATGATCCAAACTAGCTCATCCCAGCCATACTCACTGGTGATTTCATTGTTTTAATTTTCCTACCCTCTGCTAGGAAATAGAATGAAATGTTGGTGCATTTCAGTCCCTTTCTCTCTTTCTCTCTCACACACATACATTAAAATCACAGTACTGTATCGCCAGATAGGTGGTGGTGATATTCCTTATTAAAACACAAATACTGTAATTACAGTTTATATGTGATTATCCTGAGTCTGCACAGAATGACTTTAAACAGCCAAACAGCCATTAATTTTACTGTTCAAAGAGACGCTCATAATCTTTTAAAAATGTCATATAAAATATTCATTTCCAAATGCCCTACGGTGATTTTGGAATTTATTTAAAGTGGGCTGTTGATAGCTCTTTTATAAATAAGCAATTACAGTACACTAAAAATATCATGGCCCATCACATTATACATTCTATAATTTCATGGATGAAAGGCCTAAAGCTGATCTGCATAAATGTGGCATGCCTCTCAGCAGGTGAAGGGTTTGATTGCACATGATAATCAGAGTTATTATTTATAGTAACCATTTATACCTGTTATTTATTAAAATGCTGTAAATCATATATTGATTTCTTGCAGGAAGTCACCATGGCTTGGCTGAAAAGTAAGCATAATAGTACTTCAGTACTTTTCATGTTCATGTCCATGCCGCTAGTCTGAGCCTAGTTTTGAACCCATAATAGGTTAAGATTGTTTTAAAAAAGTTAGCAGAGCAGAGATTTCATTAAAATAAGGCAGTGATTGCATGCCAGTTTCACTGACAGGTGCTTTCTCAAGTGATAATAGATTATATATGGTGTGCCACTGTTCAATGTGCCTCTGTTTGGTAATTTAATTTATGAGATTTGTGGTCCAAACTCAGGACATATCAAATCTTCCTGGGAAGTTGCATTGGCCTTCTTATCAAAACTCTTTTAACTTTCCTCCGAATTATTCAGATTAGGATAATGATGATTATCTGTGCATGAACATGCTGCAGATCTCACTTCAGGTGAAATCTGGTGATCCCTGTAGGATCCTCTTAATACATCCTGAGAGTCTCATAGGCACTTTTTAAGCTTCCTTCTTCTCTGTTTCTCAAAAATTCCCAAATGTATAACTTTGAAAATGTTCCTTTACATGAGGAGTATAGACCTGTTTGGCCCAAATGCCACATTGGGAGTTGACCAACCACCCGAGATCTGCATGCCAGTGGTGGGCAGGGCCAAAGTGGACAACACACGTGCATTTTTGTGTGTGCTCACATTCCCCTCCCTCATACAGACCCCCCAGCATCTATGCTCACCACACATGCGTACCGTATAACACACTCTCTTTTTAATGCAGCATACATACAGACTAAACACTCTCGTTTGGTAAAGGTAAAGGTAAAAGGAACCCTGACCATTAGGTCCAGTCGTGACTGACTCTGGGGTTGCGGCGCTCATTTCGCTTTATTGGCCAAGGGAGCCGGTGTACAGCTTCCGGGTCATGTGGCCAGCATGACTAAGCCGCTTCTGGTGAACCAGAGCAGCACACGGAAACGCCGTTTACCTTCCCACCAGAGCGGTACCTATTTATCTACTTGTACTTTGACATGCTTTCGAACTGCTAGGTTGGCAGGAGCAGGGATCAAGCAATGGGTGCTCACCCCAACGCGGGGATTTGAACCGCCAACCTTCTGAGCAGAAAGTCCTAGGCTCAGTGGTTCAACCCACAACACCACCCGCTTTAAAGGTAAAGGCACCTCTGACCGTTAGATCAAGTTGAGACAATTCTGGGGTTGTGTGCTCATCTCACTCCATAGGCCGAGGGAGCTGGCGTTTATCCGCAGACAGCTTCCGGGTCATGTGGCCAGCATGACTAAGCCGCTTCTGGCAAACCAGAGCAGTGCATGGAAATGCCGTTTACCTTCCCACTGGAGTGGTACCTATTTATCTGCTTTATCTATTTATCTACTTGCACTTTGGATTCAAACTACAAGAAAGAAGAATCCACCTAAACATTAGGAAGAACTTCCTGACAGTAAGAGCTGTTCCACAGTGGAATTTGCTGCCAAGGAGTGTGGTGGAGTCTCCTTCTTTGGAGGTCTTTAAGCAGAGGCTTGACAACCATATGTCAGGAGTGCTCTGATGGTGTTTCCTGCTTGGCAGGGGGTTGGACTCGATGGCCCTTGTGGTCTCTTCCAACTCTATGATTCTATGATTCTATGCTTTCCAACTGCTAGATGGGCAGGAGCTGGGACTGAGCAACAGGAGCTCACCCCATCGTGGGAATTTGAACCGCCGACCTTCTGATCGGCAAACCCTAGGCTCTGTGGTTTAGACAACAGCACCACCTGCGTCGCTTCTCGTTTGGTAGGGTTGCCCTATGTCCAGGTTTTTGTTCTTTGGAATATGGTGACCCTAAAAAGGAGCCACATTGTCACTCAGTAATCAATGAGAAAGAGGACCCAGCATTGCACGTGGCAGCTTAGAGAATAAAGTAAGAACCCACCCCACCCGTGGGCAAGGCTGGGGAGGGGGTGCATTTGGCAGAGTTGTCCCTGCATCTGTGACAATGGAGTGACACAAGCATCACTCCACTGGTGCAGCACTCCCCCTTCCACCCCCTGAACATGTAGGACATGTAGTAATGCTGTCAGGATGCTCACCACTGATAGCCAGGAGAAGACCTTGAAACAGGGTTTTCCAGAGTCTAGGACAAGATCATGTCTTAGCTAGACCAGGATCCATTGGCTCCTAAGCTGGTCTCACTGCTGTCATGTGACAGCTCAAGCCCAATCTTACTGCACGCCACCTTCTGGTCCAACTACCATGAGCGGCAGGGCTACAGCTGTGGCAGTGACTCTGCCGCTACGTAAAGCCCCACCATTGAGAGTTGAAGGTTTGGATTGCATCCTGACAATTGCTATTATGGTACAGTCATTCACAGACTAAGACCAACCTCATCAGATGCAAGAACCTTGGGAGTAGTGACTTTGTCTGGCACATGTACTACAGTAAAAGAAGGCACCACCAGGCCAAACTTCTCCTTGCCATTCAGCTGTCAAAAGCAAAAGAGAAGTCTACAAGAGAAAAGTGCATGGCAGTATGTTTTTTTAATTAAAAAAATAATACATACCTGTCATAGTCAAGTATTTTACAAACATAAGTGTCCTATTTCAGGCAAGGTATTTGGGCCTAACTCAGGAGAATCAGGTAAACTGTGTTTATCACACAATTTCAGGAACAATGGCCCGATCAATCAAATTCAAGCAAACTTAATAGGCACACAAATTGCAATTACATTTTGTTAATCAGTAGGGTCTATTATTATTATTATTATTATTATTATTATTATTATTATTATTATTATTATTATTAAATGAGAATGATTGGAACTGAAGAAGACAATGATGAGTTGGCATTGTATGTCTTTGCTTTCTTTCAACAAAATGTTCCTTGTGTGCTCTTCTGAGAAGAATACAGTCATGCTTTGACATGAAAAGGGAGCTATTGTCAATGAGCTATGCAATCTATTCACTCCCTTATTGTAAGGCCTTCTCACATTTGCTACAAAGAGGCATTTCCCCCCGCTAGACCAATCCAAATGCCCTGCAAGCTTCTGACTGCTGCCTTGTTGTGGCACACTGTGAATCCCATGACTGTTGCTGCTGCTGCTGCTGCTGCTGCTGAGCAATATGGAAGCTTCTCTGCATGAGTGACCTCTAGACAAAGTTCAGGAGGTAATGAAAGCTCTGGTCACGATGAACCTGATGACATTTCCTTAGAATGAAGCATTTGAAGACACTTGGCCAGTCTCTTACCAGAACCTCAAGTTTGATCAACAGCCCACTTTGAGCTAGAATATTAATGAGTATTTAGTGTGTTTATGAGTCACCCTAGAAACTCCTGTCACCCCAGAAGCTTATAGAATTAAGCTTCTTTTGTGTCATTTATTTACTTCAGTTCGTCAAAATGTGGCTCAGATGCAAGTTCTTGGACCCCACTGGATTCTGGGCTGGTTTGCTGCAGTGTTTTGGCACATGTGCAAATGACTGCTTTAGACAACTCAAAAGCAACCCACTGTACATAAAGCTAACCTATGTTACTTCTGACCACGAGCAAATTGTTCAGCACACAATGAGGCAGATTGGGTGGCAGGGGGGCATTTAAATCTGGGACACCCATTTGATCAATTGACTTTGTAGCTGGCTGCAGTGCATCCTGGATTCACAGTGTGCCAGTTTTTGAGTGTATGACTTTGTCCTAAATTGGAGTTATACAGAGCATACCTAAGCCAATTCTTTGAAAGAAGTTGTCCCTTGATAAATTTAAGGCAAGAGCACAATGCAATGCAGCTTGACATGCCTAAATTGCTCTCAAAACCCAGGTGTGTTTCCTTAGCCATGCACTAAAGAAGTTTCTGCATGTTGCTCAAAGTAGAAAATTAGGTCAAATTCAATGGCATGTGTGTTGTGTATGAAACCTACAGTGCTTGTACACACAAACTAGGGGTAATGTAAGTTGAGCAGTTAATGTGCATAACAACCAGTCATTATGCACATTCTCCAGGCCTTGTGTACACTTCATTAAAAAGGAATGCACATGTTTTTGTCAATACAGATATTCTCCAATAGGCCTTGGTAAATCTGCACATCTTGATGGCATTTTGTGTATTCTCCAGGCAGAATGCCTGATCAGTACACAGAGTTTTCAAAAAAATACTGTTTTCTACCTCTAGTTCAGAGAGTCTGTGCCTTTTTTCATGCTTCCTCTGGCCCACTAACCAATCTTATATGGGCCACAAAATACTCACCTGCTGATCATGTTGAGCATATCCATGTTATTTAATCCCAGAAAAAAATCCACTTGTGGGCATCTTAATGCAGAAAATTGCAGAGTAAAGTGATGAAATTTGTAAAAATTACAGGAGTGTCGAAATAAAGTGGCCAACTTCTTTCCTGCTGCATTCATGGTGGAATCATGGGGGAGCAGCAGAAAAGGTGGGGGAATAATGACATTGCATACCCAGTGCCTCAAAACTCGCTTTTTTGGGGGTGGGGGCAGAATCACGGTACAATATTGTGTGAGATCACAGTGTCCAATATGGTCACTGTTCTCTTGCAAGAAAAAACTGGAAGATGGCATCTCAGAATTTGCCGTTGCGGTGTTGGAGGGGTGACATTTTCCAGTGGTGTTTGTTATTGTGTCACACTATGCCCACTGATGTGAACAAAATTTAGTACAGCCTGCTAGTATCAAAACCCCATCTTCCTACAACACAGCAGGTACTGTGGTGTGAAAAACACATTAGAAAATGGGACAGAAGCACTAGCATTATAATCAGGAAAACTAATACAACATTCCCCACATCTGACTATACCCAGAAACTAAGGAGAAGGAAGCTGAGTAGAAGTGCTACCCCTTGGATTGGTTGTAAATAGAAAGGTTGGGGTTGGCTTAAGGCAGACTGAGACTGGTGGGGCAGTGCCCCCTATACCCTAGTGGAGCAACCCTCACTGACCACAGTCAGGCAAACCCACCACATTTCCCCAAGGCTGCAAGAAATATTCCAGCACAAATGTTTATGATCAAACTGTCGGTTAAACCAAATCAAGCTGTAAGGCAAAAGAGGGCATTTTTTAAAATGGTAATAATAAAGCAGCAACATAAATGAATGCAACAACAGTTCTGCTTTGAATGTCTCTGCTGTTTGTTCACAAATGCATTTCCATATTATTTCGTTCCATTGACATGCATTTACCAAAGCCCTATTGCAAGAAAAGATGGTGTGGGAGTTCTACCCAGGGACTGAAAGAATAATAATAATAATAAGGTATTCCCCACCCCCATTCCTTTCTTTTAACATTTCATGGCAGAGAACAAACAAAAAAGGCTGGAGCTCAGGTGGGAGGTTATTTATCAAGAGGGTATTTGTAATAAGCATGAGAGAAGTGTCAGCTTGGAGAAAGGGGAATAATAACTGAATAGAAGATTGAATGCTTTCTCCTGAAAACATTGATAAGTGGTAGCTGAAAATAATAAAAAAGGGAACAGATGCACACATATAAACAGACAGAAAACTGAAAAATGTTCCCTGTGTAAATGAGAATGGAAAAGGCTGGGGGGGGGGAGCCCACCCAATATAGAGCTCCTTTTATCCCAACCTACATTAGCAATATCTCCTAGTTATTCTAATTCAATGTGCAACCTCCATCCCCAGTCAACATACCAGCCGTACATGGTAGAGTACTAGTGGCTTGAGAATTGATTTAAGACTTTTCTCCTATCTCCTTTCAAAACCTATACAGACACCACTGAAGACCACTTCTTCAGCTCTTATTGTATGTCCTCCTCTGCTGTTATAGTGAGTGTCTGCACCAGTGTTGGTGACTAAAAGGAATGTGTAGTATTTGTAGGGAGATGTTCCACACCATTGTGCATGGCTTAACGTTTATAGCTGTATTGGCCCTGTTAGTGCCATCCCCATGGAAGCAGTTTTTGATGGTCATCATCTGGGGGAGGCCCTGAACTTTCCCTCTCAACATTTGTAGCATTTGCGAACATTCCATTCTACCAAAGTAGTTTAATTAGTGATAAGCATGTGTGTGTATGTGATTCACAGCTGTCATCTATAATAAAATAAAGCTGTCAATTTGGAAAAAATAGCAATGAGATAGCTATGGGAGCTAGAAATTGACTCTATTTCTAAATTAAAGCTGGGATTGATGGAATGTCCTGGATAAACATGGATGAAAGTGGATTTGAAGTCATACACTAAGTATTTCCTCTGTGGTGTCTTTGCATTAAACAGTAGTCTTGCTCTTTTTGTAGCTGAGGCATATCCAAAATTCCATTCTGCCTGACAGCAGTGGGGGGGAAATCTACATACAGACTGACCCAACAAAAGATAACAAACTAGGGGTATATTTTATATCCCTTGGTATCATCGTCTCTTATTTCTGTGGTGTTTAGATGATAAGGATGAGTGATAAGTGCTGCAAAATATCAGAGCTTACACAACACAGAAAGGAAATCGAAAGAGGCGTAAGACAATAAAGTATGAGACAAGTATGATCATGCAGCAAAAGAAGCATTTAGAAGATTTAGTTTGGAGAAATGGTGGGTAAGAGGCGACATGACAGAAGTTTATAAAACTATGCCTGACGTGGAGAAAGTGTCTCAAGAGAAGTTATGCTCCCTCTCTCATAACACTATAGCTCATGCACAACCAGTGAAGCTGAATGTTGAAAGATTCAGGGCAGATAAAAGAAAGAAGTTCTGCATGCAGCACATGATTAAAGTATGGAACTCCCTCCCTCAGGAAGAAGAGACGGCTACCAACTTGGATGGCTTTGCACAAATTCATGGAAGATAAGGCTATCAGTAGCTACTAGCCATGATGGCTCTGCTCTGCCTTCACAGTTGGAGGCAGCAATGTTTCTGAATCCCACTTGCTGGAAACCATAGGAGGGAAGAGCTCTCTTGTTCTCAGGTTCTGCTTGTCGGATTCCCAAACAACAACAACAACAACTTATCTGGCTGACTCCCAACAAAATATTAAAAACACAATAAAACATCAAACATTAAAAGCGTCCCTAAACAGGGCTGCCTTCAGATGTCTTCTAAAAGTCAGATAGTTGTTATTTCCTTGACATCTGATGGGAGGGTGTTCCACAGGGCAGGTGCCACTACTGAAAAGGTCCTCTGCCCGGTTCCCTGTAACCTTACTTCTCGCAGGGAGGAAACCTCCAGAAGGCTGTCAGTGCTGGATCTCAGTGTCTGGGCTGAATGATGGGGGGTGGAGACGCTCCTTCAGGTATATGAATCTGGTTGGCCACTGTGAGAACAGGATGCTGAACTAGATGGGCCACTGGCCGGATCCAGCAGGCTCTGCTTATGTTCTTAAGTGAGAGGAAAAATATGGGTTGGAAGGAGAAAATTGGTGTGGTGCACTAAAGGAGAATGGAATACAAGAAATAAGAGATGAAAAGCACAATCTTCATTCTTAGATTCCACCAGCTGAGAAATGGCAGAAATGACACTAGAACTTGATATATGGTGCCAGCATGAAAGATGCACCAATGGAGCTGCCCAATATGCTGGCAGAATGTTCAGCCAATGGGTGTTGTGTTCTACTGACAAAGATGCACCAGTAGAATGGCCAAAATGCGTTGGAGTTGTGGATGGAACTTGAATGTCACAGGAGAAAAGTACAGTTGCACATATTGTACTTAGGCACACGTCTGGGAGTGAGACTGCTTGTGTCTAGGGTTGGTGCAAAGTTTTGTTACTTTTCATGGGGAAAGAATTATGGGTCTCATGAGCAGGAAAGGGGCTTTCACAGGAAGCAACATAATGCTGACCCCTAACAAGCTCTTTGAAGAAAAATCTACTGGAGGGCCCAGCATCATGCTTTCATCATAACTGCTCTTTTCACCCCTGCCCTGCAGCAATACAGTGGTACCTCGGGTTACATACACTTCAGGTTACATATGCTTCAGGTTACAGACTCTGCTAGCCCAGAAAAAGTGCTTCAGGTTAAGAACTTTGCTTCAGGATGAGAACAGAAATCGTGCTCTGGTAGCGCAGCAGCAGCAGCAGGAGGCCCCATTAGCTAAAGTGGTGCTTCAGGTTAAGAACAGTTTCAGGTTAAGAACGAACCTCCGGAACGAATTAAGTACTTAACCCGAGGTACCACTGTATAGGTATTTATGTTGCTAAAAAGGGAGCAGAGAGATCTGAGATCTGCAATGCTCATACAAACCTGAGCATTCCAAAACATTTATTGGTGCATCATGTGTGTAGATGTTTCAGTGGGCCAGAGAAACTCTTTTGTGAAGATTTGGCAGGACCACACTAATGAACAAGCCAAGCTAACTGACAGGGTTGTCTTGGAATTATCTCTTCATTATGTTGCTAAGATTGATTAGGAATTAACATGTATAGAAGGTGTATTATCAGCTGATGGCGAAGTCATGTTTTCTTGCCCTATCAACCAGACAAGGTCAGCCAAATATTTGGGAATTAGCCTTGATGCTGGAAGATTGCCAGTTGTTTAAAGCAGTATCACCAAGGTGTTTGTAATAATCTCTACTGAAGATATATTTATTGTGAGGCAAGGCTTTCAGTATCTGCATAAATTGTAGGTTTCTGACTGCATCTGGAACTTCTTTCTGTGGAACAATCATATGAAAAAAGAAGCAATAAAATTCAATTGGATAAGGAAAATAAGGGAGAAAATGAGATAAATCGGAAGCAGATAATAGCCTAATCTGTCAAATTCTATCAAGTGGGGGTATTTATGACTAGAAATCTGAAGCATGCGGTTTGGATTTATAAGAAGGTAAAACTGGTAATGGTGGCCAGATCTCTCAGTACAAAATATCCTTTAATGAAAGACTTTGAAGTTGCTTTCACTTTAAACTAGTTCCATTCTCTTTCCTTTTAATATGGACTAAATGTTCTCTGATCTATGTTCCAGATTTTAAAAGCTTAAACACAAAATAATTTTGTTGAAATGAAGAGTTTAATATTCTTTCTTTCTTTCTTTCTTTCTTTCTTTCTTTCTTTCTTTCTTTCTTCAACATGGAATCTGGATCAACTAACACTTGATAACAGATATTTTGTGCAGATTTTTTTCTTCAATTTTTTTGCATTTGATATTGTATTTATGTTAGTAAATTTATCCATTTTAAAGGCTTCAATATACCCAGTTACCTGGGACTAAGCTATATTGAACCCAGTGGGATTAACTTCTGAGTAGACATGCATATGAATTCTCGGTTAACAATCTTTCTGCAGAGGAAACTAATAAAGAGATGAGATCCTTGTTATAAAATAAGATATTTTGAATAAAGGAACTATTGAAATAATCTGTCCATCACAACCAGAGCACACCTTACCAGCTAGCAGTTCTGCTTGGCCTCCATGCCTCTCAGTAGGGAATCACGAATCGTCCCCACCTTTTCCTCCTCTTACTGCAGGTGATGAGCAAGTTTTAGATGAGTAAATAGCTTTTCAAGAGGACAAGACTTCAAATTGTGGGACTAACAGCACTTAGAGCCATTGGATGGAGTATTTTTACCCTCCTAAAATTTGCAGAAATGCCTAAATATCTTGCTCGACACTTCACAGATGGCAATATTAAACTTGGTAACTTCTTTATAACACTGAGTTATTAGGTGTCACTCCATTCAAGGTCAATGAATTCATTTGCTATCTAATTTGAATGTGACGTGATCTAGCTGCCATTGAAGTTAATGTTCCTTGATTAATAGCAGCTGAAAAGACTTTTCTTCTCCTCTTGAAAAGACCCTTCCATTTATGGTATTCGGAAGCCATGAAACGTAAAACGCTCAATGCATGAGTTTAATGCATGCAGTGCTTTTGCTTAGCATAGAGGTGGTATGGCGTAGTGGACAAGGCTTGCCTTGGGCTCAGGAGCCTTGTCCATTCATCCATGAAACTCACTGTGTGGCCTTGGGAAAATCACCATTCTTAGTCTATTCTTCTTCATAGTGTAGTAGCTGTGAGAATAAAGCAGGATAATTATGTGGGATGCATACAAAGGTGCCCTTCCTTGAATGGAAGCAATCGCTCCATTTACAGGTGGGAGCCTTCCATTTGTGACCTGGATTCAGTAGAGAGTTTCCATGAACTTAGATTGGGTGAGTTTCCTCTTTCCCCTGCAGCCCCCTGTGACATCTCCCAAGCTGTTATGGAGAATACGCCAAATTTCCAGGGAAAAAAGGGCTCTGGGGGTATGTTGTGGTCTGAGGCTGTAAAGGGGAAGCTGAGACTCAATGGCATTCTGCTCCATGAGTAGATTTCTACTTATGGAATGCTGGTTCCCACCTCATGTGAGCTGCCCTGTGGACCTTGGACAAAGCGTGGGATACAAATGTGATGAATGTATTGAATTTAATCCTGACATGTGTCTACTGCATCAATGTCCAAAAAGGTTTCAGGCATTGAGCATCTCTATCAACATGCATTTACAGGCCACTTCCTGACACTTCTGAAACCATACCAAGTGACACAAAGCATCAAAGTGTCTGGAGAAGGACCTGGAAGTCAGCTGTGTTCCATGTGGGCTTAAAAGTTAACATTAATATAGCTGTCTTATGAGATGCAAATGTGTTGCTTTGGGTTTTCCATAGAAAAGTAAAGTAGGGTATCATTAAATGTAGGAGGCATCATCTTTAATCATTGTTTAAATGAAGCAGTTTATGTCAGAGTGATAAAAATGAAATCCCCTCTTCCTCACAGCTATTAAACTTATAGGAGCTCCATCTTACTTGGATAGTGCTGTTCTTGCACTATATGTCCACCTACATTTAAAGTCCAGATATTCTGAAGATCCGCAAGGCACAATGTGAGGACCTTCCTTGTGAATAAGGACTAGTGTTGATCAGAATTCTTACCAAAAACAGTACATCATCATTTGTCATTGAGAGGTCAACATAAAATAGCAGTTATCCATGAACTTGTTTTTACTGTTGTGCTGTGAACATTTTTTTTAACTATCCCAAGATATAACATTTTCTCCCTATCTGCACCTGCTTCTTTTTCCTCTTTCCTATCGCCATCAGAACAGGTAAAGAAAGGACTAGCAAACCTGCCCAGGAGTCAATGCACGATTCTCACATGTATCCGTGAGTGCCATGCCTGTGTTGATACAGCACATCTTTGCTAACACATGGCTTATCTTTGAGTTGGGCTCTCAATTAATTGGCCTTTCTGCTTTGCAAAACTGGCTACAATTCATGTCAGCACGAGGATTCCTAGGGAGCTGTTTGGTGGTGCAGGAACACAATAAACCTGCAGAAAGCTGGATATTTGGAGTGATTCAGAATTTTTAATAGGCTGATTATCTTGTGGTATAAAAGCATTCTCACCTGAGCCAGAGTTTGCTGAAGACAAAAGAAGTCTGTATGCCTGTCAGAATATCCTTTGAATGTGAGAGAAGCAAAATAAAAGCATCGTCTTACAACATAGATGACCCAAAGTCACTGAGGGGCAAGAAATGGCTTGGAGCCCCAAGAGGACATTTTTATGGTTTAAGAGTAGTAGAATGGTGTCTGAAAAGAGCAAATAGCCTGCCTTTGTGTTTGTATACTATGCAGTGCGGTAACTTCTACCACCTACCAGGTGTGCTTCATTGTATAACCAAGTATTGATTGTCTTCTGGGTAAAATTCAATGATAACTGAAGTGTCACAAGCTGCATTTGATCATTACTGCAACTTTCATTGATTTTCCCATTGGCTAGCCAGCACAACCTTTTCCCAAAGAGAAATAACTACATTTTGAAAAATCAGCCCTGGGAAAGATTTTCTTTAATTCTTTGGGAAAATGATAAATAAATAAATGAGGAGTTTGGTTTCCTTTCCTCTTTAGAATATCAACATAACTTGTAGTTTGTAGACAATTACATTGTATGGCAGAGGTTTATGCTGCTAAGACTTATTAGCTTTTTATTACATTACCTATGGGAAGGAATCACAGTTCAGTGGCAGAGTACAGGCTTGGCATCCCAAGTTAAAAAAAACACCAATTTGTGGGTGATGGGAAAGATCACTTTGTGCTTGAGACCTTGGAGAGCCTCTTGCAGTCTAAGAAAGCAATAGTGATATAGCTGGACCATACCCTCCAACATTTCTCACTTTCTGCCCTGAAGATTCCAGCCAAGCTGCCTCCCATTTCCCTCCCATTTCCGAAGTTTGGCTAGCATTTTCTGGCAGGCAGGTAATCTACACAACCTACGGTTGGAAGCCCTCATTTGAGTACCTGCCCTTGCAACCTGCTACCTGGCCCAGGAAAGCTCCACAGTGGCCTTAGAATGACATTTTCTGTTTCCTTTGGGTTCACTCTGATGCTGAAGCCCCTTCTCTGACCCATTTTGGACAGAATATATACTATAGGTATCAAATTGAAGTATCACATTCAGTCCACTGAATTCCATATCTCCTCTCTTGCCTGAAGAACCCCTGTGCAGCCATATTTGGCTATGTATCACCTCATCTCTCTCTATCCATTTCTTCCTGGCCTTCTTGGGCTTCTGTCCATGCCTGCATTGATCCAGTTTTTTGAGAGTTCATGCTGGAGAAGCAGCGAGCGGTCAGGGTTCCTCCCCCATGGCCCAGACAACTCCAGTGACATGGAAAGGAATGGTGCTGTGGCTCCCATGACACTAGCAGACAGGAAGGTGCTTTGCATCAAGAGAAATTGGTCCATTGCAGACCCTCCACGTGTCCCTATTTTCCAGGGACATCCCTGATTTAGAGAAGTCATCCCGGTTTCTGATTTGATCCCATAATGTCCCCCCTTTCCTTAGGATGTCCATATTTTCATTGGAGAAATGCCAGAAGGTATGTAGTTATCTAATCCCCAGTCTGAAGGCAATCCTGAATAGGGAAGGTTTTTTAAAATGTTTGATGTTTTATTATGTTTTTATATATGTTGGAAGCTGCCCAGAGTGCTGTGACAACCCCAATAAGATGCTGTGACAACCCAGTAAGGGGTATAAATAGTAAAATTATCGTTATGGAATGGGATGTCCCTATTTTCATCAATTCAAAGGCAAGTAGAGATACTTTTAGACAAGGAAGAATGAAGAGCTTAGAGGTCCCGAAACACCAGCTGAGTGTAAAAGTGAACAAAGGTTGAAGTGGCTGTCTCTACTTTTCTAAATAAGAGTGCTTGACTGCAGGTAGGTGTTTTTTACTGCTAGCTGGCAGGTCACACAAGATTTCAGGGCACTGCAGAGATTTGGGGTAGGTAACCCTTGGGGTCTCTTCCAGCTCTACAGTGCTATGATTCTGTGATTCTAGGGCTCTCAGTAACCAACTGATAAGTCTTAAGGTGCTGTCTGGATTGCATATGGGGAATTTTGAGTTTATGCACTTCCAAGAGCAATATAAAATGAGACAAAGAAGTCCAGGCCGTTCCCTTGTCTATCTCAATAGAGGGTGGTGACTAGTCTTGAAAACACAGCCAACCCTCGATTGCCAAGCCTTGCTAGTTAATGTTGCAGATATTAAGGATATTCTGAGCCAATATGATAATATGGGGATATAATTGTGCTATCTGGAAATAGCTTTGTAATCTGAGGGTTGATCATTTATTTGTATGCCTTTCTGTTTCTTCCAACAGGGACCAGTGATAAAAGAGGACAGAATCCTGAACCTTTAATAACTATGAAGAAAGAGGCTTTTCATCAGGTATTTGCTATGCATGCTGTGCTTCCTGAAATTATCTTTAGAAACTTTTAATAAAATACACCTGGCTCTCCTTTGCATTTGATCACTTTATTAGGTGGCTCTTTTAACACATGTTTTAGAGTTAACACATCCACACACCACAATGATTTAATGCTGGACATTTCTCAGACAAATCATTTTTTAAAATTCTTATTACCAACGGAACCAATGTACTTGTTTATATTTGTTGACATAGGGCTTTCAAAAGTGGGCTCTACATTAGTTTGTCTTAATTTCCAAAATCCATATTAATTTCATGCTATAAGAGCTATGAATTTAAGATCTGAAATGCAGCTTCTATCGTCTTAGCCTTATAGGATTTATAGCTTTTCTGGAGTAACCAGGAAAGGGAGAGAGAGAGAGAGAGAGAGAGAGAGAGAGAGAGAGAGAGAGCAAGTAGAGAGAATTATGTTATTAACAGTGTTTGAACTTCAGTATGTCAACTAGCGTGTCCGTCATGGTGTAGACAATTGATCCACAGAGATTTAACCCAAAGCACTTTTGCTTGGCCCATTAAGCTGGAAGCTGCTATAGAGTCATTTGAGAATCGAGTTGGCTTTAAATTATTATCATTTATACTAGAAGGCCGGCTCATCCCAATTTAGGAAAAGGAAAGTGGAATAGTCTCTTTTGGACTGGAGAGGAAATAATGTACTTCTCCTATAAAGCTAAAAGGTAAAGGACCCTTGAAGGGTTAAGTCCAGTCAAAGGCAACTATGGGCTGTGGTGCTCATCTTGCTTCAGACCGGAGAGCTGGCGTTTGTCCACAGACAGCTTTCCAGGTCATGTGGCCAGCATGACTAAACTGCTTCTGGTACAATGGGACACCACAATGGGATGCCAGAGCGCACGGAAATGCTATTTACCTTCCCACCGTAACGGTACCTATTTATCTACTTGCACTGGTGTGGTTTTGAACTGCTAGGCTGGCAGGAGCTGGGACAGAGCAATGCGAGCTCACCCCGTCACATGGATTTGAACCGCCAACCTTCCAATTAGCAAGCCCAAGAGGCTCATTGGTTTAGACCACAGCGTCACCCACTCTCTTCCTATAGGACCATAGAAGAAAGAGGAATAGAGATGAATTCCAAATCAACTATTGTTGCAGGTTTAGTTTGTTACAAAGACGATTTTGCGTAGCTGACGACTCACTAGGAAAAGTATTGTTCTGAGTTTGGGAGAAGGCAGATCCCCCAAAAGTCTTAAATTTAGTAAATGTTAGGATTAAATCAATGCTTGGAGTATTGAAGAAAGCTGCCAGACACTGAATTAAGTAGTGTCAAAAAGACAGGCAAAATTGGTGGGGCTATAGCCTTTAGACAATGGTGTCACTTTAATATTATAGCCACTGTACTTTGGTTCTGATCATGAATGTCCCTCCAACTAGTGGCTGCTATTTACAATTTTTAAAAAGATACACACAATGTCAAACCATACCTTTAATGCCATGTGTAGTTTGGCCCTCAGTGTGACACAGAATAAGATCAGGGCTATTTTTCAGCCAGAACTCAACCGGACTCGGTTCTGGCACCTCTCTGGTAGGCACCATTGCCATTAAAAGGGAACAAGGGAGGTGTTCATGGTGAATTCTGGCACCTCTTTTTCTAGAAAAATAGCACTGGATAGGATCATGCTTTCTTTTTATTATTGCTAAGATCCTTTTGCTTGGAAAGTTTCAGAGTGCCCATCTCTCTCTTTCAAAATGGTCTGGAAGTATCTTAACCACTGAGGTGAAATCCCCTCAGTTTTCAGACACAATGGGGTGCCTTAGACTATGCCTTGCAACAAATGACAGGATTCTGTTTATTGTGTTATATTATTACATTTATATTCCATCTTTCCCCATTTTATCCTCATTGCAACCCTGTGAGGTAGGTTGGACTGAAAGACAGTAACTGACCCAAAGTCAGCCAGTGAACTTCGTGGCAGAGCAGGGATTTCCCCCTGGTTTTCCAGGTCCTAGTCCAACATTCTAACCACTATACCACACTTGTTCTTGGTGTGAACATCTAGACCACATTGTGAAATAATCTGTTTCATTCTTCCCATTAGTGAGAGAGTTCCAGAAATCTTTAGATAGTGCTTAAAAAAACAAAACACCCTCTTCTTTTTCCCCTGTAATGATTTCATTTGACACTTCCATCAAGTCAGATACTTTTATGCAAAATTCATACTGTGCAATTCATATTTTAATAGTACATATCAACTCAGAAGAAAGTGCCATTTTGCTTCCATGGAACTTACTCCTAGGGAAGTGAATTTAGTATTGCAGTCTATATCCACTTACCTGAGATTGAGCCCCATTGAATTAAATCAAACTTACTTTTGAGTAGGCCTGTATAGGATTGTGCTTTCAGGGAAATAGTTTAAAATGCATTTGAAATTCTTTGCATTTTTTTTAAAAAAACAAATACATTTTTAATTAATGTATAGCTGGAAATGCTTAAAATATACGATAATTTCCATCCTCAAAGCTTTACTGTCAGACACTGTGTTAAGCCACCATTAATCATAAGTGGCTACAGTCATGTGGTCATTGTAATTTGGTCATGCTGTACAAAAGATAAATGATATGGAATACTATTAGCAATGATGGTTTTAATGTAGACATTTATCATTATACGAGTTTGTTTGATATGACTTTGGGATAAAATCAGGGGGAAACTGCCTAGCTGTTAATTTTTTTATGCCTTTAATGATCATTTGCATACTTAAAAAATGGAAATAAAAGAGTACTAGTGTTTTCTGGTCCCCTTTCTCCCCCAATGTTCAATGACAGAATTACAGCTGACTCTGAAGGACCCAAATACAGAATAGTTAGAAAAGCAATGATGACTAGTTGTAAGCTGATGCCAATTTTTTTCATATGAAAGTGATGGGAATATTTTTTTGGGGGGGAGAGCAATTTTTTTTTCATTCTTAAAAACAACAACACCTTGCTAAGCATTTTTACGCACTGATTGTCATTTGGTCATACTTGCTCCTTTCCCCGACCAGTATTTTTGTGTCATTAAAATAGAAAAATCAAGAGTATCTTATAAATCCAGCCAATCAGGCTCCATGTAGAAGGGAGATGCTGATGTCACATCACCATGCAATCAGTCTGATCTGGATACATGGTGACATTATGAAGCGAAAGTAGAGTGAGGTCAGTGCTACCAATCCACAATTTGAATGGTCACGTAAGTGGCAAAATTGGGAGGTGTGTTTCAAGGCACTAAATGTTTCATGAAATTCACTCTCAGTTTCACTTCAGCTCTAATCAGTTGTCATATATTTGACATTAATAATAGAAGCCAAGTTTTTGCAAGCTTTCTATTTATAGGATTCATAAGGCTTATTCGACTCCTGAGAACAGTTAAATTGCTGTCAGGAGAAATGCAATGAGGGATCCACACAAAGAGAACCATTCCTCCACCTCTTCTCATAACAGTCTTTCAAATATAGATTCATGACACATCCGTATGTCTTCCCTGTTCAACTTTGTCAAAAGGTATAATGGAATAGCAAATGCTGTGCAGCTTTCTGAGGCAAGAAAAAAGAAAAAAGAAAGCTGTTGCAATCCTGCCTCTGTTGGTCCCCCTTCATATGCTGAACTCTTAATAGCTATCCCGTGGCGCAATGGATCAGTATGCCTGGGTGTTAACCAGAAGGTTGGTGGTTTGAGCCCCACCCAGGGATGGCTGTGGGCAAGATTGTTGCATTGCAGATGTTGAACGAGATTATCCTTGGGGTCCTTTCCAATTCTGTGGTTCTATGATTCTATAAACCTCATTTTGATAAATGTACACAGTGCTTTTTCTGGGGGGGTGGGGGGATGAAGGGGTATGCATACCCCTAAGCATTTCGTGAATCTAATGGGAGATTTTATTTTATTTTTACAAATTTTAGTTTCTTCTCTAGCACAGTGAATCATCAGTTCCATTGCTACCCCCAACGGCAGCCTCATTTCCTGTCACAGTGTTTCCTGAGTCTCAGACGGAAGTGAGCATTTAATGTGTGGAGTAGGAGTTGTAATCTAGCATGGTGATTGGTCAGTTTTGTTGTTACCAACTCTGATGGCGGCTTCATTTCCTTTCCCGATGCAATGCATGTTCTTTGTACTTTTGCCCATTTACTGTATCTATTTTCCCTGATTTCAACTATAAAATTGTGATTTTCTTGAGTCAAAATGAGAGTACCCCTAAACATTTAAAAAATAACTAAAAACCACACTGAATGTACATAACCGTTGCCACACTTGCTTGGGACAGATGTATCTATATACATCTACTTCTTCTAAGCTACTTCTTCATGTTTGGGGAACAAGACCATGAAAATCTTGGGGGTTGAATGGTAAGGTATTGAGCTCAAATGTGTGAGGAGAATAATAATGTATGAGGGAAACAGTTTGTCCTTTCTTTCCCTGTTTATTCAGTAGAGCTGGTCCAGAAACTAACGCACCTATCAAAATGAACAAGAACACAGCACCAGCTTCCGGGTTAGCGCCAACGGCAAATGGCGGATTCTCTCCGAGCTCCGGAGAGAATCGGCTCCGTGGGAGACGGGTCCCGTCGCAACGGTGACGCGGGGACCCTTAAAAACCACAGGCGCTGAAGCCTGTGGACGTGGTGGCTCAGTGGGCACCACTTGCGCCCCCCAACCCGCGAAGAAGCCCTTTTAAAGGCTTTGGAGTGGGGGAAGGTGAGCGGCGTGGTGCTGGAGCAGATCGCTACTTCTACGGAGCGAAGCCACAAGCCATAGCCGGAGAGCACTGACTTTTTTCCTTGAATTTGGGACTGCAAAAACAACAACCCGTGAGTAATAAGAAATCCGGATCTAAAACTCTTTTCAATTTCTTGAAATTCGGTACGATCGGGGGAGGTGTCAAAAGGAAGCCCGCCCCCCCATACATGTAGACAATCTGAAGCAAGAATTTAAACAACTAAGGTCTAAAGGACTTTTTGTTTCCTTGTGAAATCAATGTTATTAATCCCACGATTTTGAAAGAATTAAGAACAACCCTTCTTTTTTAAGGAAAAAGAAGAGAAACGGACTGGTAATCCCCCCCCCTGAAACCCGGGAGGGACCCGTGAAAGAGCCGGCCCTGGAGACATAAGAAATTTGACAGCTGTCAAACGAGCTGTCAAATAAGGAAAAGTTGCTTTTTGATATTTGGGCTGATTATTTGTATCGAATTTGGCTCTGGGTTACTGGAAATAAAGAAGAAACAAAACTAAACAAAGTAATTGGACCGTTGCAGGAAAATACAAAGTAACTAAATCCCTCTAGAGGGGAAGTAGAGACATTACAATGGCAGCAGATGGAAAAATACACAAAGAGCTCGAGAGAATGTTTCTTCTTGTGGGAAATTTACAAGATCAACAAAGAGCTTTTGCAACAGATGTTATGACCTTGAGTCTTAAAGCAGATAAACTTGCTGACCATACAAAGGAACTGATGCAAAATACTCGGGCAGTCGAACAAGAAGATAATGTCGCTGTTTTAGAGGAGGAAGAAGGAGGTGTTGGGAAATCGACGGAGAAAGAGAATAACCAGAAGCCTTTAAAAATATACTATAAGGGAAATAAGCATCGGAAGACAGGAACCTGGTTGGCAATTGAGAAGGAGGATCGCAGAGACTTTTTTATGGGAAGTTTGGAAGACCTTGGGATTATAAAATTGTACAAGGTGAATGATGGAGCCTTTGGACTTCTTGGGACTTTTGGACTTAAAAGGAATATGAAATATCACCTGGGCTCCGTTTTCGAGTTTCGAGGTTTGGCTGGAAGAAATGCAGATCCTACTGAGATAGAGAGTCTCCAAGACATTAAGTTCAAGATAAAGGACTGTCAACAAAACCGGTTGAGAGGGTCCGAGAGAGAATTAAGAGCCTCGGATGTGAGGGATCCGGGCTGAGAACTGATAGGACAATGGACATTCTTTGGGGACCAAACCGGGAATGGGGGGAGGAAAGCTGGGATGGTAAAGGGGGTATAATTAGAATTTAATGTCTTTGTTATTTAGTACTTTTATGGAAGTGGGGAAATTGTGGGAAGGGATCTAAGATCGACCTTAGAAAAGGATGTACTGATGGGTGTTGAAATTAATTATATAAGTTAAACACATAAGGTTAAAAACTAAGTATATATATTTTTGAAAGTTAAGTATATAAGCTAATTTAATAAGAACTTGCTGAACTAAATATTGGAATTGGGATACAGGAATGGGAGGGGGGAAGTCTACAGAAAGGGTTAAGAAGTTAAGGATTTGAAATTATACGTGTTGGTGTTTGTGTTTGTTTGTCTTTGTTATGTATTGTATGTCTTTAAATTGTGTAAAACTCAATAAAAATTTATTTTTTTTAAAAAAAAGAACACAGCACCAGCTTAGTTTACTTAGTTTAGGTAGCTGAATGCCCTCATAAGGGACTTGAGGATCAAAAGGGATCAGATAAGAACTTTTCACATATGGAGTTGTATTGGGAAAGTAGGATTAAAGGCAGTTGAATGGTTAACTATTGGACCTTATCCTGGGAGAGTGGAGCATAAGAAGTGATATAGCTGTCATCACAATGTTTTGCTTTTCAAAAGGAGGAAGACGTGGTAGAAAGCTGGAGAGAGGTGGAGAAACAGGAAGAAGAGATATATGCACATTTTAGTTTAAAATGGGGGTGAAGGAACATTACTACTACACCTAAGCATAGTACTCACATTAAACATCATAAAACCAGGTGAACTATTTTGAATTTCCTGACACCTAGCTCTAAAAACCTCTCTGGTTCTGTATTTTCTTTATTATTATTACTAATACTACTAGCAAGGAAGCTCTCAAAAACGAGGAAAAACTATATGAGCTAGACCAAATGACTAATAAACACAAGTGACCAAATCACAAATTTCACTCTTGTTTGATAAGGGTCTACACGTAGGGCCATATTTCAAAAAGTAAAAACCAGGACACCCTGAAAGTTGTTGAGCTTTTTTTATCTTTATTAGACAAACCCCAAAGTTGCTCAGCTTTATTTTACAAAAAGGCCAAAAAAACTTGCAATTTTTCAATTGACTTCCCTCGGATGGCAATTTCACCTTTGAAATTCCGTTAATGTTCAGGAAAATCTTGTCATATGGCAGCCCTAGCCGTTCTTGGTCCTGCACATAGTGGAAATGGGTAAGTAATCCCATGGGCTGACTCCAGCTCTCAAAATAACACCTGACCTCTTTCCAAGGTCCCTGTCCAATTTTAAGGAAGGTGTGGTAAAGATGTGTGCTCACCGTTCTGTAGGAGGAGAAGTACTCATAATGAGTCTTTTCACGTATTTTGTACAATGTTGCTTTTCTTCTTCTTTTCTAACTAACACTCTGAAAAGGTGAAAGATCACCTCTAATTTTTCATAAAGCACATTGATTCTTTTGTTATGCCACCCCACAGAAAAGAAAAGAAAAATAATTGGTGATGCAATATTTGAAAATATGTGCTTAGATATCTGAAAATCCTCTTCTTTGCGGTAATGCTAATTATGTAGCCTGACCATCCAGGAAGATACTTGATTGTTCTGGTCTCTGGGCTAGAGGGAAGTGATTGCAGCAAGTGAACAAATCTAAGATGCACGGAGTATTACAGGTGTGCATATATATCATATACACACTCACTGTGTGTCCAGGCAACTCCCCATTTACGCGGGCATTGTGTTCCGAGCTACCATGCTGTAAGCTCACCTCACCCCATTCCACCTCTTCCCTCTTCCAACCCATTCTGCCCCCACTCCCTTCTGATGCCGAAAATGTCATGCATGTCAGTAGTCACACACATGCCGAACACAAGCAAATGGGGAATTTCAAAGGTGAAAACAAAACACTCTTGTTTTTGTTCAGGAATGAAATCATTGATTTCAAGTTTAAAATGTGAGTTTTCCAAATCTCGTATCAATCAGAGCTTCCCCAATCTACTTAGCCTCAACATGGTCCAATGAACTAGTCTGAAATACCATTCTGAAAAACAAAAACAAAATGCTGAATGTAAATGGTTCACCCCTGGGAAATACGGATTTTGGACATATCAGTCGAACAGTGGCATGTGAAGGGAAATGTAGAATTGAGAGATTTTAAAAACGTACACATTTCTAATTAATTATCATAAACCCCATATGGACACAAGAGGTCATGATAACCAACATTCTGTGGGTCACTGGATTTAAACTGTCTCAGATGGTGTCATCTGCATAGAACTAGGCTTGGCATCTTACATCAAGGCACCATCTGCTGTAGGAGATGAGTGAGTGAAAGTTGTATTTCTTATCTGAATTTTATCTTATGTCTGCACAGGTTTATTTCTTTGATTCTCTTTTTGAATGGCATTATAAATTTTCATCTAGTATTGCTGTCGCTTAGTTTATTGAGTCATTATAGCTATTCAGTGAAGTTTAACTCAGAGTAAACATAACTGAATGAAATGGACATGATTAAGTCAGGTCCATTAATTTCAACAGGTGGAGTAAAACTTAGTTGACTACCACCCAGTATAAACACTGACAACTGGGAAACACTTGTCTGCAAGCACTCCAATCGGAGAACAGCCTTTACCAAAGGTGTCATGGGCTTTGAAGACACTCCAACTCAGAATGAAAGGGAGAAATGCGCTAAAAAGAAGGCACGCTTGGCAAACACTCACCATGATCAACTCCCATCTGCAAACCTCTGTCCCCACTGTGGAAGGATGTGTGGATTCAGAATTGGCCTCCACAGTCATGTACAGACTCACTGTTAAAACTGTGTATATGGAAGACAATCTTACTCAGCTACGAGTGATCGCCAAAGAAGAAGAAGATTCTCTTTTGTCATGTGTAAGATCATTTTCTTGGGATTGATCTACTTGGTCTTTAAAATGGACCATTACTGGAACAAAGGGCCTCACTTGTGGTGATACTCCATAATACAAGCTACCTATATTACAGCAATAACGACTTCTTGATATGGTCTTGTACATAATAGTACAATGGGTGGTATGCAACTAAGTTAAACTCAGAATAGACCCCTTAACATTGATAGATCTAACTTAGCCATGCCCACTAATTTCAGTGGGCCTACTTTGAGTAAAGCTTGGTTGTATACCCACTAATGATACATTACATAACTGTTACATACAAAATAAAAGATACCATTAAAACACTGAATTTCTTACAACTTGAAAATGACTTTTTCCTTTCTCTAAATGTGAAATGATGGACCAAGATTTCACCACACTTTAACTATAATTTGGTAGGATTGCAAGGGACAGAGTATTATTGCCAGGGGGCAAGATTCTGCCTATGGGTCATCCTTAAGATATAGTCAGTCATTAATCCTCCCTTTCTTCTTTCTTTTTTTAGAAATAAAGGAGGGTTGTTAGAGCACATTTCATGAATCCTTGGTGACTGACTAGGCTGGGTTATGATCCTACTTTCCCATGTGGAAGATGCAACCATCTCACCCCACACGCATCACATCACATTTGCCAAAGAATTTTTTTTACATGCACCCAACCTGTCCTGGCATCCAAAAACAGTCGTGAGGCACAACACTGGTAGAATAACCCTTAAGATCTCTGTTACAAAGCGTTGAAATGAACCATCAAAATCATTGTTTTTCCTTTCCTGGAGGACTCCCCAAGGACTACATTGAAAACAATTCTGCCTTGCTGTCTAACAGAGTTCACATAAGAACTCCAACCAAGAGTGACATTGGCGAACTTCTGTGATGTATTACACTGCATAACACTGTATATACTGTACGCAAAGGAGGTAGTTCCCACAGTCATTCTTCTTATTCATCTTACTCAGGCTCATGGGAATTTTTTTTTTTGTTGCCTTCCACCAGGATGTGCCTCAATGAGTATGCCTTGAGGCATTGTGCTCTTAAGAGTCAGAAGATCTCTGAGAAATCAAGCCAGTGTATCCCTGTTGAACAATGACTTTGGAAGGGAAGTGAACCATGAAATGCTATTTTAACATCAGTGTTGTTTCCTATTTGGCTGTGAATCTGCCAAAACAGATGCGAAATGTAAACACAGGAATTTTAAATTCGGATTGTGTGCAGGGAAATGTAAAAGTTCTAGCATTTTTAATTCAAGAAATGTGAGTATGCCAATGAATAGCTTTCAATTTTCATTAAAAACAACAGCCACCAATCCAGAATTCTGATCCTACAACAGCATCAACGGAAAGAACTTAGAGAGGGGAAAGATGTGGTAAAGTGTTACCACACAATGCAGGTGATGCTGGCAGACTGAGTGCCAAATCACATTCAGAAACACAAACTGAATTTTTAATACTTGTATCAATTTGTATTAATTTGTATTTACAGGTCATAGTTGGTGGCATGGAGGCAGTTAAATGGGCTGGTGTATGATAGGTACCCAGTATAATGAACGTGCCTGTCTAACATTAGTATTGTTTAATAATGTTAATGATGGGTTAGAACTTCCTCTGCATGCAAAGACAGGCTCTGGCATATTGAGCAGATGAGACCAACAGTGGTCCAGCGGTCAAGAAGGAGGTTTCTGCACATGCTGTAGAGGGAAATAAGGGGCAGACAGGGCTCACTAACCTGGGAAGGCAGCCCACCTAGTAGAAGGAAAAGTCTGAGCCTAAACCTATGCTTCTGGAGAAGAAAAGGCTAAGGAGTAAACCCTACACAAATCAGGAGTGGAGTCCCTAAGACAGTTGGATGGCGCCTTGTACACCTCCTTCTGGAAACTCCTGCAGCCAAGCTGGTGCCAAACATATTGCTCTGCTTTACTTTGGACCACATCAGTGAAGCCGGGCGGGTGGAGGTCTTGTCGTCTGGGCAGCCCAGCAGGTTGACTTCACCCCTGGAGGCACACTCCATTGTCTCTCGAGACAGACAGATGCCAACAATTATATTTTAATTTGTTACATGCCCTTCACCCCAAGGTCCAAGAGCAGATTAAAATGATTAACCTGGTACCTAATTGGCAGGCAATGAAATTATTTTAGCAGTAACACATCCTCACTTATGACTTATCCTGAGACTGCAAAACAAACAGTAGATATCCTGATGTCTCATAGGTGGTCCTAGATGTATAATTCTATTCTGGGGGTGCAGAGGAGCATTACCAGGAGAACCTCCTTTGTATGGTTACAGCACAGTATGTTTAATCCATAAACAGGCAATGAATAGAAAAATATATAATTATTCCCCAAATGCTTTTAAAGCTTAAGGGCTAAATTTCTAAAGAGTTGTGTAGGGAGTTGTATGAGTAAATCTCATTATTGTTAACAGGTTTTATGTATTAATCTTTTTATACAGTGTTTTTGTTTTATTTTTTAAAAAAACCCTCACAGAAATAAAACATAAAAGGGCAGGAAAATACAAAAAATATGTACAGAACCAGCTCAGAATATTATCTTTCCATTGATTTTTTTCATTGGACTTGTCTAGGAAGTCAAGTTACAGACAAAATCTTCCAAACATAGGTGCAAGTGAGCTTATTTACTTCAGTGCACTGTAATTTATGTGGTTTGGGGTAAATAACTTGACAGAAATGTCAGGAAACCACCAGACAAATGAAACAACAGAAGGAGTGCTCTTCCATACTTCAGCAGAGATTTAGTGAAATGGAGTGAAGGTGCCCATGGGAATTGCCTTGATTTAGGGTTGCCAGACGTCTGGAAAATCCCAGGCATGTCCTCTTGCCCATTCAGGGGGATTTTGACAATTGTAAGCAAAAGTCTGGGTTTGGGGGGGACAGGTTTGAAGCAAAGTGTTTGTGTGAGGGGGGCGGCGGCTTGGATTCAGGCTCAAGCTCTGTTTCGGGCTCAGAAGTCGTGCCTGGCCGGGGTGTGTGTGTGAGTGGGTGTTCACCCAATGAAAGCTCAACATCTTTGTTTGTCTGGATTTTTCCCTCTGGAAATATGGGAACCCACCTTTGATTGGCATTTTTTTATTTTTTTTAAATGATATTTATTGAGAATTTAAAATTACAAAGAAGAGAAAAAAAGGAAAAAAGATAGACAAAAAAAGGGAATTCAACAATACAAGTCAATAAAAAGAAAAAAGGGAAAAAACAAAACACACAATACATCAAAACCAAAAACAAAAGCAGACAAAAAATTTAAAAACCAAATCCAATATTCCCAAATCTTTATCTTTCATTAACTTGTTTCATCGACCTCCTCACACCTCCCTTTTTTGTATTCTAGTTATTAATTATCTCAGCAAATCCTTTCCATCTTTCACTATATTCTGTCATTAAACTACCTTAATTTATTTTTACCTTATCTTACCATAAAAAGCCCTAAAGCTTAAAACTTAAAACTTATTTATACATAATTCCTTAAAGCATTTCTACTAAAGCCAAATAGTTTCATTCCAACATTTTTTCTAACACTCCTTAATTTTACAAAAATTCTCTAAATGAATTTTTTAAACTTTCTTCTAATCTTCATCCATCGTCTCTTCTTCCTGGTCTCGAGTTTTGTCAGTCCTTTCTATCCCTTCCATCTAGTCCATCAACCTGGTGACCTTCTATCCGAGAACGGAAAATTGGATTATGAAACATCTTAATTTGGCACCGAAGCGGGAAGGTCTAAACAGGAAGTCCACCTTCCGCTTTTGTAAATAGATTGAAGCAAAGACATTGCAAGCTAAAGTCTGGAAAGTCGTTTGTAAAGGACTAAATTTCCATCATTTAAAACTACCAAACCCCCCTTGGAAGCAGGAGAAGAGGGGGGAAATCCTAGACTGTTTAAACCTGCAGGAGAGAGAGTAAAGAAAGATAAATTTCCACCGTCTTGAACCTGGGAACGGGGTGTCAGAGACAGACGCTTTGGGGAAGCTCCCTGCCTACAAACATGGGAGCATCACTGCTTCAACAGGGCTATGTAGCCCAGACTCTCTGTGAATCTAGGGTAGACTAAGTACATTGCTTACAAAAGAGGAAAGGCATCAACCAAAAAAGAGGGCCAAAAATTGCTTAAATATACATGTGCTAATTTATATGTACAGATGCCATTTTTAAAATTACTACAACTTAAATATACATTACATCTCACCGTAGAGAGGAAGACTGACCAGGTAACTTGTGTGCCTGCTCAATCTGCTGCCCAGGTGCTAACTGCTGGTGGGCAATTTCAAGGCCCCTGTTCTCTCTCCTTATGGTTCTTTATCTTTCACCGAGATTTGGATCCCACAGCTCTTCAAACAGAGGATTGTTCCTGGCAGCTGTTCAAATAGATGATTGCCCCTGTAAAGTAGGACATACAGTTACCCTGAATCAACAATAGGTGATTGGAGCTCTGTTGAGCCAAACATCCACAAATGCATGTGTAAAAAGTGGTCCTAAATTGTAAGGAACTTGCTCATAAATTTGTTTCTGTGTCCCAGCTGAGAACCCACTTTTAACAGGTCACCTCTCCATACCCTCTTTTCCCTTGTTTTAGCTTTTGGCTGTTTCTAATGAAAGCCGACAATTATTTATACTAATTAGCTGGGCAGTGGATGTTAATGGGATGAGATTTTAAATAGGCTCCATCAAAATGATGTGGATAAATCATTTGTGCCCTCCTTATTGCAGCGTCTGCTCTTCAAAATTGGGGCAGAGATGTAAAGATACTGTAATAGCCTTTCTGGGGCTTAAAAAGGAGGCACATTATTTTTCACATTGGTGAATATATATACACATATAAAGCTTATAGATATTTTGATACTGACCTTAGCTTATCGGCAGGCAATGGAGCTGTTTGAAAAGCAAATCAGTGATTTTTAAGTTAAAGCCAACAAAGAATGATGATGTTCTTGTATATACGAGCTTATTTACAAAGTGAGTGCTGTTGGCTTGTACCCATGGCCAACCCATCCATGAGGCAAGGTGAGGAGACTGCCTCAGGCGGCGCGATTCACCGGGGCAGCAGATCCTGATGTCAATCTTTCTTACCCCCTTGTTCCTGATGTAGATATTCCCTTACTCCTCCTTCCCTGGTAGGGAGGGGGTGCCATTATGGGGTGCGCCTTAGGTGCCAAAATGTCTTGGGCCAGCCCTCCTTGTACCTACTTTGTGGCATTCTGCCAAGCTGTCAATCATTTACAAGAGATGAGGAGAAAAGGCCAGAAGATACCTTGTGTAAAGGAAATTGGACCATGTCAGAACACTGTGGCTGCCTATGTGTTTTCTTTCACTCAGTATAGATTTTCACGCCTGAAGAAAAAGTCTTGTTTGGTCAGTAAGTGGATTGGTGCTGCCATGTAGGATTGTGATATAGCTGGGGTGGCCAACTCCCAAGAGACTGTGATCTACTCACAGAGTTAAAAAATGACAGTTTTTTGGGGGGTTCAAGTTGTTGAGCTTTTTTAGGAAGGAGGAAAGCCCTTTTTTGGGGGGGATACAGGGCTAAGAAGTTGAGCTTTTCTTAGGGGAGCCAAAGTTGTTGAGCTCCTTTGGGGGGAGCCAGTGATCTGCCAACAGTGATCTACTTGTTGGATGTGTCTGTGATATAGCATAAGGAAAATCTAGTCAACCTCAAGATGCAAACTTAGTGTCAGAGTGGGAAGATTTTTACATATTGATTTATATATTTTGAACATTGTCCAATGTATATGCTGGTTATGGCTTTTTGGCAGTAACTATTCTTTTGTATAGGAGTGAACTGACATGGTTTTTAATCCCCCCCCCCCCCGATTGTTTGTATGCTATGAAACAAGTCCTCTGCTTTTATTTATGTGTATGTGTGTGTCAGTGGCAGAGAGGTAATGTGTTCATAGTGTGGTTATACTCCCTTCTTCCCAAAGCCCATGTCACAGAGGCCTCCACAAAAAGTTGAGCATTTAGGTCCCATGCTGTAAAATACTCTCCCGGGGTGGATCTACAAACAGAGGGGGAAACACTATAATTAAGTCAGAAATTAAATCATTATAACAAAAGGAGAAAAAAATGCTATGGAAAATTGCTTAGAATTTTCTTTTGCTCTCTGTCGCCATCTAGTGTTGCATGTTTATAACACATTCAAAACGCTGTTTCTTGACTAATGTAGCTGAGTCCCAGCAGAGAGTCAGCAGGCTTGTGCAATGGTTTGCATTTTTTTTGAACAGCCAGTCTTTGTGTGGCTTTTTGTGTTTGATGGGGGGGGTTGTATATGTTGCAGTACATCACCATGTTATATCGTATGAATTGGGGGTATATAAATACTTCCATAAATAAATAAACAGTTCTCCATTCCCTAGAACCATTCTGGTGATGGCAGTAGTGGCATTCTCATTCTGAGTGAGGGCAGTGCAATGGAGAAAACATGGTCCTCTCTCTGAACTGATTGCTTTTGCCCTTGGTGCATGTCTTCACATAGCCAAATGTGACTGTTTACATGGTGACACCATTATTCCCAGGAAGAATATACCAAGTTAAGCAAAAGCCTGCTGCTTTGGGCTCTTTTGGGATGAAAGGTGGGATATAAATTGAAATAAAAGTACTACTACCGATAATGGGTCTGAAGAAGGGGTGTTCATTTCAAAATGTGATTAGTTTCTGTTTGAAATGAATTGTGAAAACTGAAAGAAACATGAAAAACTAATGTGGTCACATTTGTTCTATTCTTTCATATTTGTTTCTGATAGGAGGCAAATGGATATATTCCTGATGCTCTGTTCAAATCTCAAATGGAGAGAGGGACCAAGAGAGTTGTGAAACTGACAAGATGTACCAACATTTGACACAAAGAAATATTAGTCCAAGACCCTTAAAACATCTGTAACAATCTGAGAGGATATCCCAGTCTACTCACTTTCACCATCACACCATCCCTTGGTCACAGAGGCTAAGGGGAAGGCTACTTTCTGAAATTGCCAGTCAGTCTTTCCTCTCCAATCCCACTTTTGCATATTTCTGTAGCAGTAGCAGTTATGCTGCTGTGTTTGTGTGCCCTTTCTTAATTGCCTATAAAATGGAGATCACTTGTCCAATCTGTCTTATACTTGGCAAGTCTGATCCCTTTGAGGGATAGTAGAAAGTGTGAAAAAATTCATGTCACTTAAATATAAAATGTCAAGAGTTACAAGCTGAAGAATACAGAAGGATGGATCACCATTGGAAGCCCTGCTTATAGAGGATGTCACCCTGTCTTTAACTGCATATAAATTGGATATATTTTCCCAATTCTCCTGTAATTGCATATCTAGAGCCCTTAGGTGCCTTAGAGGTAGTACGTTGCTTTATGAGGATGGGAGGCACCCGAGTTGTAAGCAGTGAGACACATGCTTTTTTAAATGGTAATGGAAGTGAAATGAAACGGGGAGGTGACCTGCAACTAGTATGAAACTAGTGTGAAACTAAACTGAATGTTGCAAACCTGGATGCCCTTAACGGTTTTCATTGGTGACTCCATGCAGAACCACCCCAATAACTCTGAATTTTCTTTTTCTTTTTCTAAGTAAGTTTGTAGCCCTCTGAGAAAGAAAGTTATGAAGCAAACTGTGCATTTCTGTGAAATGAGCCGGACTGGCTGCTCCCACCTGTCAGTGCTTTTAACCAATGAGTGAAGTCAGAGCTGTGATTGAAAAGTCAGTTGTCTGGACACCAGGCAATAGGAATCCCTGGAATCCTATGAGCTGCTGTTTCCTCCTCCCCTTTAGTGCTCTTTTCATGCTTCTGTTTTATATTCTAGTTCTTGGAATCTCTGTCATTTGAATTACCAAACAGGGGTTCTTCTGAGATCAGTAGGTTCTTCTGAGATTAGTAAGTACCTAGAAGTTATTTTCTGCAAATGCCACTAGGTAGTAAGTGTGGGTGGGTGCTAAAGAATCTATCTCCCCACTCCCAAAGGCAAATGCAAGAACTTTGTAAACAGGCTTAGGTGTGTCTCCTGCTGCACAGGATTTAAAGTTTGGGTGCTCATTAAGGATTCACTGTATTGTTTACTTACAGTGCAAGTGTATCATATGTCCACACAGAAGTAAGGGTTGAAAGCAAACTCCACTGCAAATTTTAATCAGTGAAAAAAGGGATTCTTTACCAAATGCCCAACTTTAAAAAAATATAGATTTTATCCATTTTTATGAAGAATGTGCATAGAAAAAAACATGACAGCAAAGAATGTGCATAGAAAAAAAATTGAGTGCATGTTATAAGCATGGTGCAGCAAGTCTTGGGTTTGGCCTACAATTGTCTGCAGAATCCAGTGGTCAGCCTTGTCAACAGCTTGGATAGTAAGCTGTGTTGTCTGTACCCTGATTGATAATAAAGATGGGTGCTACCTTCAGCATTTTGGGTCTTAGACATCATTGCATACAAACAGGATGTTGCATATCCTATTTGGCAAGATACCTGCCAATAAAGAAGCTTAAATTAAGCTGCTCAGGGGTCAAAAAATCTTCCAGATTTGGATCACGTCAGCATTAGACAATGATGTGTGTCAGCAGCAGTTTAAATATAGTCCTTTCAGAGGACACCTTTAAGGTTAACATACAGATCTAGTTATTTTGCTGCACAGACAATACTGGGAACTCTTAGTATTATAGATGGATTCTGCATGCCTCCAAAAATATCCCCGTGTGATCAGCTCTCAGCACATCAGTGTCCTTGTGCTGAGTAGTGCCTGACTGGCTTTTCAATACCCTCACAAATAAATCCACAATAACTGAGTACAGCTGATGAATCATCTCCTTGAGTTAGATTCCAAAATAGCCTATTGTTTTGTTCTTAAAGGATAATATTTCTATTTTAAATCTGGCTAACTTTAAAGAGTTTTTCTTTTCAAGTAAAGTCTGAGAGGTAGATGTTGTGTAGTCATAAACTGTGCATGCAACACATGCATGTCTTCCTTGAGTCTTCACCGGTGGGTTGTGTTCTCTCACTAGGACAAGGCAGACATTTATTCTATTGAATTCTGTGCTCCTAACAGGCAGGCCACAGCCTCATTATTCAACCTGTCTAGCTACCATTGAAAAGTAGGGTTCCCCAGAATTTGTATCTGGAAACCTCCCAGAATAAGGGTGAGAGAGAAATATAAAGTCACTAGCAGAAAAAAGGACATATTAATCTCACACCTTTTTCTGAGAGGTTTCCAGGTTGTACTCTGAGGAAGGCCAAATGTCACAAACTACTATAGAAGATCCCTGAAATTTCTGATGTCATACCTGAAAAAGGTAAGTGATGCCCAATACAGGCCTCATAAGGACTGCTGCCCATGCTGCCCAGGAGGTCTCCCCTGCTGAGTGACTTGGGGTTCCATTCCTGCTTCTCTCCACCTGGCCCAGGATGGGGCCTGACTGGCCTCATAAGAATGGCTGCTGTGGCTGCTGCCCAGCAAGGACTGGGGTATTTTAGGGAAAGTCTTGTTGGGAGTTTTTGCAGTTGTTACTGATATGAACTGATATTACTGATATTAACTTTTTATATTTTTATTTCTATGACTACTTTGCTATATTTGAAATTATGTAGATCTTTTCATATTGTAAGCCACCTTGAACATTGTTTTAACTGTGGAAAGGCGGCATACAAATAAAATGATGAATGAATGGCCAAGGGATCAAATGAATTTTACCATATTATACATATTAAATAAACACAATTCACTGCCTCCATGCTCCAGAATGATGACCCAAGAAGGTATGGATTTAATAAAGACCACAACTTACTTTCAGGAACATGAAAGAAGCATGATGGTCTTTCCACTGGGTAACTTTGTGAGCTTCTTAATACCTTGAAGACTGCCAGCTTTCTACCTTAAATAGGCAAACACCACCCTGTCTCTAAATGCTCGATCAGTCCACATTACTATGCAAAATCCGGAGGGGTGTGTAATTCAATCAGGAGCTGCAGTATGATCTGCAAGACCACTGAATTAGGATGATCCACTGTGGACCCCCCCCCCCCATTCCTAGTTGCTCATGCCCTTTCTATACCATCCTGGATGAAGAATAAATGGCCATTTAAAATATATTTCAACAAATACATACTTTTTTAAAGTAGCAAAATGCCGCTGAGAGGTAGCATTTAAAGGGAAGATACTTGGCCCCTCACGATCAGCACTGCCAGAGGATACAAGGTACATGAGTCACCCATGTTCTCCTTCTTCTTCCATCATGTTCTGGAAGAACTGGTTGCAGGTTCCAAAAACAGCCTGAGTGGAGATTCCCACATCTGTGGGAAGATCTGAAGTTGCCAAAGGAAAGTGAAAATGGCTTAATGGGGAATGATAAAATATTTCACTTATGTGCCAAATTGAGAGCACTTCCAAACTGTAGCTGTTTTCAGGTGGGATTCAACCACATACCAGCAAATCTCGGTTCCACCATTATAGAGTGATGGGAATATTTCTTTTATATAATGTCATCTACCCTCTCCACAAACAAATCAGAGTGGATGCTGCTTAAGTTACCAATGACAACTAATCTCCCTGCAGAACAAATTGGGATGTTTGTTCAATAAACAGGTCACACGGAAGTACCCTCAGCATTTTGTAAGGGTTTGTTGAATATTATTGACATTTTATTCCAAAATAATCCAGTATATCCAATTAAATACACCTGAGTTTTTAAGATGTGCAGTTAATATAGTGAACTGGTTTAATAGTGATTTGCTTGATAGTGAGTTGGCTTGATTTGCTGCTGTTGCATATAGAACAGTAATTTTAGAAGTTATATTTTTACTAAGTATACCGCTGAATATGGAATGTTTTAGACTCTTAATTCTGCAATGATATGTTCCCCTTTGGTCAGGCCTAGAAATAATCTGAATTCCCTAGATTATTTCCACATGGATGACAAAATAATCTAGCGGGTCCAAAACATTTCTGGGCTGGAATTGAGGAAGTTTACTTATTCCTATGTATGTGATATGAAACAGGCCCTAGCCTTGCATATCTATGGGGCTGGTCCCATGAGGCACAAAAGAAGAATACCTGACTGATCAATGGCATTTGACATTGCTTCCTTGTTGACTTTCATTTCCCCCTGCTATATGTCAAATTGCAACTTCTGCCCTTCAACATCATATTTTAATTCCACAGGTTGTTGACAGTTCAAAAGTAATTTAATTGGAAGCAGACTGTACATGTGCTGTGCATCTGGTTTGCTTGGTGGAAACAAGGCTAATCTGGCACAATTTATTCTTAACAAAACCATATTGATTCCTAGCAATCTAATCACTCCATTTTCTTTTAGGTGCTTACAAAATGTGGCCTTGATATAGAAAAGAAGTATATTTATCCATCGTCCCCTTGTCCTTACTCTTTCCCCAACCCATACAAATAAAATCACTAAGGCTGCATGCAACCTTATGCTCACTTACCTGGAACTGAGCCCCATTGAACTCAATGGGCCTCTGAATAGACATGTATAGAATTCACATGCATTGTGAATTTAGTCTTTTGCAGGATTTTAGAAACATTCTGCTTTTCAGCGGCAACAAGGATTCTACACCATTAGGATTCTCTGGTAACAGTCAGTCTAGATGTTGCATTTACTATGGATATTGCGCTCCCCACCCAGTGAGGTTTTCTCCCTACTCATCTACTGACACTGCTATATCCTTTAATGCAAACTACTGTGTGAGACAGGGTCATCACGCCATGAGTTTCCTCGCCCACCCTAGCCCACGCCACTGATGGACATTGTGGGTGGGAAGTGTTATGCCATGATGGCTCTGATTCACATAAAGAGCATCAATTCCCATGGCAAATGTAACATGTGTATGAGTTCTGAACAGCATCAGCCATGCTGACTTGAATATTCATTTTGCCCAAATACTGTTTCCTTGCTTTGTGAACTTTGCTCATCCAAGTTAGGCATGTCCTATCAGGGAAGAGGTTTTGTCCTAGAATTCTCTCATGCTGTCTCTGACTTTCTGTACACTAGAGGGCGACAAGACTGGGTATATATGCCTGAGCCCAAAGACCAGCAAAAGGCTCATTGCTTTGCAAAGTGCAAACTTCAGTTTTATACAGAAAGTCAGAGACAACATGAGAAAATTCTAGAACAAAACCTCTTCCATGATAGGACACTTCTGACCCCCTCCCCAAAAAAACCCATGCACTTTACACTCAGCTACTGCTCCACGGAGCCTAGGACTTGCCGATCAGAAGGTCGGCGGTTCGAATCCCTGTGACGGGGTGAGCTCCCGTTGCTCAGTCCCTGCTCCTGCCAACCTAGCAGTTCGAAAGCACGTCAAAGTGCAAGTAGATAAATAGGTACCGCTCCGGCAGGAAGGTAAACGGCATTTCTGTGCGCTGCTCTGGTTCGCCAGAAGCGGCTTAGTCATGCTGGCCACATGACCCAGAAGCTGTACGCCGGCTCCCTCGGCCAATAAAGCGAGATGAGCGCCGCAACCCCAGAGTCGGTCATGACTGGACCTAATGGTCAGGGGTCCCTTTACCTTTACCTTACTGCTCCATGAGTTGATTCACTATATAATGGTGGCATAACACTGTCTGGGATAGGAAAATGGGCTTGTTGGCCTGGGCAGCTGGCTTAAATGCAGCATGAGCGAAGTCTCTTTCAGACTGACCTTTTCAGTTTTGAGAAATGTGACTCGGAGAAACTGCTTGGAGATTTATAAAATTATGCGCATGGTGTGGAGAAAGTGAATAGAGATAATCCACCCCACCCCCGCTCAAAAGACTAGAATTTAGGGTCCTCTGTTGAATTTGATTGGCAGGAGATTCAGGACGTATGAAATGAAGTATTTCTACACACAGTAACCTAATGCATTTATAGATTTCACTATCACAAAATTTGATGATGACCACAATTTAGAAGACTTTAAAAGGGAGAGCAAACCAGTTCATGGAAGAAAAGTTTATCGGTTATGACTAGTAATGATGGGTACATGGAACCTTCAGAGCCTGTGTCCTCTCTCTGCATGCCTGTTGCTGGGAATGGCAGTGGGCAGAGTGTTTTGCTCATGTCCAACTTGCAGGCTTCCCACAGGCATCTGGTTGGCCACTGTGAGAACAGGGTGATGGACTAGATGGACCATTGCCTGATCCAGCAGGCTCCTCTTAGGGTCTAAGCAGTATAGAAGTGGGAACAACATCAGAAGCGAGTTCCATCATCCTTGCATGCATTGGTCTCACCTACTCAGTGTGCATTGGCCCTGGCCACCTTCCTGTGTTGAGTGAGGACATCTGCAGAGGCTTTGACTCATATTCATTTGTACACCGGTAGAACCCTCCATGTGATTAGGGGCCTTGATAAAGCCCTGAGGGTTCCACTCATGGTCAGGCTACAGACCTTTCCCACCCAACACAGGGCAGCTTCTGAGTCCCCATTGCCATAGCAACAGGCAAAGGCTGCTACCTTCACGTTTTGTTGGGCTTCCCAAATGCCTTTGATTGACCACTGTAGGAAACAGGATTCCGAACTAGATGAATCTGTGTTGTGATCCAGCAGAGCTCTTCTTATAATGCTGACATTTATTTTCATCTCTTTTGTTTGTGCTACAGTCTAGAGAAATTTTGGGATTTTGATCCCATCCCATTGATGAGCCACATCAGCACCATCTGAATGTCTGGATCTTGGTTTTCTTCTTTTATATCTCCCTTCTCCCATCCATTAGCTTAACTTGCATCCCTGATGTCACACTATATTGTTATCAATGCCATTTAAGCATGCTACTGTTAAGCAGGTAGGATGATTGCTCTAATAAAAATTGATAAGTAGGCAGGTAATCCTTCCTAATTTATTGCCATGGCAACAGACAGTAGATGTGGCTTGTTGCTGAAGAACAGAATGCTAATAATCAAATGTGTCTTGCCCAAATGAATCTATAACACAGCTTGCTAATACAGTATCTTCACTGTATACATTACTGAAAAGTCATTCCCATTAATTCCCCATCTAAATTACTTGATGGATTTGCTCAGAAGAAGAGAGAAATGGATATATCAAAACGCTGCTCATTAAAGTACTGTCATTTAAGTAGTGTGCATAGTCTCAACCCTCAACACGTTATGTTTGTTTCAATAGGTTACTTATATGTGGATGAAGTCCAGTATTGTATTGTGATTGTGACACGGCATAAAGAAACACAGAAAATGCACATCAATTAAGTAATAATCATTTGGCAGAAATGGTCATTACTTGCAGTAATGGTTGGTTTGTTACCTAATAGCCCAAGGCAAGGCTGGGGGCAGTTAAAGTCATAGCAAGCTGGTTGTGAAATGTGCCAGTCAGGGATTTAGAGGGATTTTTGCTTGTTGTCTGTTATGTGCTATGTCTAATGGTTTATTTGCTTTTTTAAACAAGTGATTGTATCAGAGAACATTACTGAAAACATCAATTGTTCTTAGGAAAGAGACAATTGATGTTCTGCTAGAAACACTAAAGAATATATTGTGTTAAATAAATAGCTCTAGGCTGATTCCCCTCTTGTATACTTTCATACATCTTTCAACACTGTGGCAAGAAATGGCATGAACCATAGTAAATCTGTCTGAGGCGCTTCACTCGTATATATCTTTGTCAGGAAATGGTTTTGTCCAAAGCTTGATATGTGCATATAAGTCTCTGCTTCTATCCCAGAGAGGCAATTTCACCTCTCTTATTTTTATCACAATATTTGTTTGGCAGATTTTAGCATCCATTTCCCACTCACTGCATGCTCTTCCTTATAATTGCCAGGTCTATCGGTTTGATAACTGGATCCATTGCAAGGTTACCATTAAAACAAGTTGCAAGTTGTCTTGGTGGATCAGAACCAAGTTTTATTTATTTCCTCACCTTGGTTGCAATCTAGCAAAGTGCAGGCATTGTTAACTAAAAAGTTTACACGAGGATTATGGTTGTTTGCCCCCTGCATTGGGCAGTCAGATGTTCAGTAAGCTTTGACCATGTTTTGTTCCTAGTGATATGAAATCCAAGTGCTGCATAATCATAAGAACATACGAGCAGTCTGCTAGACTAGGCCAAAGGCATTTTGTCCTCAGAGACGCCGACCAGATGCCCATTGGAAGCCTACAAGCAAAGCCTGAGTGCAACAGCCCTCTCTTTCTCACTTGTGATTGTGGCATGACAGAAAGAAACACAGAAGATGCATATCAATTAAGTAAAAATTCTTTGGCATTTTTTTTTAAGCCACCTGTTCTATTTGGTACCATAGTATCTTGAGGCAAATTAATTGGACGTGGAAAATAAATTCTATAGGCTGCATGCAAGCTGGTCAAAGGCTCCTGTCTGGTGCTCCCTGGTTGCTCAAGCCGCTTGTAATATCTACTGTTACTTGTCTTGCTTTCACTATTCCAGCTGCTTTTCTGGGTTGCCCTGTGTCCACTTTTGCTTCCACCATATCCAGCTTCACCATCTGCATTATAGCTCACCCCTGAGGAATGGACTAATCAGAGGCAGTTTTAGGGTAGTGTGACCGGTGCAATCGCACTGGGCACCACACTGTGGGTACACCACAACAATGCTGTAGAGAATGGAACTTGAGAGGCAGAGGGGCCAAAATTTAGGGTCACACGGGGCACCACTGAAAGTTGGGAACCTAAAATCTGCCACTGTCAATTTATTTCATCTCTGTTTCTTATTCTATCAGTCTTAAATTCAGTACACCCCAATTCCACAACAGTTTATTTATTTCAAAAGTCTGTGTAATTTTGTTTGTTTTTGTGCACATTTCCCCTCCATTCACATATGCAATATTGCCTAATATACAAAAAATGCCAACAGTTTCCCCATGTGCAATGAATTTTGCCTGTTGTTTTCATTTGTTGTTATTGTTGTTTAGTTGTGTCCGACTCTTTGTGACCCCATGGGCCAGAGCATGCCAGGCACTCTTGTCTTCCACTTCCTCCTGCAGTTTGTTTTGGGGGTGCAGTTCCACACAATATATGTATTGTTATACATCACAAAATTCAGGGAAGTACTCTAGTTGGCATTGGATGGAAGTGAGGCCATGAGCTGCCAAGAGCTCCAGGAGAAGGACAGGTTCACTCAGAGGTAGGCAAAGGGCTATAACTCAGTGGTAGCTCAATCATAGAGCACCTGACTTGCATACAGAGGGTAATAGGTGAAATCCCTAGCATATCCAGGTGGAACAGAGAACAAGCCCAGTCTGTATCCCTGTCTGTAACACTGCCAGTTGGTGTAGACAATACTGAGCTAGATGGACTAATGATCTGACTTGGTAGAAGACAGTTTCCAATGTTTCCAACATTGGTATAAGGCAGTTTCCAATACAGAGGTACCTTGGTTCTCAAACTTAATCTGTTCCGGAAGTCCATTCCAAAACCAAAGCGTTCCAAAACCAAGGCGTGCATTCTCATAGAAAGTAATGCAAAATGGATTCATCTGTTCCAGACTTTTAAAAACAACCCCTAAAACAGCAATTTAACATGAATTTTACTATCTAACAAGATCATTGATCCATAAAACAAAAGCAATAATCAATGTAAAGGTAAAGGGACCCCTGACCAATAATCAATGTACCATACTATAAAATAAATAAGACAGTAGTGTAGATGATAAAAATTAAAATTATTATTTTTTATTACCTGCATTGATGATAGTCATTGTTTGGGTGGGGGGCTTTTATCCATTTCCACAGCCACACAATCAATCAGTCAGTAGCTGAACTGGGTTCCACACAGTCACAAAAACAAATTAACCGAAAAACTCACAAAAACAAAAACGCAAAATAAATAGGAAAAGTGCCAAACTTAATCCGTTTTCTGTTTGACTTCCAAAATGTTCAAAAACCAAGGCGCAGCTTCTGATTGGTGCAGGTGCCCCGGAAACAATAGCCAACAGCCGTATCAGACGTTTCGCTTCCAAAAAACATTCGAAAAGCGAAACAGTTGCTTCCAGGTTTTCGGCGTTTGAGAACCAAGGCGTTTGAGTACCAAGATGTTTGAGAACCAAGGTACCACTGTACAGTAAGTCATTCTTTACCTGGTGCCTCAGCCCAGCATGTTCCCTGCACAGAATGTTTATTGGTTCCAGATTCTCATTTATAATAGTTTTGGCCCTGTATTAACCCAATGTTATGTTTCTAGCCTCTTATTGTGGATATAGATGTAACCTTCTTCTTTTAAAAAAGTACATCTTCAAGAGATACAGTAAAACTTCAGTTGTCGAACATAATTCGTTCTGGAAGCGAAATGTTCAGCAACCGAGGCATGGCTTCTGATTGGCTGCAAGAGCTTCCTGCACTCAAGCGGAAACTGCATCGGATGCTTGGCTTCCGAAAAACATTCAAAAACTGCAACACTTCCTGGTTTTCGGCGTTTGGGAGCCGAAACGTTCCAAAACGGAGGCGTTTGGGAACCAAGGTTTGACTGTACTTGATTTCCTTATTTTGGTTTATCTCCAGCCTCGTACAACCTGCAGCTACTTTGCGCTTCTGCTGATGTCTCACAGTTTCTGCCCGCTTTTTGCCAGTAGACACATAATTGTAGAAAAACAAACAGGCCAAAAAAAAAATTCAGACTACTACTGTTAAGAAGATGAAGAAGGTCATGTTTATGGGAAATACACAGAGATCTACTTTGAAAGACAGGAGAGAGGAAGCACCCACCTACAATGACATGTTATTTCTGAATATCATTGCCTGTCGCTTGATTTATCTGGGTTGTGTCCCTTGATTTCTTGGTTGCATTCTATAGGCAGTAGAGACTTGAATGTTGAAAAGGAACTGAAAGCTTTTGGAACTCTCTGTTCTCCAGAGCTTCTATGTTAAATTCTATGGTAAAGCCAGTGAATCTTTATTAACATTAGTTGAATTAGATAGGGAACATTAGGGGATTTGATTACTGAGATAATGTAGGAGCAGCACTGTGAACACTTGAAATGCTATATATGAATGCTTAGCATTCTGATGATGATTATTAGAGAGATTTAGGGCCTGTGTTAATGTGTACCATCAAAAGCAAAGGCACCCATGAATGTTCAGCATCTCTGGGAATCAAGACCTTAATATTTGCAAAGTGCTTTCCTGACAGAAAGTGCTGCCTGCATGTTAAGCACTATTAGTGTCATGTGTACATTATGCTGCCTCAATTGATTCCAATCGTGCCTAATCAGGATTTTTCAAATAATTCCCCTCTGTGTCTGGAGAGGAAATTAAATAAGAAAGTCTTGTGCATGAGGGTTTTATGTGAGGGCTTGTGAGAAGAGAAAGGCCGTTAAAATGATGGAAGAAAGGGCACTGGGGGAAGGAAGAGAACTGATATCTATTGGAGGGGGGAGACGAGTGGCTCTAGGCGATGAACTGTTGCTTCAGATTGCACAAGGAAAGAGTGAGAAGCCAACAGATAAAACAGGAGATAAATAAGGCAGCAGTACAGCTTCAAGAAGGTTCTTGAAAAAGCTGTTGCTGAAAAGCATGGCAAGCTCAGGCACCTCCTGGCAGCTTTCAGTCTGGCAGAGGGAACACCAGGGCCCCTTTTCCATTTCTCAGTGGTAGAATTGACCAGTGGCAGAAGCAACAGCAACATGAATAAATCACAAGGGAAGTCACATTCCTTCAAACATGTTCCCATTGGGAAATGGGAGGCCACCCTAGAAGAAGCCCCTGCTACCATTGCAGGGGCCTTGGGAAGACTGTCTGTTAATAATAATAATAATAATAATAATAATAATAATAATAATAATAATAATAATAATATTTATACCCCACCCATTAGACTGGGTTGCCCCAACCACTCTGGGTGACTTCCAACATAATAGAAAACCACAACTAAACACCAAGCATAAAAACCTCCCTAACACAGGGCTGCCTTCATATGTCTTCTAAAAGTCAGAGAGTTGTTTATCTCCTTGACATCTGAGAGGAGGACACCACTACTGAGAAGGTCCTCTGCCTGGTTCCCTATAACCTCTCACAGTGGGGGAACAGCCAGAAGGCCCTTGGAGCTGGATCTCAATGTCCCGGCTGGATGATGGGGGTGGAGATGTTCCTTCAGGTATACAGGGCTGAGGTCATTGAGGGCTGTAAAGATCAGCACTCTCACTTTCATGGTGAGAGGAACTCTGAGAGTGTGATTTTTTTTATTATTATTGAAGATTTGTATGCCACTTCAGTAAAAATGTGCACACTTGTTTAAGCTGTTTTCATAAAAATATATCACATATTTGTGAGAAAGCACTGATAAAACCAACAGACTAAAACCAAATAGACATTAAAAAGTTATCAAGCTATAGATACAATTAACAGTTTTTTTAAAAAAACACCCACCCACACACCAAATTTGCATAATAAAGTTACATGTTTGAGTAGTCTTGTTTAAACAAAAAAGTTTTTAGCAGGCATCCAAAGCAGTAATATTAATAACATTTTCTCTTTCACTCCTTGGGCTCCTTGGAATAGGATGGAGGCCCAGCTCCTAGAAAATGGAAGGTTACCCCAGAAGAAATGAATGATGATTCATTTCTTACTTTGAGGGACACCTGGACTGAGTGGAGCCCATGAGAGTCCCTTCTCCAAGCATCCCAGCCAAGGGGAAATGGGAATTTTCCACCAGAGAACTTTGCAATGGTAGAAACATTTTCTGCATGGAGGAGTTGGGTATCAACCCTTTCATGAGCTCTTTAGTTTCTGTCATCTGCTTACACACACAACAAGGGTAGGAAATCACTGATTTGGGAGCTAAATGTGCCGCCTCCCCCGGTTTTCTATCCATAGCCCTCAGGACCACATCAACTCCCCAGCCGCCACCCCTCTCCCCAGGCCATGCCTATCACCAGCCCTGCTTTGCATCTTCCTTGAGTATTTTAGTCTGGTTGAGGTGTGTCCTTGAACTTTGATAATGCCTCTTGCTTGCCTGAATAAAGGACAGAGAGGGCTGTGTGAATGTGTGTAGGCATGAGCCTACTGTGCTTAGCTAACCTCTGCATTTGCTTCTCCATCCACCAGTGGCTCCTAGAAGGTTACCCAGAAAGGGATGAAGCCCTCACCTTAAAAAAGGGTTCCTCACCCCCAGTGTTCGAAACTTGCATTGTTCTAGGCGCATTTTGTGACAGTAAATTTCATTAGTGTGAGCAGTTTCTGAGCTCTGGGCGCAGTATTGCACCTAAGATTTCAGATTAAGACTGCACTGTGGAAGGAAAGGAGGACCTTTTTCTGCCTCCCCACTTCCAGCTACTCTCTGAAGACTGGAGAAGAAACCCTCTTAAGAATGTTAGGGGAGTGTACAGAGGAAGGACTAGACCATGTGAAAAATGAATATAAGATTTTAGCTGCAGTTCACTCATTTTCAGCTTTGTATTCAGCGGCTAACAGATTGAGGTTGAATCCTGACAAGACAGAAGTACTGTTTTTGGGGGACAGGAGGCGGGCAGGTGTGGAGGATTCCCTGGTCCTGAATGGGGTAACTGTGCCCCTGAAGGACCAGGTGCGCAGCCTGGGAGTCATTTTGGACTCACAGCTTTCCATGGAGGCACAGGTTAAATCTGTGTCCAGGGCAGCTGTTTACCAGCTCCATCTGGTACGTAGGTTGAGACCCTATCTGCCTGCGGACTGTCTCGCCAGAGTGGTGCATGCTCTGGTTATCTCCCGCTTGGACTACTGCAATGCACTCTACGTGGGGCTACCTTTGAAGGTGACTCGGAAACTACAACTAATCCAGAATGCGGCAGCTAGACTGGTGACTGGGGGCGGCCGCCGAGACCATATAACACCGGTCTTGAAAGACCTACATTGGCTCCCAGTACGTTTCCGAGCACAATTCAAAGTGTTGGTGCTGACCTTTAAAGCCCTAAACAGCCTCGGTCCAGTATACCTGAAGGAGCATCTCCACCCCATCATTCTGCCCGGACGCTGAGGTCCAGCGCCGAGGGCCTTCTGGCGGTTCCCTCATTGCGAGAAGCAAAGCTACAGGGAACCAGGCAGAGGGCCTTCTCGGTAGTGGCGCCCGCCCTGTGGAACGCCCTTCCAGCAGATGTCAAAACGATAAACAACTACCTGACATTCAGAAGACATCTTAAGGCAGCCCTGTTCAGGGAAGTTTTTAACGTGTGATATTTTACTGTATTTTTGGTTTTTATGGAAGCCGCCCAGAGTGGCTGGGGACACCCAGCCAGATGGGCGGGGTATAAATAATAAATTATTATTATTATTATTATTATTATTATTATTATTATTATTATTATTATTATTATTAAAAGCGTGCCTGGACATTCCACTGTTGTGCCCATAACCTAGGTTTAAGGTGCCATTTAGCTCCTAGTTTTCATATCTCAGTTTCTAACACTGCCCACCTCTGATTCATAGCATCTTACCCAAGACAACCTGTTTATGCATATATCTATAATCCATCACAGGAATTTGGACTTTGTTATGATTTCTTCAGATGCAAAGCCATTCAGCATTCTCTAATTGGTGAGGAGCAGGGAACAAGGGAGGCAAAACTGACTAGAAGAGTAAAGCTTGATGTAGGTCAGGCACACATTCTGGTATTTATATATTTATTTGCAAGGGTTTGTTGTGTGAAAATCAAAACAAATGGGGAAATGCTCACATAGCTTAATAAGTCCTAATTAGCAGATGTATACAAAACAGGTCATTTACTCTATAATCTGGCCTCATATCCATAGAAGGGGGTAATAGTTCTCTGCTATTGAACCTGACGTCTTATTTACAAATTGAGCAACAAACTGCTCTTTGGATTGAAATAGCTTTCAAGTCAAACAGTGTTCCTTTTTCACTTTGTGGAGCACTCCCTTCAGATAGGTTCCCCTTAACAACTAGAATATCCAATCGCCATTAATCTAACCTGTGAATGAACTTCCATCATAGTGTGGTTGCATAGTTCTATTTAACACACGAGAAAGCTTTCACTAATTTTGTAGCACACAAAACAACACTTCATTTTTTCACCTAAGGACTTCAGAAATCTTATAGCCAAGCTTTTCTCATAAACTTAGGATGCCGAGGACTTCTGTTTTGGTCAAGTGAGACTCTTGACCAAATAAGTTTATTTTTATTGATGAAAGGAGTGGGGAGCTGGTGGGGTAACATGAGAAAACTGATCCACAATATAAGGAATGGTAAAGAAAGAATCCAGCCTACATCCATCTCTAAACTATTACGGTCTCTTAGTTTTCTGTCATCTGTGTACCCAGCTCAGGATGCTTCACGTTAATCTAAGGCAGCCCTGCGTACTAACTGATGAATTAGAATCAAAAGGATAATAGTACTGCAATTATATATATGCAATTTTCATTGAGTTCAATGGGGCTTACTCCCAGACAAGTGACTTTAGTATTAAAGCTATTTTCACAGTGGGAGTTCCTTTTTCTTCTGCTGTGTGCAGTGTATCTGTCTATGGGAAATAGTGTGGAGCAAGTGACAATCCCTCTGAAAAAGCTTGCAGCCAGGGTGGCAAGTGAAGGGTTCACGAGGTTAGTCTACTCTAATGCTTAAGTAGCAGGGTGCCCTTTCAGATAAAAATCACAGAAAGATATAAGTCACCTTCACAAAAGAAGTAGTGGCTGGTTGGATTAAAAGCACAAAGGAAATGGTTTGAAAAGCCCACATCTTTCATTTACAAAAGTCGCATTGAGGGTTGGAAAGTTATTGTGACACGAATCTTTAGGACCACATAGCGGTTTGCTGTAATATTTTTCAGTCACCTTGGCCTCAGTGCCATCACACACACATGAGCACCAGTAGATATTGTTGGTACTATTCTGAACCCTATGAAGGGACCTCATATTCCTGAAACTCTTTGTCATAATACTCATCTTCCAGCATTTTCCTTGTAGACATGATGAATGGAGACCAGTTCAGGGACCTTCCAAATTGTTATACTTGGCCTTGTGGCCACATGTTCTGATCTCTTGGCAACAAGTTAGGGCATCGGATTAGGCATAACACCTACTAAAGGAGTACAATGTTACAACCCAGGATGGAGCACCAGCAGAGTATGTTGTAAATCAGAGCTGGCCCTGGACAAAATTATGACCCAGATAAAGATTATATTCAATTCCTTTTCTTTGTTTAGTGTGTGTGTGTGTGTGTGTGTGTTTTCAATATTTTATATAGCTTCCATATTTGCCCTTGCACCATACCAACCTACTGCTTTGCCCCACTCTCTTCTGGTAAGCATCAGAGACAGCTGCTGCTTAGAAGCTATCACTGCAGCTCCACTTAGCAAACTGCCATATATATATTGGGTGTGGTTATTTCACTGTCTTATTAGAATACACCATTATTTTTCCTTTGAATAAAACAATGGTTGCAATTAGCCAGGGCTATATTGATCAACCAATTGTTGTCCATTCAGGTAAAAGTGCAATTATTTTGGGGGTTGTTAACCTTTATTCCCTGATGATTGCTATGTTTTCTTTTTAAAAAAATAATCATACAAGGTAATATCTTGTGGATCTTATAGCCTTCAACTGATACCTGAATCAGTTTACGCCTTCTTTTTTTTTGTATGTAATTTGCATTATAGTCTTTGGTTGAAGCCCTTGATCTATGCATAACCCAGACAAATCTACATTCAGATATTGTCTGAAGTTAGAGTTATTTTGGATCAAGTGCAGGCAAAATTCCATAGTGTCTGTTTAAAAAAAAGGTTTTTTGTTTCCTTTTCAATAGAAGTCTCTTAAGACTGTTGACAGAAAAGAGGCAAGTGTATCACATTGGGAACAATATGTTGTTCTTTCTTTGTAACGGTACATATTGTTTTGCTTCCTCTTTGGGCTGTTTATTTGAAGGATGAATAGGTCACTCATAGCAGGAGAGCTCATCACATGAGCACAGATACAGAAGACAGATGAGTCAGTTCCACACAGACTACAAATTACGTATGCTGGATAAATCTATATCCACATTTGCATTTGACCTAAGATTCAACTTAAAAACAAAACAAAACAAAGAAACAGGTTAAAAGAAATTAGACTGCATTTCAGACACTGTTTGCAGGAAGTACTTCAATATAAACTACATGATTGGAAACAAGGAAGTCTCTTTGGCAGACATTAAAAATGAAATACTCTGTGTCATTCTGACTGAGCTTGAACACACATAGCCAGGGATACATTTTACAAGGAGGAAACTTCCACAATGTATTTCACAGAGGCAAATGAGCTGACTGGAAATGTTTGTAGCTTGAATGCTTGACAGCCAGGAGTGGCCACTATAACACCTGCCTTGATTGAGGCAAGAGTGAGGAACCTGTGGTTCTTCTGGACTCCAACTTCCATCAATTCCAGTCAGCATGGCCAATGGTCAAGGATGGTGGGAAGTGTAGTGCAACACACCTGGGATGCCACAGGCTCCCCATCCCTGGATTAAGGGATTGTGACCCACTGTAACATAGATTTTATATCTGTGTGCTGAGGTCAAAAATTGCTTTGTTCTCAAGCCCTTCTTGTGGACTTTCTAGATGGCTACCGTTAGAATCCAAATGCTGCCTTTGACAGATCCTTTGACAGTTCAGTCAACAGAGCATGAGATTCTTAATCTCAGGGTTTGGGGTTCAAATCCAATGTTGGGCAAAATATTCCTGCATTGCCGGGCGTTGGACTAGAAGACTCTTATGGTCCCTTCCAACTGTACAATTCTATGATTCTGTGATCCAGCAGAGCTCTTCATGTGTTCTTGCTTCCCAATTCACAGTTATGTGCTTGTTCCAAAATGAATGCTGGAACAATATTCTCAATTCAGTTCAATGGAGAGGTCAATACTGCAAGCTTATGCAGAAAGCTGGTCCTCTTGCAGGTTGGAGAGCAATGTGTGTTGGCCAAAAAACACTCAAACCTAGCACACATCTCCCGAGCTTAGAGCTCTTTGTCTGACCTTGAGCTGCTCACTCTTCTCATCTGACACATTTCTTTCATAGCGTAGATTTTCACCATTTCCCAAATGTTAACAGGAGTTCAGAACATTCTAAAACAATATTCCCACTTTCACACACACACACACACACACACACACACACACACACACACACCAGCTTTCTCTTCACCTGCACACCAGTCCTGGTTTAATGGGTTAGTGATTGTGCAACGTAATGATGCTCTTTCTGATAGACCCACAGTAACTGATGCTGACTACTGTACATTTTCTGTCTTTTCTGATGTGTATAAATGGATGTGAGGTGGGAAAGTCACACAGCTTCTTCCAGGAACTGCAGTGATGTCTAAAAAAAGAAAGCTGCAGTGAGCAAGAACACAATGCAGAATGCTGGGCTCATATTTGTATTCTCTTTTCACTCTCTTAGGAAATCGGAGTTGCAGGGCGTGTGACCCAAAATGTCTCTATTGAGTACTGCTGCTCTATTACCATAAAGGCATCACATTATTTTTAGTGCACTTGGATTTCAAAGCACAGAAGATAATAGATACTGCTGAAGAAAAAAGATTATGAAAATAACATAGATATGTTAATAGCAGCAAAGACGGCCGGGGGATTTTAATTTGCATTTATTATCCAATTAGAATTTAGCTACACATACTAGTAATGTCAGTGAAAAGACCAGAGATTTCATAGGGGTGGGGAACTGTGTGAAGTGGAAATATATATACATTTCTGATGAAATTATGAGAATACAGTAAACATAGTAGTTTGCTTGGCAATTTGAATTATTGTATCTAGAGGTGTACTTAACAAATTGTGCCACTAGTCACAATAATATTTTTTGTGTGGCAGCATACCCTGATTTTTGATCAGGAACACAGTACAGTTAAGAATTACTGGTGTGGCCGGCAAGCCCAAGTGTCAGCCATGAGCCATATATAATAATGCACAATACACAAATTCTAACATCACCAAGAGATAGCCAGCTTCTTCACTCTGCCTTGTATAGCAGCTACAGCCATGATTCTGGTCCTCACCATCATTTTTAAGGCTAGAGAAGAAATCCATCCTCTTCTGAGGAATTATAACTCAGAGAAAGTTGGATTCTGCCAGATTATGAGAACCAACTGAGAAGCACATCCTCTCTAAGGTCATATTAGGGAACCTGTGGCACTCCATATGTTGCTAGACCTCTGCTACCATCAATCCCTGCCAGCATGGTCAATTGTCAGGAATGGTGGCAATTAGAATCCACCAACTTCTGAAGGGCCACAGATTCCCCACCCCTGCTCTAAGTCTCTCAACTATGTACAAAGAGAGACTTCAGTGGGAGTACTCTTGGGCTTAGGGGATTTTCTTGGGGGCAGGTGTCGTTCCTGTTATTGATATTAATTTTTTGTATCTCTTTTGTTTCTTTATTATGATCTATGTGGAAATTGTTCAATTTGATTGTGTACTTTTCTGTTTTCTGTTTATGATTGCTTTTCTAGGAAGAAATGGTGGAGATTTACCCCAACATTTATTTATTTTTCTTGGATCAGGCCAATGGGATTTTATTCTGTGGCTGAAATTCATTTTCCATATTTCAAGGTACCTAGCAGCACTCTGCCTTTTCTCCTTGTGTCACATTCAAGAAATGTGTGGTTCTTTATCAAGCTGTACCCTGAGTAGAATGAAGAAATAAAAATGGGTGGTAAACAAGACCACTTTCTAAAACAACAGTCCTGGGAACCCGCAGACCTGCTGGTGCCCTCCTCCAGGTCATCCTCATCCTGCCAGCCTTTGTATCCCTGCCACTCAACAACACTATTTTAGATGAAGACACCACATACAATGGTACCTTGGTTGTTGAACTTAATCCATTCCGGGAGTCCGTTTGACTCCTGGAACTGTTCGAAAACCAAGACACGGCTTCCAATTAGCTGCAGAAGCTTCCTGCACTCAATTGGAAGCCATGTTGGATGTCGGTTTCCAAAAAAGAGTTCGCAAACTGGAACACTCACTTCCAGGTTTGCTGCATTTGGGAGCCAATTTGTTCGGGAGTGAAGCCATTCAAGAACCAAGGTACCACTGTAATGGTCTTTTTCTCCTAGTCATTTCCCTTTGAGGAAGCAATGAAGGTCTTTGTAGGGGCTGACATCACATGTTCCAACTGCTAGGTTACCAGAAAGTAGATTACTCAACATATCACCCCAGGATTGTCTTTTAATTGAATGAGGTGGTAACTCTGTGCACACTTTCTTGGGAGTAAGTCCCATCAAAGCAAGTGTGACTTAAAACCAAGTAAATGTGTAGAAGGTTGCATTGGAAATGAAAAGGAGCAAATATTTTCTTTTAAAAAATCTGTCTGTAAGAATTGCTCTTACAATTTACTTCAGAAAAACTCCCCGATGAGTCGTGTCTAGAAATATTTGCTTCTTTCTTGTAAATTCACTTTCTAAATATCCTTTTTAATACACAAATGGGCCCTCCTTGTATCTGAAAGGCAGGCATGCCTTCAAGTGCTGTTCTTGAGCTAGCTTTCTATTATAGCCCATGAAAAAGAAATGGGACCAACTCCAAAGCAATCAGATTGTGTTACTGGTCTGCTGAAGAGTGAGGATTTTATTTTGTGTTCTAATTTTAAGCACATATGGGACTGACAGCTTTTTAATGAAAATCTCAGTGCCTCAATACACGTTTCTGACACTTTCATACAACGTCCCATAGAGAAGAAATAGACCACAACATATGTTTTGAGATGTGCAATGTGAAAGCTTGAAATTATTTCCTTTCCCATCATCATAAACATCTTGTTGCTATCTAATAAGCAGATTACCTTTTCCTTCCACCCCTCTGCTTGGTGCTGATTTGGCAAAGTAGAAATGACAGTACTAATTCAAGCAGGCTATGGATGCCACGTTGGTCCCCAAAGACAAGAAATGGAGAAAGGAAAGGATATCTCAACAAAATGCTACAGTTATCACATTTCCGCACCAAGTTGATCAAACAATAATTCTGTTTCTCCCTTTGGTGGGAGGGGAATTTGCCTCACTTTCCCCTTCCTCCACTGAGGAAAGAGACTCAAAGTGCTCTCTTCATCTGGGAGGTGGCCTTTAGTGGGACTGTGTGTCCAATTGGAGGAAGGGGAATAACCTGCTACTTAGGTTTGCTCCGCCCTCTTCTCCCCTTTTGCAGATCCCTCAGTCTGGAGTTTGGCAAGTGTTCAAGGTCCACCAGTAAACGATGGCCTCTTATATTCATTTCACTGGTGACCCACTGTTTGAATTCTAAATTCTCGATCTTCTGTTTGCTCTCTTTGGAGTCTCCTTCAGCTTGTTTATCTCCTTCTAACAATATGGTGACTAAAACCGTAAACACAATTCCAGCAGAGTCCTGATTAGCATCAAGTAGGCTGGTATTATCACCCCCTGTGTCTTGTATACTCTGGCCCTGTTAATAGAGCCAAAAACAGCATTAACCTTTTTGCAGCCGCATCATGATGCTGATTAGTATATAGACCATGATCCAATATGACATGTGAGTGCTTGCCAGGACTAGATGTTAGCTTGTTTCCACACTATTTTGTACATCTATATTTCCCAATAAAACTATATGTTACATCGGGGAACTACTTTTGTCACAGGTACACTTTTGGCCAGAATGTCACACACACACAAAAAAAAACATTTATTCAATACAGGCAGCAAGGCAGCATTCTCCACCACACCTGAAGGCAGCCAACCCAATCTGAAGTAGCTACCTCATCTGCCTAATAGTAGGGCTGGCCAAGTCCCAGAGGTAGCACCTGCAGGTCTAAATGCAAGGTCAGGCAGGCAGGCAAGTGGGCAGAAGGCCTAGGTGCCATATAAGCTCTTCTCTGGTGAAGTCAAGTTGCTCAGAGTAAAAAAATAAAATAAAATTGGTGGTCTGCTCCTTAGGCTCAGCAGACATAAGTACTATATGACAGGGCCAGGACTGCAGCTTAGATGGCATCTTTGAAGCACAGAGCTCAGTCTGCTAGGCTGGGGTGAAGCAGAAAGTAATAGACTGTGGCTAGCAGCTGAGAGCCCACTCCAATGTCCACTGTTTAGGCAAGCTACTGTTTTCTTATCCTCAACTCTGCATCTTCAGCAGGGGGACAATACTTCTGGTCTATCTTTCCAAGATACAAATTTACTCTCCAAATACTTTTGTTTTTCAGGGCTCTGGGAAAGGGAGGGGCTTGCTGGCCCCCACCTACTCCTGGCACCGCACAAATGTCTAAAGCAATTCTATTTTCTGCCAGGCATTCTCGGAGGAATTCGTTTTACAATACAAAATTACGTTGGGTGAAATTGAGCAAAGGTTTCATTTGCTACAATGGGATTTTGCTTATTAAAAATAATTAAATCCATAAGGCTCATACTAAAGTTCTACCCTTAAGCCTCAGCTCTGCAACCTCCTGTGTTCTTGCGGTTTGTGCCAAGTCCCAACCCCATTAAAGTCAATGGACTATATCTGGAAGGCTAATCCTACATGCACTTCCAAGGCAGAAGGTGCTGAGTAGGGCTTAAAGATAATAAGCAAATATTATAAGACACTGAAACAAAATGAAGATGCTTTTTTTTTTTTTTACAAAGACACATCACAGGAACGCATGCACTAATCAATCACATTTATTATGTGGAAATTTTGTGTGTCCCCCTTTTCTTCTTGTTCTCTCCTGGTAAACCCATCGTTTTTCCAGGTTAGCTACTTGGGTGGAAGTCTACATACCAGAAACAGCTCACTGGGGGGAAGTAAAGCTGCTACAGTAGCTTTGAAGCAGGTAGATCATTGTTGCTTACTGAGATGAAGAGGGGCTGGGCAGTGGGGAGATCAGGGCAGTGGGGACGTCAGGCAGGCACCATGCTGACCTCCCCACCACCTCACCTCTCCTCCTCCTGGTAAGCAGCAACAACTCAACAGCCGGCAAGCCAGCACAGCCACTTCTGCTACGTATATACATCGGAACAGAGCAGGCAAAGGGGGGAAATCAGTGGGTTTTAGGATGATGGGTGAGGCATGATAACATTGGTAATGTGGCTATTTACTGAATTTCTGGAAAGTTCCAAAAATATATGCAGAGACTGCTTGCCAGATGGGGTGAAACCACTCTGCTATCGTTCCGGCAGGTGGGTTTCTGTTGCTTACCGGTAAGGAGGGGGGAGAGATGAGGCAGTGGAGAGGTCAGTGGTGCACAAGAACACTAGCAAAGCTAATTTGTCAGTCCTGTTGGTGCATATGCCTTGCGCTAGCCTCCCTGCCAGGTGAGAGACACAGCTGCCAGGATGCTGATGCTGCAGCTTCGCCAGGTAGGCCTGGCAACTTGCTTCTGGATAAATGGGACATCTATGTACGGGGGTGGGGTGGGGCTGCCTGGGAATTGTGTGTGTACAATTTTTTAACAAATAAATAAAATGTGAGTAGGAAAAAAAGAAGTGGAATTTAAGGTTAATTTTCCTGAGCATTAAAATAGCTGAGAAGATGAACACAGGATAAGAAAGGTTTCCTAAACAAGTTATGATTAAATGGTATTCTGCTGAGAAGTCCCATTGATTTCAACGGGCTTTATTTCTAAGGAACTCTGCTTAGAGTTTCAGTCAAGAAAAGATTAGCATCTAAAGCTTCTTAAGCAGAGTTATCGTGTTCATTTTTATGCTAGGAACTATAGATGTGCACTTTAAAATGCTTCGTTTTGCTTTACTTTTTGTTTCATTTTTGGCAGTTACATCCATTTCATTTCCCATTCGTTACTGTTTCATTTGTTTCATTTCTCTTTCATTACTGTTTCATTATGGTTTTTTTCTCTCGTTCAATTTTTATTCCTACATGGCTATCCAACTTAAAGCCTACTCAGAGTAGACTCGGTGAAATCAGTACAGTAGTCTTAGTTGGTTCTAGGATTAAAATAATGTCCATTTATTTAATGAGTCTGTTACTTAGATATAATCCAATAGCTATAATGTCTTCCATACAAATAGCATTTCACATTTTGTACTATTTGATGAAGTCATTATACTGACAGACAGAATGGGTGGAGGTTATAAGCAATAAACAGGGAGCACACCCTCTAAATTTGTAAGTAAAAATATCGCTTAGTTATATATTTTGTAATTTCAGAGCATGCCAAGGTCACGCACAGAGAAATTCCCCTGGATGTATCAGATACAATGCAATGCCCTTTGTATGCGTGCAGACATTGAGCTAACGTTCTGATGCTTCATATTAGACATTTTCATGTTATGATTTTCAGTGGTCATCAAGATCATCCCTTTCTACAGAATGTTCTAGGATGTAGCAATTTGTTGAGCAACACAGTGCCTCTTTGTCTGTTTCAAGAACACCTTCTATGAAATAAAAGAAACACAACTGCTTTATATTGATTCATTCCATTGGTTCATCTGTCTGAGGATTAGTTACACCACAGCAGCTCTCCAAGATTCCAGGCAGGGGTCTCTCTAAGTCCCAGCGTTACCTTGAGATGCCAGAAATTAAACCTGGACATTCCACATGTATGGAAGATGCTATACTACTGAGCTGTAACATTTCCCCAAGATTTCCTCCATTCTTTTCAACATTTTCATTCATTTCTCATGTGAAGGGCTGCCTTTTGCAGTGCAGGCCTACTCAAGTACTGAGATCTTCTAGAGAAGACCTTATCTCAGTCTCACCATTATCTGGGGCCTTTTTGGACAGGAACACAAGAGAATACCTTTTCAGTGGCAGTGCTCCAGCTTTGTAACTGCCTTCCCACAAACAGAGCCATAGCTAGGTGATCTTGCACCCCTGGCTGAACCGTCCAGATTGCACCCCCTAGCCATGGACAAATTAGCTCTTCTTTCCACCTCTCCTCCAACCCCCCCTCCACCCATTCAATTCACCCTCTATTGAAAACCTTTTATTATGAAGCAATAATTGATATTTTTATTTATAGACATATTTATGGACATATTTTTTTAGTCGATTTTGCACCCCCCTCTCATCTGCGCCCTTGGCGGGGGCCCATTTCACCACTCCCTAGCTACAGCCCTGCTCACAATAACCACCTTTTTTGCAGCGAAGCAAATATTATGAAATATTATTATTATTATTCACATGCATTTTGCTTGCCAAGTTAAACTATTTCTTTTACATATCATAATGTTCTAATCGGCTGCTGACTTGCATTTACAGTTTTCTACAGTTCTGTTCTTTTTTATGATTGTGCATTTTCTATTGCTTTCTGACCTGTTTTCATTGCATTTAGCCTCTTTGAGTGTCATGGGTCAAAAGGAGGGATGTAAATTAAAATAAATAATAAATACATTATTCTGTTCCCTCCTTGTTCCTTCAACATCTAATGGCAAGACATTTAGCAGTGTGGATTATTCCTTTCCTTGTGCACACATGGATATTTTGCACTAAAATACATCCCATGATCTCTCTCTTAACCTTTCAGAATTACACATTTTTGCTATTGCTGTGGCATGCAAATATATTATTTTGTGATGCTCTCTTTATTCTGAAAGGCATGACAGATGCAGGTACAATGGTAACAACTACAGGCTTATTTTAGTTGGGGATTTAGGATGTGACCCACTTTAAGCTGACTACATTTGTATGGGTTGAACTGTTTTCAGGAGGGGAAAACATGACAAAGTTGTCAAGAATATGCCTCTTTCCAGCAGGCAGAAAATTAGTCTTCAGCTTAAATGACACAAAGGCCCAATGATACCACTCTGCAATATATTTGATACTGAAAATCTGCTGTTTCATGTTTTCATAAAAGAAGGAAAGAAAGAAAAAATTACAAGCCTCCTTATTGGTTTTCTTTTTTTTTGGGGGGGGGGGACTTTGAACATTCTTGTCTTGTCTGCACCAGTTACACAAATCCATTTTCTTTTTGTAAGGAATAGAGCACAACATGGCTCTATTTATTTCTAAATGTTGTATTGAAGAATTTCTGCTATTTGAGCATGTATCTGATACACATGCATTTCGCTTTCTTCTGAATCATCCTCTCCTGGATTCAGTGGAAATCTTTCTGTTGATTTAATGGACATTATGTCAAGTTCATTGTTTCAGTGAAGAGTAATTGTGCAGTTTATAGAGTTTTTTATTTGACTAATCATTTTGGCTGCAGGTTGTGCTGTGGAAAGAACCAGTACCTATAAACCCTCCATTGAAAATATTGATGTGGGTAGCATTTCTTCTAAACAGAAGCTGTTTAACAGTCAATAAAATACACTGTTGGCAGACATTCAATTTGAAATGATTAAAGAATTCCTACATTTCCAATAATACTAGCATAGTCAAAAGTAGTGTGAGGGAAAACTCTAGATGCTCTTTGGCTGAGAACACCTTGTAGCAATACAGTTATGGCTCAACAAAGACTCAGTCATGACACCATAAACTTAATTATCACTATGCTGGCATTCAAATGATTTCATATACTCTTGTTTAAGGAAATCCATCTTTACTCAAAAAAGGAGTGTTGTTTATTTATTGGGTTTATATACTACCTTTCTGCCAAATCGTGTCCTTCCTTAAAGAGGGCATGTGTTGCGGTGAGACCTGGAAACTGAAACTCTGTGTTGTGGGTGGGTAAGATTGGTCAGCCACAACATCGAGGGTAGGTCCCTCGATGCTGGGTTCAATCTGGCCAATGGGGCACAGTCCAGACGGATCGAGGGACCTTTATATACCCATGCACGTGACCCAGAGCTTCCTCTTTTGGCTCTTGCATTCGGAACACCCGCCCACCTCTCCCTACTTTTCAGGCATTGTGCGATTGACCTTGCTGTGCCGTCGTGTGTCGTTGGGACAGGGACACGGCAGGAATTTTCCCACTTGGCTGATTGGCTGTTGCCATTTGGGTTTTGCCTGCTGTGTAGCAAATTGTCACAACTTGTAAGGTTGCAGAAAGTCTCTGGTTCAGGTGATAGGGATAGGAGAACACTCTCGCCATCCCTATGTGAAGGGTATTCCGTTAAAGGAATCCATGGACTCAAATGGTTTGGTCAACCTTTGAGAGGGAGTTGTGCCCGTGCCAGAGTCCAGGGGAACATCTGGGTGGTGGACATAGTCTTTCTGCCTATCCAGGTGTTCACCCTAAGCTGGCCTATGCTGGTGCCCTGGGTCAGCGCTACCTGCAACGGTGCAGGAAGCTAGTGGAACCAGAGCCTATGCAACCACTCACTTTCTGTAATCAATAAAGTTGTGGCCTAAATTCTGCCAAAAACCAAACTAAAATTAAAGTCAAGTGTGACTTTAGTGGGGAGGTTTCTGGGTCTGAACACACAATTTAAGCCCTAAAACAAATACATTGATATCAGCTACATTAAAATAATTCAAGCTCACTGTGAATAGCAGAAGAGAGGTGCAGCCACCATACTGGAATCAAAATAGGTCATCATTTTATTTAACTCTTCAGTTTATGAACTGCAATGACTGGTAAGGGAAGAAAGACTCTGTGTTTCCCATCAGAGGTTGGCTTTTTTCACCTACTTTTCCCCAACCTCTATTTCTAGCAGCCTTCACAAGGACACTGATTTCAGAAGAACTCTTAGGTGACTTTCTAGTATTTGGGGTTGATACATAAATGACTGGGGTGGAGATGATAATCATGTCATCAGCTTTGGGCTGAGTTTTCAATGTGAAGTTATTGACTATTTCTACTTCACGTATGGATGAGCTATTTTGCACACTTAATTTTTTATGTATGATAAATGTGTCATGATTCTGCTCCATACTGATCCAGAGCAGGCCCCAATGTATTGTTAGCAGAGTAAAAACATGATGCAGGGTTCCCAAAAAATAGACCAGAGGCAATCAACTTTTTCTCCCCCGCCCCCCCTTTTTTTTTTTACTACTGAAGGTGAATGAGCATAACGGTCACAAATCCAACTCTTCAGGATTGGCACAGTCCATAAGAATCCAGTTGCAGCAGACTTAACTTAAACTTACAATAAGACTAAAACCATAGCACTTAATCATACTACGTACAGAACACCACACCAGAAGGAAAGAGTGACAGAAAGTGAAACCCAGGCTCCTTTTGGCCTATTATAGTAAGAATGACCTTGAAAGAAAGAGATCACAGAACCAGTTTGAACCAGCTGTTCAGCTTCTCTGAAAGAATAACCCAAACATCAGGAACCTTCTGCTTGTTTCCAGGCAGAATAGAAGCTTGTTTGTTAGCTAGAAACTTCCAGCTTGCACCATCTTGTATCACACAGAGAAGCTTCCATAATCTTCTTGAATTAATAGAATAGGAAAGATCTCTACACTTTAAGCCAATACTTTCTGTACCCAAAAAATGCAAAACTGACAAAATTAACTACTTTTTTAGATTTATGTTTTAGTGTTATACTGTTTACTATATATTGTTATTGTACTACTACTGTTGCACTACTGATTTCGTGGAGTGATTTCTCCCTGAAAAAATGCCTTTTCCGGAGCAGCAGTCTTGTGCAGTGCCCCCAAACACATGTTTTTGGGCACCGTGCCTGGAAAAAAAACACGTTTTAAGGGGAGAACGGTGGCCTGAAATTGTGTGAGATCATGGCAACCAAAATGGCTACTGTGCTTTCATGATGAAAAAATAGGAAGATGGTGTCCAGGAAGATGGCCCCAGATTTTTGCTTCCAAGTGTTGGAGTGTATGCAGCAGTATCCAGTGCTCCTTTGTGCCCAGCTGCCTAATGTCTGGGCCACCTTCACCCCAAGCAGGCCATTCTGGTGATGCTGAAGTTTGCATCATTGTAAGTCTGTTCAATCACTAAATGATCTCTAGGCCCATCTCAAATTCATGAGGAGCATATTTCCACCCAGGCTATCTTCATCTGTGCAATAAAATGTTTCTCCAATTACTCACCAGCTTGCTGGTAACTTCAGGCCCTGAAATCTTTAGAAGGGCATTCTCTCACCAGTGAATCACCAGAAAGTGTGGGAAGCAGGTAGGGATGGGTGAATCTGTCAGGTTCTGTTTCTTTCAGTTTCTCTTTTTCCCCCAGTCTTAAATTCAGATTGCCACAGTAACTTCATGAAATTTATCAGCATTTTAGTGATTAATTTTTCATAGTAAACACATTTTTGTATGCACTTTGGACAAACATAGAGGTTTCTGGAAGCAACCTTCTCTCATATACATTTTTCGTATGCATTTTTATGTGCACCCCCCCCATATAGGAATATTTGTACATACTACTTGGTTGGAGCAAAATGTCTGGAAGGTCCATTTCAAAGGCTAGCTGGGCTTCAGTTCACATATTGGTCTGAGAGGTACAAAATAGGTAGCCTCTGATTAAAATGCAAACAGAAAGGAATTTCTTCCCCACCTCTAGAACTGTCTCCTACACCACAACAATTCTTCCCCAACCTCTCCTGCTGTGCAGTGGGTATGAGGAGTGATATTAAATCATTTTTAAAGCCCCTAAACAATATGTCCATCTCTCAAATTCATTATGAAAACAGAATATATGACGTGGAGAAATTTGTATGGATACCTTTATGTAATACAAATAGTAGCAGTTTATTTTGCTAAGCCTAATAACTGGATTAACACAACCTTCCTTCATTCTATTGCATTCTAATTGTTGTTGAACGACAGCTCCCATCATTCCTAGGTTTGGGCCCAAAATATCTGGAGAACACCAGCTTGGGGGAGGCTGCAATAAGAGATCAGCATTTTAAAAAACTGAAACATCATCTCCATTTAAGGAGTCATCAGAATTCCCTGTAGTATAAAAATCATAGTATAATAGTCATCAGAATAGTATAATAGTCATCAGAATTCCTTGTAGTATAATAGTATTAAGCTATTTAGGGTTTGATGGTAGTATCTGATTCCAGTGATGATATTCTCCAGCTTTGAACTTTCATGAAATTCCCTGCATATTTATCCAGCAGATTTCCACTATTTGAAGGATTTTAGCCTCCATTGTCCTGTTTTCTCATGGCATAATTGCACCAATTTTTTAAACTCTTAATCTAACAATATCATTGTTTTGCATCACCACAACATGTTTCAAACGTCTTATGTTTGTTCACAAATTCCCTTCCATTCCACTTTGAGTCAGAAGAAGAGGTATGACTACAAAATCTATGATGCAATGCAACCCTGAGCAAAACATGTTTGCACAACAACGGTGAACTGAACAAATTTTTGGGTGGGGTGATTTCTGGCAGTTCAAATGAAACTGACTTTGAAATATCCAGTGGATTTCTTTCAAAACTGTCTACAGTTTAGATATAGGAAAATAAAATTGACAGTAATATTCCTCTTAGAGTCCTGCCACCCTTTTGATGCAGATTATAATAGAAGCAACATCTGGGTGGGGAAAGTTGTGGTGGGTGTTTTTTTAAAATCTTTGCATCATCCCTACCTGTCTACAGTTACTGAAGCACCTACTGTGATACATGGAAGTATGGAGTGAGATCTACCTGTATGATATTTTTATCACAGCCCTCTAAGTAACCTGTCTTTTTTATGCCTTGGCCTTGGTTCATTAACTTTTCACCTGGGGAATGCAGTAAACAGAGAAAAATCAATTTTGACTCAGTCCAGCTCTCTAAACTTTCTAGAGTTCTTGTTCAACATTGAAACCATGACCCCAGAGACTCCTCTTTCATAGAGAATATATATTAACTTTGTCAGTAAGTCTGATTAAATCTCTCTCTCCTTCTCACATTTCTCCAAGGCTCTTTTTTGCCCCTCTTTATGCTAGCTCTTATTGAAATGAGATATAACAGAACCACACCGGGTTTACCCTAAGGAGGTAATTGCAGACATTACTTGATTGATGGCTGCTCTGTTTTCCCGCTGAAATAATTTTCATTCCCTTTTCCCATCTTTTTCCTCATCTCTGCCTGAGATTTCCAAATAGGCAGGTGGAGAACAGAGTGTGGATGTCTTTTAAGCTTTAATATGGTCTATTCTGCAGTGACAGTAAAACCATGATGTATGCTATTCCAAAAAGGAGAAGTCTCTATCTCTCCAGCTTCCTGGGGCAACCAAGCTTGTGGTTTTATTTGCTATTACATTAAGATATTTGTCAGATCATCAAGGGGAATTCATAAAAAATTGAAATCAAAGGAATTCCCCTCTTCTTCCTTCGTACTGTTTAGTTTGTCAAAGTTTTCAATAATTACACATAGGACCAGTTCACCTGGCCAAGGACTATCATTCTGTTGTCTAACAAGTAGACATACATGGTCCACAGTTTGTGAGCTCCTTTTCCTCAACAAAGGATGAAAGTTCAAAGTTATATGTGTCCCAAGTCTATGAATGGAATCTCTAACTCACACAATATATTATTTTGCACAGTGGAGAGAACTGAATGTGCTTGATCTACCTAGCACAGAATGATGGTCCTTGACAAGGTGTGTGCCTGAACTCTTAATATTTATATAGCAGACTTTCTAATATATCAAAGAGCTTCACATAATTATCCCATTCATCATTACAACTCTGTAAAGTTGGCCGCTATTATTAAACCTCTAGTAGCTTCCCTCAAGCCACTGATTGCATGACATTTTGAATGGGGGACTTACTGGGTCCCATCTCAATCATTTAACCACTATGGATACACCACTGTTACTGGTGGATGAATCTGTTTCTAGTCCGTGTCACTTCCACTTGTATTCAGTTCACTCATAAATCTGTTTAACCTGCAACTATTTTGTGGGGGGGAAAGACACCCAAAAATTGCATAAAACAATACAGTTAAATACTTTCAAATGTGGTTTCTCTCCAAATATACATTTTTCCCAGTTGTTGGTTTTTTTAAATTGGGTTTTATAAACAAGAATAATGTTATACAGACAAGTATACCAAATTTTCTCATGTCATTTGTGTAGCACAAAAATAGCATAATAAAAGTGGGAAAGTATCTACAACTTGTTTCATTATTAGGGCTCAATGTATAAGTTATTGGTTTACGAATTGGTTCAATCAATTAGGAAGAAGAAGAAAAGAAAAAAGAGTGAGAGAAAGGGGGAGTGGCAGGTGGTGTGGGGTGGGGTTGGGTGGTTATGCTTCTGTTATTCTACTTAGTGTGTGTGAGGGGTTGTGTCAGTGTTACTTGTATGGGTTCTCTTACTACTAATTTGTTGTATTGCCTTGGTGGTGAGAGAGGTTGGGTGTGGCTTAGGCTGTGGTTGGTTGTCTTTGGTTGGCTGTAGTGAGAACTGTTTTTGTTTGTGAGCGGGGTGTGGGTGTGTATTTTTGAATCAGGTTAGCCAGATTGATTCGTATGCTGTTGGTGGATCCTTGTCGTTGTCTTGTTTGACTGTGCATGTGATAAAAGGGGAACCAAGCTGGGGTGAAGGCATCTTCTTCTATTTGTCCCTGTGTCAGTTTCAGTCTATTGGTTAGTTTTTCTAATAAGGCTGTTTCCCATACTATTTGATACCATTGGTCTCCAAATATACATTTTAAATACATTACAATACTTTTCTTTCCGCCAAGAACTGCTTTGGAACACAAAAGCTGGCTGACAACTAAGCTCTGATTTATGGCTGTAGTCAGCTCACAAAATTCACAAAATTCAAATTCTTCAAGCATCCAAAGCTGTGAGATTTTTTAAAAACAACTACAACAACTAACTTATACCCCGCAGGTGCGTTATAAGCTTCCAGTTATGTGGCTGGCTTCATCTCCATAGTTACAAACATTTGTTATTTCTAGGAATTATCTACTCACCAGGTTGATCTGCCTGGGAATGATAGCATAGCCACAGCTCTTCATCATTATCTAACACCCTGCTGCTAATGGGGCTTTTCCTTTTCATTTGCAATTTACAGTGGCTGAGTGCTGAACAAGAATTTATAAAGCTATTCATTTATGTCTGATTAAAACTGTACTGATATTGAACTCGGGGTTAAATCTCTGATAAAATCCTAATGATTTCAGTGGGATGTAAGAGTGCTCTGAGGTTGAATCTTTCAGCTAATATTTCGATGGCAAAAAGCCAAGTGATGCATTCAAACCCTAATCTGTGCTCAGTTTCCAAACGAGCATCTGAACTCGGATCAAAATTTGGGATTAGTATATTCCAGGGATGAGGGACCTTTTAGGGACCAAAGGGTGCATCACCCCACACCTGCCTTGTTTGGGGTGCATTCCAAAAGTGGGGGAGCCAGACATGCACATATTGCAGACAGCACACAGATCTACACAGCCTTAAATAAACACTCTTTAGTGTGCACACAGAATCACACAGACACACCTAACATGTGCATAATAGCACAGGCACACTTCATATAGATGCACAACACCAAGATGCACACGCTTAACGTACAGAGGACAGACACACAGATACACACTTGACACAGACAGATTAACACACACACACCATACAGAGAGACACAAATTTAACTGAAACACAAAAATGTTGTCCTGCTTCATCAAAAACACAACAAAAGAGGGTTTTATTTGTGAGTAATAAAGAGATCTTTATTCAGGCTAGTAACCATCATCTCAAGTTCATCTGCTAGCAAGATAGTTCCTCTTGTGCACTTCCATGGTCTATGTCAGAGTATACTTGAGAAGATTCTTTATTTAAAAGATTTATAACCCTACTTTCCATCTTTCAGGAGCCTGCAATTAAAAATAGAACAAAACAAAAGCTTCCTAAAAACAGCAGCAGTTCAGGAACACAGATCTATCCAGACAGGGCATAGGAACAGCAGAATAACTAGTGTTCAAAATGCCACTGAAACAGCAAAACCATGAGTCGTGAGGGCTCTGGGTGTTGCCACAAATGCTTTCTGCAGAATCCTGGGTCTTAAATTAAAGTGCACTACTAAAAAATAAAATTAAAGTGTTCTCTCCGTGGTCTGACAAGAGGACCAGGGTGACAATTATATTGGGTTGGATCAAGACTTGGCCTTCAGTGAACACAAGAGATTTTCCTGTTCACAAAAGGAATCAAGATCCAGTGGAAAATGTTAACTACAATTGTTTAATTGCACACTGAAATGGAGAATGCCTGTATGTATATTACTAAAGGTTTAACTGGAAATTATTTGGATGTATCATTGATTGTTTTTCTACCTGTTTTTTTGGAGAAGTTCCAGATAGTAAAGCTTTAAACAATACTTATGGGTCTGGACAATGTTTTATCCCAAGAGAAGTCAGTTTTTATGCATCCAATTGCTTCAAGTTGCACAATATTAATATCTGCAGGAAGATATAAAGCTTCTCATTCCTTTCATCTTTGTGGACAGCAAATGGATTACCCTTAGGACTAAGAGAGTCATGCATGGACGTAGTCCTTCCATCGCAGGGAACTAGATAGCAGAGTTTTGCAAGAGTTTATTGCAGTATATATAGGGCCCTGTATGAAAGTTATTTTTTTCTGCTAATTACAGTATTAGCTGGTCTTCACTACTATCAAAACAGATTTTTTTGCGGGATGTTGGGGAGGGTTAAAAATAGGGCAAAGAGACAAACAATAAAAGTAGGCCTTAAAGTATAGTCATTAGGATGTAAAAATGCAATATCTGTGAAGTGGAATTCCTTCCAGTATCGCTTTCATTTGCTGGCTTGTCATAGGTGTAAACTAATGAGGAGACTGGTTGCCAAGATGTTTGCATGATGAATATCAAGGTCATTTTTCTTACTAAGGTAGATAATGCCTATATGTTCTTACTGTTAAATAATGCAAATCGCCTGTGAAAATGTACTGCTTGCTGAGAAACACTTGCCATTTATTTCTGCTTTTTTATCAATGGTCTTAAATACTTCCTATAATTATTGTCCATTTGAAAAAGATTAAATCTCTGTGTCTTAGAGTGCATGCAATAATTTAAGGTTTAGATAGTGCATGACAGAACAGGAAGTAAACATGCATCTGGTATTGTCTTTAAAAATAATCTCCAGCAGACATGTGGAACCTCTCCAAATTCATGTTGATTTGTTCTTTTTTCTTTTGTATTCTCTGGAGTAAAGTGACATTTACAATATAGTGATTTACTCTGCATATAATGATACACCAAGCCACTATTCCTTGAAGATAATTTGAAGTTTCAAGATGTGAGAGTAAGAAAATAACTACCAGAGCTGGTCAAAATGTTATTTTCATTGAGAACTACATTTCAAGGGGAAAAAGGAGTTGTTTGTTGTTGTTTTCACCCCATCATAAATGTAAGAAATATATGATTAATACATTCTTATCCATGTTCTGGCAGATTTTCTTGAAATGCTGTTATTTTTCAAGGGATCAAAAATACCAAGTAATAATGACAATTACGGTAAATGCATCCACGTCCTATTCCTAGATAGCTACTTCTCCCACTAGTGAACTTATTAATCAAATGCTTTGAAGTTGCTATGCCAGTTTCAGCCAAAATAGGGAAAACAGCAAATTAGGGGATTTGCCTGTGAAACCAAATAGGATGAGCTAAGGAGCATTTTGCATCCCCAACCATTTTGCATACTAAAGCTTATATGGAAACAAATTATGAGTATGTATTTACCAGGTGTATTTACCATTTGCACTGCAAGTTCTTTACACATTGTGGTGTTTGTTTTTTAATGCAGCCACCAGAACAGATGACAATGGCATACTTCCAAAAGACATCATTTCTCATCAGAATGAGACTTCTGAATAAATATGTTTAGTTCATTCATGCCCATTTAATAGCCACAATATTTCGTTGGAATTCAGATTTGGCACTTTGGAACAGAGCAAGATTTGGTCCAATGCGTTTTAGAAGCTTACTCAACTCAGGATCTGAATCCAAATCTGTTTTGGATTAAATTAAACTTCACTCCTTGCTTCACTCACTATTATGGTGAAAATCAAAATAGCTGAAACTTTTTCTTCTTCTTTTGACAGAATTAAGCCATATTACAGGCAAATAGATCGTGGGGTTGTTTTTTTTTATTTACAGGATATGATTCAAGGTTTTTTTAAAAAAGACATTATTATAATTTTTTAAATTTCTGTAGAATTGTGGTTGCAGTTTGGTGGGGGGGAGGGAATAAAAGGAATTTACTTTTCTCCCTACTAAGGTAATTTTACATTTTAGATTCCAAACTAAGGAATTATTAACATTACCAACATCATTACTTGGCAGTATTGATTTGAGTTTGGTTTATAAAACACATAACTCTTTGTGATAGATATGCCCAATTTATGTGACACACCTCTTTTTTCATGGTACCAAAGATCTGACAACTTTTTCAACATATTGCTAAGACTGTAAAATTCTTCTCTCTTTTTCATGGAGGGTACCATCAGACATATCTTGTTGACATTTAATAGGGCACTCAAGTGTATCTGCACCAAGAAAGCTTCCTTCTGTTGTATGGTATGTCCAACATTAAATCCCTCATGGATTTTCAGACTCACAAGAAGTCACTTTAGTCTGGCTGCTGTTGAAGAAGCAGTGGCTAGGTGGTGCCCCCATGTGATCCACACTGAGATTTTTGATAGTGTTGTTGTTTCATCTGAGACACTAAAAAAAATAAAAATCATTTCACTGCTTGAGTCTATAGTTCAGTCTGTTCAGAAATGAGAAAGAATGAGTTATTGAACATTAAGAGATACATTTTCAAGAACATCAAACAAAGACCACTTATAAAACCTGGAGGAGGAGAAGAAGAAACAGTCAAAATAATGTCATGGGAAAGTCAAGTATACACTCTTCCATGTAATGCTGCTGTTGAGCATCTTGGCATGAACTTTCTGAGAAGCAATTTGGTTCAGCTTATAGCTTGGTCGTGAATGTTCTGAAGCTTAAATTATTCCAAGCAATATCGTCATTGATGCTGAGTGGGTAGTGAGATGATGGTAGAGGCAGAGAAAAGTCATGTCAGTGCTGTGAATTCACGGAGATGCGAACTGTCAAAAGCACTACAGTGCAGGCTGTGCCTACCATCACACTTGCATATGGAAGATGCTGCTGCTCTGTCACGTCTACAGTGCTGAGCCAGGTCTCCAACATCTGATGCTGTGTCATGACACCCATTGATGAATGGGTAGAGCAGGGTGGGGTGCCTCCAGCTCAAGGGCTCATCTTGGCCAACAAGACCACTTTCTCCAAACCATGCTACTTGCCCATGATGGGCAGGAGGACAGTGTTTAATCCTGCATTGGCTATACCAGTCTATTCCCACCAGGGGACAGGATTGCACAAAAAGGGAGCAGGATTTAATCCCTGCTCATCAGCTGTCAAAATTGGCCCATGAAACTGATCCCGATAAGGATAAGGATAAGGATAAGCCATAAAGGTTCCTCTCCCCTGGTGTAGGGTCTCCCATCCTGTAAATTAAACGAAAATTAAACGAAAAACCAAAATCACTGCTCAGCAGCCAAAGCCTCAAGGAGAAACCTTGTGAACCACTACTGAAGGTTGAAAAAATCATCAGGGTCATTTCCCCTTTTGCCACATGATCTGATTGGGTTACTTAGCTTCCCTTTGATAAGATGTAGTGTATATGTACCTCTTTCACCTCGCGCTTAAACCCATATAGTACACATTCATTTCAAATAGCCCTCTGCTTTAGAGTTCTCTGCACTATAGCTTAGAGTATGGTATTTGGGGATATGGCAGTCATTGGTTCCTTAATCCCATGATGGCATTAGTTTCTGGTCAGCTTTCTTCTTCACCTGTCCCTTTCCTGCCTTAAAGGGAATTTCTGACAGGCAGCTGTCCTTTAGGAGCTGGTGGGTACAGTGATGGGTGTTTAAGTTTAGAAAAGTGATGCAGCTTTGAGGAAGGGATTGGGCCATCCTTCTCCTTGATATGCCACCCAACGTACAGCCCAGGTTCCATCACAGTTGAACAACTATGTTTGATCTGGAAGAAGTTTAAATGAAATAAACAACTTATAAAGCTGATAGGAGCCAGATGAACTCAAAAGCATTCACCTTGCATCGACCCATACCATTTCAATTTTTTAGCACAGATGTAAGTTCTCCCAGACAACTTTCATTCTGAAATTTTACATTATTTATTTCATACCACATACTCCAAATGGGGACTGACAGCATTGTTGAAAACACATAATAACTATTTGCAAGATGAACCAATCTTGCCATCTATTTATACTTCTATAGTCTGATTCAGACTCGCCACAAGTTATTGGTGCGCTGCTCTCCGTTTTGTATTGAACTTGATTCTAATTTTATTTATATCATAGAATCATAGAATTGTAGAGTTGGAAAGGGCCACAAGAGTCATTTAGTCCAACCTCCTGCAATGCAGGAATCTTTTGTCCAAAGTAGGGCTTGAACCAAAGATCCTGAGATTAAGAGTCATGTGCTCTACTGATTGAGCTATCTCTTCCTAGTGTGTGTATAAAATCATACTTGTGTCACAGGACCAAATGACTGCTTTATTAATGCAGCTTTATCCATGGATAACAAATAATTACATTTGAGACATTAAGCTGTAATATGCAAGTAGTTATGTGTGCATGAAGTGATTGACTTTAATGGGATCAAGCATCTTTAATTGGGGCTTGACTGTGACCTTCATTGCTTTCCATGGCAGTTATGCAGGAATATCTGCATTGGATCCATTGACTTTGGTGGGATTAAGAAGATGCAGTTTCTGGCAACAACAGAGGCATGGGGGCAAACATGTAGTGCATTTGCAGTGCTCCATCTGCTGAAGCCAGCAATGGAAAGCCATGCCCAGAGCTCTCCCTATGTAGCAGCAACATACAATAATACGGAAGACTGATTCGTATGGTGCAAATAGAGAAGTGATCTGCAAAGGACCTCAGTCCCCTGTCCCAACAAATAGGAAGGGCTTTAAAGAGCAGCTTTGAAAATGAAATCCAATTAGACTTTTGTGAATGGAAATACGGCACTTGAAGTTATTGATGGCTCACGTTGAATTTATGCCCCTGTCATTGGCAGGCTGCCAGTTCTTCCAACAAAGTTGATTGCTCGTCCTAAGTCTAAATGTGTGCCTGAGGCTAAGATTTTCTTGATAAACCCGGTCAAATTTCAAGTTCAGATTAGCTTGGAATACAGATCTTCTCTTGCCCTATCTGTCCTCATCAGCTAATTAATTAACCTCCCAGGTAAACTTTGTATTTCTTTAACACTTTGATGGATCTCATAAGCACAACAGAATTTCAATTCCTAATTATGGCAAGATCAATCAGTTCTGGTGTTTTTAAGTTTTGAAAGTTTTCTTCCTTACATTATGTAAGGGTTTAGGCCTATAAGAAGAAGCCCACCTGCCGACACCAAAAGACACAGGTTCTAGCAAGTTCAACAGCCATCCCCATTGTTACTGCTTCATAGAATCATAGAATCATAGAATCATAGAATCATAGAATCATAGAGTTGGAAGAGACCACAAGGGCCATCGAGTCCAACCCCCTGCCAAGCAGGAAACACCATCAGAGCACTCCTGACATATGGTTGTCAAGCCTCTGCTTAAAGACCTCCAAAGTAGGAGACTCCACCACACTCCTTGGCAGCAAATTCCACTGTCGAACAGCTCTTACTGTCAGGAAGTTCTTCCTAATGTTTAGGTGGAATCTTCTTTCTTGTAGTTTGGATCCATTGCTCCGTGTCCGCTTCTCTGGAGCAGCAGAAAACAACCTTTCTCCCTCCTCTATGTGACATCCTTTTATATATTTGAACATGGCTATCATATCACCCCTTAACCTCCTCTTCTCCAGGCTAAACATGCCCAGCTCCCTTAGCCGTTCCTCGTAAGGCATCGTTTCCAGGCCTTTGACCATTTTGGTTGCCCTCCTCTGGACACGTTCCAGTTTGTCAGTGTCCTTCTTGAATTGTGGTGCCCAGAACTGGACACAGTACTCCAGGTGTGGTCTGACCAGAGCAGAATACAGTGGCACTATTACTTCCCTTGATCTAGATGCTATACTCCTATTGATGCAGCCCAGAATTGCATTGGCTTTTTTAGCTGCCGCGTCACACTGTTGGCTCATGTCAAGTTTGTGGTCAACCAAGACTCCTAGATCCTTTTCACATGTACTGCTCTCAAGCCAGGTGTCACCCATCTTGTATTTGTGCCTCTCATTTTTTTTGCCCAAGTGCAATACTTTACATTTCTCCCTGTTAAAATTCATCTTGTTTGTTTTTGCCCAGTTCTCTAATCTGTCAAGGTCGTTTTGAAGTGTGATCCTGTCCTCTGGGGTGTTAGCCACCCCTCCCAGTTTGGTGTCATCTGCAAATTTGATCAGGATGCCCTTGAGTCCATCATCCAAGTCGTTGATAAAGATGTTGAATAAGACCGGGCCCAAGACAGAACCCTGTGGCACCCCACTAGTCACTCTTCTCCAGGATGAAGAGGAACCATTGATGAGCACCCTTTGGGTTCGGTCAGTCAGCTTGCCCCATATAAAAATTATGAGTGAAAGAGCTTATGGGTGAGAGACAGAGGGCCTAAACCTCACCTTCCAGGTTGAAAGGCTGGAGGTCTTGAAGAGTAATGGAGTGTTGAGCAATTTAGTAGCATATTATATCATGCATTTGTCTTGGATCATATATAATCTGCCATCCAGCAAGATCCAAGTTGTCCAATGGACTCTGTCCAGCCTGGTGCTACTGCTGTTGAACATCAGGTCTCTCCATAGTAAAACAGCAACCAAGTATGTTTTAACTGTGGATGAGTGGGCCAAGTTGATGTTCATAACTGAGGGCTGGATGGATAAACTGGGAGGGACTGATCTGACCAAATGTTTCCACTTGGGTTTTCTGTGCAGCAGCACCAACATAGAGTTGGATGTTGAAACTAATCAATGAGTATTCATAAATGACCTGACTTAAAGAAGCTGACAGTACCGGATGGAGGAAGGTGTCACACCTTTATGATGTAGTACAGAGCTTTCTGTCAAATATATTGCTGTTTACCAATTTAATGGCACCTCATAGTTTTCAGGAATTATATAGGATTACAATGTCTTTATTGGAAGCACCATTTTAAATTTGTCTGGTGCTTGGGGATGGGGTAGGAAGGAGGGCTTCATTTGCTGTTTCCTCTAAAATTGTATCTGTTGCTTGAAAGTGGTAGGCACAGCAAAACCATTAATAACATTTATGATATCCTCTCCGTGGAATGAATATTATTGATAGAGACAGCCTGACAGTTGACTGAATCTGTGAACCTGTGAGTTGTTCCTTGAGATCACATACAAATCTTCACTCAGGCATGAAGTATTTCAAGCAGCTTGCAAGAAATTCAAAGGAAATTGTTTTATGAATTTCGCTTCTCATTAATATTTTATTCAGGCACATTTGAAGCGTGGGATGAGGAATCTTTGAAAATATTATATGTATACGAGGAGCAATTGCAGGGTAGTTTGAAGATGCAAAACTGTGAAGAAATGAATTTGTTTTTTAAAAAAACCCCACAAAAACCCCCAACCCTTTTCCCTTGGTTCAGCTGGTTCGATACCTCACCCTCTCCTAATTACAGTGGTGGTTTCTTGGCCACCTAATAATCTGAAAAGGAGACACGGACAGGGCAAGTAGCTGAGGGCTATACAAGAAACCAATGAGATTTTTAGAATACTATTAGCAAACATCACAACACAGTCATTCCGTACTTGCTGTTGAGATATTTTGTGTACATGAGGAGAGAGATTAATCTTGAGCAGTACGAAGGGATCATGATCATGATGTTTAAGCAAACATTCATAATATATAAAATAAGGTAACACAGAAAGGTGCTTTTAAACAATGTCAGAAAGGCAATCAACAGATATAGTTTTGTTGATCTGGAGTTCCCCTTACTTTTCTTCATTACAGTGCGCAAGAGCATTGGAAATGCTATTGTGCAACTTCCAGTCATTTCATTGAGAACTTCCCTCCAATCCAGAGTCATGCATCACCCATATGTCTACCAGATTAGCTTGTGCCATTCCATTCAGGCAGCACATCAGAAACAGAGGACTGAGCTTTTGGTGAATGCTTACAGAAAATTCTTGTAAATACTGAGAGGATTCCAAATTAAGTCAAGGCTTGCTGCCTCATCATTAGCCCCAGTCAGAGAACCAGTGCACCTGAAAAAGGTACTGTCATGACAAAAAAGAAGGAAGGGAAGGGAAGGGAAAGGAAAGGAAAGGAAAGGAAAGGAAAGGAAAGGAAAGGAAAGGAAAGGAAAGGAAAGGAAAGGAAAGGAAAGGAAAGGAAAGGAAAAGCAAACTGGGAAATACAAGCAAGTGAGATGTCATACACTCCTGGAGAAAAGTAATTACTGTTAATCTTTGATGCATCTTCATTTTCCTGCTTGTCGCTACATTTTCTATGAATCGTTTAGTATTTCTCACAATAGCTTTTGTTATGTACACACATATGCAATCTAAAATTAAGTAGTTATTTGTATGTATTTATAGGAAGATAATGTATGTTGTTTATATGAGAATGATGTTCACCTGCTTGAATGTTGGAGGTGTAATGTAAGCAGCACTTTGGGGGCATCTGAAATGTTCTCTCTCTCGCCATTCCAAGTCCCTAATTTGAATATGTTTTCATGGTTGTTTGATATCACTATCAGTGAATGAAACTAAAAACTCAAGGCAATCCTTCCTGGATTTGTTCAATAGGCAACCCAGCCAATCAGCTCCCCACTTTCTCACACTTTAACTTAGTTCCATGGCTGAACACTTAGCGTCCTTTTGACGTGATCCCAGAATAATTTTCAAAAAGGGAGTGCTTTTCGCCACCGCTGAAAACATTCACCCCTAAACCCCATGCCCCCAACAACAACACCTCCATCTCAACTCGATGCTAAATGTTACGATTTGTGCTGCTGAGAAGAAAAGAACTGTACGTTGCTGTATGGACTGCTGACAAGTCAAGAACCCCTTGCCATTGCACTTCCAGTTACACCCTGTCGAAAGTTGTTGGCACTTCGCAAGCTTCCATTTTGGCTCCAATGACAGGCAGAACTCATTTGAGTCACAACAAAACATTTCCCCGACTGGCGGGCTTCACTGGGGCAGGTGACAGGAAATAATTAACACTCTCTCATTCTCTAACACTCTCTCTCTCTCTCTCTCTCTCTCTCTCTCTCTCTCTCTCTCTCTCTCCCCCCCCCCTTCCCCTTTCCCAGCCCCACGCCTCATGCTTTAATTAATTAATATTGCTTCTTAAAATAAGAAGTTGTTTACTTCAGCAAGCTGATTGCTGCTCACAAAAAACATCTGAGACACGGCTGTGCCCAAGGGATTGCATTAACTTCATTGTTTATTATAACGACAAACAAAGAGCTGCAAAAGCTCATCTTGCCATCAGGCATCCTGACAATCTGCCAGTTTAGTCACCAATAATAATGAGACTGGCACAAGCAATAAGCTCAGCACTAATCTAATGAGGGCCTGTTTCAATTGCCCATTGATATTACTGCAGCTGCTAAGCACCCGATGCTTAGGACATGCAAACAAGAGGTATGTCTCCAATCAGCCGGGAGATAATTATCTTCCCAATATGTCCTTCCTCATGCACCGAAGCGGGGCTGCCTTTATTCCCTCATCCTCAGAGAGTTCATGCCGGCAGAGCCCCTCTAGTCAACCATGTACAACTGATGGGATCATCTCCTCCATGATGAGCCTGAGAAGTTTCAATTAGGGTCTTCAAGCAAGCACCCATGCAGATGGGCACATACGTGTGATTTACAGACCCACGCTTATCGAGATCATGTGATATTACTTCCTTCACTTTGTTCCCGCAGTGAATACAATTAGGAACTGATGGGCAAATGACATGATTCCACTGCTAATGAACTTCCCTACTGAGGACAAGTACAGTGCATTACCCTTTAGTACTTCAGATTCTTAGTTGTCACTTTTTTACCCTCAGCATGATTATTATACATGCAAACTTTTTTTTACTTTTTTTGGAACTAAGCTATCATGTGTAGAATTAACTGTTTCTGCTCAAAACAATAAGTTATTGAGAAGGCAATGCAAGTGCAATCTGATTTCCAAGAAAAAGGCAAAAGCATGTTTGCAATTACATTTCTCAAAGTGTCTGCTTCTGTTATCCTCTTTTTGCAACCATACCTGTAGATGCACAGAAGCAACTTATATGAAAGCAGTTAAATACATTGATGGGTGTATCCTTAAAGACTTGCTGTTAGTAGCCCAAGTTGTTCTGGTAAAGTAAATCCTTCCAACCTCCAGAATATAGACTGGCTAAGAAAATCCTGTCTACTTTAATTCATACGAGTGTATGAAGCTGTAGAGCTAATGCCTTTATAGAAAATCAGTGTCTTGTGCATTGATTTGCAAAACCTGTGGTGTAAAAAGATGGCAATAAATTACCATTCATGAGTTTTATCTTCTGTGCATAAAACCTAAAACAGCATTTCCTTTAAAATGATTGGGAAACACCTTAAATGCTTAGAATCGAGGGCAATTCACAAGACAGAACAAGTGGGATCTGCAACAACATAATGCAGTATGGAATGCAGTATAAAATTCCAACTAGCTCTGTGTACTCTTCCAGGAAAGTCTACAGAAAGTCTATTTCATTCCCCTGCTACCCAGTTTTCCTCCCTTCCCCCCACAACAGCCATGCCCATTGAGCATGCTAAGTCCTTATTGAGCTTTTTCGTATTTCCCCCCTTAGTAGTATTTTAGTTTTTCTATCCCCCCCACCCCCACCCTCTGCTAAACATCTGGAAGAACTTTCTGGCAGTAAAAGCTGTTCAACAGTGGAATGGACTCTATAGCGAGGTGGTAGATTCTCCTTCATTGAAGTTTTTATAAAACGGAGGTTGGATGGCCATCATTCATCAGTCATCCAGCTGAGATTCCTGCAGGAGTAGATGACTCCTGAGGTCCCTTCCAACTCTACAATTCTATGATTCTATGAAGGCACTTGCAAATCAGCTATACCAGCTCTCATTTGATGAAGAACTTGAACTCAGGTTGGGGTTTCTACCAAAAATTTAAACGCTCAGATCAGTTTGACACATAGGCAAAATGCAGTTCAAAAGCACAACTACAGTTCTTCTCAAGGTTCAGGCGCTTAACTCCCTTTGGCTTTAATCTAAGGATCTAAGCCACCAAACTGTGTGCAAGTTGGTGGCATATTGAGCTATCTTGACTGTGCCCCCTAACCGATGTTCTGGTTGCTAATTGCTACCGAAATAGTGGGATAAAGGAATACACTTTCAACAGGTTCAAAATGCTGCTGATGTTTTATGAGGCCAAAAATAAAAGTCTTTTATAGGCAATCAAGAAAGGTCTATTTTTTCTCGACACGAGAATTTCTTCAATTAAAAAGGGCCAGGTGGGACCAGGAAGCAGACTTGAAATTAGATGAATTCAAGGAGAATAATAATCTCTACCATCTTGGCACTCGGCCAAGATAGTGAACATATTAAGATTCATGTTGAAATTGTCTCCAAATCTCTGAAAAACTGATTAAGCTATAATTCTGCTGTCACTTCTGTGGAAAACCCTGGTAGTGGTCAGGGCTTCCAGCAAGACATAATTGTGAAAGAACCGGGATGGGCTGTACATGTTACGTTATTCATGCCTTTAAGCATGCTTGAAAAAGCCACTTTGACTCTGAAGAAATAGCAGCCTTGATCCAGCGTGTGCTCCTAATATAGATTGTGCATCAGTTCCCTGCTGAATCTCTCTCTTCCCTGCCCCATAACTATTTATCCATATAGTAGTTGCCCGCATTTTAAAAAGAAAAAGAATCTTCAAGAACAAACAGTTGTGTATGTGTGCTGTTTGATTGTTTGTTTGGAAACTGACATGAGACTCCTGCTTTGGATTGTAGCTAGGTACAGGCCACTTTTTATTCAAAACTAAGGTGCACAATTTAAGAAAGAAAGAAAGAAAGAAAGAAAGAGGGAGGGAGGGAGGGAGGGAGGGAGGGAGGGAGGGAAGGAAGGAAGGAAGGAAGGAAGGAAGGAAGGAAGGAAGGAAGGAAGGAAGGAAGACTGTGACATGCACTTTGGTCCTTGTAGGATGGAAGGTTAGGTATGCTGCCAGCTGAGCTGTTCATTTGTTTGCTGTTGTGTGTGCTTTGTCATATTGTTCACATGTGCAATAATGCATCATGCACAAGAGACATTTCCATCTGGCTGTAGTGAATTAACTAGGTTACTTTTATCAGGAGCAAATCCTTCTTCTGTATCTCAGTACGGAAAGTATTCAGTCAGATCTGGGTAAAGCTTCACAAGAGAGATCTTTTGCAGAACTGCTGCTGGCAGTATTGCAGCCTTAGTTCTAATCTGCATGTTGAAAAGAGCATAATTCAACATATCCCAAAAGTGTGTGCTCAACTTAGGGATGGGCAACTCTGTAAATATTTATGCACACTTCAGTTCACACAGTTTTGAACCCATTACTTGGCTGGAGAAATGCATTACAAAATTCAGGTAAGTGTAAATTCCAAAGGATGGCTGTGTTTTGGTGTGCAAAAGTGTGAGTTAGGTGGGTTCACCTTAAAATGTGAACTGAATCAAATTTCTTCCCATTCCTACCACAGGTATTTTTTAAAGGTACCCTTAGATATTTACGGTTTATCAACCGTTTCTTCTCAGAAGGAAAATGCTCCCTGTGAATTCTCAGAAGTACCTTTTTCTCAGATGCCACACTCAGTGCCACTCAGCAAGGCAGGGATGGATGGAACTGCATAGAACAATACAATGTATGGAGTACTCAGATGCACAGAAGAAAGCCCAGAGGCAGCCATGCTTGTTTGTTTGTGTTTGTGTGTGTGTTGGCCAGCTGACTGACTGCTGAGCAACTGAGCAACTAAGCAGCTTTTTAATGTGACTTACAGCTCAGACTAAAGTGCACCAGCAGGCCCTGGGGTTTATAAAGGAGGATGTGAGAAAAGATTGATTCCTCCTGTTCATCTGCTTATTTGGATAGAAGGCATCTGCCGGGGGGTTTCTGCTTGCTGACTTGAACCTCTGTTTCTTTAAGCATCTGTCCTGGTGGCATGGTGAATAAGGAGCTGGTCCCTGACTCCTATAACTCATAGTCCAAGCCCTGTGGTGCTTGATGTTGGATCCCTTTCTTAAAAAGAAAATATGCTTCCTTTTCAGTCAGTCAGGAAATGTACAGTCGTACCTTGGTTTTCGAACAGAATGCGTTCTGGAAGTCTGTTTGACTTCCAAAACATTTGGAAACCAAGGTGTGGCGTCTCATTGGCTGCAGGAGTATCCTGCAGCCAATCGGAAGCTGCAGAAGCCACGCTGGATGTTCAGCTTCTGAGGCAAAGTTCTCAAATCGGAACACCTACTTCCAGGTTTGTGGCATTTGAGTTTCAAGTTGTTCATGAACTAAGCTGTTCAAAAACCAAGGAACGACTGTACTCTGCCAATGAACAAACTTGACACCGTAGATACTTAGTTCTACAGATTGCTAGCTAGTATGCACAGGTGGGGCGGGGCGTTAATTTGGTATCTAAATATAAAATGTCCCCTATATCAATAGTGAAACTCATTCTCTGAGTGCCAGTCCTTATGAAGCCAAAATGGCACCATTGAGGAAACCTCACGGTCTGCAGAAGTATACAACAATGTATGGGGAACAATCCTCAAGGGGAGGGGACCTAAAAAGAGCCCAATGAACACTCAGAATGATCAGCAGCCACTCAGAGCTGTGTGACTTTATGGGGGCAGGGATGGAACGGCACATTTCAAAAAAGGGAAGGGCTGGCTGCCACAAATCCTGAACAGGAGCACTCCACTGGTAAATGCGTTCCTGAAGGTCACACTTTGTTTAATGATTTCTCTGGTAGACATTGTTCCTGGAAAGTACTTCATATCTTTATTTCCACTCAACCTAAGGTTCTGACTGTCAAATAATATACCCCTTTCCCCATCTTTGTCTTATATGAAAATGAGTAATTTGTTTATCGAGAATGGTATTAAGAGAAAAAAATAATGTACAATGTCATGAATGATTTCTCTCTTCATGAGCAATTTGCTATATGCTTTTAAACAATGGGCATTTCAATACTCAGAAAATAGGATTTGCATGTTATATCACAAAAACAGAATAGGATAAAAGCATAATCCACAATGTTGCAATATCAAATGCCATCAGTTTTACAGGGGGAAAATTCATTGGGCAGTAAATTATTTACAGTTGGACATGGTTAAATTCCTACTTCTTCATGAAGCAAAATATGAGAAATCAGAATGAATTCTCATCTACCTGGCATTTCCCTAAGCCTGTCACTTCACTACTGCAAGATTAGTTTACAAAGAGCTTTAATGTCAATATCAGCCACTTGGATACATTTGGAGACAAGCGTGAATGAATTTTGAAAGCCTACAACCTGAACTGAGGTGAAGCTATCACTAGCAGACATTCTGGACCAATTCACACTCCATCCCATTGTTTGTGACTGCTGTAACTTTGCTTATTACAAACTGTGCAACCACGCATCATAAGTCAGATCACAATTTGGCATGCCAGCTAAAACCATTCTACCATGAGTGGCAAGTGGTATGATTGCATGTTGACTTATCATCTTTGTTCCCAGTCACCTGTACTAACTTAAAAACCAATTTCTCCACTAGAAAGCTTTTGGGAATCAAAAACAGTTTTTGATCCACGGATGAGTGGATTTCACTCATGCCCAGAGTCGAATTCAGAAGTGGGGAACCTCTGTCCTGTGGGCCACTCTTGGCCCCCTAGGCTTCCCCATTTGGCCCGCAAAGGCCAATTTTGGCCAGCCTCACCCACATGCCCTTCACCTCCCCCAGCACTCCTGAAATTGTATGAGGCAATATGTGCATTCCATTTTTGTAGTACACATATCAATGTGTGCGTGCACATCATTGATGTAGTGGTATGAGAGGTGTGAACTGAACTAGCCAAACACATCAGTGTATTGCATAAGTGCCATGCGCTATAAGAAATTCTAAAATAAAAATGGCACAATAGAGACTTTCTAATGCACTGGCTTCACTTCAGAAACAACCCAGGAAATTCTGAACTCCCCAATCTGAGGTGATACTCTGGGTGGAGACACTTTCAGAAGCCCTCCTAGGAAATATGTATATTAAACCTGCATCTCTGAAAATGACCATTTTGGCAAGATGAATGTTCCTTTTTTCAGGGGTTAATCTTGGGATTTATTAGGATTACAATCCTAAAATGATTGCTTCTTTTAAACAGCAGCAATGCTAACCAGTTAAGAAAAACAGTAGGAACTACAGCAAACTTTTAAAAGTTATACTTTTTCATATTGTGTGTGTGTGTGTGTGTGTGTGTGTGTTTGTGTTTGTGTTTTTTGGGGAAGGGAGATTTCTGGTGACACATTGGGGACATGTTCTGAGGACTGATGAGAGGGGGGCTCAACTGTGCTCTGCAGGTGTCACACTTTGGACTCAAGAGGGGAAGAGGAGGTGGAATCTTGGGCATTGGTGGGCAGAAGGCCCTGTCACTCAGCTGATGGAGCAGGACGGATGACAGTTCTAAAGGGAGTTCCTAGATGGAGCTGAGATACCAAGAGGGCGTCTGATGACAGGCATGGGAAAGGGGAATTTTTTTTTGGAAGTGAGACCTTTGGCAAGAGCTGCACTTGTTATCTAGGGAGCTAACAGGTTTGCAAAGCTCATTGCTAAGCCATCCCCAGCACAGATGGCAGACATCATGATTTCAAATGGTATGATAAAATTATGACAGGGTGGGAAAGCTACAGACTGAAAAGTTTATGTAGAACTTAGAAGGTTTTGTTTTTTTTAAAAAAAACCACACTCACACACAAAAAAACCCCCCAACAATCCCAGAGTAGTTAACCTGGATCTAAACTCACAATTCTCTCTCTTTCACCCTCTACTCACAATTCATTAACTATATTCACCTGGATCATGTTGCCTCTGTAGTGCCTGTACAGCAATGGCTCAGCTGGTGTTTTGCTACTGGATATAGGGTTGTTGCCACAAGCATTGCTACACTGCATTTGAGCAACGTGAAATAACTCTGTTTGCTTTAACTAGACAACTGAAAGCCAAATTAGATGCAGTGTCATCCACAATTTTGGGAATGACTATTTAACATTGAATTGTAAGTGGGGGGTTTTTTGGGGGGGTTAGATCTAGATTGGGTTCCTGAAGAGGGGGTAAGGATCTTTAATTATATCCTCCTCAGTCCCAGTCAAAATCCATTCTCTTACACCTGCTATTTGCTTGGTGTGTGTTGGAGGGGGGGGTCAAGTTTCGCCGCTGAGGAGGACAGGTAGGAGAGCACCGGGATGGCAAGGACATGTGGCTGAGCCCAGGCCTGACTCAAGCCTACTACACAGCTGCTAGTGCTCCAAGAGAGCAGGCCAGGGCCCAGAAGAAGGCCGTGCAACAGAGGAGACCACAGAAGAAAAGATACTACTTCTTTTTAATATATATATATACAACTTTTTTAATAACTTTTTTTTTCTCTTTTCAAAAAAAAAGTGTCCCCAGATTCTTTGAAAAAAATCTGGTAACCTTATGCTTGGTGCAGTGCAGCACACTGCAGTGTAGCCAATCCAATGCTCTTGCCACCACACACCACACTACACCAAGCTTCACACACCTTCCCCCTACCAGTAAGCACCAGCAATCCAGTGTGTTGGGAAGCCAAGGGGGCACTGGGGGCTCACCCTACTCCCTCACCGGGCACTACCAGGCAACACTTGGGAGACCCTGAATTTAAAGGTATGTCTAAACCACAGAGCCCAGGGCTTGCCAGTCAGAAGGTCAGCGGTTCGAATCCACGTGATGGGGTGAGCTCCCGTTGCTCAGTCCCAGCTCCTACCAACCTAGCAGTTCGAAAGCACGTCAAGTGCAAGTAGATAAATATGTATCACTCCGGCAGGAAGGTAAACGGCGTTTCCATGCACTGCTCTGGTTCGTCAGAAGCGACTTAGTCATGCTGGCCACATGACCCAGAAGCTGTCTGTGGACAAACGCCGGCTCCCTCGGCCAGTAAAGTGAGATGAGCACCGCAACCCCAGAGTTGTCTGTGACTGGACTTAACGGTCAGGGGTCCCTTTACCTTTACCACAATCAAAACGTGGCAGTCTTATCAGTGCTATAGCTTGGAATCAAAGCTGCCCTTGTGTAAATGGAAGGAAGGCTTCATTGGTTGCTCACGCTAGAAGGAGGAGGGAGGCTATCAGAAGAACGAGGGAAGGAAAGTTTCTCTCCTCCATCAGTGATTGGCTTCATGAGTTCCATCTTCCACTTACATGATCTCTGAATCCAACTTAATGTAATATTGTCATTGTTATTATTAGGGGGAAAGTGCTCTAGAAAAAATAATCATTTATTTTCAGAGTTGGTCTATTTCAGAATGATAGATAAGAAAACTCTGGGTCATGTTATCACCTTTCACAGTCATTTCATATGACCTCTGTGTTGTGTGTGTATTCTGTGCTCCTTTTTAGTCAGTTAAAACAGACCGTGATGAAGGAGCCACCTGCATGTGGGGTCAGATTCAGCATTTTGGTTTGAGTTCATATAAATTTATGTTGCTGCTGCTATTACTTCAAAGTTTATTAGCAGTTTATCAGCACTCAGCATTCTGTGCATCCTAAATGGCTAATAATTCTGCATAAGTGTCAAGTGAGACAGAGAGTGGGCTACAGAACTTTTTTTTTTAATCCCCTGTAGGTGATGCAGAAAAAGAGGTTATTGGTTAAGACATTTACAGTGTTTTCAAAAGAGAGAAGAAAAGATGGTACGTTTGTGTCAGCATAATGAAGCGCTCATCCATCACATCATCCCCCCCCCCAAATACAAGATGGAAAGTTTCCACAGATATGTCTATGAAATGCATAGCAATCTGTAATCTAAATCTGCAATCTTTTGCATATTTTCCTGGTAAAAAGAAAATAAAATGCCACATAAGTGACTCTTACACAACTAATCCTATATAGAAACCTTAACCCTTTTACTGCTGTGCAACCTGTCTACTATGTTTCCTGTCATATCTTCTTTGGAAAGTGCAGCAGAATTGTATACATGCCACCTGGAAGAAAGAAACAGCCCCACTGAGTTCAACAGCACTTATTCCCAGGTAAATTTAATAAAATCAGAGAGCTTTCTTCATGCATAGGACATACTGTACATGGGTCCTTTAAACACAGAAAAGGGTATTGAGAGATCCCATCACAAAATTCCCACATGACATCTGCTGTGGCCCTTAGCGACTGTGGCAATCCTCTACAAAAAGAAAAAGAAAAAGAATTATGTATGTTGGAAAGTGTTTTCCATGTAAGCTAGCTGCCCTCCCCTACAAAACTGATTTTAACCTCACCAATTGGCAATAATAATTTCACCTAGACAGCCCCCAGTTAATGTGATTTCACATCAGTTGGCAGCCTGCTCCATTAAGCATTGAAGTTCTTCTTATAAAGATGTTCTCTTTTCTTTTCACATAAATATAATATACTGGGCTGTAGCTTAGTATAAACCTATTAATTTCTCTCACTGGGAACAGAAGAAGAATAATTGGTCCCTGTCCTTCTCAAGGTCCCTCAGCGTCTTTTGTTATGAATTCTATCTCCCCATAGCATTGCTTCCCTCCAAATTATTTCTTATGTGCCTTGTTTTCTAAATGTTTAATCATTCTTATACTCTGAACTTTTCCCAGTTTGTATGTCTTTTTATATAAAAAAAAGAGTTCGGGCCCCAGTCAGAATATCAGCGTCCAGCCAACATTTAGAAGCATGCAACCTTAAGAAGAATAGTTAGCTTACTTGTTTTAGATTTATTGCTCTTAACACAATATAATACATCAAGGCATTCACATTTTTCATGGTGAAAGTGCCACATGCATGACTTAAATGCAATACATCATCTATAGAATTCTCAGCCTTTTATCAATCTGAGGTTTATTCAGAATGTTTCCTGTTATCTCCTACTATGTGTTGTATTACTGCTTCCCATGTGAATCAAAACAAAGCTGTGAATTAAATTAAACGTTGTTCCATTTCTTTCATCCTGCTTAGTCATTTTAAATATGACTTCCCCAGATTCCTTTTGGCTGTGTGAATCAGGCTGTGTGATGAGTCAAGCCCCCACTTTTGTTCCAAAGATCAGTTGTGCAAGGAACATCCAGTTCTTACATAACATAATTCACCTATCACATGCAAGTGCATTTCTATCAGGAAATAAATATTATGGATTCTTTTTTCACAAAAAGAAGCTAAAAGAATAACCCTTATCTCTTCTGCTTGAAACTGGTATACAGTGGTACCTCGAGTTAAGTACTTAATTCGTTCCGAAGGTCCGTTCTTAACCTGAAATTGTTCTTAACCTGAAGCACCATTTTAGCTAATGGGGCCTCCTGCTGCCGCTGCGCCACTGCTGCGTGATTTCTGTTCTCATCCTGAAGCAAAGTTCTTAACCTGAAGCACTATTTCTGGGTTAGCAGAGTCTGTAACCTGAAGCGTATGTAACCTGAAGTGTATGTAACCTGAGGTACCACTGTATTTCCATCACCGAACACTGCTGGCACCATTCTTCTCTCAATTGCCATAGCAAAGTCAGATTTATTGTTCATCAGAAAAAGTGTTTTGCTTCCCTTCTAGTTCTGAAAGCAAACACTGGTTTGTTTGTTTGTTTGTTTGTTTGTTTGTTTGTTTTTAAAAAGAGTTTCTCAACTGCTACCTCCTCAAGTTTCAGATATTTGAAATTTTACAGAGGAGTATCAAAGAGTTATTTTCTGAAATGTACACACTGTGGCTAAGAGGAAGCAATCACTTCAATCTACTTGACCTGCAGGGTGGAGAGCAGTTCCTTGCAAGGGTGTTGACTTGGGTCTTTGCCAATCAGGGCTATAACTTGCTATCAGAGGAACTAATTTACACATTTAATGCATTCAGCGCCTATCTTCCCTGGTGTAGCATGTAAAGGACAATCCTGGCCTTAATGGCTGGTAGTCCTCAGGCTTCTCCCATTAATAGTGTATATTGGGTTTGTGCATTATGCCCGCAGTTTGCCCAGTATCTGCATCTGCAATTCAAAAATTCTCCTTGGTTTCTGAGTAGCTCTGTGCCCCCTCTGATCTGATCTGCGTTTTGGGTTCTAAGCAGTTCCTCATTCACTATAACAGGGAATTTAAAACAGCTATAACTTTCTCCGCTTTTGGCCAAAGTGGATAAAATTTATTACTACTACTAAAATTTATATCCCACCCTTCTTCCCACACATACAGAAATTAAAAATATATAAATAAAAATAAAATAGAAACATATTTCAAATATTAAAAATTAAAACAATTAGGTGGTTTTTGTGGGGAAAATAAAAGGGTTCACTTCTTTCATAATCTTTTATGAGGAGGAAGGGTGTTGTTCCTTTCTTATTTTACAATAATTAAGAGATAGCTGAGTGGTGTGTCTTCTTGCTTGTACTTTTATTTTAAAAAATGCAGGTTCACACTGGCCTTTCTTTCTCCCAATCGTTTTTGATCCCTAATACGCATTGCAGGCATTTACAAAACACTGCTTGTGGATTTTTTAAGGGCTATGAAGCTGTTGCTTTTCTCTTTTTTGTTAAAGCTGAGGAACTTAAATTAAGTTTTAAACTTTTTTAAAAAATAATAATAATCCTCCAGCACTGTGCTTTAACAAAGAAATAAAAACACAAAACTCTTCAGTGGTGTGCAGGCAACTTTTAGGACAGCCTCACTTCTTGAAAAGTCTACGGACCTAGCAAAACATAGATATATAGGTAAATATAGAGTAGTGAATAGAACAGAAAAAGTGACAGAGCAACATGAAGCTTTGGTGGGGGCAATGCAACTCAGGGGTTACTGACATTGTGCTTTCACATGGGAGTGGGGAGGTCTCTGGATGACTCTGATTTTTGCTCTAGAAAAATAAATATATTTATTGAGCACTCATTTTGATTTGTTTGCATTCATCCCGATTCCCTTTTTGGGTGTTTACACATCTTCTTGTTAATCATTCTTCATCCCACTCTTTTCAATACATTTCTCCATCGCTTTCCCAGCTACGAAAGTTCCTTTTTTTGAAAAGTAAGAGGAAGGTCTTCTAAACAGATTTTTAAAAAAGAAAAAAAAACAGAGAGGAGTGATTGCCACTTGTGTCAAATCCTTCTCAAATAACCATCTGGAAGAAAATTGTGTTTGTTAAAATGTGAAAGAGGTGTGATGACATTTTCAATGCAGGTATTATAGTTTCACCAGGGTTGGTATCTCATGTGAGTGACAGAGAGGGGCTTCTCCCCCTCTTTATTGTGATGAGCAAAATGCCTTGGACATATTAAAACTGTAAAATTCAATTTCCCCTGGATGGCTAGCAATTTGGAAGCTCTGAGCTGTTTAGCTCCCAAATAAGGACAGTTGTGTGCTCTAATGTAAAACAGGAAGTTAAGATAAACGTTTTCAAAATAGTCTAGGGAACATAGGGAGTTTCCTTTACAGTGGACGCCCGGGTTGCGAATGTGATCCGTGCTGGAAGCACATTTGCAACCCGCAGCATTCGCAACCTGCATCACCGCGTGTGCACACACGAGGGGCGTGATTCGGCACTTCTGCACATGTGCAAAGAGCAATTTAGCACTTCTGCGCATGTGAGAGCTCCCAAACCCGGAAGTAACCTGTTCCGGTACTTTCAGGGGCGGCACGGTGCGCAACCAGAAACCCGCAACCTGAAGCGTCTGTAACCCGAGACATGACTGTACAGCCAGACCACTAGCTGTTCTAGCTCAGTATTATTTATGTTTACCGGCACTGGCTCTCCACACATCCCAAGAGGAGATAGCCCAGCCCTGCCTGCATGCAATTTTCAGCATTCTACCACTGAGCAACTGCCCTTCCCCAATAAAATGCAGATAAAACTTGATTGCACCATCATACCTGATAAATGACCTCTTTAAGGCAGGGATGAGGAAGTTGTTGTTGTTGCTGCTGCTGCTGCTGTTATTTAAATTTGTATAATGCCCTTCATTCAAAGATCACAGGGTGCTTCACGACACAAAAATACAAAATGAAATGGATGGTTTGGTTGAGATGCCTGCATTGCAGGGAGTTGGACTAGATAACCCCCAGTATCCCTTCCAACTCTGCAATTCTATGATTCTGTTATTCTAAGTTGTTGGACTCCAGGGCGTATCACTTCCAGTCAGCATGGCTGATAGTTAGGGCTGGTTGGGAGTTGCAGTTCAGCAACATCTAGAGAGCAACAGCTTTCCCAACCCCTCTTAAAGCTTTCAGTATATTTCTTCACATGTCGATTGAACAATACAGAAAGTTTCATTTGATGAACTATTTCCTTTCATGCAGCAGGTGAAGTCATAAAAACAGTTGCAAAAGAGATGCAATGCTCCCACAGCATCATGAGGTGTGCCAGCCACTTGCTCCTGGGTGGTTTACACCAAGTCTACCCAAAGGTTATAGACTACAATTCCTATGATATCTCCAGTATTGGCCATACTTGCTGGGGTTGGTGGAAGTTGTAACCTAAAGCATATGGAGAGCGCATTTTTGGCTACTCTGGGATTGGTATCTACTGGATCTCACCCTTCTTTTGGAGAGTATCAAGACAAGTTGAGTTAGAGACAAATGAGCATGAGAAGTGCAAATGCAAAAAGCAAAACAAAAAAACCCCCAAGTCATTTCTAATTTTGTGTTCCCACCCCAAAAGGTAAGCACCAAGCTTAATGGGAAAGGAGAAATATTACAAGGATTTACAAATCAGGGAATATTTGGAAAATATAACCTTGAGAAAGAACTTATCTGTAAGCAGGAGATGGTGATGTTGCAAAAGTCAGTTTTCATTTATCTTAGCTGTGGAAAAAAGAGATAATCACTGAAGATCATTCATGAATCCCCATAGGCGCCGACTCCATGGGGCCTGAGGGGGCTCGAGCCCCCTCAAAAATTTTTTTTGGGGGGCTCAGCCCCCCCAATAATCTCGGGCGCCCTTCCAGCAGAGCGCCGCCGCCGTCCCCCGCCTCCTCCCCACCTGCTCCTTCGCCAGCCAGCCAGCCAGCCGCGCGCCCTAATCGGAAAGCCCCAGCCGTCCCCCGCGAGATTAGGGAATCCCCGGGGGCGGGGGCTCCTGCCTCGCTGCTTCGCAGCACCACCGCCACTGCCAAGGCACTGCCGGAAATCCCGCGAGAACAGGGGAATCCCGACTGGCCACACCTCCCAGCCAGCCAATCGGCTGGCTGGGGGGCGTGGCTTGCCCTATTTAGGGCCGGAGCCACTTTATTTGCATATTCATGAGCTTATTTATTATTCATGAGCTTTCCCGGGCCCCCCCAATATTTTTTATAAGTCCGCGTCCCTGTGAATCCCAATATACTTAATTCACCCTACAGACATTTTCTCAGTGTTCCACCTATTTTCTAGTTCTGTCATGCTACTCTTGGTAATCCATTGAGATTCCTGCTTAGACAGTTTGCTATTTCCTACTCTTTCATTCATTTTTCATCACTTTGCTGCTCAGATGTAGAATTCCTATACTGTGATCATGCTACACTCTCATGGTTAAATGTATAGTAGAAGACTTGCAGACAATTTCAATAATAGAGCCATTGGTTTGGGGCAAAACAAGCTGTCAGTCGGTGCAAAAAAATGCTTACAACAAAGCCCAGAATAGCCTCCAGTCCTGCACCACATTAAAGAACTTCAGTTCTCTGGTATACCACCTCTGCACACTGCACAGGGCAATGTCTCTCTTTAGAAACCTTTTGCCAAGATTTGGGCGACATTCCCACCATACCTTTATAGCAATCTGATTCCGCCGTCATGCCCCCCCCCCCCCCGAATTCTGGGAGCTGTAGTATTTCAAGGATGCTGAGAGTTGTTAGAAGACCCCTGCAGCCCTAATGGAGTTACAATTCCCAGAGTTCCCTGTGAAGAGGGAATGACTGTTAAGCCGCTCTGGGAATTGTAGCTGTGTGAGGGGAAGGGGGATCTCCTAACAACTCTAGGCATTCTTAACAAAGGACAGTTCCTAGAATTCTTTGGGAGAAGCTATGACTGTTTAAAGTGGTCTCATAGTGAATGTGGTCATGTTGACCCAGATTCCAAGATGCACCATGGCATTTGGAACTAAGTCATTGTGGGGTGTGTGAATGAAACATCAAGCATGAAAATATGTGTTTTGTGCAAGTAGGAATTGCTAGCTTCTTGCATTTAGGGGGATGTAAAGGTTTTTCTGTGGTTGAATTGTCTTTAAAATCGTTGACATTCTTTCTCTTTAAAAATATAAGAAGCCTATGCTCTTTTGCTAAAAATCATTTTTCTTGATAGATTATAATTTATACAATATGAATGTCATTCCTGAAAGTTATTCTAAGTGGATATAGACTTTGATAGCACCCACCACTATTAAGCTTATTTTTGTCTAACTGAAACCTTGACTAGTCTTGCACCAGCAGAAGTCGATCCAGTATATCATCTTTCTATTTTGCCTCTCCTATTGCATCTCATCAACACAGCAACCACTGTCTCCACTAAACTAGACCTGAAACTTAATCCACATATATAAATAAGTAAACAACAAAAAAAACAGTAAATCAAGGACTGTAATAAAAATGAACTGTTTGAAAGAAAACCATGTTAGGGGATTTATTATTATTATTTGCTGTAAGCCACCCTAGTTGTCAATGGACTGGAAGGAAGGAAAGGTGTTGGGTTTTTTAAAATGAATGAATAAATAAATTTGTCTGGCAAAGTTCTTAAGTTTCATGGTACAATGGCTTCTTCATGAAGACGTGCTATTTGCAGTTACCTACCACACTTGTTACCCTTCCTGTAGAATAGGGCTGTGACAGCAGTGGCCCTTCAGATGTTGTTGGACTGTAATCCCACAAGCCCCAGCCAGCATGGCCATTGCTCAAGGATGATGGGAGTTGTAGTCTGGCAACATCTGGAAAGCCACAATGCCCTACCTCCTGTTTAAAATTCCACAGCAATATTTATTATTGTAATATATCCTTTTATAAACACACACACAAACACATACATACACACACAGAGAGAGGGATCTCCTTTTAAGATTTGTTTTGTTACTATAGAAACATTCATAATTATTTCATAATACCGTTTGTGAAAGGAATAATAAGAGTAGATTGGGGATGGGCAACTTCTCTTTTCTCAGGGGCAAGCTATTTTCCCAACAGAAGTTAGTTTATTTTGGTTTGTTATGTGTAAAAATGCTGCTATGGCTGGGTCAAGACATTTGTGTCTCGAGGCCCCAAGACCCACCCAAAATAAATACACATGGACACTAATATTAGTTTAAGTTTTGGGGCAAATTTTGGCCACAATTTTATTGAAATACAATCACGTGAGCGGTATTGGCTTAGGCATTGACTCCCCACTATAACTGACTCCACCTCTCAGGGTGATCATCCAATGGGGTAAACCAAACGAGGGAGCTAGGTCGATGTGGACCAACCTAAGCTCACCCTAGGGTTCCTGTGGTCCTGGCATAGCCCTAGCCCCTCAAGCGGACTTCGGACGAGATCCAGGACCCCCAGATTCCTTTAATGGAATACCCAGTTCCTGGAGGAGCAGGTGATGGCCGCACCTCCCCTCCCCACAATCCAACTGAGCCAATGCCTAACCACCCCCATACAAGTTGTGACGATTTGCTAAGGGGTAGGCGAAAACCAAATTGCTAAAGCCAATCTGCCAAATGGAAAAATTCCTACCCAGCCCCTGTTCCAAAACAGGTGACCCAAGCCAAAGCAAGGCCTAAACTAGGGAGGGTGGGTGAGTGGGTGTTCAACAGTGCGAAGCAAGTGCCCCTCCTTGCATCACACTGCTGTTTTTATAGCCCCTGGGATCACGCCACCCACTGGCTATTGGCTAAAATCGCCTGGCGTGATCCTAGGGGAATGGCCAGGACTTCTTGCTCCTCCCCCCCCATTTTAACCCTGCAGGTGAGCTCTTGGGTCCCGCGCGTAACCAGGACCCTCTGTTATGAGGATCACATTTGGCTGCCTCAGGTAGAGGAGAAAATTGTGTACCATACATACATAGACTTTATTTGCGTAGCCGACAGGCCATAGCATCAAAGGTGTACCTCCCCCCAAATAAAAGTGCACAGTATGCAAAGTTGGCTGAGTTATTTTGGTACGTGAGGCTGAAAATCCCAAAATGTGTCTTCCTGGGAGTAAAACTACAGTAGGAATCAATAACAATTTGCTGCCCTTTCATGACACTCAAAATGACCCTCCACCCTGAGGTCACTACCTTCCTCTGTCTAATAATGGGGCTGGCCCTACCTATCCCATATAGGTGGTGTAGCTCAATAATTTTGCATGATTGAATTATGAGGGCTTCGCAGTTATGGAACATGTACACACAGACAGCACCAGGGCACTATGTTTAATACAATCCCCCCAAAAGAAAAATGGAACAAGTGCAGAATCTCTTGAAAGACAGACAGAAGACAGACCACACACACACAAACACACACACACACACACACACACACTTCACCACACCTTGAATAAAATTTGGTAAGGCTTCGAGGTACAACATAGACTTGCTCTGGGTGATAGCTGGCAGCGCCTGCAGTAGACAATATCAGTTTTGGCATACATATTGAACAATTAAGTGATATGAAACAAAATTAACTGGGAGAGGGGTGAAGCAAGGAAAGAAATAGTGAATTAAAGTATTAAAGATAAGTTACTATTCATATGAAGGCTAAAGGGTACAAAAGTGTTGTTGATAATGAGAAATATTTTAGGCACGCTGACAAAATTTTACAAGTATAAGTACTGTGAATATGAATGTCAGCACCTCTCCCTCTGTGAAATTCCTCCATGCTTGTTATCATAACAGAAATGTTCCATGTTTCATTCTGACAAAAGGGAAATTGGTAGTTAATCTTTTGCAGAATCTATTTAATGCTTTAAATGCATCGCAGTAAAACTTATTTTAACTGCCCTGCCCCAAGTCACACAATTCCAGATTTACATCTTAATTACCACTGTGAGATGTTCCGATGGAATTAGTTCATGCTAAAAGGAAAAGGAAAGGAAAAGGAACCAAGCAAACATCAGGCAGAAACAATGATGGTAGGAAATTAATCACAAGACATTCAGTAGCATATTCTGTGTGTGGTCATAAACAAATTCCTATTGGGACAATGTTGATTGCATCTGGGGGTAATTACTGGGCCATTATAGAGTAGATTTGCATGTCAGTTTTGGCATTAAGAAAACCAATAAAGAACACTGTGGCACACTGAAGATTTAAATAATAATAATAATAATAATAATAATAATAATAATAATAATAATAATAATAATAGGATGAGCTTTTATGGGCTAGAGTTCACTTTATCAGCCATGTTAAATGTTAGGGATCTGCACTGGATCTCTGCATCCCAAATGACAAGGCAAATCAGGGTGGTTCAGGTCATGCTCTCAACTTCCTTAGTCAATCACACAGTTAACAAGTCATCTGAAAGTGGATCAGGGATTTTCTACATTAAACAGAAACATAATTTTTCTTTTCCCACTCTAAAATGGTAGGATCATGATATGTGGGAGATCCACTTCACCCATTTTTCTGGAATTTGGCACGATTTATTCCCACACCAGGCCTGCAGATTGCATCCAGTTCAGGAGGAAAATAAAGAAGTTAGAGACTTTCTTTTTTTAAGGTTCCCTGCATTAAAACTCCTAGATTGGTCCTCCTGTCTACTTATGTGAAAATGGCAAGAAAACACACCATTTTTAGATTCACCATTATAGTAAATGTGGATGGAACAGAGTTTCAGGTTTCAGCTGATCAGGTTTGGACTTGAATAAGAATCAGAACAGGAATAAGACAATGTGGATTTGAAACAAACTGGGCTGCTTCCAAATGCTAGAGAAATAAATCCAAGGAAAATCTTGTGGTCACTGCATACCCTTTGTAAGTGTTACAATAATGCTATCATGGGTTCGTATATATTTGCATAGCGGTGTTCATGTGGATGCTCTGACATTTTTATAGGATTTGCTAGATTGCAGCTCACTACCTCCTGAACAATAAATAACATGGAAATGTCACTTGCCAGCATTAAGCTTGCTCCGAAATTCCACCCAAAGCAAAACTAATACAAATTATTAAATGTCTACTGAGGAAGCATGCAAGTTTCTATCGCACTTCTGTTGGATTCTGTTTTGTAGACTGTGCATTCCCATAATCCACTGTATTCTGGTTACCAATACCTCCCTTTTAGGGACCAGGTGATTGACAAAGTCATGGAAAAACCACTGAAGACATTCTTGGATGAGACTGAACTGCCAGGATCCATCTCAATTTAGATTCAGGGCTGGGTTCATGTCTGAATCAGCTCTGGTCACCCTGATGACTTTTGCAGAAAGGACTAGGAAACCCTTCTCCTTCTCAGTCTCCCAGTGGCTGAGATACACTGACTATGGCATCATTACTCTGTGGGATGGGCAGGACTTTTTTTCAGGGGGAACTCACCAGAACTCAGTTCCAGCACCTCTGAGGTGGGTGTCATTGCCATTCTAAGAGAAAGTGGGAGGCGTTCATGGAGAGTTCTAATACCATTTTTCTAGAAAAATAGCACTGGGGAGGGGCATTGGTAGCACTGTGTTACATTGATTTAGTTCCTGCTTACAAGGTCATCTCCAGAGAGTAGCATTGGAAGAATATTCTTCATGCCCCTGGGGCAAAGTGAAACAGGGTGCCATTTTATCCCTAATGCTTTCAACATGTGTCATGAGGAGTTTGGGACCAGAGTGTCATCCGTGTGCCTGATGGAATGATTTGCTTAGTGTTACATTGAATACGACTCCATAGGTTTGCAGGAATTATCATCAGCTATGTTCTGAATTGTCTCAAAAGGCTTAGGAAAGTGGCCACTAGAAAACAGCCTCTGTTAGACAGGGCAAAGAAATGCATAGACATTTCATGTGACAAAGGAAACTGAATAAGGAGACACAGCTTAGATGAAGAATTACATGACTAAGGCTATACAGTAGCTAATGGGGATAACACCGGAATAATAATTGAGGAGATGCCAAAGCAGAAATGCCACAGTGCCATGGTAATTTATTAACATATGAGAGAGAATTTGTCTGCACTATTAAGTTCCAGGAGCAGTAAATTCCAAGGGCAGTGAATTCTTAATTAATTTTCCATTGTGGCATCCCTCTTTCTGGGGGCTCTGCTACCACTTGCTGAAGCAGTTTTCTGACTTCTGTGGTGTTTAAATGGGGAGGCAGGGAGTGCTGTGGGCATCATTGGCTACTGACATAAACTGTCCAGCCTGCCTCCATGGTCTTCACATAGCAAACTCCCTCACCAGCCCCCACTGCTGCCCTCCTGAAAAGATTCGCTTGGCTCCTTTCTTACATAACTTTTGTTGCCAGTTATAAATATTTTTGTTTTCAAAGGCATTGCTCGTGTCCTCTCTACTCAACTGTTTGCCTTTGGGATTGGGATTGCTGCTCTATTGGTTTTTAATGGCCTCTGCATGCTGTTAACTTTGGTTTGTTTTTCAATGTGATTTCAAATTGTTTTAGATGTTACAGTGTACTTTCCCTTTCTGGGGAGTTTGAAAAATGACGAAAATCAATAAATGTGTAAATAGCCATGTTCTTAATTGCTCGTCTGGGCTGCCTGCTTCTGTGTAGAAAAAAACACTTGAGCAATCCTAGGCTAAATTTACACAACACGCTTTCCTCACCACATTTATCCTGTTACTTGCTGGAAGTTTTGGCTGCAGTTTGTGAAAACAGTATCCATTCATCGTATCAACTCTGAGACGATCTGCTGGTAGTTACAGTTTGTGACACTGTTAATACAGTTTTTATAAATATTTTGTGTGGATACATTCTAAACAGAATGACAGCAGACTGGATAAATGTTTATTTCTGAAACAAGTGATCAATAACTACTACAGTCATACCTTGGAAGTCAAACGGAATCCATTCTGGAAGTCCATTTGACTTCCAAAACGTTCGGAAACCAATGTGTGGCTTCTGATTGGCTCCAGGAAGCCATGGAAGCAGTGCCAGATGTTCAGCTTCCGAAAATAATTCGAAAACCAGAACCCTCAGTTTTCTATGCAGTTTCCTATCATCCAGGAGCCAAAATGTACGAGTTCCAGGGTGTTCAGCAAACAAGGTACAACTGTACTTTTATCAGTGCTTTTGTGGAGTAAAAAAATACTATGTCAATACTCAGATCTGGATAAAAGTGTCATGGGTGACTGCCATGGGCAACCAAAAAAGAGGCATCAGTACTCTATACTGGTGATGAGTAGCATCACAAGAAATGCACTGCTTGTAGCGTCCATCCATCCATCCATCCATCCATCCAATAGATGTGCCAGATACCTGGATAAACAGAAAGATAGCATGTTTATCAGTTGCCCTTTTCAGCCAGTCATACTCATTCAAGGAGTTTGAAAAATGGAGGCCTAGAAAAGACACAATTGTAAAGCATTCAAGTTTATTGAATAGGATGGCATCAGGTTTGTCAAACAAACAAACAAACAAATAAATAAATAAATAAATAAATAAATGAAAGAAAGAATGGATACCTGTTTAAATAATTTGGCCTATACTGCCTAGGCCTGTTTCCCCTTTGAAGTAGAGAACCACTGCATATTTTCCTCACTTCAGCATCAATAGTGGGGCACTTTTGATTGTTTAAGCAAAGCTACAACTGAGTTCTCAGTTAGTGGCTATTGATTTATCTCAATAACACAGCAGAACTGAAGGAGTAAGAGAAACAGAGGTAAAGCTAAGGAATTATGGTTTATTTGGCAGATGACTCATTGTTAAAGCTGTGTAAGTGCAGATTTTCCATACAAGAATGAGGAAATTACATGTTCACTTGAAATAGCGGAAACAGCCTAACTCTTAGAATTTCCCATGTGAATTCTTGGATTACAATTTCAAAACCCACTCTCTGACAGTTACTTAGCACGAGCAGTTTTTCTGTGGATATTCTTTCCATAATATTTCCCCCCAAAGTGCTCATGAAATGCATAAAACGCCCACAAAAGACCAGGAAGACAACCCCCAGGACAAAGAGAACATAATATAATAGTCCCAAGTTATGGGGACACTTCCCTTTGTCCTGGAGATCTATCTACCTACCTAAATATCTTACACCAAATCTTGTTAATGGAAAAGGCTGCAGTGTTTCGTAGCTGCCTCCTTGTTAGAACAAATAAAGTGGGTCATATTTTTTGTTGTTTAAAGCATTTCCCCTCTTTGATAGAAAAAGTCTTTGCATAGCAGAAGGCTGATGAAAATAGATGATTGCCATATTTGCCTTCTTTCACAAATAAAACAACCACCCATGATTTTGTCTCTACAATCTTCTAGTTACTGGAACGTTCTTTTTCCCTCAGTCATGCCAGACTGGGGGAGTTCATGTTCAACCTCACATCCCAGTTCTGAAATCTGCCATCCATCATTACTAATCCACCTTTCCTCCTCAGTCCATCCCTGTATTTCCAGCTGTCTATCTGATGGACGTTTCTCTATAGCGTCTCCACACCATTTCAATTGGTGCAGTAGATTGAGCCTATTCCAAACATCACCTCCCACAAATGGAAGGGCTCTGATGGAAGGCTTCTGTTGCAACAGAGGAACTCCACTGGCAGAATGGGGATGGATGCCATTTTCTTGATTCTCATACCTTCATGCAGCTCCCTATACCTGCTCCAGAGTGTTGGTGCACTGGGGAAGGCAGGGGGGGAGGGAAAAACTACCCTCCTCCTTTCCACTTGCAGGAGTGTCATGAATGCAATTCAGCTCAGGGAAAGGTACTGCTTGTGGAAGCATTCTCTATATCCAACCCAAGAAGTCTATGACTGAACTGCATATCTTTCTTCCCTAAGCCTCATCTTCTTGACTGTCTTCCATATCTATTGTCAGTGTCTACCCAGAGCAGCCATGAATTCTCGACTTTGATCTGTGATACCTCCCTCACACATTCAGTCTGTGAACATAGGATGACTATTTCCTACAGATATTAATGGAATGGTGTGAGATCCTGCCTTGTATTGATTCCTTGTGCTTCATTTTTAACTTTACAGAATCATCAGATTCACCTGTTTCCAATTCAAACACCTGATTCAGTAACTCAGACAATGAGGGTGAGTAGAGAGACCTAAGGCAGGAGCTACTTTTCTCTTGCCCTAAGCCATCTCTGAATTATTGCCACAAAGGTGAGACATGTCCCCATATTGGATGGATATCTTAGAATTATCACTCACGATGACAGGTCCTCTGGCTGTATATTCTTCCTGACATTATGATAGCTCAGGCAATTATTGAAAAACCTTTGCTCCATATTATGTTTAACTCGTCCCAATAGTGTAAGACACCACTTTCAGGTTCAGCTGTTTCCCCCTAAATGTTTATCTGATTTAAGAGTCATCCTGCTTTCTTGATTGCATAGCACAAGTGGGTTGCTGTCTGTTTTCTGTATCTGTTGTCTACCCACTTTTAGTCCTGCAAATATGGTCCATAAACCAGTTCCTATTTTCTCTTAATATACAGCCACACTCTTTTCAACTAAAGTGACAACAATTTAAAACATCTCCCAATTACACTGTAGCATTGTGTGTGCTTCATTCCCACTCCAACAAATATACAATACAGTAACAAGGACATAGATACAATAGTATGTGTACATAATTGAGAAAGTCAATTTCTCCTTCAAGTATTTTAAAATGTAAAAAGCAACTATCTTTGTGTTAATGAAATTACTGCTGTGGCCATAATGAATTAATACAGCGAGGAGCACAAACAATCAATAATAAAACATATGCTCTCCAAAACTACTTCAAAGAAAATGATGTAGACAATACAACAACCGTCCTCTTTTGGGACACAATGAAAGCGGTCACCAGAGGAGCTTGCATAAAAGAGAAAGTATCCCTTAAAAAACAAGCCTCCTCAAAAATTAGCAAAATAGAACAAGATACCACCGTCTTCTCCTTATAGAACAAAAAAGGAGGGAACTAGACTCACTAGAAATCAACTAAAACAATGATCAACATTCTATACGCAAACCCTACGCCAAAGGATAAATGGGCATAAATCTGATATCAGGAATCACAAGACAGAGAAACCAGTAGGAGAACACGTCAATCTCCCAGGACATTCTATACAAGATCTCAAAGTAGCTGTCTTATTACAAAAGAATTTCAGAAACAGACTGGCAAGAGAAGTTGCTGAATTGCAATTTATTACGAAGCTTGAAACCATGGAGAGACCTAGTCTGAATAGAGACATTGGATTCTTATCTCATTATACACGACAAAGCTGTTTTTAGCCATCTCACCCCTTGCTTTTTCCTGTAAGACCAATTGCAGTTGTTAACAGTCGTCAAGAGGTTTACCACACCTAGCAGCCAATCACCCATTCCCACCACCCTTCTGAGTAATACCCCTCCCCACCCTCTCACTATATATAAGGGTCTGGTGACTTCTGTTTCAGTGTATCTGAAGAAGTCTGCATGCACACGATAGCTCATACCAATAACTAACTTAGTTGGTCTCTAAGGTGCTACTGGAAGGATTTTTTTTTATTTTGTTTCGACTACAGCAGACTAACACGGCTACCTACCTGTAACTATACTCAAGACAGTGCTTCTACGAGTATGGCGGGTAAAACTTGAGACTATTAGTAAACACATGTAGGAAAAAATCACTCAAAACAAGAATACACTGCATCACCAAAAAAGACGTCAATATAACATTCTCCTCCAAAGAAATAACTGCAGAATTTGCAGAATTTTACTCCAACCTATATACCTCCCACAACCTGCTGGAGGAGGAAATCAGAAAATTCCTGGCAAGACTGACCATGCCAACCTTAACTGATGAGGAACAGGAATTCATAGACAGACCTATCACCCCAGAGAAAATAGAAATATAAAAACATGGTAAACTTAGATCCATGAATTTCAGTTAGTCTACTCAGTGTAAAAGTTAGTTTAATACAACACATGCATTAAAAGTTAGCTTAATACAAAACCTTCAGCTCTAACGTTCAGTATATTTTGTAGAGACAAGGGCAGAATAACTAAGTTCCTCTAGGTCAACAGATGATCTTATATGAAATAAGGGTGTGGGGTGTTTTGTAGCTGCTGCTGTGGGTCTACAAACACATTGGATGTGGATTGTATTCACAGCTGAACTAACTGAAAAGTTGCCAGATATGATCACAAGGAGTTTGTGTTTCATTGCCTTCAAACTATTATCTAAGGCTATAGGTATGAGAGCTAATGTGGACCACTGTGCACTGCAGTGGCCTCTTTGGTTTGAATGTGAATGACCCACATTGTGACCCGTGCACTCTGCTGCTTAGCATTTGGGTAGGCTGAAAATGACTAACCAGCTCAGAGGTGAATATAGCAACTGAAAGGAAAATCATTCAAAGAAAGTGAGAGAGAACATATTTTCTGCTTGTTCTTTAAGCCATTTTTATATGTGGCAATGGCCTGTAATTACTGAAATGCTGTTCCTTCATATTATGGTATGCCATATTGTTGTTGTTTAGTCATTTAGTCGTGTCCGACTCTTCGTGACCCCAGGTATGCATATAGTGTGGCACTAATTTCAGATTCAGATGTACTACTAACAATAATCATTGTAGCAATAGCTGGGAAGGGCTATAGGTCAGTGCTAAGCATCTTCCTTGGATGCAGAAGGTTCTAGGTTAAATCCCTGGAAACTCCAGGTAGGGGAAGAAATCCCCCCTGTCCAAAACCCTGGAGAACCACCATCAGTCAGTGTAGACAATATTGGGTGGGCTACACCAGTGGCGTACAACAGCTTCCTATATTCAACCATCTTCAAATATTTGAAGGGCTGTCATATAGAAGATGGAGAAATTTTGTTCTCTGGTGTTCCTGTGCATAAGATCCAAAAGACAGTAGAAGAAAAAGGATTTAGATGAAACAGTAGGAATGGTGGTCAATGGTGGAACAGATTCTCTTTCATTGGAAGTTTCACAGCAGAGACTGAATGGTCCCCTATTATGGATTTTCTGCATTGGCAAGGGGTTGGATAAGATGGCTTTTGAGGACCCTTCCTCCTCTACAACTCAGGGCAGGAATTTGAGGCAGAATCCAGGGTCGCCCTCAGTGGGTTGAGCAGGAGGGCTCACGAACACAGCAGGGCCAGCTTACCACATTTTGCAGCAAAGTTGCTACAATCTAAAGGGCCAATCTAAAGTTGGTGTCTGTACTGGATATGAATTATATATACATTGGTACCTCAGTTTTTGAACAGCTTAGTTCACGAACAGTTTGGAACCCAAATGCTTGAAAACCGGAAGTAGGGGTTCCGGTTTTCAAACTTTTTTTGGAAGCCAAATGTACTCCATTTTGAGTCCTGAGCTTCCATTTTTACTGTTGCGCTGCTAATTTGCGCCCCCCCCCCTTTGTAATTCAAGTCTTCCATTTCTGATTGTGATATTTGGAACTTATATTTGGTGCTTTTGTTTTTGCTATTTATTTTGCATTTTTTGTTTTTGAGGCTTTTTCGGTTAATTTGTTTTTGTGACCGTGTGGAACCCAGTTCAGCTACTGATTGATTGATTGATTGATTGTGTGACTGTGGAAATGGATAAAAGCCCCCCATCCAAACAATGACTATCATCAGTGCAGGTAAGAAAAAATAATAATTTTAATTTTTATAATCTACAATACTGTTTTATTTATTTTATAGTGCAGTATATTGATTATTGCTTTCATTCTATGGATCAATAGTCTAATTAGATAGTAAAATTCATGTTAAATTGCTGTTTTAGGGGTTGTTTTTAAAAGTCTGGAATGGATTAATCCGTTTTGCATTACTTTCTAGGGGAAAGTGTGCCTTGGTTTTGGAACACTTTGGTTTTGGAACAGACTTCCAGAACAGATTAAGTTTGAGAAAGAAGGTACCACTGTAATGAATGATTTTATATAGGTGTGGTTGTAGTATTAAACTTTATAACTGTTTTTATATATGCAGATGTTTTTTTAAACTGGATTTATATATGCAATTGTTCTGTGTATGTTTTAATACTATAGTAAATCACTCTGAGATGTCTCGTGCAATGTAATTAATAAAATTATTATTAGTGTTATTGGTATTATTTTTCACTTATATAGTACTGCTAATTTACTTGGCTTTTTACAAGCATGTGGATTCCTTTCCAAGTGGCTCACAACCAAAGATGATGTGGAGTTCCAGAAAGCTCAGACAGGACCCCTTTCTCATGTGATGTTATGCGTGCGCTGTGGAAGCTGCTTTTCCATGTTGAGATTCCATGCTGCTGTGGTAACGAACTGTATACAGGAACAACATGGGCAGGGCTACTTAGATGGATCTTGCAGTCATCACCTGAGCTATGCAATTGGCACTGGCCCACGTGGTTTCAGTATACAGATGGTTGCCACAGCAGCATGGAATCCTGTCACAATGAGATACTGTGAGAAACAGCCCTGAGACGAAAACCTGCCCATGTATACAACCGTTCTTCCATCAAAGAACAATGAGTTGTTGTGCTTCAGATTTAGCCAAATGGATGAGTGGAAGAGTCAGGGGAAAGCATACTTAAGTGAACAAATGAAGGCTAAAAAATCTGAGGCAAAAGAGATGACATTAAGAATTAGATATGCGTTTTGCTTCAAGTTGCTGACTCAGCTGCAGAGCTTTCCACAAGAGCTCTAGTAGGAATAAAGGGGGGAGTGGAAGTTTAATTTGGCAGGCATTTTAATAAGGCAAGGCTGTAGAAGTTTCATATTCTTTAGAAATACATGCCATTACTTTGTTTCAGATTTTGAGGTTGCTTTCAGATATAAAACGCAGGAACAGTAACCGGAGGCTCTTTTACAAAGTATGTGCATGAATGCAGGGCCCCTCCAGATGACAGTTTAATTGTGTGTTCCTGATGATTTGTGCTCATGATGGTATCAGGGCAGTTATACATGATCTCACCTTCAATACCATTGAATGCACCTGCAAAAGTTTCAGGGGAGACATACTGCTTTGTTTACAATTCCTACAGATTCTGTAGCTCCTGGCTTAAATTCTGTAACTTTTCATGCCACAAATGCTTTGGGTTGTTTGGGAGATTTCGGCCCACTTTTGTTGTGTTAGAGTGAAAGAATGGCCCTCCAGTTGTAATAATGCAGTAACACTGGGGAAGCAGAACAGAACAATTAATGAAGTAGAATGGTGTGTAGGCAATCCAGTTATTGCACTATTGTTGTATAAATGACATGATGCACAAAACACCCACAAAAAGCACCAGTTTGGGGCCCTCCAAAGGAGGCAGGTCCATTACAGCGAATGGGGCACTACTTTATCAAGTAACCAGTCTGTGCTCAACCAGCTCCCATCTGCCTGCCTTCTATTCATAACCAGACCAGAGGGCGACACTGACTGCAAGATTCTTCCTCCACGTTCTCCGTGTTGCCCTTGTAGAACTCAGCATGGAGGATGAGGAGAAGGGTGGGAGCAAACCAAGTATTGGTTGGCTACAGTTATCGTTGGCTTTGACTCCACCACTGCACTAACAGTCCAAATGGGCAGCAGTCACCACTGGAGGACCCACGCAGGCACATATTTAGAAAAAGGGGGAAACAGAATAGGTCTATACCACTATTCTAAGTGTATAGAATAGGTGGTAATGCTTGGAATAGGTTAGCTTAGAATATATTCTTGGGAAATCTATCAGCTCCTAGTCATCAATTCATTTTTTTTTATGTGATTGATCTAATGCTGCTGCTACTACTACTACTACTAATGATAATAATTCTTTGAGTGCAATGCACTTCACTAAATTGGTTACTAGTGATACCCATTTAAGTGAGGTAAGAATTGGAATTAGCTGCCCATCTAGTTACTATAGGACATTCAGGGGTGAAGTAGATGTGACTTGAATTGAGTGACTGCAAATCATGTCTCTAGTTTTTTTTAAATAAATATTTAAATAGCAGCCCCCATCCCAAATTAGGATTAGGATCGCAACATGCAGGAGTAAATTAGTCCCTCCCCCAGCAGTTCCAATAAAATTCGCATACAGAGAGAGTTGCTATTTCCGGGGGGGGGGGGGGAGCTTCCATTGGTCCCCAGTGTGGTCCTAAAACAATCTGGGAAGTCAGTGGCTCTCTCTTTCCTTTTTTAAAGAGAATGATTGAGTTGCAAAACGCTAGGCCTTCTCTAGGTTGATCATTTACTGAAGCCTTTGCTATACTCAGAGCTATGCCAAGTACTGCAGTTTTGTACTAGACTGATTGTACTAGCGACTCTGTCACTCAAGTGTCTTGTTCTGATCCAAGCAAAAACTCCGGTTGTGTGCAGGGAAGGGCGTCTTACTCAAGGCAAAAGTTCATGTTTGGGCCCAACAAGGCAAAGCAGGGCAAGGTTTATAGTGGCACCCAGGACCAGTGGAGGCAGAGACCAAAAGGAATCCATGTTCACAACTACTAAACTGGTAAATGTGTGCAAAAATGCACCGACAACTCCCAACTCCAAAAAAGAAAAGAAATCCACACCAACTTCGGACACCATGTGATGTCTGATTCTCAAAGGTTTTGTGAATCAAGCTCAACAATGTGCAGGCCTCCAAAAATGACAATCAGGTTCATTCATTAGTCAAAACACAAGCATGTGTAAACAGACACCTAGAGAAGGAACAATAGACCAAAGCACTTGGTTGAGTAAATATTTTTTTACCTATTCTGATGAAGCAATTCATAAATCTTAAAAGGACATTACACTAGGAAAGAAAAAAGTGTACAGATCAGAATCAAACAAGTCAATACAGCAAGAAGATACCATTTATACCCTGTCTTTCTATGTATTCAAAGCACACAGGAAACTTACAGTATTAAGCTTAAAAGTAGCATTTGTAATGTCAACCTCCTTGGTTGTTCATTGAGGTGCTACCCAATACTCATAAAATCCTGCCTGATATACCACCAAGATTGATCACAACTCCCTAATGAGTGTGCACTCGTGGCGATCTGAGATTTGCTGTCGCAAAATGTGCGAATCAGCCCTGACTATAGTACCAATTAGAGGAGGAAATGTTTGGACAATATATGAAGCAATTAAAACTGTTGAAACAGTCAAATCCAGTGCTAAATTTTCTTACATCATTATCCCATTTCACTCTTACAGAGCTTGAATCTATGGAATGATTCCACACATTTCTAGAAATGGAAATAAACAAACAGCACTGAGCGTTTGAACTAGATACCAGCTCTTCTACATAAGAATAAATAGAGCATATTCATCATCATTGAATGTGTTAAACCTCTAAGTATCACAACTCTGTAAATAAAAGACACTGAAGTATTATGAAGATTAACTGTACAATGTGGGTTGAGAAACAAATGTAGTACCAAAATTAATAATAGTATCTCAGGAGCTTTGCAAGTGAAACCGTTTAGCCATGAGGGCAGGAAAAATATTTAAAGTGATTTTGCAGTGCTGGCAGTGACAAATATATATTTCCCCGTTTCTGGGTGCATATCTTAAAATAAATCCTAATCCTAGCTAGCTAGCTCTACAGACACTTCTGTCACTTCTTTTATAGAGGAAGAGCCAGCACACCTGGCATACATGTTAATGCATAGGAGGTGGTGAGCAGTGGGAAGGATAGAAAATTGGATTTATTCTGGGCAGGGGAAGGAGTAGAGAATAAAGAACTACCCAATTCTTCGTTAAGTGAGCAGTTGCTTTCTTATATTGGGTGCTGGGAAGTTTATCTTACACCTACAAAGATGAAAATGTTAAAAAAAGAAAACCAGCAGAAAAAAGGAAACTAGCAGAACCAATTCTCATTACTCATGTATGGGGAACAGCAATAAGTAGCCAAGTGAAATCAAGAATAGGGCTCCTGCGCTTTTCGTTGTTGTCTAGTTTGGTCACATCCCGCATTGATGCTGGGGGCTAAAAGGGCAACTGTCAGTCCCCCCTTTTCTAATACAACTAGTACAAATCCTGCCCTACATTGTATCTCTGTTCATACTAATGAGAGATGTTTTAACATCATTGGACTAAATCCTCAAAACTGAGGGAACTTTTTGGGGGGGGGTATATGGTGCAGAAAATAACAACGTGCACATTTTTAAAAATAGATTTGTTTGGTAAAGTTTTGTTCTCCTGGGGGGTTGGTGGCCTCGTGTTTCCCTGAGCATTCAGTCAATCTTTGCCAATCCCTACATTTCCTGCGGCTGATGAAATCAAGCAAGCATAAAATGGGACTTCAGGTTAGAGGTAATTCCACTTTACTGCATGTGTTCTGGATGGTAATAAGGTTTCAAATGTGCTAAGACTGGAATAACTCATGTTGTATACCCAACTGACAGTGGCTTGCTGAAAAGCAAGTAGTACAAGGGAAATACCCGAGAATCTGATGCCCCAAATGGACCATTTTGAAACACAGATATGGGTAACAAAAGAAGCTGCCAATAAAGTCTTTACGTAGAAAAAAGCCTCAGAGTGATTGTGTGAGCTGTTGGTTCTGATAGCTGCTACAGTCACCAATGGAGACCACTGCCTTAGCACTGCCAGCTGATTTATGAGTAGCCAGGAATGAAGGAATAGTGGGAGGTGAAAGGAAATGTAGGAAATTTACCAGTGACAGAGGAAGTTCTATGACCATGGGATTGGGAATGAGTGACAGCAGGGTGGAATGACTCGGCAGCAGGGACAGGGAGGAAATCAGGATAAGGGCACCTTCTGCAGTGGAAATTATTTTTCTTTCAGCCATTTCCCTCTATCCTCAAATACATTTCCTCCCAACATAATCTGTAAAATTAAGTACACTTATGCTAAGAACATAAAAATAGCCTGCTGGATCAGGCCAATGGCTAATCTAGTCCAGCATCCTGTATTCACAGTGGCCAACCACATGCCTGTGGGAAGCCTGTAAACTGGACTATATCATCCACATGCTGCTTTAGCTATCACAGACATTTTCGAGAACAGCTGACCCATAACAACCATACAACTTTCTATCCTTTGGAGATTTTCCAATGCTGGATTGTTCAGATATTTTTGGAACGTTGTAAAATCTTTCTGTTGGGTTAGCTTTTGAAGGCCAGAATAAAGCAAAGCGAAGCCAATGAGGGATTTAACAACCATTTTATTTTTTAGCTGCTTAATTGGATTTAGAATAAAATTCAAAGGAATATTTTACATGTGCTTTTAGATTTGTTTCCCTTTTTTGTTTTGAAAGGAAATAATGCATTCATCTAAACAGCTGGATAACTTCTATTTATTTTGTGAGCAAATCTGTTTCAAAAAATGTAAAAAGGTTACAAGTGGTACAAACTGGAAAGGAGACCTGCAATAGTTGAAATTGCAGATCTGGTGCAAATCTCTCACTGAGCATTTTTCTTTATTTTTAGAACATTTAAAAAGTGTGTACTTTTGCCTTATGTTAAGTGTAGGAGTTTCTTTGAAACTCATCCACATGGGAACAACGAGCATGCAGTGAACCAGCGGGATAAAGTTCACTTCAGATATTTGCCAATTTTTCACAAAGGGTGAAATGAAAGTCATCTGTTTTAAAGATTCCCCTCTAAAAGTATTTAACCCTCCATTGATAGAACAATTGATGAACGATACCAAACTGGCATCAGGGTCAAAAGTACCACAAGAAAGTCATACCAAAATAGATAAGTGATAGAAGTTATTAAGCATTTGCAAGGGGCGGGGGAAATCATGGGCATATTATGGGGAGTAAAAACGCCAGAGAGGAACCCAACTTTCGTGAGTCTGTCTTTGTGTATGACTATCTACCAGCCTGCGTCAATGTGCAAATGTGTGTATCTATCTGCCTGCCTCAATATCTCCCATTCTGCTCTGTATTTGTGTGTTCCATGCATATGTGTGTGCAACTACTATATGTGTTTGTGTGTGCATGTGCCTTGGCCATATCCACTGTCGCCATGAACATGCAACCCACGGTTAGTCTCTTCAGAAGTATCTTCTTATTGTATTCACTTGGATCATTCATGGGGCAAAACTTTAGCCCTGTACAATTGGGAAACGGATATACATGTTAATAGTTGCTGGAAGGTGTCCCTTTAAGCCTAATGTAGGAATTGTTAGTTTTACTTCCTCTATTCTTGATGATGAATCCAATTTGATGCTAGTCTTCATCGACCTCACATTGGAAACCATTCCCTGATTATCAAATTGTCTATGATAAGCAAACCATATACTCCTTTAATATCTATCCTTAAATGGCAAATTTCTTGATATGGTGTTATCACAGAGGGAAAGCACAATGACATTTCATGCAACTGAGCTTCCACATGAGGAGATAAAATGCAATGTGAAATTTGCCACTTTCCTTTGTGAAAGCCTTTATAAAGATAGCTTTTAATAGACACAGGAGTGGATTTGACTATAGTATTGTACAACAAATCTGAAGGAGAAGCAGATTATTTTTATTATGTGCAATCCAATCCTGTTCACGTTACTCAGGAGTGAGACCCATTCTATTCAATTGGACATCCTCGTGGATAGTTATGTATAAAACTGTTGCTGGAAATTCAGCAGCAGGAATTTACAATTAGTTGATTTTTGTGCCCAAAGAGTTGTGAACAATCTGTAGAACCAGATCAGGATAGAGCGATTTGTTTCAGGCAGCGCAATAGGTAGGGACTTACAGATGAAGGCAGGAACTGGTATGTGAATGCTTGTTGATGTTGTTGCATTTATATCCTGCTTTTCCAACGCAAATCAGCTTACTACACTGGGAGGAGAAAGGAGAGGTGCCAGGTGAGAGCTGGGAGGGGCTACTACCTTCTGTGGGTGGTAAAGGCTAAGAATTACCTTTGAGAGAGGACTTCATATGCTACTTACTTTATTTGTATTTTTTGTAGCTGTTATCTTATTGTATTATGAAAAACTTTAATAAAAATATTATTTAATGGCAAATCAGCTTACTACATAACCAGACTAATATACAGTGGTACCTCAGATTACATACGCTTCAAGTTACATACGCTTCAGGTTACAGACTCCACTAACACAGAAATAGTGCTTCAGGTTAAGAACTTTGCTTCAGGATGAGAACAGAAATCGTGCTCCGGTGGTGCGGCGGCAGCAGGAGGCCCCATTAGCTAAAGTGGTGCTTCAGGTTAAGAACAGTTTCAGGTTAAGTACAGACCTCCGGAATGAATTAAGTACTTAACCTGAGGTACCACTGTAATGTAAACAAAGAATCTGTAAAAAACACTTTAAAATATAAACCATATTTTAAATAAAACATTAAATAAGATAAAAACAAACAAATCTTTATCCAGAACAGCAACGATAACAAAGTGCAATACCAATTTTTCAATCTTTGGACTGACATCAGTAATTTAAAGCATGCTGAAATAAAAAAAGGCCTAATTGAAAGTGAGTCAAGAGATCAACTGAACATCCCATGGGGAGGAGTCCCGTAGTGACATGGCAAGAGCTTGGGAGGAATTAAACATCATACTCTTCCAATCAGTCCATCAGTGCAAGTGTTTCTGCTTGCAGACAAAGCAATCATCCTTCTCCTGACTCTTCAGGATGGATCTGGAGAAGGAGGAAGGGACACAATGGGGGAGAGGGGAGAAGCCTTGTTACACTAGCAGGAGTCCTTCCATTGGCTTCTGCTAGTGTTCTGAGTTTGCTGAATCTGGGACCCTGTCTCTTGTTCCTGCCAGTCTAGTTGCCCTGGATGGTGGACCTGTGGATCCTTAGGAGGTTTGTACTAGGGCTGTGCTGTAAAACTGAGGTATAGTTCTAATTTCTCAAGAAAAACAAAACACATACAATAAAACCCCTATATCCCTCAGGTGAAGTGTCTTTAGAGCAGTTCATGGATATTATTTCCACCATCCAAGTTCATTCACCAAGTGACATCCTGCCTCATTGAGCTCAGTGCACAATAGACCACAGCCTCCTCCTGGCACCTGCTTGAGGATGTATAAAATGTTTGGCAAGCACAGCTGACTGCAAGTGGTCTTATAGCTTGAATTATCTACTGTCAAATGACACTTCAAGTGAGAATGGAGCTGCAAATGGGAGTCAATTAAAGTTTCACATTTCTCCACTGAAATACAATGGATTAGAGAGCATCTCATACTCTGATTGCAGGATGAAATGAAATCACCTTTCTCTTATGGTAATAGCGCTCATTGTCACCAGTCAAAGAAACATCCTCATCTTCTTTGTAATCAAGTCAGTCGCAATGCAATGGCACCATGCAGAATGACTGATGGCCCTGGATTTATAACAGATTGATAACCTCATCTCAGAGCAACCAGGTTGGGGCTGAAATGACAGCCTCGTGGGCTTGCCATGTGACTTCTTTCACAGCAACAATGAGTAGGCTATCATTTCACAATATTAATCAAATCTGATATTAACTTTCTCAAGAGATTCCTAAGCTATGTGTCAGAATCTGCTTAACCCTTTATTCAATCTTGCAGGGGCAGCATATGTATATGAATATCCTTCGTGTCCTGGCTCCCTCTCCAAGAACGAGCAAGCAGAGGTTCTTACTTGTGAGCAAGAAATATAGCTTTATTCAGGCAACTAGCAGGAGACACAGGGATTCAGGCTTAGCAGCAGACACAGGGCCTAGGAGTCATGGTACAGGAACTCGAGAGCAGGGCATGAAGCCCAGAACTGGACAGAAATGATGAAGATATCCCAACAAGTTCTACACTTCACCTGCCAAGCTTTTAAAAATAAGGCATGGCACTCTCACTCATGAGACATACTCACCTCATGGGCATGCTGGGATTGAAAACACACTGGCAGGGTCAGAGGGTCTGCCCCAATCTCTGAAGGCAGTTCCTGGTTCTAGGTGACAAGACTGGACCCTCCTGTTCAGGCTCCTATTCAGTCGCTGCTGTCTTCTGTTCCACCTCCCTCATCAGCTGCCAATCTCAACCCGATCCTAACAATGCAGCAGGGATACTGACACTTTGGAGCTAATAGGCTCTCAAAGTAAGCATCAGTAATAAAGTAGGGATCAGTGGCATCCTCATGACCGAATCAGGACCCTTCAGGAATGTTGGCTTACCCTACGATCTAGAGGTGAAAGAGGGGTGTGCCAGAAGTGGAAGTCGCAGGGGTTTGCCAGAGAAGATGTTGGCTCACCAAGCTCCACTCTGACAACAAGCTGCTGATGAGGAATGAAGGACAAAAGGTACTTCATATTTCATTGCATTGTGCCTCAGTTCTGCAAAGCCAGGTTAGCTATATCCAAGGCCAGACCTATCCTTAGGCAAAACGAAATCACTGCTTCAGGCAGAGGGATGTCACAGAAATGTTTCAAAAATAGAACTGGGAGTGGAAATTGCCTGTTGGCTTACTTGTCCCATGTTTGGAATGGAAATCAATCCAGCTAATACAACTGATGTTCACCATTGCTGTTGCTTAAAGCCCGCAAATTAAGTGTAATTGATTACACACACCATTTGCTTTGCATTTCTTTTGGCTTGCAATGAATAGGGTGGGATAATTTATTATTTAAGTTACATAAGTTATGTACTTTCACCACAGCAGACAGCAAGACAAATAAAGGAATTTTTGGCAGAACATGAACTGCAACTGAAAGGAAACAGTGCTGTATGTGACAAATATAAGGTGGGACAGAAAGTGATGTATTGCTAAGCTCTGCATTGCTTAAGTCAGCCTATTGCCTTTGGGTGCAGTGGAGGATGCTATCCTATCACCAGGGCAGAGTGTCTACTAACAGTCCGATTAGGTTCTAGTAATAGAATAGGAAGGGCATCATCTTGTTTTGGGTTGTATCTGGCTATCAGGACTATTGCTTTTCTTTTTTTTTTAAATCATATTTATTAGAGTTTCCAATAATATAGAAATATAACAGAAAAGAAAAGATAGAAAAGATAGAAATATATTTAAAACCTTACTTTCGTTACCTTCTTTCTAGGACTCCCTCCTCCCCCTCCCGACTATATTCCCCTTTCATTAATTTAGTTCCACAAGCTCTCACTCCCAGTTTAAAACTTAATATATTTAACCCATTAACCAATTTAAATTATACAATCTTACCATCGCCCCTCATCTTTAACAGAAAAAGAAAAAAGATTTTCCCCCAAGATCTGCCCCAATTTCCTTCCACGAATTCCCTTTTTTTAAAAACATGTCAAATCAAAATACCATGATATACAAAAGTTATATAAAGAAATAGAAGATAAAAAATATAAGAAGATTCAAAAAGTTGGTTACATAGCCTTTGGATTCCAAAACTCCCCCCTCCCTTCCCCGGTTTGAATTCCCCATGTCCATCAGTCTATATGTTGTCAGCCTGGAGGTCTCAAGTCCATGGCCAAATTTTTTCCCATTCCACCTTGCCGGTTTTCTTTTAATTTGTTTATTTTAATGATGTTTAACTTCAAAAATCCAGTCTAATAGAGGCCTTTAATTTCCTCGGTCTTTGTTGCTCCTCCCATTGTTCTTTCCGTGTCGTAGTTAGTCCTTTGTTCTTTTTATTCCTTACTTTCTCAGGTTTCTTGTCTTGTTCAGCTGCTAAAACGTTCTTATTCTGAGATCTGATATCTCTACAGAGGTTTGTTATTCAGGAACAAAAACTTAGGTCCAGTCCCTTCCTTTCTTCAATAGAAAATTCTATTGTCTCCTTTTAATGTAAACACCTCTGTAGACAAAATACTATTTCAGTTTTGCAGCTTTCCCAGAAGATAAGTCCTGTGCAAATCCCAGAGCAGTTTTCCACGTACGACCACTTGTAATGTCCCGAAACCCCTCTAGGGGGATTGCAGTAACTTTGTATCCTCTAATCCAAAAGTCAAATTGTTGTTCCTTATTTTCCGACAGTTTATATCCATATTATGTCAAATTGTAACAAAATTAGCCAGCAAAATCCTTGTAACAAAGTCCTCTTTATATTCTCCAGCTTTGACAGCTACTTTGACAGCTGTCAAAGTCTCCGTCTCTCTTCGCCAGGCTCTACGAATCGCCCCGGTTCCCAGGGGGGTTGCATTTTCCCTCTCACCCTCCACTCTTCTCCTCCAGCACAATTCTTGTAATTTCCCATCGTGGAATTAATGATTTTTATCAGCAATAAACTTCTCCTTCGATCTTGGTTACCCAGTCCTTGTTTTAGAATGTTTACAATCAGGGGGGGACTGACTTCCTTTTTAGATCACCCCTGCTTGTGCCGAATCCGAAAACAAATTTCTTTTTTTTCTCCTTTTGTACCCGGTTTCCCAATTACTCACGGGTTGTTGTTGATAGTCTGAATTTCCAATGGAAGAAGCCAGCGCTCTCCGTCGAATGGCATGCGGCTGCGCTCGGCAGGGGAAGCGGTAGACTCAAAGCACCACGCCACTCCCCGGCACCCGATCCGAAGCCTTTAAAAAGGCTCCTTCACGAGTCGGGAGGGCGCTAGCGGTGCCAGCCGAGTCCCCATGTCCACGGGCTCCATGCCCGTGGTTTTTAAGGGTCCCCACGTCGCCGGCGCAGTAGGACCCAGCCCCTGCCGAGCAGATTCCCTCCGGAGCTCGGAGGGAGTCCGCCATTCGGCGATGGCGCCAACCCGGAAGTCAGGACTATTGCTTTTCTAGATATCCTTCCATAATACTCCTATTCTAGCATTAAATTCTAAAATCAGTGTGAAGCCTTTGGGCTGAAAGATGACTGATATACTCAAATAGCTTTGGTAGCATTGAAAATCACCTCTCCTTTCACTTTTTTTCCCAGGAGGCGGGGAGATTGCATGGAAAGGATGCCAAAGTCTGCCTACACAGAGCAAGAACAAACAATTATCTGACTGGCTGAGATCACCCCATGACTCATGGAAGCATTTCCCCCATTCTGCTTTATCTGTGATATTGTCTCATAGCCACAGCTAATTGGCAATGTAGCCCAGGGATTCCTCCATCAGATTAAAAAAAACAGGAAGATCAGAATACAATAATTTGCAGAACATGTAGTGAAACAGCAGCAGAGAGTGTGGGGCAGTTCCAGTGAACAGCAGCAAGCACTTAAAAGAGCAGGGGGGGCTGACTATCCAAAAGGGTGAATATCTGGTGCAGCCCGGATTTCATTCTTCAAATGAAAACAACACAATAACTGACACAGCTTTCTGTATTGTATAAGAGGTAAGTCATAACAGCCAGGAGTGCCAACTTTTCTACTGGCTGCTGGTTTTGTGTCTCTAATAGCAGCTTGACTTTCAGATGTCAACAGACAATCAGGCTTATATCCATGTCATGAAAAGCTAGATGATTGCATAGCTGCTACCAATGGTAAAGAAGCAGACTAATATGTTTTTTGTTTTCTGGTCAGTTAGCAGTCCTAATTACAATGCATCTAAAGCCGAGTCATTTATTTAGATAGGAGTGGATCCAGACCTAGTCACACATAGAGTAGACCCACTGAAATCAATGGGGCTTCAGCTAGTCATCATTTTTGCCACCCTTTCTGAAATATGCAAAACCCAGTGCACACATTTATTTCTGATACCGCTTCTGCTACTTCTGTCATTTGACAAAGTTATGCCACAAAGGGAACAAGAGTGGGAGAGCTACCTCTTGGGAAGGGCTGTAGCTCCCTGACAGAGAACATTATTTCCATTAAGGAAGTCCCAGGTCCGATCCCTGCCATCTCCAAGTAGTGCTGGGATGGGGCCCTGTCTGAAAGCCTGTAGAGCTGCTGCCATTACTGAGCATGATGGACCAATAGGCAGCTTCTTTGTTTTTCCTGGTCTCTTCCTACCCCCCATATACAGTGGTACCTTGGTTCTCAAACAACTTGGAACCTAAACACTGCAAACCTAGAAGTAAGTGTTCTGGTTTGCAAACTCTTTTCAGAAGCCGAACATGCTCCATTTTGAGTGTTACGCTTCCGATTTGAGTGCAACACTTCCGTTTTGAGTGTTACACTGAGGTCTGTCTGTTTTTGCTATTTATTTTGCATTTTTTTGTTTTTGCAGCTCTTTTTTGTTGTATTTGAGACTGTGTGGAGCCCAGTTCAGCTACTGATTGATTGTGGGACTGCAGTACATTATTGGTTTCATTTTATGAATCAATGGTCTTGTTGGATAGTGTAATTCATGTTAAATTGCTGTTTTAGCGGTTGTTTTTAAAAGAATGGATTAAGTTTGAGAAACAAGGTACCACTGTACCTGCTAAATAAGGTATATCACCATAAATTTAGGGCCAAGTTCCAGGGTTCCAGAGAATCAGAAGGGTGACTCTCAAGCACAGCATGACTGGCTCACCACATTTTGAGTTTATTAAGTGAACTAAGTGAGTGAAGTAATGCACATTGCCATCAAAAGAGCCCCCTCCTTCCCCTACTCCCAAGTTATCCATTTAGATGAGAATCTAAAATGATCGAACTGCTCCACTGGATATCCATGGTTTAGGGGATTTCTGAGAAGTAAATATATACTAGAAGGTTGTTAATTGAAATGCAAGGACATGAAAACTAGTCTATGTATTATACCACAAAGAAGCTCTGCATTGAAAGCCACTATGTTGAAAGAGGGATCCTGATTTCAATTTAATGTTCATAATTGCATTCTTTGTAAACAACAAGTTAAGAATGCTTACATCATCCTGCCCCTTGTTTCTTTAAAAACAGATAGGGGTGTTTTAAGGGGCAAATGAAAGAGAAGATAATGTGAAGCAGCAACGATTATTGTAATGTTAACATACTGACCCTGCAGAAAAATCTACTGTGTCAGCAAGAACATTTTACTGCACCACAGTACCAAGGAAAAGAAGAAGAAATTCCTGCATTCCTTTGAATGTGAGTTATTGAGGGAGGGCAAGCAGTTGGACAGAATCCAAGAGAGTAAATCTGGGGGGGGGGGAAACCATTCTGTTAGACCTCCCATTGCTCTTGAATCTTATTAGAAGAAATAAGTTAATCATCTTCCCATTGATAAGAATCTGGTCCTTGAATAGGTGTTGCAATGTGATCTTTCTTGTGGCTGTGGTCTGCTATAATATAAATATTAATAAATACTAATAAGTAGCACTGCTCTTTGGGGGTGAATGGAACTGGAAGAGCTTTCCCCCAAAGAAATTACAAGAGCTAGGTGGGCCACTTTCCCAATTTCATTTTGAAGTTACTTATCCCTCAAACAATTTTATTATTGTTATTCCAGTAATACTAGACTGGTAAGCTTTCCTGCCAAATTTTGACTTTATGGTCACTCAGAATAGTAAGTCCTAAGATACATGGTCAGGACTGGTGGTCTGGAGGCAAGCAAGGAAAGAGGGCAGCTTAGCCTCAGCCTGATGCAGTAGTTCAGATGCAAAACGTGGCCAGCCAAACAGGCTTCGTAGGATGAGGCAGAAAACTATTGGCCCATTATGACACCAGATAACTGCTGAGTTGGTAGCTGTAATACTATCCCCTGGACATCTGCAGAGGTGCTACAGCACAGAAGAATGCAGGCCAACAACTCTCCCTTGAGGTCACAACCTGTAAAAATTTGTGTGGGAGGAAGCCTTATTGAACTTACTTCTAAGTAGACCTGCATAGGAATATGCTGTAAGAATCCCCGATTCCTTCCTTGTTCCTGTTGACACAAATGTGGGTCATAACCCGTATGATCCAGCCTGCTCATGTAAATACAGTGGTACCTCGGGTTACATTCGCTTCAGGTTACAGACTCCGCTAACCCAGAAATAGCACCTCGGGTTAAGAATTTTGCTTCAGGATGAGAACAGAAATCGTGCTCCGGCGGTGCGGCGGCAGTAGGAGGCCCCATTAGCTAAAGTGGAGCTTCAGGTTAAGAACAGTTTCAAGTTAAGAACGGACCTCCGGAATGAATTAAGTACTTAACCAGAGGTACCACTGTACTCCTCTGCTGTGTGACCTAGGAAACTTTGGGGTAGCAACTTGCCACAAAGGGAACGGACAAATTGCACAAGTGGAGTGTAGCTCATGCAGTGGAGCTTTCCCTTGCCTCCCACATCCGCTCTAGAGGACCCCCAATCCTCTGGACCAGCTTTTGGGAGTGGACAGGTGGCTGCAGATGGGAGCCCCATTTCACAACTGGAAGTCTGCTCTTCTCATTCACAGACACTGAGCACCCACTTATGCATCTCCTCCCCAAAACAGAAAGAGAAAATTCATCAACCACAAAGAAGGCAAAAGAGGACACAGACACGCATGCTGTTTGCATATGCTATTCCATATGTCTGTATAGATGCAGAAAGAGAAAAATTACTGTAATTTAAGCAGAAATCCAATAAATCTTACCACTGTGGTAGACTGTGACCAGGTGACATATGGACCTGATCATCTACTGTCCAGATGTTTATTTGTTTTTTGCAAAATTGCCATTTTTGATCTATTTTTATGGAAATTCGGCACTGCCGACATGGGCTGCCATACATCCGGAGGTTCCCAAACATGTGACCAATTCTTACCCAGACACTGCTGCCCAAATGCAGTATTCTGTATACAGTGGTACCTCAGGTTAAGAACTTAATTCATTCTGGAGATCTGTTCTTAACCTGAAACTGTTCTTAACCTAAGGTACCACTTTAGCTAATGGGGCCTCCTGCTGACGCCGCGCGATTTCTGTTCTCATCCTGCAGCAAAGTTCTTAACCTGAGGTACTATTTCTGGGTTAGCGGAGTCTGTAACCTGAAGCATCTGTAACCTGAAGTGTCTGTAACCCGAGGTACCACTGTATATCTGGGAAATTCCAGGTGTATGGCAACCCTGCTTCAAGGCCCCTGCTTTCCCTTCTTATGGTTTGTTTTTGCTCTAAACCAGCCTGGGACTGAACAACCCCTCAAATAGAGGATGCCTCTGAAGAGGGTCCTCCCCTGACCACTGGTGGAGGAAGGTGGATGTGGCGGGGGTGCACCGCTCCAGGTGTCATCCCTGAGTGGGGGTGACATTTGGTTTCCATCCGCCCACGACTCGGACTCCCACAACTCGGACTCCCACGCCTACCTCAAGCCGGGAGAAGGGGGGAGCTGCTGCACCACTTTGCTGGTTCCTTCCTCCCCCCCCCCTTCCCCTGACGGCTGGTGGTAGGCAAGGGAGTCATGAGCAGGCTGTGTCCTGTTGCCCTGTGCTCCCAGCTGGAGGAGGCAGGCAGGCAGGGGAGAGGACGGGAAGGAAGCAGGTGAGCGGGAAGAGGAGAGGAAGGAATTGGGATCTGTGGGTGTGCACGTGGCTATCCCGTGCCTGGGAGGGCACCCTCCACACCCCTCAGGAATGTGCCTGCCCTGAGCAGCGCAGGTACATGCTCTTCCATTGCCCCTGACAGCCCTTCAAATAGAAAACTGTCCTCTAAGACACATGGCCATGCTAAATAAATATCAAGTCAAGATGACACTGCTAGAAATTGCTGAGCACATTCCAGGTTGGGTGCTGTCACTCATCACCTCTGAATACATACTTAGCAGAACGCAGGGCATAAAATATAAGATACCGGAACCAGGAAGGTCAAGCAGTGCCTCACCAACCTGTAAAAGCCATTCATTCAAAGTCTGTTGAATGTGTACTATGCAGCATTTTTATATATTGAAACAACCTAACAATAGCATAGCAAGGAGCTAAGGAGTCCATATGTTCATTAACAAATGGCAATTTGTGAGAGACTACAGTTCTGCTGAGTGCCTGTATCAAATGATTTGAAGATGCCAAAATCTCAAAGTCATTTGCTTTGGTTTCCCTTCTCGAAATAATATATACCAGAGCAAAATAAAATAACATATTTTGTTATACAGAAAAAAGTAGCACGTTGCTGTATCAAACTGAAGCTTACTTGAAGCAGCTGGGACTATGTGTGTAGAGCTCTTTGCAAAATCTTGCTGCCCCACTGTTTGGTAGGGAAGAGTCAACGGTACTGAATTATCTCCCCCTTCAGCGCAGTTAGCAAATCTGTACCCGAGGCAGAACATAGTTGTCTTGGCAGTGACTTGGAGCGAATGGCAGATCATTATAGACTGGTCTAGGCATTCATTGATGAGAGGCCCTATGCCCCAAATGCTGCATCTGTCCAGTTGAAGGGCTGATGCCTTCCTTTGCAGCCATTGGCTTCTTCTTGGCACTGGGGTTTCAAGATGTGAAGCTGTCTTCACAGGGTGGTCCTTCAAGGAGTCTGTGTACTGCTTGTCAGAGTTTGATGGCATAGGTGTCTCCTTGGGGTTCAGGAGAAACATGGCACTGATGACCAGAACTCCAAATGAGATGATGCAACGAGTGGCTCCGTCTCCTCCTAGGGGGATGCCATTTATTTCCAGGATCTGTAAATCTGAGGTATACTGGTTCTGAACTGGGAAGTTCCTTTCCCAATCATAACAACTCAAAGTCAATTGTCCTGCCCTCTATGAATTTGTCTATTCCTATTAGAAAGCCATTTGTGCTTGTGCCAATGAATCCTACTAATTATGTATCACATAAAGAAATACTGCCTTTTGTTTGTTCTGAACCTACTGCCAATCAATCTTCCTCAAGACATGAAGAGTCCAAGCTTAGACACACTAATAATTTAATTTGTCATCAGAATAATAGATGCCTACTTAGGATGCAAATGTTGGGAAGTAACTTCATATATTGCAAAAATAAAGTATATTTTATACAAATCAGCAACTATCACACACAAAAAGAAGAGGCCTTCACTTTTCAAACCATTATTGCTCTTTCTGCAGAGTAAAAACCATCAGGCAGAATTGGATCATATAATTATGCCCATATCGAAGGAGGGAGAATATGCTAGTTGTCATCACTGACAGCATCACTGTATTCATACTTCTTGTCTTCCGAGCTGCAGACAAATGAGGCATTTTATTATTTTTCTAAATAAAAAGTGTCACTCCGGCACATTATTCATTACTGATGACAGATGCCTGTATTGCAAATGAGAAATGCTAATAGAAAATTATATATTTAAAAGTAAAAACTGGAAAAATAGGGATTTTAGTTTTTGAGTAATAGTAATATTTTCATGTATTCCTGAACCTACTGAGCCTCTTTTGGAACTTCTTTTTACCTAAAATTATCCGATTCACTTTTAGAAGTTTTATGATAGATTGTGATTTGACACTGCAAGACATATTAGAGTGTCACACCAGATTTATAGTTCAGTCGCTTGGTCACTTCCAGCATTTTGTCCATTTTTCTCAATAGATGTTCATGGGAATTTGGTTTACAATGCTCACAAACAAGGGAAGCCTTATCTAAATTCAGATAATTCTTCTGATCATTCCATGAGCACAAACATTTATCCTTACCAAATTGAATGATTACCCTTTCTCCTCCCCACCCCACATCATTCAGGGGGTTCTCCCAACCCTTCAGGGTGGGTTTGAAGGGTTGTGGAGGTCCATGGGGAGAGGAGACAGGGGAATGCCACTCCCAACTTAACGATGGCATCTTAGCCACATCCTGAGCTCTTGTAGAAAAGAAGAGTTGGTGATATTGCCCAGGGGAGCAATGGGCAATGGTAGACAGGCCCTAATGAGCCAATCCTGCACTTTATCAAGGAGCTCCTCCCCAGGGTGCCTCACTTTGCTCCAATGTTTGCACCCACCCTAAGCAGTATGGACTTTGCTGGTTGCCCATTTCTGGGAGCTGAGTAGGAATTTTGGGGGAGACCCAAACTGGCCCAGGGGCTCCTCTTTTTTGCCTACTCCATAACACTGGGAGTTTTTTTGTTTTGTTTGTTTTGTTTATTTGTTCTGAGACCCAGTGCTGAGGGCCTTCTGGCGGTTCCCTCATTGAGAGGAGTGAGGTTACAGGGAACCAGACAGAGGGCCTTCTCGGTAGTGGTGCCCTCCCTGTGGAACACCCTCCCATCAGATGTCAAGGAAATAAGCAACTATCCTATTTTTAAAAGACATCTGAAGGCAGCCCTGTTTGGGGAAGTTCTTAATATTTAATGCTGTATTGTTTTTAATACTTGATTGGGAACCGCCCAGAGTGGCTGGGGAAACTCATAATAAATAATAAATTATTATATATTGTTATTCTAGAGTGGTTTGTTTTCTAATTGGTTTAAATAGCTTTTAGTCTGAGCAGAAAGTGTTTCACAGCGGGGTTTGGGGGGGGGGTATCTGTGGTATTCTTGGTGTTGGGCATTCTTGGGTCACCCATTGCCAGCCTGGCTTTGGGGCCCTGGGTTGGCCCTTAAGCTTGGCCTGCACATCTGGGTCAATGCCAAACTGGCAGGGCCCTGGTGCACTGCTCAACTTTCAGTCCCAAGGATCTCATTACGAGGAGGAATTATTCCTTCCAATCCTTTGTTGTGGGGCTGCAGGACGAGCCTGGGTATTTGCTAGTGTTCTGATACTTCCTTTGATATATCCACACACACCCCACAGAAAAGATCATGCCAGCTCCATTTTATACACAAGCATGAGGTCAGTGGCTGCTACTCATGAACATAGATACAAAAATAATATGGAAGTAAACGAAGTGCATATGTAAAAGCTAGGAAGTTAGCATCCAAGTACTGAACAACCCCTGCCCCAGTTCTTGCTTCATCAGGTACCAACTACATTTGGATGAAGTCAGGGGCAAATCAACCATTCAATCTCAAGAGATGTGGATTGCCTCCATGATAAACAATGCCCCCAATGCTTTGCTTGCTATAAAGTGGTTCTTTCCTCTCAACCCCTATAAGCATTTTCTTATTTTTCATATTTTAAAGTGTGTATGCATCAGCAGTGATTCCTGCATTGCTTTGAGAAATATAGAGGCATGAAAAACCTCTGATTTATTAAACCATTCCCTGAAGGCCCACACAGGCGATGGAGCAGTTTTCAATATTAGGTTATAGTGGAGTTTTGCCCAGTGAGGAAGCTATAAAGCTATTTGAGGATGTGCTTAGCTGGCTGGAGTCCCTTTTTACCTTTTCGATCATAGTGAAATACTAATTTGAGGCAGTGCCAGGAGCATCCTCCTCCTTTCGGGTACCGATTATTCCAACAGTATTTGGCTGTGGCTGTGGTTTCGTATTAAAGGCTGTAATGCGAACAGTGATGGTCTAGGCTCCCGGTAACCTGTAATTCATCAAAGGATTGACAAGAATCCCCTACCATGACTGTATATCAAACTGCAAAAGGGCAGCAAAGAAATATAACTTCCTAGCCCTGGAAATAAACATATTCACATATTTGCATTGTTCAGGGTGGCTCATTTTCAGTGAATGCATATGCCAATAATATACGGCAGTGAATGGACGCATTAAGTTTTTATTGGATTGATCTCATAGCCACCATTCATGTGTTGTGTAAGACTTCTCAAACACATATTGGTAACTCTTTATAAACAGAACAAACAGAACAAAAATATTGTTTATGCTACATAATATTATGTCTGTCTCTCTGTGAAAAGGAGATTACATCACAAACTGCTTTCTCCCCCTTGCTGGGAATATTTTCATCGCTATGGAAACAGTACATAACAGGATATTGATGGAGGTGGGGCTTTGAGTAATTAGTTTCTGTTTTAACATGTTTGCTTAAAGCAATACAAAAAACATATTTTACGTAGTACCGGGGAAATTATTTATTGAACACTTGTTAATGTAATGGAAGCTTATTGCCTTAGAGATCAGTGCTTAGCGTAGAGTTAACAAGGTGTTTTTGTTTGTTTGCTTTCTTTTAAGAATAGATATTAACTTTTCAGTGATATAAGTAAAAAAAAAAGCTCCTTTTCCCTTATGGGGTACTCAAGAAACCATCTAGAGTCCTTTTGTAGGTTCTCTTCTGGTAGGAGAAAATAACAGAGACCAACCAGAGAATATTGAGAAGCAAAGCAGCTAGTAAGCCTGATCTTTATTAACTGTTGCAACAGGGTGCTCCCCCACACGCAGGAGAGAGGAGGAAGACCCAGAGCCATGCGTGCAAGCCCTTATATAGACATTTTAAATTGCCCGCCCTGGAGTCCCAGACTACCCCCAGAAACATCATTCATACATCACAGAAGGGGTGTAACCCAATGACCCCCCCCCCCGATACATCATACCTACATCACAGAAAAGGCAGTCTACAACAGATTGTTTATCTCCTGACTGGCAAGTTACCTGATTGCATTATCTGGGTTTTGGCCACTCTTTTGTTATTGTTGTTGCTCTTTAGTTGTTTAGTCATGTCCAATTCTTCGTGACCCCATGGACCAGAGCACGCCAGGCACGCCTGTCTTTTGTTATTATAACTACTTAATTCCTGAATCTAGGTCACAGGTCACAGGTCACAGGCTCACACCCTGTTCATATCTTAATGTGCCCTTAAGACAGGATTTGTAAGGACAGAATTTGTGAGGAAAGAGACAATGGGGAGGTTTCCCACTTTGACCTTGCAGAGAAATATTTGAGGTCAATTTGTTCAGGACCTAATCTGTGGGGTTTCAGACATGTGGTTTATATATACAGTTATGAACATTTATTTATTTATTATATGACCTTAAAATTCTTATAACATCAGCAATGCTTTCAAAATAATTACTGTATGCTATTGTACAATCCATTTTTTAAATAAAAAAAGAATGCAGAATCTTTGCTTTTTAATACTTGGAAATAATTAATATGGGTTCAAAATGACATTTTAGGTTCATAAATAGATATTTGTGTAAATGAAACATATCCTCTTAATAAACATAATTTTCGCAAACTCTTAATTCATTAAATCAAATTCCATAGAGGTTTTAGTCATCGCCGACTTTTCCTGAGAGATTCATTTATGAACCATTTGAAGTTGCTGCCTTTTAATGGTTTTTAAATGTAAAAAATAGCACCCCAAAGTGCAAAGAATCATTGATGTTAATGAAGTGTAAGATGACAGAACCACATGGCTGGGGCATATCGCACCCACTGCTATAATGGCTTCCTAGGGAAGTGTATGAGAGTTCTACCCATGATACCGCAGGTCAGTCCTGATCTGATAATTGGTTACTTTCGTAGTGAACTGCATTTGAACATGTGAGCAAGAATTACTTGGGTTATATAACGTTAAGGTAAGAAATGGGAAGGATCTTTCAGGTGTAGCAGTTTGTGAAGGAGCACTTCAGAGATTTGTCAGTGGGTGGATGTGTTTGCATGCTTGTATGAGAGAGATCTGCAAGGAAGTAACCACCATTTCCTAAGTCCTGCCAGCTCACTCTGGCCATAAAAACCCTCCCCTTACTTCTAGTGGGTATGAATTAACTATGTTAGGAACTAACAAAGAATTCCAGCTCTGGGGGGGCTTTTTGGGTGGAGGCAGGGAGGTGAATGTCAGGAGCATGAAGAAGCCTTGGGTCCTATGTATTTTTAAACAAGCATGCCCCCACACTGAGTCGGACTGAGTCTGGAAGCATTTAGGGAGTCTGGAAGCAGAGGGTAGATGGTGATTTAAGTTAGGAATAAATCTAGAAGATGAGACCTCCCATTTTGGAAATCCGTGTGTAAAAGGATTGTTGGAGAAGTTTCATGTCCATTCGCTCATCTGTACAATCTGCAAAAGTGTTTATCTTGGTCTGTCTCCCATTAGCATCATGTGTTAAGGTTTGAACCCCTGCCCCCCGGCCCCCAAAGTAAAGTGTTCAATGTGAAACTGTGACAATATTGCATTTCTGGCACTGGGCGGTATAGAAGAGATTAAACAAATTGATCGCAAAAAAAAATTCCTTCAAAATTCTGCTCTGCATATTTTCAAGGTGAGCATTCTCTGCTCATTATTTTCTGAGTTGCTTTTGCATATTTGGCAAATTATTGGCAGATACTCGATATTTAACACCAGCATTTTGCATTCAATGTTTTTACGATCTGTCATGGAGCAGCTTTCTGTATTTGATCCTATCTGGCAGCTGACATGCTTAAACAACCAGTATTTGACTGACTGGTAACCTGCATTAGAATTTCCATGTTAGAGTAACTTTATATATTCATTCTGACCAGCCAAAATATGCCAATTTTCAGACTTCAATGTTGAAATTTGATTCCAAAATCCAAATGTTGAACTTTGGGGTCAAATTCTGAATTCGGAAAAATGTTGATACTTGTATGACATCTTTAAAATGTATGAAGGACTGCTTACGAGTTTCTGTTGGCGAGTAGTGATTGCAGCCGGGTGCAGCCAGGGAAAGACTCCCAGTTCCTGCACAGCCAGTAGATGTTACATCCTCTGAGGGCAGCTCAGGTGGTTCACCTGTGAAAGAGCCAATTGTGAGCAGGCAAGATGAGTGTGGCCTGGATGTGGCCTACTCCCACCTGGCTTCACTCAGGTCAGCTTCCAACGCATTTCAGTGGGCTGTGCCAGCACCTAGCAACAAATTGGTGATGGGCCTCCCACCCTAAGCATCATGGTATGGCCCTGTCTGAAGGTGAGTGCACAGGGCATGTTTAGGATCTTACTATGGAATTATTTGGTCACCATACTGGGGGCCAGGGAGAAATTTGTCTGCAGATGAATTGGGCCTCTCTGGAGGTTTTGCCTACCTCATAGCAACTGTCACAACTTGCTGGTGGATAAGGCATTGGTTTGGATCATTAGTCTAGGTAGAAGGGTTGGGCTGGAGCCCCTCCCTGTTTCATGGAATTGGGGTACCCCATTAAAGGGGTTTGGAGGGTGTTTCTGTTTGTAGGCTGAGACGGAGACTGATGGGCCATAGAACCTCCTTTCAAATGGTGTTCCTGGAGGGAGGACCCTGATTTGACGTACTTCATAATGTGAAGAGCCAGTGTGGTGTAGTGGTTAAGAGCGGTAGACTTGTAATCTGGGGAACTGGGTTCGATTCCTCGCTCCTCCACATGCAGCTGTTGGGTGACCTTGGACTAGTCACACTTCTCTGAAGTCTCTCAGCCCCACTCACCTCACAGAGTGTTTGTTGTGGGGGAGGAAGGGAAAGGAGAATGTTAGCCGTTTTGAGACTCCTTCGGGTAGTGATAAAGCGGGATATCAAATACAAACTTCTCTTCTTCTTCTTCTTCTTCTTCTTCTTCTTCTTCTTCTTCTTCTTCTTCTTCATAGGGTGATCCTTAACTCAGGATTGACCCTGAGAATAATCAGCCAGAAGATGGGATGATTGAATCCGGAAACACATCTAGTGCCTATGCCAAAGCCTACTAACATCTGTAATCAATAAAGTTTATTGCCCTGTGTTTATTACTCCTTCCCATGCCTCCCCCGCCCCACAACTGCAGGCTCACTGTGCCTGCAGTCCAAATTGTTTTGTGATTGTCAAAAGCATTTGCACTGGAGACTTGGATAAGGCTCCTGAGACTTATTGGTGTGAGAGCGAGACTCTGGCTCTGCCAGATGCTGGTGGCACGTGCCATCATTGTCACAGGTTTAAGAAGCAGCAGTGGAGTGGGAGAACAAAGGCCGGTTATGCAAATCTACATCTTGCATTGTAAGGTTTGAAAGTGTTGGAGTCGAAGCTTAGTTTTTATCTCCAGATCTTCTCGGGATAATTTAATGCAATGTTATGAATTGTAATTATGCCATCATTTTACATCTACCCATGATGAAAAGCGAGAGAAACAAGTTCTATACAAAGGAAAGAATCTAAGATATAACAAAAATGTATCTACCATTTCAGCATCTAAATGTGTACTGTTATAAGACATCTCCTTAGGCTCTAGTATTGATTCTCATTTCTCCTATAGAGTGTTGCCCATTTAAGCACATTATCAGATACTTAAAGAATAATTTATAAAGGCTTGAAGAGCATTTACTTTGTGCAGAGAGGCTAATAACATCATTAAGATGGGGAAATGTGTCAGAATGTAATAAATGCAAGTGCACAATGCAAGTCTTAATGCCTATTAGAATGAAAGCCAAACAGATTTCTATAACAATTTGACCCCCCCCCCACAAGTATAAAGCTCAACCAGTGCTTAATTAGCATTCCCGATTGCAGCTATGGTGAATCAATTAGGCAATTAAGCTCAGAGCTATCTCTAATATCACTCACATTTATATTAACAATAAAAATCCTATGTGTTGATGGAAGAAGACAGAAATAAATGGCTAGCTGACTAATAGCAAATGAAAGGGAGCAAAATACATGCTAAAGGAAAGGCATGATAATTAAGTGTCCTCAGGTGTCAACATCTTTATTATTTATGGATTTATCTAGGATACTTTAGATTTCTCTCACTTCTTACTTAAATGGTTTTTATTTCTGCTTTGTGTAAAAAATCCACCATTTTACATATTTTTGATATTATTAGACTGGACCAGACTGTTCTTCTGTTTGATATTTTCACTGTCATTATTATTCTTATACACTTTCCTCATGGACGTTGACTTACAGAAACACTAAGACACTAAAACCAAGTATAACAATGAAAACCTAAGGGCACAATTGTGCAGATAAAAGACAGGTCTTACAGTTCCTGCTCCACTGAAAGAGGCCACAGGCACAACAGAAAAGAACCTCAGGTGATGATCTCAAGGTTCAGGTTGGTTCATGTGGTGAGAGGTTGTCCTTGAAGTTTTGGAGTCCTTAGCCATACAAGGCTTTGTAAATCAAAACCAGCCCTTTTTAATTGAGAAACTTATCGGTAGTCAGTGCAGTAATGCCAGAATTGGTTTTCATGTTAGGGCCTAATTAGTGTTATATGTCCTGGTCAAGAATCTGGCTTTTAAATTCTGCACCAGCTGCAGTCTCCAAATTATCTTCAAAGGTAGCCCCACCTATAATGCATTGCATTTAAACTTTAGCAATCTCCTCAGCACACAAGTATGTAACCAACTGCCTCCTGTGATACCACTCTTCAGCCATCCATACTTACAATGAAGGATGAGCACCATATATTTCTCTTTTAAACCTGGTAGAAGCCAGCAGGGATGTGCATATCCTTCTAACTCACATTTGCTTCGCAGTTTTCCTCAAGACTCCAGTCAGGGGCAGCCCAAAGGCCAGATATTACTCCTAAACATGCACAAAAGCCAGGACTCTGTCATTGCTTTCAATGAATTCTCCACATGTTGTTACCAGGCAGAACTGAATTAGCAAAAGCAATTCAGCAGTTGCTACCAGTGGCAAAGTGGAACAAGGCACTTTGAAGCAGCATCTGGCACCGAAAGAACATAAGAGTCCTGTTGGATCAGGACAAGAACCCATCTCGTTCAGCCCTTCTCCCCTGGGGGTGCAGTTGAAGGGAAGCTTTGCCCTCTTCAGCAAAACACATAGTCATAGAGATATGTGGTGTAGATAACCAGGCAGAAAGGCCAAGGTGGAAAATCATGTCCACGCACAGCTTTCTAAAACAGTGCTTCAGATGGCCATCACAAAAGGTCTAGCACTGGGATCCAGGGTTTTAATGGAAGTAGAACAAGATTGCTCAGGAAGCTAAGAGGCAGCCTGTGCAGCTACTACCTCCCCTGCCAGGAACTGCCAGATTTGCAGCCACATGTGAAGTGCATTATGGTAGTTGATCTCAGATATTACAAAAGCATGAACCAAGATCTTCCCTATCCAAGTGTATATTACATAACATGCAAGGATAAATTAATGCAGAATTCCTTCCTAATGTGCTATTGGTGAGGGAGAGCTAAAAAAATAAATACAAATGAAATACTGTTGTGTGAGTCAGCCCAAAGCAAGGAATCCTGTCATTGCCATAATATTTCCTTGACTATAAAGTATCTGTCCAACAAGTGACAAAAGATTTCTCCTGGGCCATTATGACCATTGGGAAAACATTAGGTTTATGACTGAAATAATTAAAGGAACATTAATCCTGCAACAGGGACACAGTTCTGAGACCGGCGGGGGGGGGGGGGGGGATGATGCTTCACAGAAAAAGCCAGATTGGAACACTGTGATTTTTTAAAACTTCACTATTTTATGGACAATAAAGTAAAGTCATAAGAACTTTAGCAGAGTATATTTCATTTTAAATCTCTGGTCTTCAAATGCTGGCAAATTTCTTGCAATATAACTGATTTGCCAATATTCACTGGCGATTGAACATGGAGACTTGCTGACTGTTCCATGAATCAATTAAAGCATGCAAAGGAAACCATTGATTCAAGGCTTTCATTGATTTAATACTTCAGTTCAAAACCTATAGAACAGCCACTGAGAGAAAACCAATATAATGAAGAATTTTACAAGCCAGCAGGAGATCATGAGGTAATTCATTGTTCAATTCATTGTTGAAAACAGCCCATTATAAGGACAATGACTTAACATATGTACTTACCACACTGAAACCTACAGTTTTTGGGTGGGAGGGTGTTTCTCCTAGGAATGGGTGATTATCTAAAAATTAAGTGAGTCCCTCAAGCACTGTCTATAAATTGTGCAAGCCCCCTTAAGAAGATTTTTGAAGCATTCAACTGTATTTCCCAGAGATGCAATGGCTGTCCACACCTCCCTTTTTCCACTTTCCAGAGGAGAGGAACAGAACCTTACCTTGGGAAAGGAGATGTGCAGGTGCCAAACTGCTGTGGCAAAAGATGGGAGAGGCCCATCCACCTGTAACTGGTGGACTGAGTGTCTTTTGCCACAGGAGACCATGGCACTGGACATCATCATTCCCGATAGAAAAAATGCCCTCAGAATATCATTTCTTGATAGAGGACAAGACCACTGAGTCTCTCCTGTCTTAACTGAAAACACAGAGCCCATTGGCAAGCACCTTGAGGCATCAGAGTAGTGAAGTAATATCCATATCAACCTCTGATTTACCCAAGGGCCCACAGACTCCAAAGAGTCACCAGGTAGGTGACTGATGGTGCTGACAGAACCTCTTCTGCACACCTTTCAGGTGTGTGAGTGGTGAGAAGCAAAGACCACTTACAGCACTGGTGTGATGTTTGGATCAGGATACTGCAAGCCACTAACTGGGAGGAATGGTGGTACCTAATAGTCTACACTTTGGTAACAAGTATAGTCATGCTGAGCTTTCTGAAGAGCACTTAAACCAATTAAGAATGTTGCACGTCAGACATTACAATCACTGAAGCTGTGATCCACAGTTCTGCCCTTTTGCCGTCATGTGTTTTTAGTGCGGGGTTATAGCAACCATGAGCAGTACACAATGTGGTCCAGTGAAATTTGCTGTAACTTGCAGTTGTTGGCCTGGAGAACATCAAGAAGGTGTTGTTATCCCATATTTGAATAGAAGATGCAGTCAGAGCATCATTTGCCTTTTTATTATTTTATTTTATTCTGTATTCACTGCAAAAGATGTTCCAACTGCTGGGAAGAAAAGTTGTGGCATAATTTTAAAAGAAAAACATCTCTGAACACTTCCATTGTTCTAACTAGGTCAGTCTGACAGTTTGTGGCAGGACATAGAAGCTGAGATTATGTCTAAAGTGGCCCCATCTTCAGAGGTCAAGATGATGGTGACAGGGGAGAAAGACTTTTCCATGGTGCTAATACGGAATACCACCTTGGTGAGCTTTGCGTAATGTTTGCTTTAATAGCTTCTAGGTGCTAAGTTAAAACTATTTACCCAAGCATTAGCTACCCAATGCTTATTGTGTTCTAATAGTTTTTACTTTTGTTTATTGTAGTCAACATCTGGTTGTTTATATTGATTTATTGCAAATCTGGTTTTTTTCCCAATAAAGGAAAGCCACCTAGAAGAATTTTAGCAGAAAGCTGTGATACACATGTTTTCAATAAATAGCTAGGTAAATCAGGCATTATGTAGACCTCTGCCCTATTTAGGGCATAGCTGGCTGCCCTCTTTGAGGCAAGATTTGTGTAAAGGAACATTTCATAGAATCTAGGGCACTTCATGAATCAACTGGAGAAAGGCTTATGGAATTCTTGCTGAAGACACTGAAGGAAAACAACATTGACATAAGGACTGCTGCAGCCAAGTCTATGATTATGTTGCTTACCTGAATGGACCAAAACAAAACAAAGCAAAAAAAGACTCCTTACACTGAACTGACAAACTGCATTCATACCCTGTGGCAGGTCTTTGCCATGAAGCACAGTGCCTAGCAGACCAGCTGATGGACTTCAGGTTCTTGTAATCAATCATAGCGTGGTTGTTGTTGTTTAGTCATTTAGTCGTGTCCGACTCTTCGTGACCCCATGGACCAGAGCACGCCAGGCACTCCTGTCTTCCACTGCCTCCTGCAGTTTGGTCAGACTCACGCTGGTAGCTTCAAGAACACTATCCAACCATCTCGTCCTCTGTCGTCCCCTTCTCCTTGTGCCCTCCATCTTTCCCAACAGCTTCAGAATCTGTCCTTCCAGTGAGCACTCAGTGAGCATAGCGTGGTAGGACGTCCTATTCCATGTGAATATTGTAAGCAAAGCATACAACAGGCATTGTGACTGCTACTTCATGCATGGAGGAATGTGCATAGCGAAAGTGGTTTTCACAGCAAAAGATCTTGCAGAAGCCCTTGATGCTGATGCCGCTTTCAAGGACCCCACACCTAAGTGCTGCAAGAAGAGGCAGTTGAATATGAAGGTCAGGTAGGAATTCCTCTCTTTTGACAAGCATCTTTTATTTTACAATGTCCATTACAGTGGTACCTCTGGTTACGTACTTAATTTGTTCCGGAGGTCCGTTCTTAACCTGAAACTGTTCTTAACCTGAAGCACCACTTTAGCTAATGGGGCCTCCTGCTGCCGCCGCGCCGCCGGAACACGATTTCTGTTCTCATCCTGAAGCAAAGTTCTTAACCCGAGGTACTATTTCTGGGTTAGTGAAGTCTGTAACCTGAAGCGTATGTAACCTGAAGCGTATGTAACCCGAGGTACCACTGTAGTCTTATCTTCAAAAAAGAATATAGAAAAAATTATGAATTAAAAAAAAAGCATCCAGCTGACCTCTTACAGCTTACAACTTTATTTTATTACAGTGGACCCTCAGGTTATGTTGCCTTCGGGTAACATAACTTTTGGGTTGCAAACGCGACAAAGACTCTCCTCCTGCAAAAGAGGGGAGGGGTTGTGGGCGGGAGCCGATCTCCGCCTCAAGCAGGGGGCGTCAGCTCCCTGCCTCTCACTCACCTGGCTGGCGCACCACACCCACGGGCAAGCACCCAACCAGGTGCCTTGGAAGGGGCGTGGACGGCAGCTTAACTTGCTGTGGCGCCAGCCACACGGCCCACTTTCGCCGTATGCTATGGCCTTTTTTGGCACCTTGAGGGTTGGTGAGGTGGTAGCCAAAGTTATTGCAAGTGGTTCAACGCGCGGCCTCCTCTTGGAGGACGTGCAGTTGTCCGAAGCTAGCATGACGGTGCGGATACGTCAATCCAAAACTGATCAGGCCAGTAGGGGTTCCCTTGTTAAACTTACAGCTTCAGCGCAGCAGGGCCCATGCCCGGTCAAAGACACCAGACGGTACCTTTACCTCAGACCGCCCGGTCCTGGCCCGCTCCTGGTCCATGAGGACGGGTCACGTTTGTTGAGGCATCAATTCACAAGGGTACTCCACAAAGCTATTGATGCCTGTGGTTTATCTTCTGAGGATTACGCAGCTCACTCATTCAGGATCGGCGCCGCCACAACAGCTGCGCACTTGGGCCTGCCGGCAGATAAGATTAAAGAAATGGGCCGATGGAAATCCGATGCTTATAAAGGCTACATTCGTTAGCATCCGCTTTGCTGCATTACCCCTACTTACCCATCTTTCTCTCTCCTTTATCCTCAGCTGTCCTCAGAAAAAGTGTTTGGATCTGCGGCCACAGTATAGTTCATTGGGCCCGCGTACGGTCAGCAAGCTGCGGCCTCACCACTAATCTCGGGTTGCCATCTGGAGTACGAGTTTCCTGGTTTTCAAGGCGAGGCATGCTTTGGGAGGAGCTTATGCCATTGCTGAGAGGGAGAGTTGCTGCGTTTGGCCCCCCCTGACATCCTTATCCTTTAATTTGGGGAGAATGACCTTGTTAGCAGAAGAAGTGCAGACTTGTTGTGGAGCATAGAAAGAGATTTGGACGAGCCTGCTGCCTTGTGTCCCGGAACAACGGTGTTCTGGTCCTCCTTCCTGAAGAGAATTGTTTGGCGCGGTGCACAGAATAGTATGGCCATAAAAAAAAAATCCAGGAAACTCTTAAACCATGCAATAGCCCGCTGGGTACGCTTTATGAATGGCCAAGTCATTTCTCATGACCGTATCCGGATTGGCGATCAGGCCTTGTACCGGAATGATGGGGTTATCTCTTGACTCCCTACTTTAGCATTCCAATCCCCTATAATGAGAAGGACATCCTTCTTTGGTGTCATTTCTATAAGGTGTTGTAAGTCTTCATAGAATTGCTCAATTTCAGTTTCTTCAGCACCAATGGTTGGTGCATAAACTTGGATTACTGTGATGTTAAAAGGTCTGCCTTGGATTCGTATCGAGATCATTCTATCATTTTTGAGATTGCATCCCAGTACAGCTTTTACCACTCTTTTGTTGACTATGAGGGCCACTCCATTTCTTTTACGGGATTCTTGCCCACAGTAGTAGATGTGATGGTCAGCCGAACTGAATTCTCCCATTCCCGTCCATTTTAGTTCACTGATGCCCAGGATGTCAATATTTATTCTTGCCATCACATTTTTGACCACATCCAACTTACCCAGGTTCATGGTTCTTACATTCCAGGTTCCTATGCAATATTTTTCTTTACAGCATTGGACTTTGCTTTCGCTTCCAGGCATATCCGCAACTGAGCGTCCTTTCGGCTTTGGGCCAGCCGCTTCATCAGCTCTGAATCTACTTGTACTTGTCCTCTGCTGTTCCTCAGTAGCATATTGGACGCCTTCCGACCTGAGGGGCTCATCTTCCAGCGTCATAACTTTTATATGCCTGTTGTCTTTGTCCATGGAGTTTTCTTGGCAGGGATACTGGAGTGGCTTGCCGGTTCCTGCTCCAGGTGGATCACTTTTGGTCAAAACTCTCCACTATGACCTGTCCATCTTGGGTGGCCCTGCACGGCATAGCTCATAGCTTCTCTGAGTTATTCAAGCCCCTTCGCCACGGCAAGGCAGTGATCCATGAAGGGGAAACCCCACACATACATTAAGCAAAACAGAAACATTGCCTTCTGACCTCACCCCCACTCACCTTCCCCCCTCCACCTCTCCCCCCCTTTTCTTCCTAATGTAACCCTAATGTCTCAACAAACCTATGGAAAATGTAACTTGAAAAAAGAGACATTGTGCATACCTTTGTAAACCAAGAAAACTTTAATTAAAAAAATTTTTAAATTTTTTTTTACAGGGAAGGCCATGCAATCTTCATTGCTGTGTGAACACAAAATGGCAATTCTGTTTAAGATAAATACAGGCGTAGCAAAGCCTCAGAAACTAAAGGGATCCCCAGGAGGGGATGGAGCCTTGACAAATATTGCGGATTGGTAAGTTTGTCCAATTGGTGTCCCGCCTTTCCACTCAAAGGTGACTCTGACATCACAGGGGCATCTGTGAGGTCACAGCTAGTAAAGAGAATATTGAAGTAGTCATCTTCATCAAGCACAGCAGTCCCGAAGTTTTTATGTTCTGACTGGCATCAGTTATTGCACGTTAGTATGACGAAAGTCAACTTGATCTGTTTCTCTCCCCGGCACTCGATAAAGCTCACAGCCACTACCATCATCCTTGACATAACAGAAGAAGTCATATAATCCATGCTTTGGATGTTCCTCACGTTCCTTTTTTGAGCATGCTAATCACTCCACGCTGATTAAAATCAGTAACGCTTCCCACTCCGAAAAACAGAATACATCCTGTGCAGATTGAAATAGGCAATTGAAACAGTCAATTGACGATAAGGCAGTGTTAATTCAAGCCTCATTGCCCGAGTTATGTCATCATTGTCTACGGTTTTTGAACTATTTGATGTGCCTTCTGTTTAATCAATACCTGATGGAAAACCATAGTAAGTGTTTGTGAAGATTTCTTGGCTAAACTCCCATAAATCAGGGTAGATTAAATCTGAGGTTGCTTATGTCTAAGGTATTTATGAAACTTCACTGCTTGATCATGTGTGATTTCCACCACCCCCATATAATTTCAAGCCATCTGTAAACTGTCGACACTCGCTTAGTTTTCTCATGCCAGCCCTATGAAATTTTAATCAATTTAAAAAAGAAACGCACATGATTTCATGCTTAAGAAAAAGCAAAATGAATCTAGAATCACATCCACATTCAATGAACATGGCTTTACTCAAAGAATCCTGGGGATTGTAGTTTGTTAAGTGCACAGGAGAATTCTAGCTCCATGAAGGGTAAACTATGGTTCCCAATATTCTTTGGGGGACAAAGGACCGTAATTGATCTGCCTACTCCATAGCTATGAAGTGATGCACCTATTTCACTATAGTCAGCCATGGTCTGAAGACAATTGATGCAACCACTCCTTTTGAAACTAAGCATGTCCAGGTCTGGTCAGTGTCTGGGTTGGAGACGACATGAAAGACTGTTTATGCTGCATTGAGTACCATGGTGGAATAAAATGGAACAGGTCATCTCTTCCTTACATTTTCATTTCCAAGGAATTCAAGGTGCTATACATGGTTCTCTCTCCTCCCCATTTTCTTTCCACAACAACCAGTGAGGCAGGCTAGGGTAAGCGACAGTGACTGGTGAGCTTCATGTCTGAGTGGGAATTCAAACCTTGGTCTCCCAGGCCCCAGTCCTACACTCTAACCACTACACCACATTAACTGAATGTATTCAAGTTACATGGGGAAAACTTTGGAGAGAGGATTTAAAATTTACAGTGTGTTATACGTTGAAAGAAAACTATATGAAGATGATGTACCGTTGGTATTTAACTCCCAGTAAGTTAGCGAAAATATACAGGACTCATTCAAATGTCTGTTGGAAATGTAATGGAAAAGAGGGCACCTTTGATCATATGTGGTGGAATTGTAAAAAGATAAAGGAATTCTGGGAAATGATATATAATGATTTTTTTCTTAAAAAAAATATTTTTTTGTTAAAAGACCAGAAGCCTTTCTCTTAGGAATTGTAGGTGCAGATATACTGAATGTTCATGTACACTACTACAGCTGCAAGGATGCTGCTTGCCCAGAATTAGAAAGACAAGATGCCAACGAAGGCGGACTGGCAGATGAAATTGCTAGACTATGCAGAGATGGCAAGACTGACCGGGAAAATCAGAAATCAGGAAGATCAAAACTTCAATAGAGAACGGGAGAAATATAGATTGTATCTAAAAGAACACTGTAAGCCAGGCATAGGCAAACTCGGCCCTCCAGATGTTTTGGGACTACAATTCCCATCATCCCTGACCACTAGTCCTGTTAGCTAGGGATCAAGGGAGTTGTAGTCCAAAACATCTGGAGGGCCGAGTTTGACTATGCCTGCTGTAAGCATTTGAACTCTTTGGCAGGCGTTCAATAATTCCTGCAATGTTACAAAGACTTTGGATACAATGGAGAACTGTAATTCGGATGATTTATAATATACAGTTGACAAAGGTATTTAAAGAATCCATGGAGGGGAGGAGGGGAGTCCCAAGATTCAGAAGAATCTTGTTTTAATTCTAATATTTTCAAAAATGTTAATTGTGTTATTGATTTTGTAAAACTAAATAAATTTTATTTATTTATATTTAAAAAGAATTTACTCAAGTTGATGTACTAATCTGGACTAGGTATTCTGTGATTGGAAAGCCTCCTTCCATTCATTGAGGAGACTGAGGTCTTTGGTGAAGAAAGTGGTGGGGAGCCTTCAATACCTTTTCGTCATCCCACTTTAAATCTAGATGTACCATTGTGTTCCCCTTTTAAATAGCAGTCTAAATAGCCTTCCTTCCAGGTCCTCTGTGCTTCAATAGGGGCCTCAGAGGGAGGCTTATAATTGCAGCAGCTTATAAGTATTGCTTCTCTCTTGCAAGGTTATCCAGGTTACAGAGGTTTCAAAAGTGGCTTGATGCCAATAGTTCTTCCTGGACGTCATATGAATCTGGAATATCATCCAAAGGCAAGAAATAGAAACTGTTGTGTGTATCAGCTCTACCTCTCTTTTAAATCAGAACCAGTGAAGGCGGTGAAGGTCCTGTGTGAGTGTCTGGAGGCGGTTGGAGGATGGATGGCGGCTAACAGATTGAGGTTGAATCCTGACAAGACAGAAGTACTGTTTTTGGGGGACAGGAGGCGGGCAGGTGTGGGGGATTCCCTGGTCCTGAATGGGGTAACTGTGCCCCTGAAGGACCAGGTGCGCAGCCTGGGAGTCATTTTGGACTCACAGCTGTCCATGGAGGCACAGGTCAAATCTGTGTCCAGGGCAGCTGTTTACCAGCTCCATCTGGTACGTAGGCTGAGACCCTATCTGCCTGCAGACTGTCTCGCCAGAGTGGTGCATGCTCTGGTTACCTCCCGCTTGGACTACTGCAATGCGCTCTACGTGGGGCTACCTTTGAAGGGGACTCGGAAACTACAACTAATCCAGAATGCGGCAGCTAGACGTGACTGGGGGCGGCCGCCGAGACCATATAACACCGGTCTTGAAAGACCTACATTGGCTTCCAGTACGTTTCCGAGCACAATTCAAAGTGTTGGTGCTGACCTTTAAAGCCCTAAACGGCCTCGGTCCAGTATACCTGAAGGAGCGTCTCCACCCCCATCATTCTGCCCGGACGCTGAGGTCCAGCGCCGAGGGCCTTCTGGCGGTTCCCTCATTGCGAGAAGCAAAGTTACAGGGAACCAGGCAGAGGGCCTCCTTGGTGGTGGCGCCCGCCCTGTGGAACGCCCTTCCAGCAGATGTCAAAGCGATAAACAACTACCTGACATTCAGAAGACATCTTAAGGCAGCCCTGTTCAGGGAAGTTTTTAACGGGTGATATTTTATTGTATTTTTGGTTTCTATGGAAGCCGCCCAGAGTGACTGGGGAGGCCCAGCCGGATGTGCGGGGTATAAATAATAAAATAATTGTTGTTGTTGTTGTTGTTGTTGTTGTTGTTGTTGTTGTTGTTGTTGTTGTTGTTGTTGTATCAATTTCTCATCCATTTGAAGAAAAGAGCAGGAGAGGGTACATGTGCCAGGGGCAGGGCTCAGTGGCAAAGCTTTCCATGGACCTCTAGTTTAAATGGTGTGTGTGTGTGTGTGTGTGTGTGTGTGTGTGTGTGTGTGTGTGTGTCCCTTTAGGGTCTACTTAAAAGCTATCAGTCCTGCTTAAAAGTCATCAGAGATAGTCCTTGCTTGCTCTTGCTTGCTTATCCAATGTAGTGAGAATCAGAATGTGACTTTGAAATAAAACGGCTTGTCTACATTTCTGACAGCAGTCACCTAGGCCATTGAAGCTCAACATTGTTTCAAGGAAAAGTAACAGAAACTTGGTGTTTCTGACATTCTGAACACAATAGTAGGGGTGAGGGCATCAACATAGTTAAGGCAGACGGTTGAAACACATTCTTATTCTTATTTTGGACAGTCAAAATATTGCCTCTGGGCCAAAGTGATAACAGCCAAAGTGCAATGAAAAGCAAACTAGTTTGAAATCATAAGAATGGGATGGGAAGTGCAGCATAGAGAGCTTGGCTAAAAGACACAATACTGCTGCTCCTTGAACACAGTTTGCCCCTTCAAACAAGTACAGTGGTACCTCGGGTTAAGAACTTAATTCGTTCCAGAGGTCTGTTCTTAACCTGAAACTGTTTTTAGCCTGCTCTTATAGCTTATAGCTCTTGTTCACAAGTTACATTCAATGAGTCCCCAATCTGTGCACCTATGGACACCAGTAATTGAACTGTGCACTCGCACAGCTGTTCGCACGCAACTTTCAACAAGTGTACAGTCTGTGTACCTGTGTGTGCAACAGATGAGCTGTACTAATTAGCAAGTGCACATTACTTCACACAAGCACTTGAACATAGCTAGAAGCAGCTTATAGCTGTGTTCTGTATATGGTGTGAATAAACCCAAAGGAATTGGATTAGCCCAGTTTCATCAAGCTTCCTCAACTCCCCCACTGGTTTGTAAATGGAAGTTCTAGAAAATAAGGTAGCCACGGGTCTGCCCTGAATTTTAACATTACCTTCTGCATTGTAATTTGAAGCATCCTCTCTTCTTTTACCCAATCCGGCCTCAGTCCAGCAAATGGTACCAAAAATAAATAAATACTTGCTGGTCTTGGACACATCTGGAATCCCACTTGTTGGGAGAAGAGACTGGTGGCAGAAGAAGACAGAGAGAGAAAGAGAGAGGGTCAGAGAAAGTGTGTAACCTTGTTTCTCAGTTTTCAGGGGATTTAAAATATGGAAGAGAAATTCAAGCTGGCTCTGTCACCCCAATAGGAAAAAACACCACCAGCCTTATTTAAAGTAAAGTGTCCTCTTTTGCCAGAAGAGTTAATGTGAGCCATGCCTGCCACTTCCCCTTTCCGAAATCAAGCTGAAGCCTAGCTGCTGGGTCTCAGCTCAGCCCTTTGCCATCTCAGCAAGCTCATCCTGTGTAAATACGGTGATCTCAGTAAATAAATACTGAAGCACAGCTGGCATTGGCAAGATATCACAGCTAGGTTGCTGCAGGTTTCCTTTTGCCAGTGGGCGTTGCTAATTATTCTCAGAACAGAGGTACAGGCATATGCATGAAGTGAATGCTGGGGAAAGTCATCAGAGATTGTGCTCTTAAAACAAAAAACCTGTTTACTTGTATTCGTGCAAGGGCATCCAAAGCATGAAAGCAGCAGCTTCATGCAGTTCAGGAATGTCCTTACCAAAAAGGACATAACAAATCTCTGATTATAATTCACATGGCTTGTTTGCAGGTGCAAGGGGACCCAATGCAGTGATTCTCTGAAAAACATTAAGCAGGTGTGTTTGACTAAATACATATAAGATAGAGAAATACTTCTTCCTTCCTTCCTTCCTTCCTTCCTTCCTTCCTCCCTTCCTCCCTTCCTCCCTTCCTCCCTTCCTCCCTTCCTCCCTTCCTCCCTTCCTCCCTTCCTCGTTCCCTCTCTCACTCCATTTTTTCTGATGGCTAACTTAAGCAAATGCCTTTATACATAAGAACTTATTTCATTTGACTGCCATGTCCTGCTGAAAGCAGGCACTTTGCTGTGGCACTGTCAAACAAAACGAGAAGGTGCATTGGAAGTGACACCACTCTGGCTGAAAACAGTTATTTTTTTAATTGCTAGCAGCGGGGTGGATTTGATGACCACAGCATTTTGTGTCGTTGGCATTTGTGCCTGTTCATCGCATTGTTACTACCAGAATTTTACACTCAAAAGAATTCAAAATAGCTGCAGAACTCTGCATCAATCCAGATCTATCCTAAGGATGTCTATGGAAGAGCCTAACTTTGAGTGGTGATTTTGCCAAAGCTCATGGTTGTTCAGCTCAGGATATGAACTTTGATGACTCTTAATACATGCCTTTTAAAGGGTGTGTTACCCATCTCTGCTTTCATGATGAGTTGGTGAGGAATTCCTCCTTTTTCCAATTTCCACCCATCTAGCTCATTGATATGGCAAGACGATTCTTATCTTTTTATGGTCTGCAGAAATTTCTGTGATAATACCAGTTTCCCTTTCACATTGGTTAATCTGTAGAAGAGCCTTCCCAAATGCTATGCCCTCCAGATGTTGCTGGATTTCAACTCCCATTGTCATAGCTGGCACAGCCAAAGGTCAGGAATGATGGGAGTTGTAGTCCTATCTGGAGGGCACCACCTTGGGGAAGGTTGCAGTAGCGCAAGGGTCACCAATATGGCACCCATGAACACACTTGCCCCCTCAAAGGCGCCCACAAGGTCAATTCCCTTGAAATTAGTCTTGGAAGAAGGATTCTATTGTATAGCTTGCAGTGCTTGTTTGGGGGGGGGGGCAGGGGTGTGTGGTGCCCATGACAGGTTTTTTTCCTGACTTGCAAATGTTTCTGTGAGACCAAGAAGGTTGGCCACCCATGAGGGTTGGATGAAAACGTGTTTGTAAAAGTAAACAGCAGTGAAACTAATAAATAACAGCATAAACTATAAGGTTGATTGATCAAATCAATAGAGTTGTGTGGCCTAAATTAACAGGGTGTGTTTTTTTCTTTGTAGCTTCCCATATCCTGTTGTTGAAAACCACAGTCCTCCAGTCTCCATCACCCCTGTGATTGTTACAAATGAAGTGTTAACTAACAAAGGCTGTACTATTGAGAGTAGGAAAGAAATCCCACGGGCTGTGGATGTGTATGGAGCAGTTCATTAGTGCCTGTTCTTCACAGATAAATCACAAACCACAGTTTTGGTTCCTATGCTTCTTTGCGACTCTCAAATTAGACAAGTAGTGATGGCACTCTGCTTTTCAGATTCCAGCTGGGACAGGGGCATCATTATTTGCTCACACACTGTCCCCTTGAACAAGGTCACAAACTAGCAGGGGAGTTGGCAAGCAAATTTAGTGTTCGTGGCACGAGACAGTAAAGATAGTTTAAATTAGGAGCAACAAGGAAAGAATCCATGAAAGTATCAGGAGAGTCGTTAATTAGAAGAATGAAAGTATCCTTTAGGAAAAAAATGCAAAATTGAAAAGATAAGATAGATCATGGGATGAGAACAAAAAAAACCCCAACAACAACTGAAAATACTCCTTCACTGTACGTCCAAGGATGTGTTGATATGCGATTCTATTTTTGTTGTAGAAATAAAACTAGGGCTGTGCTGAATGTTCACTGTATGATTTTTCAGGTCAAAATAATGCTTTTGCCCCTGAAATTCTCTCTTTTACTTTTTCTTTTATCTTTCTTGTGGCTGTTTACAACCATTGCTTCCTCTCTCTGAGCTGCTGCTTTACCACCATCATATCCCACCCCCTCATTTTCCTGGTGTTATCCTACTCAGTCAGGGATCATGTATTAAACATGATAATGCCATGGAACTATGTGGTGACATAGTTATTTATGAGAATGGCAGAGTAATCCCAATAGGAGGCTGAGAAGGTACAGAGCAGCAGATCTTCTGCCACATTCGGCTCCTCCTGGCCAGAGCAGAAAGTGCCTTTGGTCTGTCTGTCTGTCTGTCTGTCTATTGACTGTCTGTATCTCCTGCCTCTCTCCTATTTTGGCCACACCAGTTCCATGCTGGCATAGCGGAAGGCCTGAGGATCAACCCCTTTGGAGAATCCACAGGGCTTGGATTCAGTAGGTCTAAAACTGCTTGCCCTCCATCCAAAATGCCCTGTGTTGGGGCTTTTCCATTGGCTAATGGCTCCTTCAGCCACTTGGATGGAGCTGGGGCGTACAGTACAGCATTCCCCAACAGCAGGACTCCTCTCTGACAAGGGAGACTGAGGGCAACACTTTCTACATTACATATTCCTCACTCCAAATAGACTGAGGGCAACACTTTCTACATTACATATTCCTCACTCCAAATAGGCAAACACTTTCTCCCCTCTTCATATAATCCCTGAAAAATTGTCCAAAAAAAAGTGGTGTTCTTCAACAGTACTGAACATTTTCAAGAACAGCGCTCATTTTGACTCAGTCCTAAGTCATATTGCACCTATTTTTTAAAAAAAAAAAGTTTAAAAGTATATACTTAAAAAATGACCAGTTCAGATAATAATAGCTGGTTTCCTTCTTGAGTGATAGGAAGATTCAGGGCAGCCTTTTCACAGTTTTCTTGTAGAGATAGAATACAGAGGACTTGCAATTTGTCCTTATGCATGTTTTATTTGGATGAGAAATCCACTGAGTTCAGGATTGCACTCTTATTGTGTCGCTTCTGTTTTATTTAGAAATGTGCAAGTTGAGCAGGTACATAATCCACGCTAACCTTTAAAACATCATCAGCCCCCAGAAACACCTGTTCTCTCATTGCTTCCCCAGGCTGTTTTGTATCATATATGAATCATGACCCATCTGTTCTTACCTTCCCTTTAGCCCATCAATCTTGAAAGACACTTTGGGCTAATGACATTTGATGTACTTATGCCATACTGTTTGCTGTACATGATCATCTTCTCCTTCACACCCTACATCTCTCATGAACCTGAATTTGGGCACTGGATTCTTGCAGAATTCCCCGTTTCTGAATTGGATTCTGTTCATTAAACCATATCAGCGGCATCCTCACTGAACTGCAGCAGAAATATTGCCAGGAGCAGGATATTTTTAACAGCACTTTGGTAAGTGAAAACATTCCTGATACAATGGGTCACTTAACTTATCCCACTTAATGAAAGCAATTTCTCCAGCATCAAACCACTATATGCACTTGCCTGGCAGTATGAAACAGTGCTGTAGTTGGGGCGGTAAGCATACTATTGACCACAACACTAACAAAGATACTAGCAAAGGGCCAGGACAATTTTTGTGAAGCTGTTATAGTGTCTGACCTATCAGATTAAGTGTTTCACTGAGACATCAAAGGTATGTTTCATATCATCAAATGCACTAGCAGTCAAATGATTACCTGTAGCTTCATCTACTGATCTTAAGCTTATGTTTGTATGGGTATAATGCTAAATCAAAGGAAGACCAGTTTAGGAGTGGTTGTAACATAAATCTCATATTCCCTACTTTGCTTACCAAAATTCTACAGTTGAATGACCCAATTAACTATACTGAAACTGTAGTTTCATTCTGATTTCAACGTAATTAGCTATTTCCTCACTCCTGTCATCTCTGCATGTAGTAAATTTGTGAGCCAGCTGCCTCCAGATCTCTTCTGCTTCGTTTAATTGTGGGTGAGATACCATAAACCTCCTGCAGATGTTCAAAATTCTGAAGCACATCAGGTGGTGTTAAAATGAGATGTACCAAGATGTTGAATTTCTCATAATGTGTTATAGACATTGCTCAATTAGGAGACAGGCAAGACTTTCCAAAACTGTCTTTTGAAGGGAAGACATGTAGCAGAAGATGACAGATCAGAAGAACAGAGTTTGAGTTCCAAAGAGTTGAATGGATTGTTTTGTGGCAATGTTAAGGTGTTCTGGGAGCCAGTCTTGCTGATAACCAACAAATATTGCAACCCAAACTTCATTTGTGCTAGGCTGGCTTGCTGTACTCTGGCAGCTTCCAACACAGAGCTCCTATTCCTCTCACTTAAAATGCAGGTGGATAGAAACACTACCTGCAGGATCCTTGGGGGGCAGCAGCTCACAAAACCTCCAAAATAGGACATTCTGAAGGGGAGAGGAACCCACTGGATCCTGAACAGGCCGCTGAGGAAATCAGTCTGGAGTAGTCCACACTTGTACATATTTGAATTTGTATAGGAGGAGCAAATTTGGTCCCTTTTGTTCATGCTGCTGAGCATCTCATAAATGCAAAATGTCAGACATAGCAAAGCTTCCAATCAGAGAATAACTCTGTCAGGGCTCTTCTTTCACTCCTAGTCACAGTGCTTTGGGGAGTGATACAAAGAAACATATTTCCCTGCCTTCAGTGTTCTTTGCTAGTCATACTTCTTAGCAGCAGCAACACCTAAACAGTTTGTGCTGCTGGTGATTGTTCCGCACAGCTGTGCATTCCTGACTTCTGTTCCTTGACCCTTCCTTATTTCAGATTTATCATTTCCTAAAATTCACTCTAATCCCATGCATCCTAATTTTTTTTCTTTATTCACCCAATTGTTTGTGTCTGCTTTGAATTTGTTGTGTGCAGCTCCTGCCTCTGCTGCTAATGCATTAGAACACTATTGTTGTTTTTAATTCATATTTTCCTTACCTCTGTATGAAATTCGGCAGTCAGTATCAGTATCCCAGGGGCATTAAACTCCAAAACAACTCAGTAGTTTCATCTCTCTCTCTCTCTCTCTCTCTCACACACACACACACACAATCTTTTGACATACTACATTATGACACCACACAGAGGAATGTTCTGAATCCATCAACAAATTAAGTCTTCTGCTTTTGTTTATTATTGGCCCCTGTCTCTCTTAACTGTATGGGTTTTATGGAGCATGAGAAGTGGCTTCATTGTATGGAACAAAAATTGCCAATCTATAAAAAGGCTTAGGCTTTAAATCTGTTCCAGTATATTTCTATCTGTAGGACCTGGCTGCTTGCCCCCCTCAAAAGAAATGCCTGAGAAATCATGACAACATGGTGTTAGATTTAATGAAAAAAAGTGGTAGAAAAATAATTGGCCGAGGTTGGTTTTACAAATCAATGGAAATGAATAGGGTGTAAAACAATCTCTTAAACAGCATTGCAGGGTGGCAGAGCACTTAACTTGGAGTGCAAAGTGGTTTAACTTAATCTGACAATACAGTTTCACAGAAGAATAAATGTAGAATTGGGTTAAAGGGTCAAACACAGTCACTTGATGCAGTTTCACAATGTAATTAATTCAGAATAAGATGTATGGATGAAAATGCAAGCCAGTTGTCTTCAATGTATATGTGCGGTGCTCAGTTTAACTTTAGGTGATAACAGGCTAAGCTTGCGTAATGCCCGTAAAGATCAGAACGGTTCAGTCTTCAATACAAGATCTAAATCCAAGCAAAGTTTACTTTTCCCCTGAAATAATTGCAGGTGGGGAGAAGGGGAGATGGTGCAATAATGAATGGATTGGGTCAGTAATAGGTGCTGACAGCCTCAAAGGCAGGTTAGGAGGGCAGCAGTACAAGCAAGGACATGATCCAGCCATATCTGTAATTTTGCTTTCCTGTGTATATTACCTTCACTGCATTGGGGCAGATGGGAGTTTTGTAAGTGAGTGAATCTGTACGGGGAAGTGATAGTTTGAACTGAATTGACAGACATTAATGAATAATGGTCAATCAGCCGGGTTGTGGTGGCACACATTGTATTTTAATCAATTCTGAAGTCTGGCACAGGATGGTCATGGCTGTGTAACATATTGAGAACATTTTTCAATGTAATAAAATAACAAATGGAAGCATTTGTAGTAGCATGAGTGCTTTCCCAACCCTCCTCATTGGATTTCCCCCACAGATGTCACTCTTGTAAATGATGAGTTTGGTCTTTCCCAGCCATCAATTGAATGTCAAAATGCATTTTTATCATCACTACCATGTTCTGTGCTGGAAGGGAGTATGCCTGCCTATCGGACTTTTGACTCAAAGCACTGCTTGTGATAGGATGCTTTAACATGCCTTTGACTGAAATCTGTTTTGTCCTAGCCCTCTAGTGACTTAGCTCTCCCAGCCAGATCCTGACAACCCAAAACACACACACACCCACACACACACACACACACCGGCTTGATAAAAATGGATTTAGCCTTGCCACATTTACAACAAAACACCATTTTGTTTCCCTTGCTGGGCTTAATTACTTTACAGAGATCATGATAAGTTTGTTCCACTGGTTGCTTCGGGGAAGTGGAACTGTAAAGAAACCCTCGCACATTTGTTTTTCAATAAACCTTTAATCATACACTTAAGGCTATACAATCAGTTACTGCTTTGCCAAGGTGTGTGTGTGTTTTCATGTTGCGTGTGTGTGTGGCCATCAGCCTAAGGCATCAAGGCTGGAATTTCAGTGATAGTAAGCAGAAATTGAGAGGGATGAAGCCTTGTTGAAGGGAAGCAATGCTGTAATTAGGAATTCTCACAGTTTCTGCAAAGAAAAGCATGTGTTTCTGACATTTATTTAGGCTGCATCCATAACTCCATATACCTGAGAGTTAGCAGTGCATTCAATAGGAATTCCTTCTGACAAGGCATAGTAATATTGCACTGCTAGATATTTTAATATGTATTTTAAATGATAGGACCCTTTCAATTCTATTCCCGGGTTGGGTGAAATCTGAACTGACCCTATCATTAGGCTAGTGATGCAACCCACATGGCAGAATTTGGGTTAGCAAACTTCTAAATAGTCAATTTAATGTAATATCTTCCCTGCCATGCCAGCAGGACATCGTTTTTATTTTGGAGTGCCATTCCAGATAACAGGCAACCATTTACCACATGATAATTTATCACAGCATGCATATTGCTACTTGATAAGCCATCTGCATCTCTTTTCAGAAATCTGGGGAAGCAACAGAGTGGTGAAATTCTCCTCACCACTCTGCAGTGTGAGGCAGTGTGAGACAACCAGCTTCTTAACTGGTTAAAAGCAAACCATTGTGAGTTGCCAGTCGTGAAGTAGCCAGCTGTACTTTCCCCTTCCTTTACTTTTCACTCGTGGAGGTTGGTTAGGTTATAACTGTGGTGCTTCCAGTCTGCCAGTATTTTGCAGGCAGGGTTCAAGTGCACGCTGGGAAATTTAGGTTTGCACAGTTAAAGTGGATTAAAATGTTCTGCCACCTTAGCACAACAAACCACGTTTCAAAAAAAACAAACTTTCTGCAGTTAGGATAGTGATGGGGAACAGAATTGAAAAGTGTAGGATGAAACAATGGTGAATGAGAAGACATATAAACATACTGCAAGCAAATCTGGATGACTCCAGCATGAATTCTCATTGCCGGTTTTTCTCCCTACAAGCAAATCATAATGAATGCTGAATAAAGTCTGGATATTATATAACCTCAGCATAATTTGTGCAAGCAAATCAAGATGAATGCTCATTAAACATAAATTCTGGAGGAGCCCTCCTTTTGTAGACGAACAGCATTTTAATTTTGTCATACAGTATGATGTAAATTATTTCGGGCTGCAGGTTATTTATTTTTTTTATTTTTTTTTAATTAATTTTTTATTGCTTTTTTTCCAAGGTCAGAAAAGATCGTCAACAACACAACAAAAGCGTTTTTACAGAAAAAAGAAGAAATTATAAAAGAAAGTTCACTTTTCCAGATCTATTTTCATAGTCAACTGGACTTCCCCAGATCTTCCATCCCCTGCTTTCTTTACAATAGAAATAAACAGCAAATTGATACCTTATTTTATGTGTTTTTGTACTTTCATTTAGTTATATAATCTGTAATTTATACTTTTCAAAATCATAATTTAATTTCCATCATTTATAAATCTCAATGCTGAAGCATGTTTTTCCCAGAGACTTAGCAAATTCTCAACATTCATATAACTTATAATGTTTTTGTAAATAGTCCTTAAATTTTTTCCAATCCTCTTCCACTGCCTCTTCTCCCAGATCTCGGATTCTGCCGGTCATTTCGGCTAATTCCATGTAGTCCATCAGCTGCGAATGCCACTCTTCCAGCGTGGGCAACTCCTGTGCCTTCCAATGTTTAGCTATAAGGATTCTTGCTGCTGTAGTAGCATATAAAAAGAAAGTTCTATCTTTCTTTGACACTCTCTGGCCCACAATGCCCAGGAGGAAGGCCTCTGGTTTCTTATGGAAGGTGTACTTAAACACCTTTTTCAACTCATTATAAATCATTTCCCAAAAAACCTTCACCCTCGGGCATGTCCACCAGAGGTGAAAGAATGTTCCTTCAGCCTCCTTACATTTCCAACATTTATTGTCAGACAGATGGTATATCTTTGCAAGTTTGACTGGGGTCATGTACCACCTGTATACCATTTTCATAATGTTTTCTTTTAAGGCACTACATGCCGTGAATTTCATACCGGTGGTCCATAAACTTTCCCAGTCTTCAGACATAATGTTGTACCCAATGTCCTGTGCCCATTTTATCATAGCTGATTTAACTGTCTCATCTTGAGTATTCCATTTAAGCAACAAGTTATACATTCTTGAAAGCACTTTCGTCTTAGGTTCAAGTAGTTCTGTCTCTAGTTTTGATTTTTCCACCTGGAAACCAATTTTTTTATCCTTTTTAAACACCTCTAGAATTTGGGCATAATGAAACCAGTCTCGCACCTTTCCCTTCAATTTTTCAAAGCTCTGCAACCTCCAAGTATCACCATCTCTTTCTATTAATTCACAGTATTTTGCCCAGCCACTCTCCATATTACGTAGTTTAATGGCTTTAGCCTCCGTCGGTGATAACCACCTCGGGGTCTTATTTTCAAGTAAGTCCTTATATTTAGTCCAGACAATAAATAGAGCTTTCCTGACAATATGGCTTTTAAACAGTTTATGAAACTTTACCTTGTCGTACCACAAATATGCATGCCACCCAAAAGCATTGCTATGCCCTTCCAGATCTAGGACATCAGTGTTTTCTAACAGAAACCAATCCTTCATCCAGCAGAAGGATGCAGCTTCGTAGTACAATCTTAAGTCCGGCAGGGCAAATCCCCCTCTTTCCTTCGCATCTGTTAGTATCTTAAATTTTATTCGGGGCTTTTTGCCCTGCCAGACAAACTTCGTGATGTCCTTCTGCCACTTTCCAAAACACTCCACCCTGTCCACGATCTGGAGGGTTTGAAACAAAAATAACATTCTTGGCAGTACATTCATTTTAACTGCAGCAATCCTTCCCAACAAGGAAAGTTTCAATCTTGACCAAATTTCTAAGTCCCTTTTAATTTCAGACCAACATTTTTCATAGTTGTCTTTGAACAAATTCAAGTTTCTCCCGGTCAAGTTAACCCCTAGGTATTTCACTTTTGTTACCACATTTAATTCTGTTTCCTTCTGGAACCCCTCTATTTCTGAAGGTGTCATATTTTTTGCCAAAACCTTAGTTTTTTGTTTGTTCAACTTAAATCCCGCTACCCGACCAAATTCAGAGATTAGCTCTAAAGCTCTTTTTGTACTAGTTACTGGCTCCTGTACTGTCAAAACCAAATCGTCTGCAAAGGCCTTCAATTTATATTGTTTTTCTCCGACCTGTATTCCTTCCACCTGCTGGTCCTTCCTAATCAAGTTCAGCAACACCTCCAGGACAGAAATAAATAACAAGGGTGATAGGGGGCATCCCTGTCGTGTTCCTTTTTCAATTTTAAACTCCTCTGTCACCACATTGTTTACTATCAGTTTAGCTTTTTGTTCTGAATAAATTGCTTCAATACCATTTTGGAACGCCCTTCCCACACCCATCCCTTCCAAGTTTTTCTTCATAAATTTCCAAGATATGTTATCAAAGGCCTTCTCTGCATCTATAAAGATCAAAACTGCTTTTGTGTTTAAATTTGTCTGTAATAACTCCAAAACGTCAATAATATTCCTGGTGTTGTCAGACAAATGCCTGCCAGGGAGAAAGCCTGCTTGGTCTTTATGTATTACTTCGTTTAAAACTTTTTTCAATCTATTTGCCAAAATATCAGCAAAAATTTTATAATCCACGTTTAGGAGTGAGATGGGACGGTAGTTCTTAAGTTGAGTCTTTTCAGATTCCAATTTTGGTATCAAAGTGATGAATGTCTCTTTCCACGATTCTGGTGCCCCCTTCCCTTCCATAATTTGATTACATACCTCCATTAGTGGCTGGACCAAATATTCCTTCAGTGTCTTATAATATTTGGAGGTAAGTCCATCTGGACCTGGGGATTTGCCTAATTGCATGTTCTGAATGGCACTTTCAATTTCCTGTTGTGTTATTTTGTAGTTCAGGGCTGTTTGTTTATCTTGTGTTAGTTTTTGCAGGCCATAACTTTTTAAAAATTGGTTTATCTCGGTCTCTGCTTGGTGTCCTTGGGTAAACAATTTTTTGAAGTATCTCTGGAAGCACTTTCTAATTTCTTCTGGTTTCTGAATACATTCTCCTTCCACCTCAAGATTGGTAACAAAGTTCAATTTTTGTCTCTTTTTCAACTGCCAGGCCAGCAGTTTCCCACATTTATTTGCCGTTTCAAATGATTTTTGCTTCATCTGTTTAATTTTCCATTCAACTTCTTGATTTATCAGTTTCGCATATTGTGCTTGATGGAATTTTATTTCTCTTAAAACCTCTTTTGATTTTGGATTTAATCTCAACTTTTTCTCTCCGTCTCTTATCCTCTCCAAGATCTTGTCCTTTTTACCGTTCTGGAGTTTTTTCTTGATAGAGTTCTGTTGTATCAGAAATCCTCTCATAACAGCTTTACTCGCGTCCCAGATTATTTTCTTTTCCACCGAGGTATTCAAATTTATTTCAAAGTAGTCTTTCAGCGTTTTTTGGGCCTGCTTTACAATCTCCTGATCTCTGAATAAATAGTCATTCATTCTCCATCTGAAGGATCCAGTTGGTGTAAGTCTCAAGTCCATTTTCAAGGCGTTATGGTCGGAGCAGGTTTTAGGACAAATCTCTATTTTTTTTGCCTTAGGTGCCAGTCCTCTAGATAACCAGATTTGGTCGATTCTTGTCCAAGATAGGTGGGCTTCAGAAAAGAATGTTCCCTCTTTACCTAAAGGGTTCTTTGTTCTCCAAATATCAATCAAGTCCATATTGTCTGTAAGTTCAAAAAAAGTCTTTGGAAGTCTGCCATCATTGGTCAAGTTTTGGTTTTGTGACTTATCCATGTAAGTGGAGACAACCCCATTCATGTCTCCCATCAAGATGATGTTAGAATAGTCAATATGGTCCAGCATTATCTCATGCAGCTTCTTATAGAATTCCGATTTCCCGTCATTTGGTGCATAGATTCCTACTATCAAAAATTTTTCTCCTTGTGCTTGTATTTCAATTGCCAAAATTCTTCCAAATTCATCTTTAAACACCAACTTTGGTGCTAGGCTCTCTTTTGCATATATCACTACTCCTCTTTTTTTAACCTTGTCTGATGAAATAAATTCTTGGCCTAGTCTCTTGTTAATTAACACTCTCCTGTGGAGCCTAGTCACATGCGTTTCTTGAAGGCAAATGACATCTAATTGTTCTTTTCTCAATATGTGAAAAATCTTTTTCCTTTTTTCGGGAGAATTTGCGCCATGAATGTTCCAACTAAGAAGCTGTAGAGACATCCTGGATCAGTTTATTAGCCAGTGGGGGTGTCTCCTTTATCGTCTTTGACTGGAGGTGGAACCGGGTTAAGGCCAAACGAAGGAGGTGGCCAGGCTCCTACTGTTCCTTTCCGGAGGTCCTCCCCGTGGTCGTTTAGGAACTTTTCTTGCTCTTCTGCTGTTCTTATTCTTACCTTCTTCCCTTTCAAAGTAAAAGATAGTCCTTGAGGGAATTCCCACCTGTAGGAGATTGTGTTGTTTCTCAGTAAGCTTGCCAAATCTTTGTAGGTAGTTCTTAAGTCCAACAACTGCTTTGGTATGTCTCTGAAGATTTCTGCTGTCTTTCCCTGAATTACCAATGAATTTTTAAAATGTAGGCCGAGTATATTATCTTTTTCCTGCTTAGATCTCAAAATGATCAAGCAGTCTCTTGGTTTGTCCTTCTTGGCCACTCTTCCCAATCTAAAAGCGGTAACAATTTTAAAGTCCTTCTCTTCTGCCAAACCCCAGAACTTGGATATTTCTGTTGTCAAAAAGCCGATCAAGTCTTCTTTTTCTGATTCTGGGATATTTCTCAACCTAAGATTGCTTTCCCTGTTTTTCAGTTCAGCCATAGACAGGTACGCTTGCTGTTCATTGACCTGTCTGCTCAGTGGTCTTACTTCCCCTCTTAATTCCTCAATCCTCTCTTTATTTTGGTCTGCTTTAGTATTTGCTTCCTGAGCTAATTTTTGATTTTCTGTTGTAATCTTTTCGATTTTGCCTACTGCCTGTGTATTTTGAGCGACTTGATCTGTCAGTTTATTAATTGTAGCTGTCACCTTATCAAATTTAGCCGCTTGTTCCTCAAATTTAGCTGCTTGTTCATCAGCTTTCTTATTTAATGCTGCCAGCTGATCCAATATTTCTTTAGAAACAGGGTCTAGCCCTCCTGCGGCCATATCCCCAAAAGCTGGCTGCTGGAATTGTCCTTCTTGCAGACCTGTCACAATAGGAACAGATGATCTGCGTGGCTGCACAGGCAAAGTTGATTGCAAAAGTTCAGTTTGTTTTGCTTTCTTAGCAGCCCTTGTTTTTCCTGCACCACTCATTCCACAGCTGTCTAGGCGTCAAGGTCAAATTGTAAATCCCATGGGAAAGACAATCCAAAAAAAGTAAACATCCAGACATAAAAATTCCCAATCAAACAGCAGTTCTCAGAGACTAATAAATCCACAATCCAGCAGGGGGAGCTCCCCAGAGATTAGGGAGAAGGATAGAAAATTTCCACCATTAAGTTCCCACAAGTAAAAAAAAATAGGTAAAATCCAGAACAGGGGGGAGCCCTCCAAATTCAATTTTAACTGCAGAGAATAAAAGTTCTTTGCAAAGGTGCATGCAACAGTTCCTTTTTTGCAACTTACAAAGTAGCCCAAAGTAACTTTTTGTATTGTTATATATAGTTACCGCAGTCCGCTGTTACTTTGTATCCAGACAGTCCGAGAGCAGGGTTTCATAACTTTGTAATCCACAGAATGATAGAGAGAGGAATCACAGTCTTAATCCACTTATAAAGCTGTTATAATTTTTCTTTAACTTTTAAGCAATCGAATCCGAATTTGCAGAGTATATTCCAACTTCTTTTGAGCTCCTTTTAACGCTTCCGCTTTAAAGAGTCTTTGCTCGATACTTTAAACAGAGCCGGAAGACTGACTTCCTTTTTAGCGTCTCCCGCTTTCAGCCGAAATTCGCCAAATTAGGTTCAAATAAAGCCTCAAATTTCTTACTCACGAGTCTGTTGTTTCAATTCAGTTGTTCAAAGAAAGAAAGGTCAGCGCTGGTCAGCAGCAGCCGCGCGGCTTCACTTCCGCGGAAAGAGCGATGGATTCACAGCACCGCTACCCCCTCCACGTTCCGAAACCCCTTACGGGGTCTCTTCTGCGTTTCCGAGGTCGCTCCTGGTGCCCGCCGAACCCCACGGCCACGGGCTCACTCTACCCGTGGTTTTTCTAAATGGGTCGTCGCTGTGCCGCAGCGCACGACCCTTTTCCGCGGAGCGCCTCTTCAGCAGCTGAAGAGGACCGCCATTGCTGAACGCGCCGCCTCCGGAAGTCCGGGCTGCAGGTTATTTATTTAAAATGTATTTTCTTACATTTTTCTTACCTTTCATTCATTATGGAACCCAAAGTGGCACACATATTATAGGTTCTGGGTGCCAGAGTTTGTGTGTGCAAGTCACCCCTAATTCTAGGATTTAATAAAAGTTAGAATTAATCACTAGGGACGCGGGTGGCGCTGTGGGTTAAAGCCTCAGCACCTAGGACTTGCCGATTGAAAGGTTGGCGGTTCGAATCCCTGCGGCGGGGTGCTCTCCCGTCGCTCGGTCCCAGCGCCTGCCAACCTAGCAGTTCGAAAGCACCCTCGGGTGCAAGTAGATAAATAGGGACCGCTTACTAGCGGGAAGGTAAAAGGCGTTCCGTGTGCTGCGCTGGCTCGCCAGATGCAGCTTGTCACGCTGGCCACATGACACGGAAGTGTCTGCGGACAGCGCTGGCTCCCGGCCTCTTGAGTGAGATGGGCACACAACCCTAGAGTCTGTCAAGACTGGCCCGTACGGGCAGGGGTACCTTTACCTTTAGAATTAATCAAGGTGTGACTAAACTGTGCCAAACACAGAAAGAGGGCAGATTTCTCTGTCTTTAAACCCATGCTTGCTGTGTCTATGGGAAAAGTAAGGGATCTTCCACATGGGGTTTGATGCTGAGATTATCCTCCAACCAGACTCAGGTTGCATATATGTGTAAATAAACCATATATCATAAAAACACCACAGTCTCCTCCATGCCTCATTATCCAAAAGGAAACATATACCCTGGGTAAGTGCCTGGAATCTTACACAGCTTGTGGAGATTGGGGTGGTATGTAACAATATGCTTCTAAGGTAGTTGCCCATCCAAGAACAAACCAGAGCCACACCTGCTTAGCTTTTGCGGGGTTTAAGCCTTACCTGCCTTCAGACCATACTCTGGGATTAATGATATGAATCACTTCCTTTTCCATTGGGCTTCATGGGAAATGTTCAAAGTCTGCCTCATTTAAAAGCAAAAATGGCATTCAGAACTCTCAGCCCAAATCCTAGGAAAGAATAGTTTATTCAAAGCAATATATACCATGCTGACATTCATAACACTGGATATTCTCTGTCACAAATGATTAATCAAGTAATCCACATAAACCCAGTGAATTAGAAATGCTTTTCTTCAGGTCAACCAAGCCACAGTCTCAAATAAATAGACTGGCAAGGACGTTGATTAAAGACTTGTTACAAATATAAAAAGTACAACAGAAAATGGCTTGTTTCTGATTTTGTTTGTTAGTAAATGGTTGAATTTGTTTTCCAGCTAAGGCTATCACCTTACAGCATTTGTTTTATGTACGGTAATAAGAAGAATGCAATAATAAAAAGGCTTTGGTGAAAGCACCATATTTCCTTTATGTTTATAATCAAATTGCCACGCAGAAATGAAAGTATGAATCAGTCATGCTACTTGCAAAATTCGGGATTGTTTTGGGAGCTCCTGCTCAGATAAAACATCTTAGGATGAAGGACAGAAGTCCAAAAACTTCTGAGAAGATGATTCTTCATCTGGAATGTATATCAAATGAAGTTAAATGTGTGATGTAAAGCAGAAGAACAGAACCATCTTAAACTGAATGCATATTTTAGCCCATGTAGAGTTTAGCATTTGAATTAACTGTAAGAAATGCAAGAAGAGATCTGAATGTGACTTGTGAAAATGGCCTAATATGTGTGGGAATAGTTTGAATGGTTTTACATTAAAATGATGCACCAAAGCAATTGATATCATCCTGTTCACATAAAAGGGAGGCGAGTGGAAATGACTCATGCTTATCGCAGTGCCTAAACAAAAGGGACATGGGTTTGAGTTCGACTACGTATGCAGCGCATCAGTTTCCATTGTACTGACTGATGCACAGTGAGTCCCAATTAGAAATGATGCAAATCATGGGATTGCCGTCTAAACAAGCAATTTTGTTTTGAGTTTCCATTCCACTGACCATAATGCATACAGTCTGGAATTTGTGTGATGTGATGTTACCGCAGTGTGTATTTTCCCTTGCTTCAGCCAATGTCAATGAAATGAAGGAAGTGCAAGTGCTATGCATTGCGTGACCAGGCTGCGACAGCCCCAGCCCTCAGGAATCATAAGGAAGGAATAAAGACCCTGACAACGTTATATGGAATTAAAATTAGGCCACAACTTTATTAAACTTCCGAATGTAGAAAGACCTTGGCTTAGGCCTTGGGCGTGTATCCCTCCCAGCCCCCCAGCCAGGGAGAACTGGGGCTCATCAGGGTAAATGGGATACGCGGGTGCTCTGTGAGACGTAAGTGTAGCATGCAGCCAAGCTCATATCCCCGCATGCAGGGGATGACCTTTCAGTGTATGGCCAGTGACAGGCATATATATAACCTGTGATGGGACGATGAGCTGCTTGTGCGTAAAATCCAAGTCCCTCAGAGTTTGGTCAAGTTTGCAAACCTCTGTCTGTAACGGAGCCCCTTAAACATGGCTCCGTCAGTCGCTAGCAGATTCCGACAGTGGTTGCTTTCGGAATCGCTTCCAACATAAAAGCTCCTTAACGGAAACACGCCTTCTGGACTCTCTGCGTGACAGTTTCCGGCGAGGAGTGGGTGTCCCTACAGGAGGTCCTGAAACCTCCCCACTGTTTTCGCTGGAAGTGTCTCTGAGCCATTCCTCCAGCTCACTTTCCCTCAGCTCACCTCCTCTCCCCCTACTGGTTCCCTCTTCAGCTGCTGAGTCTCTCCCAACCTGTGTGAGCCCTCTCACCTCCCTTCCTTCCGATGGCAGTTCCCTGACATAACCCCTTTAGAGGGGGATCCTAGAATCGCCACTGCAGGGGGGTGAGTCACCACTTCACACACCCCATAAAGAAAAGACTAAAGGATTCCACCCAAGGTCATAACCACCAAAGTTGTGATGAATTGCTACGGGGAAGACAAAACCTGCCAATGCAGGGAAATTTCTTCCCAGTCCTTCAAAAGCAACCAGTCAAAGACCATAGCAGCACCCACTAAACAGGAAGAAAAAATTAACCTGCAAACAAGAAACATTGAACAAAGGGAGGGCAAATCTCCAGAGCCGACTACCTGGCTATTGTCAGCTCTACCTCCTATTTATAAATGGGGCTGGTCCCACCTCCCAGCCAGAAACTTGATTACTGAGGCTGGGCGTGAACCTCCCAAAATTAACACTGAGAGGCAAGCCAGCCCCTGTTTGCCAGTAAGCTCCCTGGGAACTGTAGCACCACACGCGATCCTGCAAAGAGCACCCACAAAGTAAAGTGTGAGTGCTCATTGTCGTAGGTACATGTTATAGGGAGAGGAGGAGAATTCACAGAGCATTGCTGTTTTCAGTGGTGGTGGTGATGATGATGATGATGATGATAATGATTACATTTATAGCCCCCCATCTGGCTGGGTTTCCCCAGCCACTCTGGGCGGCTTAATGTGATGATCAACACCATATCTAATTCTGAACTAAAGCAGAATTGCAGGAAATTGGCCCTGTGAAATCACCCAGCTTGACTTTTTCACTGGGTCCACATATTTTCATGTAGGAGAGGGCTATCAATGGCTACTAGCCATGATGGCTATGTTTTGCCTCCACAGTTGGAGGCAGCAAAGCTTCTGGATACCAGTTGCTGGAAACCACAGGACGGGACGGTGCTTGTGTGATCAAATCTGCTTGCTGGTTTCCCATAGTCAACCACTAGGAGAACAGAATGCTGGACATGATAGCCACTGACCTGATCCACCATGCTCTCCCTTGAGCTGTCTACTTTGACTGCAAGGTCTCTTCCTGGGTCAGTCACTACCATTTCAGAAACCATTGGTGTATAAGTGAATTTATGGGTTTTTGTTTGTTTTCTTTGCTCCAATGTGCATCACTTCACACTTGCTTACATTGAATCAGTCAGATGGGTGGTGTACAAATAAAATAAAATCATCATCATCATCATCATCATCATCATCATCATCATCACATTTGCTCTTCTAATGTCCATTCAACCAGTTTGGAGGAACAGAGACATCTTACATAGAAAGCTGCCTTATATGGAGTTGGACCACTGGTCCATCTACCTCAGGGGTCAGCAAACTTTTTGAGCAGGGGGCCGGTCCACTGTCCCTCAGACCTTGTGGGGGGCCGGACTATATTTTACGGGGGAAATATAGGAATGAACGCATTCCTAGGCCCCACAAATAACCCAGAGATGCATTTTAAATAAAAGGACACATTCTACTCATGTAAAAACACGCGGATTCCCGGACCATCTGCGGGCTGGATTTAGAAGGCGATTGGGCTGGATCCGTCCCCTGGGCCTTAGTTTGCCTACCCATGATCTAGCTCATTGTTGTCTACATTGACTGGCAGCTGCTCTCCAATAATTTCAAGTGGGGCACATTCTCAGACCTACACAGAGATGCCAGGGATTGAACCAGGTACCCCAAGAAAATGGGGAAACATACATTGTTTTCTTCCTGAGTTAGCAGGTGTCTCCATCTAATATCTAACTGCCATTCCTTGCCTACAATGCCTCTTGGATTATTATTTCACAATTATTTCTTCTTGAAAAGCTCATTTTGAGAGAGGTTAAATTACATATAAGATTTTATTTTATTTTTAAAGCAAGATGTAAGGCACAAAAATAAGAGCAAGGTTTTACAGAAGAGCCAGTTTCTAAAGAAATCTCCAGAGGCACATACTTACCATGAAATAGCAGGAGCTGAATCAGCAGAACCATTTCCTGGAATCTTTAAGGGAGGAGATTTGAAGAGAAAAGAGAAGGATACATGAAAATACACAGCAGGCAACACCTTACTTTCAAAATGTTATATTGAAACGTTTGTTAATCATGGTTATTCAACTAGGTTTTAATTATAATTTTATTGTATGAAATTAACATAACTGAATGCGACAAGAGGGATAATCTCAATCCCATAAAAGATGCCAACATGGTGATGATTTGCAGTACTCACCTTGCCAATGAAATACTTAGTGATCTATTGAAGTGCCTGTTAACAGTAAAGGCTGTGAAGTTCATCTGAAGTCTGTTTAAGGAAATAGAAAGTAAAATTTAAAGATGTCAGTCAAGAAAATTCAAAGTAATGGGCAATATTCTTCCTTCTTAAGTGAGGATTTTTTAGTAAAAGCTCCCTGAAAATGAAAAGCCTTGAAATGTGCTTCCTCTCTGGTTGGCTTATTTCTTGAAACACAGTTGAAATGGCCAGAAAATTTATATTGGATAACATACAATTCGTGTTTTAGGGAGGAGCGCAGATAGTGGATACAGGGGCTGTCAGGAGAAAAACAGACTGTTGAGAACAAGCAGCTGTGTCACTTCACAACTGCCAAGAGGAAGGCTGCACTACTTAGAAATATTGCCAAATAGAAGCTCTAGCCAAAACTACTGAGAATGAAATTGCCCACAAGTACTGGTGTATATTCCCACACAGCTGCTAAGTCCACTTCTTCTCCAGTCCTTCGGACAGCATTAATATATTCATGCACATGGATTTCCAGCTGTGAGTGAGAAATCAGATTTCACTTCTGCCATGAACTTGCTAAGTAGCCTTTGGAAGCCGTTATCACTCAGTTTCCAATCTCTGCCTGGAATAGGGGGGTAACAATACCAACCAGCCTTACAGAGGTGGTGTCAGGATCACAGAGACCAGGTCTGTGAAGCACTGAAATACTGATGAATTGTCATGAGGACTTCTATAAAAAATAGCAAACTTATGCAGAAATTTGTAGAACTGAACTGAGCAAGCAAATAAATAAATAAATAAAAACTAAGAGAAAACCAAGACAGATTCATCTATCCTTAATCTTGATACACAACAGTGTTGTCAGGACGGGGCCTTCCCACCATGATACAAGAGGGAGAACTTATTGAGCACCCTGATCTTCTGTGAGTTGTGCAAGAAATGCGGAAGCCGAAGGTGCTATTGTGAATGAAAACATAGTTAGTCCTCCCTTCCCTCCAACATCCACATTTAGTGTCAGTCATCCAGTCAGTGAAGCAACTAGCCCTACCCCGTGCTGGTATCTCTGCTTCATCCTTATATAGCTTCATACCTGCTACTTAATGAAACCAAACCGCAGAGAGAGCAAATCACTTTAAAGGGATAGCAGTGTGGGAAGAAAACTCTATTACTGACCTGCCTCAGTGCATTTATTGCTCATAACATGTAACAGTAATTCAAACCTTATCAAATCTCCTGTGTCTTTTCCTTAAACTGGTTTTCACTTCACCAGGATTATTCCATTTCTCCCCCCTAATACTGTAGTCATCCCATCTGTTCTCAGGCATTCAACTAGCCCTATGTTTTTACTGCTAGGCTAAGACATCCTTTTTCCCGCAGAGAACCTGTCAGGTTTACAACAAGAGTCTATAATTCATTGGGCATGCATAAAGAAAGTCAACCCATTATTTTCACAAGAGAAAGTAAACATATTCTTTGGTTTAAAATAAAGGTTACTTTAAGTTTCCTCTTAAGCTCTAGAAACTAACCTCTAATTTTTTGTTAAACATAACTATGCATGGGGTTGGGGCTATGATAAGCTTGATGTTCTACAAACTTTTTCAGGCAGTCTTTTCTATTCTCCATGCTGTTGCAATGGAGAAATAAGTTTTGTTCTTGTTCAAAAATATAATATTCAAAACATTGATCTATCAGTATTAAATCCTAAGTATTTCACTAGGATATGCTTAGATAAAATTGAACATGGTCGTTTAAAATAGATTCTGTATCATAACACTGTTTTTCGATCAAAGTGGTATGGAACCAATAAACTTAAACAGCTCTGTATGGATTTTTATAAGTGGTGAACATTTGTGCCAAATATAGAACCACCATCATCTGAGGACATTTAAATAAATTTTATTCATGTATTTTAATTTTAAAATATTTATATGTAGCGCTTTGAGGCAGAGGCTCTAGTTTGCGAGGACGATGGGGGGGCGTTGCATGTGTGACACCACAACCTCATGCACAAGATGTCAGGATGTTGGGAGGAGCCAGGGAGGAGCTTGGGGTGGAGCCAAATGTGGCGGCTCTGTGGCTCCAATGACCAGTGGCTCCTTCTCCTCCTGGTGCTGCCACCAGCAGAAGGCTGCTTAGACCCTCCTTCCCCTCTGTGGAAGGAAAAGGAGGAGCAGGAGCTGGCCACTGGAGCCATGTCATGGCTGGCTCCATGCTTCACCTCCACACGTTTTGGACATTGGGGGGTGACCCAAAAGTTGCTAGGTCCTCAGGAGCTGGCACCCCTGTTTCCATATGGAGCCTGTCCTAACTAGTTACAACAATAAAAGCCAAAGTATAAAACTCAATATTACCAAAAACAAAAATCCAGCAGATTCGCAAAGATGAAACAGATCCAGAACTTCAATAACATGATAATATTCCAGCCACCATCCAGGAAGTGGGACCAAAAAGAAAAGCTCAGAGAAAGCTTTCAAACCAAGAGAGTTTTCGATGTTTCACAAAAATCCTGAAGATCAGCTGCCTACTGCAGCCCCACTGGGAAGGAATTCCAAAGATGTGGGACCTCTACAGAAAAGACTCTTTCTCTCTTTGCCATCTCGCAGATCTAGGAGGTGGTACCAGCAGATTTGGATTGACATTTTAGTGTGTGATCTTATGAGGTTACATGGAAAAACAGACTATACTGAATTAATCTCAGGGGAGAACTTCGTTAATGATGAAACTAGTTTTTGCAATGTGAATACCGAGAAATACAAAAGAATAAGATTGAAGAGTTAAAATAAAGTCTAGCTTTTATACACCATTAGCCTTAGATGCAATTAGCTTCAGCAAGCTCACATTCTCTAGAGTACAAAAGACAGATTACCAAACCACAGTACCAAACAGGAGCAACTTTCTGCTTGGATTGGGATCTCAAGAGATTGCAGTTTCAGCACCCTGGATAGTTCCTACATTCTATATTTAAGGCTGAACTTTACTCTTATCCCAAGGTGGCTAAGGACTCACTCACACTTTGTGATAACCAAGTGGGAACTGCAAGACCTTGTGTAAGCCTTTGAATGCAAGATCAATGAGGGTGTGGCCAATCACATAGTTTTTCTCGCCGGACTGTAGCTTTCATGAGTGTCCCAACAGCCCATGGTAAGACTGTGTTAGATTTTACTATCAATAAATAACTTTAGCACTTTTAGAAAGAATCAGATGCTGTCTTTCCAATGCAGAAGATGAAGTAAAAATATAGGGAAGGAAGTAATTTGATTTCAGCAGCAATGTGATTCAACTTCAATGAGACCCATGCCGGTAGAAGCCATTCACACAAGCATCAGAACATTACAAAGAAACCTCCTTTTGATAAAGGATATTTGATTAGTCACAGTTAATCAGGACATATGAATCATTTAAAAGCCAACACTTCCTGCAGTTCTGCTTTTTCAGTGCCATGCTGGAACAATAGTTTCAATGATGACTCAGTGAAAAGAAAGGCTAACATACGTGTCTTATCAGCCTCATTGCTTGATTGCATTGAGTAATACTGGTGCATATTTTTGTTTTGTGCAGGAAATGATGCTGCAATATTAAATAATTAATTTTGTTTTCCCTGCAGAAAAGGGTTGCTTATTTCACAAGGTTTTCATGAACTTCCAGCTTTGAGACTCGGATGAGCAATACAGAAATATCTACCTGGAGTATATTTGAGACCAAATAATGTAGAACTACTCATCTGAAATTTGTAAAATAATATGCCCTTTAGCTGGCTAAATGAGGTGAGCAGCAGCTTGATCTAAATTGGCCACTCATGCAAAAGTTTGAATTGTTGCAGTAGGACTGGAAAAGACTTCTTATGAGGCATATTTCTTATCTATGAAGTAGACTCCAGTTCTATAAGTGACGTATAAGTGAGATGGATTGAAATGACCATTCCATCAGGCTGCATAAGAGTGAGAAAAGGGAAGCATGATGCTGTTATGGTCAGCCTTAATACCATTTTGAGCAACTCCCTAAGCACCTTGACTCAAAATCTCTATTTTGTCTGGGAAGGTAGGCTGAGGCATCCAGGGCACTCCTAGCTAAGGTGCTAGGAGTGACTCATTAGTTGTGGAAAGAGGCATGAGTATAACTCTGGAATATGCAGGTGCATTCTTCACTGCCTAGTTTGTAACACAATCAAACCATCCAGGATGTGTCCACTGATAGGCTACCCCAGAGCCCTGGTGAAGGACATCTCCATACCTAAGGCACTGCAACCACTAGTAAACACATCAGCTTGTGTTAGCATCTATCACTGCTCTTACCAGTGCTTTTCTTCTAGACAAAAATGGTGCCGGTACTGTGTATCCTTGAGTACCCCCAGTAAAAAAACCAGCACTGGACAACATGTCCACACAACATTCCTCTTTCACTCTACAGTGGTATCTCAAGTTACAAATGCGTCAGGTTTCAAACGCTTCAGGTTACAGACTCTGCAACCTGGAAGAGTTACCTCGAGTTGAAAACTATGCCCCAGGATGAGAATGGAAATCGTGTGCCAGTGGTGCAGTGGCAGCAAGAGGCCCCATTAGTGAAAGCACACCTCTAGTTAAGAACAGTTTCAGATTAAGAACGGACCTCCGGAACGAATTAAGTTCGTAACTAAAGGTACCACTGTATACACTTTGCACTCATCACCAATGGCAGGAAAACTTTGATCCTCCTAATTCTCTATCCTGCTCGACACATTTATCTGGGAAAACCTCTCCCTCAGGTAACAAAGGGTATAAGACACTTAAACGGAAAAAAGCTGCAGATCTGTTTGGGGAAGGTCAATTCAGATATAGTCAGCTTTGTTCATCTTCCTATCCTGCCTATACCCTTTCCCTTTCCTGCTTCTATTTTATTAATTTGTAGTCAATTTAGTTAGGGCTCAAGGAGGTGCATATCCTCATGTTCCCCTATTTCTCTATCTAAGAAATCTCCAAAATGCATAAAACTAAAGGGATCCAAAGGAGATTTCCTAGCTCCTAGTTTCCCTGCGGCAGGCTTGAAAGGATATTTAAAAGAAATGCCAGTTAAGACAGTCATAACTCAACAACAAAATCTAAAATGAATAGGAGGACACCTCAATCCAAGAGATACATTTTGACTGTGAAGACTGGTCATCCCACCCCCCTCAGGTCCACTTGTACTGTGTCTCACCAACTTTCCCTCTCCACTCAACAGCCCTATAAAATACCAATTATAACAGCAAAGGTGGTGAGATTTTAATGGAATGATGCTTGCTATTGCTCCTGCCCAGGTCAACCACATCATATACTGAACCTTTTCCTTTCACACTGGGTTAAATATAGGCACCAGAAAATGCAGAAAATGTTAAAGTAGTCCCACATAGGCAACCAATGGGTGCATGCTTAACATTGGCTAGCACCAGTGAAACACAAGAATGCAAAAAAGAAAAGAAACATTATTTTTCTTTAAGTGACTAGAGTCTGGTTGCTAATTGTTCTTTCAAGGGTACACTATATATTCACTTCATATGGTCAGCATTTTGCAGTAAAATGTCAAATTTCATAGCACCTGCAGATTCCTGCTAAGAGGCAGTGTTTTTTATCATACATCTGAACAGGATCATTTCTGTCCTTTTTTTGAAAACAACAACAACACAAATGCAACTAATTAAGAGTAAAAGAGTTGTGTGCAGCTAATATTATCCACCTCAGTATGTTGACTTTAAAGTATATAGTTTAAAAATAAGGTGGCCTTATTTCATTGTGGCCTCATTTCCAACTGTACTATCAAAAAGCTCCTGAGAATAAGATCATTTCCTGGAGAATTGGAAGGCTCAGAGCTACATTATGTTTCACTGTTACTTTTTCCTGTTGCCAGTGATATATATTATGTTATCTTCTGCGAAACTGCAGCTTTCCCCAACCTGGTGCCCCCCAGAAGCTTTAGACTACAAGTTCTATCACCCCTGATCTTTGAATATCCTGGGTGGGGGTGATGGGATGGTCCATTGGTCCAACAATGCCTGGAGGTCACCAGGATGGAGAAGGTGGCTATATTGGATGCAACAGTGAGAGGGGAAAGGTGCAAGTTCTACTTCCATCAGGTTTAAGGTTAGAAACACCATTTTAGTGGGGTGTCAAGGTTTCTGGACCAATTATAGTGAGATCCAGACCCACTGGGAAAATAAACTAAGATATCTGGCATAGAGATAGAGAGATGTTGTTGGTTGTTTTTTTTACTTGGGTTACACTGGGGAGTTTGCTCAAAACACATGCCATGAAGAGCTTCATCAGCATTACAAAACTTCTCTTCTTGGATGAAAAGGCTCTATATTCCACAATCTTTTGTCCTGGGATGGGGAGTGCCTCCCACACCCCAGGAGAAAAGATTGACTAGGCAGTGGGGTGTCAGTAATACCCCAGTGCTCTACCAGAAGCAAAGATCACTTCATGCATCACAGTATAATTTCCTAGCTTTTGTTGACTCTTCTGTGTTTCCGCAAACACTATATGCTTGGCATACACATTAGATTCATAAGACAGTTCAACCAGCAAAGACAAAATGTGCTCAGGGGAGAAGAAACCTGTTTTCCCAATCTAGTATTTACACATTGGCTTCATAAACAGAACTCAGGAGTACCGAGCTTATTGTCTAATGCATTGGGAAATACTACATGTGACAAACAAAAATTAATCAGTGAGTACTGGAAACGTTTCCCCACAAAATGGAACATGGATTCTGTCAGAACCAGGCCTATCAGTAGTCACCCCTGATACTAGAGTTCTAAGGGTGGTGGCTTAATGCAGATGTAACAAATGTGATGTTCCCGGGATGTTTTGAAGTACAACAGCCACTAATCACAGCTGAGCAATGGTCAGAGATGATGGGAGCTGTAAGGCACAAATTCTGGAGGCTACCATGCTGGCTACCAATTCTTTGCTACTGTTGTTGCTGGTGGCATTTATTTCATTCATGAATCACTTCCCGGAGCAATTTACAATTGACTGTTGATCAGACAAAGGCTGGAGGGCAAGTTCCTCCTGATGTTGCTGTACTCCAACTTCCATTAGAATCAACCAGCATGGTCAATGGACCAGATTTCTGGGAGCTGTTACAATCCAGCAGTATTCAGAGAGTCCTGAGGCTTCATACTGTCACCAGTTGCAAGCAGTATGCTGTACTACCTTCCTCCATTTTGTGCCTGAGAAAAGTTTTAACACACACATAGCATCTGCCCCACTCCCAGGGGTCCATGCTTCAAGCCCTGGAATCCCTGGCTGCTGTCCTCTTAACCCAGAGCTCTAGTGCATTACAGACCTTTGGGTTTACTTATTAAATATTTGAACATGAACTAGGAAAGTGGCACTATTAAATAGCAATCCAGAAGTTCAAATTAAGGGCTTGTGTGCCTCTTTTAAAATAAGTTTTTCTGCCAGATCTCCCCAATTGGTTCCTTATTAAAGCTTTGTCCCTCAGAAGATATTATATACACTGGCAGGCATGATATTTTTCACCTCTAAGGCAGAAAACCATGATGTCTGCATTAATTAAAGAATATGCCATTGCAAGGGAAAAGCTCTCCGGAAGATTTTGGCACATAATATGATTATGTGTTTTTCACTGAATGAGATGTGCTCTGCTTAGTGATGTATGATAAGCAGTGTTTAACAAACATTTACAAGTTATTTGGGGGAAAGACAAAATGCAGAAATTGAATTTGATTCTTCAATAATTCATACAAGCAAATGAAGATACTGAATTATGTAACGGGGGTATATCTGTCTCTCTTGGCAATAAATTGGGAGGATGTGAAAATGGAAGCATGTTTTCCTTTTAAAATGGAGATCTTGGTTCATAAAAATGTGTGTCTTTGTGTGCTGGGAAGGAGGTATGGACACTGTGCTATGATTAGAGACCATATCAGGTGGGAAAACACTGGTCAGTTGTACAACACCCCAAGATAGGACCAGCGCCAGCCAGTAGAGTGGTGGGACTAGGTTGTCTCCCAAGATTCTCTTTTTCTAGAATATAACTACTAGGGTATGAAGCAACCACACGATTCAACATGTATCTATATCTGTAACTTTTGGAAGCAGCCCAATCTGTTTTACATCCACTCTGTGTCATTCTGATTTGAGTTTTAATTTGGGTCAAAATCTAAACTATTATTGCCAAATGTCTGTCTTATACTATAATGGGGCATCTAACAGCTACAGCTTTTTTCCTTTCCCCGTAAGTAGATAAATTCCTCCAAAGTGGATTGCTGCATTTTATTTTATTTTATTTTAGACACATTGTGTTATATGAGACCCTTAATCTCAGATTTTTGGGTTCAAGACCCATTTTGGGTAAAAAAATAATATTCCTGCATTGCAGGGGATTGGACTAGATGACCCTCATGGTCCCTTCCAACTCTACAATTCTATGGTTCTAAGTTCTACTCAGAGTAGACTCATTCAAATCAATGGCACTATAGTCATTTCCATTAATTTGAAAGGGTCTGCTGAGCTTTGAATACCATCCTTTGTAGCTGCACAGTCCACAAAATAACATTATAACATTTTCTTATAACCAATGAAGCTTCTAACAAAGCATTATGTGTATTTAGTTGTGAGATAGAAAGATCACTTTGTTTCTCAGTTTTAATTTATGTTTTTTTCTGCCCCAGTAGGAGCACATTTTCAGTATTCTGCTGTAGGAAATAAAGCAATACTCTCAGATGCTTCCCATGCTTTCATTACCTACTCAAATCTATTTTTCAACAAGATTTCTACAGTAAGATGAAATCCAGCGGTTTAAATGTTATTTTCTCATCATAAGCTCTGTAGTCATCTTTTTAAATACCAAGCCGCTATAACAAAGCAAATTTGCTAAAGCATGCCTGGCAAATTGACTTAGCAACACTTAATCTATATGAGACATTTATGATATCAGTCACCTTGGACTCTGGGTGATATCATACACATCTCTAGGAATTCTGAATGTCATGTTGCTAAGCCTGCTAAAATATCTGGCATGTCATTCTCTATAACTTCATCAGTGCTTCTCCCTTTTCCTTAATATTAGTGGAAATGAAATTATTTTGTGTAAGAGAGACTGTCACCCAGCTGTCCAAAAAATGGCTTCTTTGCCTTAGGGCTACCAGAAAGACACCAGTTGTTGTCATATTAAAAAACCACCTACTATGAGCAATGTGCCATGCTGGTCATACAAAATAATCAAGAACTATGTAGGCTTTCTTTCAATTGAGGATGGCCAACTCAAAACCCTCTGCATTATTGCACCACCTGGAAACTTTGCTAAAATGTAGGAAGTAGCATACTGAGGAGAAATAAACTTGTTTTCCAACTTTATCATACTCAGAGCATACTCGCTGAAAAATCAATGGACTTGTCTACTCTGAACGCGGTTTAGTTGGATATCACCTGGCCCAGCATATATACACCATGTGTGGTTGTTCCATTAAACATAGCCCACCTTTCTACCCTGGAGCAGAATGAGCAACTGCATATTCTCTACTAAGTACAGAAAGCCTTGGAGAACATGGGCTGACTACAATTGCTGTGTGTCCAGAATTTCACTGGCAGGATAATTCAGAGGTCACTTGGGAGGGAAGGAATTGGTGCAGTAGCTTCTATGGCAGAGCAGAAGCCATAGCTCAGTGGTTGTTGTTGTTTAGTCGTGTCCGACTCTTCGAGACCCCATGGACCAGAGCATGCCAGGCACTCCTGTCTTCCACTGCCTCCCACAGTTTGGTCAGACTCATGTTTGTAGCTTCGAGAACACTGTCCAACCATCTCATCCTCTGTCGTCCCCTTCTCCTTGTGCCCTCCATCTTTCCCAATATCAGGGTCTTTTCCAGGGAGTCTTCTCTTCTCATGAGGTGGCCAAAGTATTGGAGCCTCAGCTTCACGATCTGTCCTTCCAGTGAGCACTCAGGGCTGATTTCCTTCAGAATGGATAGGTTTGATCTTCTTGCCGTCCATTGGACTCTCAAGAGTCTCCTCCAGCACCATAATTCAAAAGCATCAATTCTTCAGCGATCAGCCTTCTTGATGGCCCAGCTCTCACTTCCATACATCACTACCGGGAAAACCATGGCTTTAACTATACGAACCTTTGTTGGCAAGTTGATGTCTCTGCTTTTTAAGATGCTGTCTAGGTTTGCCATTGCCTTTCTCCCAAGGAGCAGGCGTCTTTTAATTTCGTGACTGCTGTCACCATCTGCAGTGATCATCAGCTCAGTGGTAGAGCACACCAATGAGCTTCTTGCTTGTCTGGATGGAGGGCAGGGAGAGGTGTACAAATGTGTGTATAAACTAGCCCTACTGTACAAAAGGAAGAATTCTACTTGTTGCTCCACCCACTTTTTCCTTCAGTCCCATCCACCACTGTGGCCCTTGGAAGGCTGCTCAGAATGGAATGCGGCTCTCAGGCTGGGAAAGGTCTCCTAGCTTTGCAAGATAGGATATTCTCTATGGAGTTTGATTTTAAGAAGAGCATTCCTGCTGATTCTTGGCAGTTTCTTCTTTCTCTCTCAATGGTTGTCACTTTGGCTGGGAGGCCATCCTTCACCATACAAGTAAGAGCTGTAGCCTTTACAATGATTTTTTCCCCTCCCTCCCACATGTACAGAGTCATCTTCCTCTCTGAGAAATGAGCTGGCAGCTTGGAAGTGTAATAAAAAGTAAAATAAATGAACCTCACTCCAAAGACTTTAAGAGGCCTTTGGAAAGCTGCTGTTCTCAATAGAGGACTGGAATCATTTCTAACATGAGCACTTTCAATCTTGTGTAAAGCCAATGGATGCTTCAGGAAACATTACTCAGCTATGCAGTCTTTGTTCCTAAGAAGTAGAGGTGCATTGACACAGAATAGCCTTGAAATCATGTGAGCCACATGACACCCCAGAACTTCAAGGGGCATAAGTATAGTTTGCACTAAAAAAAGAAAATGGCCTCAACGGGGAGGCTGTGAAATTGTTCAGACTTTACAGCCCTTGAACTTGCCTGAGGTTCATCATTGTCTGTCTAGACAACATTTCAAATTATAAGCAGTACCGCCTATGAAATCCTGCCTCCTGCTCATTTAAAGATGAAACCTTTTGGTGAAACCTTACTAGTCTTATAGCAACTGATTTGGCTTTGCTCAAATCCCTTAGATGTTTTGCTTGAGGATGAACCAATTCAAATTTTGCTTTAAGTGTGCAGAGATGTGCAGCACCCTTCTAAAGGGGAGGGGGGGAATATAAAACTCCACCCCAGTGTCAGAAAATTCAGTGCTGTCTCCCAAAACAATAGCAAATTTGCCCTGTACTCCAAAATCTACAATTAAATTGCCCACCTGTTCAGGGGGCTGAATTTACAATGCATTTGAAAGCTGAAAGGATTGCTACGGGCTAAGCTCTTAGTGTACCAATTGATTATTATCATTTTGAAGAATCACATGAGTGGAGAACCATGGGGCTAGGAAATAGGGTTCCATCCATGTTTATTATCCATCTCAGCTTCATTCAGCATCTATTTCAGAAGGAAGGGGGCACTGGGGCTTCTTCACCTCCTTTTTCACAAGGGTTTAGGGTCTCTGTCTTCTCCTCCTTCTGTCCCCTTGAGCTTTAAAGAATGTGACTTTTAAGGTACTCACAGCTCATAATCATTTGGCTACTGTTGGCATGATAATCCATATAGGTGGCAGAGGAGATATGGATGTTAAGGCCTGCTGTGACAACAAGCAGCAGACATGAATCATGAAACGAGCAGCATGAGGATTTGCTTGAATGTGCTAATCAAGGGTTGATCAGAAATAGTCAATGTGGTGTCCTCCAGATGTCTTTAGAGTACAACGCACCTAATCCCTGACCATTGGCCATGCTGACTGGAGTTGAGGGGAATTGCAGCCCAAGGAGCTTTGGAGAGCACCATGTTGGCTACTCCCAGACTAGCTGGAACATAAAGAATCATGGGTCATGAACCTACTGCTGGCCTTGAAATTATGTTGTGTCATCATGATTCCATTCTGAGCAAGAGAAATGCTGCTGGATCCCATTATGAGGGATATTAGCGAAAGGAATAGCAGCCACTGAGAAATAAAGGGTGCGTCATTGCTACTGCCTCAGGGACCATGAAGCATGTAGCAAAAATGGTGAGCTGAGGAGCAGTTTGGAATTCAACAACTTGTGGCCTCAAGTCACCTAGATGCTTTCTTTCCCCCTGGACTCACCTACAGGATCATGCAGATTTGCTGGTGAGTTTGTGATCTATCCAGGCTCACATGAAAAAGTGATCCTGGATAGACCAGCTTGTCATTGAGGGTCACCATTAGCTGCCAAACAATCACACGAGCTCAAAAAAGATCACTGCTCTTGGAGAAATCACAGTGGTTCCTTATGGACTTCCCCCACATGGAGATGCTGGCTCGTACAACCAGTGCCTTCCTGGGATCCCAGTTAGATCACCAGTCTGCCAACAGCACTGATTATTTTTGCAGACAGTGCAGGCTAACAAACACATGGTTGGATCAAAGTCTAATTAAACTGGTTGTTGTATTTTGAGTTTGTATTGTTTAAGAGCTCCATCTCATCTTTCTTTTTCACATAGAATTTCATTCCAAAACAAGCATGAGCAGTTCTGTCTGGGCTTACACTGCCACCTCTACTTAGCTCATTTTTTGTGCTTCAAAATTCAACCATTGAAACTGAAGTGTAGTCTTCCTACAGGCTTTCCCAAGGCTAGGAGAATGTTCCAGAAGTTATCGCAAAGCTCTACAGGCTCAAGAGCTGTTCTGTTTGGAAGTTGCTTTGGGGTATCAAGGGACAATAAAGAGTACTGGGAATCCATGATAAACCACAGATGTGTTTCTAATTGGAAGGGACTTTTTCTACCTAAGTAATGAGTTCCCTGAGGAAATCTTCTTCTCTAAAATGACAATGCCTCTTGCGTGCATTTTGAGGCTCGGTCGAGGACTACTCTGCACACAAAGCTTTTGTGAGTCTATCAATAGTTCCCCTTCTGTATTTAGCTGAACTATTTACCTCACTGTGTTAGATGACATATAAAAAATAAAGATCACAGCACACTGTCTCGTTAGCAGTTATCTCCTCAGCAGCCATAGAAAAATGGCAATCATTAATTGGTATACTAAGAGCTTAGCCTGTAGCAAATTCTTCAATTACTACAGGTTCCTCTCACAAATGCTTTGCAAGGAAGGATATGTAAGAAAAAGGGAGGGGGGAGGAAGAGGAAGACCATTTCAATCCATCTCAGCTATTTAAAATTATTTATCTTGTGTACTAGCTCTGTCTTCTGAGGAACCTCAGGCTTTCCCTGGAACCTTAACAGGAGTTCCTTAAGGAGAAGACTAGGAATTGCAGGCAAATGTCCCTGGCTGGAAGATGGCTTGGTATACTTGAAGCTGCCTTAGGAGGCCAGGTTATTTGTCCTTCTGACCCAGTCTTCTCTACTCTGTCTGGAAATGGCTCTCCAGAGTCTCAGGCAAAATGTTTCGCTCACCTTCTACCTGATTATTTTGACTAGAGATCCCAGGAAGTGCACCCAAGAACTCAGATACTCTGAGTTACAGACTCTCCCTCTGCTAAGATCCATTGTTCACCACCACTGATCTTCCATGGTCACCTTCCCCAACCTGGTGTCCTCCATATGTTTGGGGCAACAATTCCAATCAGCCCCAGCCAACATGGCCAACGATCAGGGATGATGGGGTTTGTCATCTACAGCCTCTGGAGAGCATCAGGTTGGGGAAGGATGTTGTGAAGCTGCAAGGGAGTTAGGCTCATCAACCTTGCCTAGGCAGCCTGTGTGCCATCATGATCCTGATGGTCAGTGATATCTTGGCAAAGATGCCCCCGCACCAGTACAAACTCTGAAGCCTTTGCTTTTCCATCTCTTGGAAGTCACCAGAGCCCCAACCTGAGCACATTTTAGAGGTGATACCAGGAATTTACAGTTCGTGAATAACAGAAGGTTACGTTCATTTTTATTATTCATTTATGCATGTCGTTTATTGATATTTTTAGCATATTCTACATTTTATATGATCTGTTTAACACCTTTATCCCAGAGATTAGCATAAGCCTACAGGAGCTTGAGCAGCAGCGTGCTGCCGAAACTTGATGCTGTGGAAGTCTGTTTTTTAGAAAGAGGTAGGGGAGGAAACTGTACCTCCCTCTTTCCCTGCTAGCTATGTCCAGCTGGACAGAACTGCGCCTGGCTATGGCTGTTAAGGCCAAAAGGAAAAACAAACAAACCAAACAGTTCTATCTGTGCTGAACTATGCTGGTATTCCACAAAGTTATTTATTTTATTGGTTCCATTTATATACCACTTTTTCCTCCAGGGGGTTCAAGGTGGTGTACATGGTTTTCCCTTCCTCATTTTATATATACAACAACCCTGTGGGGTAGGTTAGGCTGAGAGCCAGCAACTAGCCCAAGGTCACCCAGTGAGCTTCATGGCTGAATGGGGATTTGAAACCCTGGCCTGACATACTTGAGTTCTTAAATATCCCGTTAAAAGATTTAGAAGAGACCATAGAACCATCTACTTATTTCTGGCAGTTTCCGGCAGTTTCCAACATAAAGAAAACATAATAAAACATTAAACATTTTTTTTTTTTTTAAAAAAAATCACCACACAAGGCAGCCTTCAAAGCTTATATCGGTAATATCCAGGTGAGGTTTTGAGAGATTTAATGGGGATGGAGGTTTTTAGGACACAATAAAGGAGGTTGTTAGGAGACTCCAGTTAGAAGCAACGCAAAGAATCAAGGAACACCCCGTCTTCTCCCCAAATCTCAGAAAAAATAACAGAAGTATTTTGTTTCATTGTTATGTCCTTAGCCACATTGGGCAGCTTCCCTCAGTCCACAGCAAAGGTGAAATGAAAACACTATGTATTTGTCATGCCATCAGTCTTTCTTTTCTTTTTACAACTTCCTAAAGATATATGAGCGTGTGAAATAAAAAGATCTTACAAAATGAGCTGTGTTTGCTTTGAATGTTGAAATTAGGTTTAACATCTTATAAAACAAAAAATAATATTTAGAATTTATTGGACTCTGCTACGCTTGTATAGAAAAGGACTATCTATGACCACACACTGCTGTAGATGTAATAAGGACAACACTTCATTGTAACAATTTTTCTGCAGTGTCTGAAACATAAAGATTTTTGGAGGAAAGTTCTAGGATACATAGGATTAAAATTGTCAGATGATAATATTATTTTAAACTATATACCAACAATCTGAGGTTTGACAGCGGGTCAGTATAGATGGACTCTCTGCACCCTTACTTCTGCGAAAAGACTAATATTGATTCATTGGAAATATAATACTGTAGATAGAAGACATGACAACTCTTGCACTCGACAAACGGATTGCTTTCAGACACAGATTGTGTGTGGATATACAGTGGTACCTTGGTTTGCATATGTCTTGGTTTGCATACATTTTGGATTACAAACACATCAAATCCGGAAGTGCGTGTCCCAGTTTGCAACCTTTTTTTGGATTACAACCCATTTTTTTTGGATAACGAACAAGTTTTTTTGGGAGGCCCCACTGGCAAAAGCACGCCTTGGGTTACAACCTGTTTTGGTTTACAAACAAACCTCCGGAATGGATTATGGTTGTAAACCAAGGTACCACTGTAACAGTATTTGGAATCCATTGATAAAAAGTATGATGACTTGTTAATAATTGTACCTTTGTTGGAATAATTGTATTCCTTATATATCAGATTGTACAGTGCTATATCTTTTTAAAAAGAGGTGCTGGAGTTCACCATGAATGCTTCCCTCATTCTCTTAGAATGGCAATGGTGCCTACCTGAGAGGTGCTGGAACTGAGTTCTGTCAAGTTCCTGCTGGTATTGTATCACAATTTCAAGTATTTTGTTGTGTTTTTCTTTCTTTTATGTCACATTACTTTTTAAAATAATAATAATAATAATAAATTAATGTTACATAAAATGCTGCATTTTAGTTACATTGTATTTAAGTTGCTGTAAAAAATGGTTTAGGTACATAGCCAATATTTTCCCGCAGGGCTGGTGTACACACTTGGGGCAAGCTAAGTCTTAAGACTTTGTCCCAAGTTAAGTCTCATGGCAGTGAAGAGAGGCTGTAACCTGAATACAGTGACCAATGTTTATATATGCAAATGAGGCTGCTTGCATCACACAGAGACTCAGATGCTGCATAGTCTTTGGGTGTTGGGCCAGCAAGCAAGAAGAGATAGAGGGAGAAACAGTATTTTGATGTTTGGTTGGAAAGGTACATTTTGGTTAAATATGTTTAAAGGCTCACACTGGGAGGAGTGTGAGAAAAGTTTGTTAAGACCAACGTATCTTTTGCCATAGTTGTAATGTTAAAAACCAAGTTCTGCAAGTAAAGCTTTAAGAAACTTATTTCTTGTGTTAGAGATTTTTTCTGCACAATGGACAATTCTTCCATTGGCACTATGTCTAACATCAAATTCCTCAGCAAAGTAGCAAAATGTGACAAATACTTAAACCCCCCGCTTAAAAAAAACCAACAGTGGGGAACTTCCAACTCATGGGCCCAATTAGGCCTGCCAGGCCTCTCCATTTGGTCCATGAGAGTGCCCTAGGCAAAGTGCACTGACCTGCCAGACCCCTGTTGTCATGCAATACCATATTTCCAATAATAACTAAAAACAGCAATGCCCTGTTGGCCCTTGCCCTTGCAATGTCACAATGCCCACTGACCTGCCAATCTACCTGGCCCATGACTGTGTCCACTGTTCCACGCTCTGTGTGGCCAAGCCCAACAGGACCCTGGCAATGGCTGCTTTCGTGGGCAAAGCTGGAGAGGAGGAGGAAGAGGAAGAGGAGTAAAGTGGGGTGGGCAAAAGTGATGGAAGAGACCACCGAACTTTGGGACTCAGGAAGAAGCTTTGTTGGAATGTTGTGTCTGGGGTCTGGTTCAAAGACTGAGTGGTCCTATGTGCTTTCATTTTTTCTCCCCCAAAGTTGAAATTATAGGGACTTGGTTTTGATGAGACACTGTATCAGACACCGTTCCCCATTTTTAATTATTGACTTTGTTACGTAAGTGTGCATGTGTGTTGCACATGCCTGTCTGCGTGCTTCCCTGCCTACATGTCAGAGTATATGTATGTGTGTGACTACCTGTATGTGGGTGAGAGAGGGGGAGAGTGATGTCTGCCTGATATCTGGTGCATGTGGCCAAAAAAAGCATAAGAACAAGGGTATCTTCTCATGTGTTTGGGTACTATCACTCCTCCCCAAGACAGTTGAATTTAATGGATGGAACTGAAAAAGACTGAGCTGTCAAAATGGATTTCCCCCCATCTTCTAATTTATAGTTCAGATAAACATAGATTTGTTTCACTGTATTTTTACTGAAGTGGTTTGTGTTGTATACAATGTGTACAATATGGTACCTTCCTTATATTATCGGGCTTGTTAGAGTTTATGCTTTGGCATGTGCATTTGTAATGATGGAGGGAGGGATAAAGGTACAATCTTTTCTTTTGTTTATTTCTTTACCCCACCCCTTTTTGCTCCTCCATCCACCACTGGAACGTTGCTCCCAGAAGGTTGGCCAAGTTCCAGTCTGGCCTTCAAGCTGAAATAGATTCTCCACACCCGACAGAAGTTTCCAGTTGATTCGTTTACAAGAAGAAGTATTGAACAAGACTGGGGAGAGGAGACAGAAACTTCAAGAAAGGCTAATCAGTTCTTGGCTGATGAACCTACCTCTTCAATCTGCTCGGCCACTTGAATCCCTGTCCTCTTGTCTGTCTGCTGACCCTGTAATCCAGTGGGTGTTTTAAAATGTAACTATTGCAGTTTGCTTCCTCCAGAGCACTAAGCTTCCAAATCTATTTTGATGGGTGTGTGGCTAGAACGTTGTGTTCCCCAAATGACATTCTATAGTGAAGTACAGCATGTTTATTTTCTGTGGAGTGCATTGTTAAAAGAAATAAAGATTGTGAACCTGCATCAGATTATGAATACTTATGTCCGAAATACTCCAGCTGTGCGGAACTGTAGACAAAATAGGCAAGTAATTATATTGCATCTTTTAAGAAGAAGTCAACACTGGAAATTATTAGCATGTCATTAAGAGAATTGTTCACACAATTTTGGAACAGTTGCAAAACCTTTCTCTTTCACCAGAATTTTGGCTGCAGGAAGTCTTTTCTAGCTCTTTGAATGGGTAGTTGTTCTGTTTTTGATGTTATCTGTATTGTGTTTGATGTTATGTTTTATGTTATGTTATGTTATGTTATGTTATGTTATGTTTTATGTTTTATGTTATGATGTTATGTTATGTTGTGATGTTATGTTATGTTATGTTATGTTATGTTGTTATGTTATGTTATGTTATGTTATGTTGTTATGTTATGTTATGTTATGTTATGTTATGTTGTTATGTTATGTTATGTTATGTTATGAACTACCTGGAAATGTGGTATACAGATATGTTTTATGGTGCAGTCCTATGAAGTATGCATAGGATTGCAGCCTTCAAGAAGTAAAATATAGATTGCCTTAAAGAGTGCCCATGGGTATTCCCAAATACTCTCTGGTGGCAATATAGAAAATAATCTGGAAGGCTGTAATAGAGTACAAACTCTAAAGCTCGTGCAAAATACTTTGAATTTCCAACATCACACAGCACTAGACTATATATCTTGCTTCATCAACTCTGCTTCCTTCACCTTCATAAAAAAAACTGAAAAATTGCTCAAGGGAAAACAGAGTTTCTTACACAGGCTTTCAAGGAGACTTCAGAATGCTTAGGCTTGCCTTTTAAATTGACTGTTTACCAATTTAGAGTTTACACTTGGAGCATTAACTATCAGAAAAGGTTATCTTTCCTCAGTTCTCATGAAGGTTACCTCCTGCTGCACACTTGTGTACAGAGAGCATTTAGTTTCTCATATTACTGTGGCCAGAGATGTTTGTTTGTTTGTTTGTCTTAAATAGTGATCCACACAGAAACAGCTCCTTCCAACCCTGCTTTAATAAATGAAACCCTTCTTTAAAACAATTCATTTCATGCAGGAGCACATTTCAGTTCCTGTAATCAAAGGTTTCAGAAAATACCAATAATCAGAAATACCACTTTTCAGCCTACAACGCTGAAAGACGTTTCCTATTTCTGCAGAAATAAAGCTTTGTGCTCTTGAAGACAGAGGCATCTCTGTGACCAATGTTGCCTTTAAAAAGGAGGGTGGGGGGAGTGTGAGAAATGCCTGTGGGATTTCTCAATGGGAGAAGCAAGCTGACTCCCAGGATCCCAAGTGAAGCAGGCGGGGGGGGGGACACAAAGGATCTAATTGTAACAGTAAACAGAGGTGCATGTCGCCACCAAATTTCAATGGGAATAATATCCTGCTTTGTTTGATCAGGCGTCCATCATATTCTTTAGGTTCTGTCATATGATAGCCAGCATGTTGGATGGGATAAACAGCTTTGGGGATGGATGGGCCAATTAATATCAGCCTTCAGAAAAAAAGAGAGAAGGATAAGAGGGGGAGAATGCAGATAGGCAGCCAATATATAAATAGAGACTCAGCCGTACACAATAAACAGAACACATCCTTAGGTTTGGGAACAGAGGAGCTTGTTAAATGTTGAATGTCAGTGGTGAATGGCTGAGTTCAGAAAACTACTGTCTATCTATATATAAAAACAGCCATGTTTGCCACTTCACTTCTCTCTGCAGCCTCCATTGTATCTTTTTGTCTGCATCGCCAAAGTGACCTCTAAGCCCTGCAAACAGCACAGAGATTTTTTCCCCTCCTTTCTCTATGTAGACTATTATCCTTTCATCTTGAAAGGTCATCGGGTATCAGTTGAGGAAATACACCACTTAGCTCTGAGCATTTGCTCTGTTTGAAGGGATTTGCCTGTTTGTTTTATAAATGGGAATGCTGCCCACAAACAAATTGAAAATTAGTTTGCCATGTCTTTCCACACATAGACCCACCCCCCACCCCATAGAAAGAAGAGTCTAATTCCGAAGCAGACTGAAAGATGTCCATCAAGATACAATGTGAGCTTGGAGACTTGCCACTCTTCTGAAGCAGTTGAAGCCAGTTTGGGAAGAATGTGCAGCCTAAGAAGAAGAAGAAGAGTTTGGATTTGATATCCCGCTTTATCACTACCCGAAAGAGTCTCAAAGCGGTTCACAATCTCCTTTCCCTTCCTCCCCCACAACAAACACTCTGTGAGGTGAGTGAGACTGAGAGACTTCAGAGAAGTGTGACTAGTCCAAGGTCACCCAGCAGCTGCATGTGGAGGAGTGGGGACGCGAACCCGGTTCCCCAGATTACGAGTCCACTGCTCTTAACCACTACACCACACTTGCCTAAGTGGTGGGATGGGAGGATGGACATCTGAGTGCAATTGTGAGAATCCACAAACGGTTCCAAAGGACTAGACATGTAAAGTGCAGTTGCATCCATCATGAATCAGGCTGGGAAGATAAGACACAGACACATTCAAAATATTGCTTCATAGAGAGCCACTGTGCTGCCGTGGTTAGAATGTCAGCCCGGGACCTGGAAGAGACCAGTGTTCAAATCCCCATTCAGCCATGAAGCTCACTGGGTGACACTGGGTCAGTCACTGCCTCTCAGCCGAACCTACCTCACAGGGTTGTAGTAGGGATTAAATGAGCAGGTGGGATCATGTACACCACCTTGAGCTCCTTGGGGAAAGGGTGGCATATAAATGCAATAAACAGGAACAACTATGGTCGTACCTTGGTTTTCGAACAGCTTAGTTCTCGAACGTTTTTATTCCCGAATGCAGCAAACCTGGAAGTGACTGTTCTGGTTTGCAAACTATTTTTGGAAGCCGAACGTCCGACAAGGCTTCCATGGCTTCCAATTGGCTGCAGGAGCTTCCTGCAGCCAATCAGAAGCTGCACTTTGGTTTCCGAATGTTTTGGAAGTCAAACAGAGTTCCAGAATGGATTCGATTCCGTTCTACTTCCAAGGTACGACTGTCTTAACAAAGTTTCTTAGGGGAGCAGGGGAACCGGACTTATGTAAGAGGGGGAGACCTCTTAAAACTTATGTAAGAGGGGGAAACCCTGTGTTGTTGACTCCCAAACATTAAAAGTTTTTTTATTTGAGTGTCAGTCCAGCCTGCGGATTTTGTGGGGGATCATATATGTGGAGGTGCTTTTGAAATTTCCCCAAGCCAGACTTCAGGGGCTTGTTGGGCCACCCTCAAGGGACTCTGGGAAAGGGCCCAGCCCCATTCACTGCACCATACAACAAACATACAGAACAATTCCAGGGAAGGTAGAGGTGGAAGAGAACTTCAATTCAGTTCAGAAAATCTATCAAACTTGCACTTTCTGAAACAACATGAGAACCAAAACACAGGCATCTTTCAAAATTCACAGTTGTTGAAATGTGCAATGCATTGCTCCAGTCAACCAATGTTTACAAAAATGCAGGCAAAAGTCCTTGCACAAGGTTTTTGCAGATGGGACTCATTAGTTGAATTCCACCCAGGAGAGAGCTGGCCAGACATGTGCATTGGTTACTGATGCTCATTTCATTATTTTTACTTTTTACTTCTTCTTTTTTAGCACCGGGGCAGCAGAAGCTGCTATTGTTGTTGAATATGTTGTTTCAATTTATTGTTGCCACATAGGAGTCTCCAAGCAACTTACAGCATTTGAAGAGCATAAAGCATAATATAAAATCAGAAAAAAATAACAATGCATTATAATAAAAGCCATAGAATAACAGATAAAACAGCAGCACAAACTTCAGCAGAGTTGCAGTGCTTTGATTTAAGTGAGCTTTTCTAATGTGAAATGACACGGGCTCAGAGTATTTCCCATCTGCCCTAACATATCAGGAATATAGACGCAAGTGTAAAGCATGGGGGTGAGCGGGAGAAAAGAATTGCTTATTGCATGCTTTACAACTGAAGTAATGCTCATAGAATCATAGAATTGTAGTGTTGGAAGGGTCCATGAGGATCATCTAGTCCAACCCCCTGAAATGCAGGAATCTTTTGCCTAACAAAGGGCTTGAACCCCAAACCCAACTGAGCTATCATGATTTCCAGTTAGATATGGCTCTCTAAAGGGGCCGCCAGTAAAACCACTAAGTCCAGGGTCTAAATTTCCCTAGTTGAACCACTGGCCACTCACCACCTGTTGCTGCTTGGTGACTATCAACCAGCTAGCATGACAACTACCATTTCCCTATCCCATAAAGATGTTCTGGGCAGAGTGCTTTTCTGACATGCTACACCAATCCACACCTGCAAATAGACTTCAAAGGGGCTCACTGTAGCCACCAATCAGCACCCTTTGGAGTTGTTACCTGAGCTCATAATGACATCAGGTGATTGACAGGTGAATGACCCCACTCACTAGTCAAAGTTAGCCCATGGAGGGAGGGAAGTTCTCCACCCCTGTTAGAGACATTTCTTTTGTTTTTGTTTTAAAAAATGATGGGCTCTGGAAAATTTGACCATGATGTGATCACACTGCATCATGGATTCCATATTCTTTAAACAGTGTACACAATCCATCATCCCCTCTGCCTTTGTGTTTCAGCTGTAAATGTGAATATAGTTTGTTGCAAAATGATCAAAATATCTTAGAGATATAGATGCTTTGGCTGTCATGCATATGTATTTCCCTAAAAAAAAACTTGCAGATGGTTTGGCAGGAAATGATTAAAATATTGGAGGATGCAGACACTGTGAGAATACATAACGCTGTTTTCCCATAATGACATGAATCATACAACTACATTGCAAAATTATGGCAGATTTCAGAAAGGTTGCTAGAAATCTTGGAACAAGAGTTCACAAATGATAGGAATTGTATCCTTCATCCTACCTCATAGTGAACTCATTCTCTGGTTGTGGGTCTATATGTAACTAAAACAGAACCAGCCCTGCACAAGAGGGAGATCTTCACATTGAAGAAAAAGTGTGAGAGGGAATCCAAAAGCAACCCACTGAGGACAGAGTAAACTAGTGCAAACTTACTAAGAGGGTGAAACTGGAAACTGGGGGAGGTGGCACCGTAAGAGAGTATCTTGGGAAAGGGTGTGGCTAGTAGTTGGCTGGCTGGAACTCTGAGCAGGGTCACTCCACATTTCAGCATTTTGTTGCATGTTCCAAGTTTGTCAGGTTGGATGTTGTGAATGCTCTGTTTGAGTGTTTCTGACATGCTAAGCCAAATGAGCATGAGGCTAATTTCAATGGTGATCTCTGTTAGACCAAATAGACTGAGAGGATCAGCATAGACAGCGAAGTCAAAATGAACTGTCTTTACAGCAACATGCTCATACTATCCATATATACCGTGTGTGTCACACACACTTACACACTTTTATTGCCTTTCATGCAACCCATAAATATTTAGTGCCTCTTTTTCAGGTTTCTATCCAAGAGATCTCTCCCAACTTGGAACTCTAATGTATTCATAGGACCCTGGTAGTGCTACTTGCAACACATCATATCAAACTGTTTCCTGGGAGCAGCCGCCAGCATCAACAAGGCAGAGGGCTGCTTTGAAAGTTCACTGGTCCCTCCCTGCCAGATTGAACACACCCAAGGAAAAGACTGGATTTTAGGTCTGGAAGGGGAGCAGCAAGTACTTTCTCATGAGCCAGTCCAGAGGGGATAGTTACCAAACAAAAGGCTGCCTGGTTGGCTGATTTGGCCATGTAGTTAAAAGCTATCAATAACAATATCATCTAGGCTAAGCGGCTAACCTTAAAGAATACCTGCACCTACAAAGCAGCTTGTAGTTAATGCAGTTTTGCAGCTCAATCTGCGAGAGTTTCATTGAGAGTAAGGAGCTTACAGATGTTTTTGTATGTATGCACTTCTACCAATGGTTCCACGCCTCGGAGGAAGTGAATTTGCCACACACTCCCATCTTTGAGGAGAAGGTATGAATCGGTCTCTCCCAGAAGGAGGGGCACCTTGTCCCATGTAGACAGAGGTACCCAATTACAGGCAGATGTTTGGGCTTCTTTTCAGCCTGTGTCACCTCCTTCACACACACAAACTCCTTCTTCTATTTGCAGTGCCCTCTACAGTATGGGTTTCAGTCAGTTGCCTTGGAGTGGGGGGCACATAGGAATTTTGAGGGAGGCCCTTGATTGTCCCTTGGGGGGGGTCCTCTTTGTCACCTACTTCTCACTGTGGGGCTGCTTTATTGTTGTTGTAATAATTTGGTCTTGTTTGGCATTCAGTGAGACCTTAATTTACAGGTACCCTGAGGCAACATTAGGTTAAAGGCACTCTTGAGTCACCTTCCACAGACTTTTGCTTGAGTTTAAGAGTCCTTGAGAGTGCCCTTTATGCCTGGCATGCACATCTTGGTGAATGCTCAGCAGCAGGGCCTGGGTGAGTTTGCTGTGTCCATGTACTTACCAAGGTTTACTTAGCAAGGAGAGAGAAAATTCTCCCAGTCCTTCCCTAAGGTGCCACAGAAAGCAGCTCTAAACATGCCTAGGAAATGGGGTTGGGTGCTTCCCTCACGGAATTTAATTCAACCCACCTGCCCATTCATAACTTGACTGCTGTTTAACAGATCTTCTAGTGCTATACTTAAATAAAGATAACCTTTCCACCATTACTCTGCCTTGTGAGTCTTCTTCTGGGGGTGTGATGGCAGAGGAGCCTTCTCAGTCTGAAATCAGGTGGCATTTGTGCTTGTCATGGAAAAGGAATGCAGTTCAATTAATAAAACACCTGAGTTTGTTTTGTTTTGTTTTTCTAGTGCTCCAGCACGTAGGACCTTAAGCAACTGGTTCAAAATACAAGGAAGTGGCTTGATAATACAAGCTGTTTGACAGTCCAACAGACTGCCTTGGAAGGTAGAAGGTTTGACGTAGAGGCTGTAAGACTACCTATCAGATTTCCTACACCAACAGAAAGTTGAAATAGAAGACCTCTGAGCTGATATCTCTTCCAGCTCTATGAGTCTATTTCAAAACAAGTAATTACAAACTTTGGCAACATTATCTCTGCCAAGTTCCAGGCTGCCTAGAAAATTCTGAACAGGGAAGGCTTACATCCTTGTCACTAATTATTCCACAGCTGACAGGCTCTTAAGCAATTTTAATGGCATAGTCATGTTCTGAGTTGCTACAGTGCATCACCTCAACTGCAAAATGCCATTTACTGGAAGCTGAATCTATTCTTCAGTGTGTGTGTGTGTGTGTGTGTGTGTGTGTGTGTGTGTGTGTTACAAAATCCAAAAGGCTCAGCAGCAGCCATAATCATAAAAGGAAAAGGAATAAACTGCATTGGCTTTACTCTTTGGTCAGCATCCCATAGTTCACAACACTGAAAATTAGCCACATCTAACTGTAGCAATAACAAATCCACGTTACAAGGAAAGATCACGCTCAGAAAAACACCCCTCCCGGGATTATAGAAAAAGTGTCTCCTGTGAGCTGATGCATTTAGGATATGTTGCTAGAGAATAAAGGATTTTGGATCAATTGAAGCGCGGCTTGGCTCATGGCTACAGAGAAAAGTGATGTATTTCTCCACAGACAAAGTTACCCTGTAGAATGAGAGACAAATGGGCAACGTTTCCAGTGGCAGCCTGTTTATAGTCAAGAAGAGTGATGACATCTCTATGAAGGAAGAACATTTTCCTCCCAGCAAAACATTTTTTTCTTAAACAGAAATGTAATGGGCAGTTGATTTTCACTCCTGCCATTTATAAGCGGTTGATTTACTACTCATTAATGTTGTTCACATCTGCTTCTCTAGTTTACCAAGATGTGGAAGATTTACCTGGTTGTTTATTTCCTTTTCAATTAAAATAAACCAACCAACTCGTGTTTCAAGGAGCAATGGATTCTCTCCTCTCTTTTTTGTTTTGTTTTTTAGAACCCTGCATTCCATTTTTAGGGTTAGGTTATGCCAAAGCCTGGAGAACAGCTGCTAAATGTTTCATGCTATATTATGTATCTGATGCGGCGGGGATCACTCACCTTTGGGGGTCAGTGGGCACACTTTGAATTGTCAGAAAGTGCTGTGGGTGCTAGTCACTGCTGCGGAGACATGGCATTAATGCAAAACGGCTGCCACATCTGTAACGAAACAGAAAAGGAGGCAGGGCCACAAAACAGTGCAGGCATGGTCCCTATCAGCCGTTCCATCAATGAGAAAAAGGCACCAACATCAGCCACTTCCACACTTGCTCATAAAAAGAATCTCTTTGCACCTTTCCTTTGTTCAGAATGGACAAGGAAGAGGAGAGAATGGGTGTCCGATCCTAGGATCCAATGAAATGTGGGCACGTTCAAGGGTGTATGTTCAGTGTAGGAGAGGCTGGTCCAGTGCAAACAGAAACTGAGCAGGAAGAGCAAACATCTTCTTGTGCATTGTGTGTTGTTAGGGGATATTTACTAAGATCTTTCTTAGGTGCTATAGAAAGTACTGGCAGGCATATTGGCTCCCACAAGTGCTGCACTGGTTACTTATGGAATTGATATGGAGATATATATGGTAGCTGTCCGTATCCATTTAAGGGTTTCCCATTTTCTTCTATGAGAGGGAAATAGTCTGAGTCAACACAGTCCTTCTTATGGCACTGGGCCGCTGAGACCGGTTGCAATATACCACATGGAAGATGCCAAAGATACCAGTAGCAAAAGAAACAAATCATAGCTGCTCTGCAAGTTACAATTTCTTCCATGTGATTTTTGCCAGTTTTGTGGCAGCCCTGTTTCCGCCATAATGTTTTGAACTACTGTACACAGTAACCTGGGCATTCTAGGAAACTAAAATGGCAGCTACAAGGAGAAGGCTAGCAAGTTCAGCTCTGTTGCCACTTTGAGTCTAATTCTCTGTAAACAAAACCTATTTCCAGCACCCCTTAGTTCTGTGATATGTAAATGCACATTTTGGGCCGTGTGTCTTGCTCTCAAAATGATACTGAAGGGAAAAGTTTTCTGAAATTGCAAAAAGAGACAATGCCAACAGATGGTGCCTGAGTAATTTAGTGTGTCATATATTTGTAAACAAACAATGTAAATTTAAAAAGAAAAAAATCCAAATTGATCTTTAAGGCATATGCTTTTAAAAGAAAAATTAAGCACAATAAACTCACACTAAATGTATGGATAGTAAGCCTTCTCCACTATGTATGGAGTTCTTCTTGTGGAATGGGTGCTCCTTACGTATGCAAGTTTTTTCTACCATGCAGACAAAACTGTTGGCATCAAGATGCCAGCCCACATTTTCACCTCAATTTAATCCAGATTTACCCTTTCCAGGGAAAATCAAATAAGTAAAAAATGGCACTTCCTACATCCTTCTGGGCTTGCATAATCCGGGGCAGAAAATGGAGACAGACTCCCCCCCCCCTGCTTTTTATAGTTGGCCTTCTTTATTTCTTTTTCCTTCAGGTCTGGTGTAGTTTTCAATCCCTGTAAGGGAAACAGACAGGCCTTCCCTAATCTGCACCCAAGACACCAATTTTCATTCACCGACAGTGGAGAAACAGAGTGGAAGAGAGTGGAGAGACAGAGGCTCTTTTCCATGTGCCCCCACCATGAGAGGCCTTGGAGGGTGGAAACATGAGAACAGAGCCTTTTTAGTGGTGGTCTCTCTTGTGAAGTCTTGTCCCTAGAGAGGCCTCTCTTGGCATCATCATTACAGGCAAAACATTTATTTTCCACCATGCCTTTGGTTTTTAATTATCTGCAGCCTCCTTCAATGAGTGGGACATTTTAGTCCTGCCTTTTTAAAAATATATCTTTTTTCTGTTTAAAGCTTATTTATTTATTTATTTATTTATTTATTTATTTATTTATTTATTTATTGTTGTAAGTCACTTTGAGTCTCTTTTGTAACCAAAGTGACTAATAAGTTTAATTAATAATCATGCCAAAAGAAAGAAGGAGAAGGGGACAACAACCTTTCCCTCTTTGGTAAGGACAGTGGCAGAAAGGTGACACAAAGCAGGAAACCAGGTCTGAGGCTGACAGTTATATTAGTAAAAATAAAAAAAATTCCTTCCAGTAGCACCTTAAAGACCAACTAAGTTAGTTCTTGGTATGATCCTTCTATATAGTGAGAAGGTGGGGAGGGGTATTACCCTTCTGAGTAATACCCCTCCCCACCTTCTCACTATATAGAAGGATCTGTATAGAAGGATCTGGCAACTTCTGTTTCAGTGTATCTGAAGAAGTGTGCATGCACACGAAAGCTCATACCAAGAACTAACTTAGTTGCTCTTTAAGGTGCTACTGGAAGGAATTTTTTTATTTTGACTATGGCAGACCAACACGGCTACCTATCTGTAACTGGAGTCATATTAGTGTTCTTTTCTCCAGATTTTATTCCCTCTGTGATTTTCTGTGATTTCCTGTGAAGGAAAGAAGGAAATGAGTGAAGGCTGTAGTAAGACCTGCAATCACTTTGAGATATGGATACTTGTTCTCCATGCAATCTTCTGTCTAGCCAGGCAACCCAAGAACACAACAGTTTGTTTTTGGTCAGAACTGTTGCATGTATCTGAAGCTATTGACTACTTATCTTCATTAGTTATATAATTTCCTTCAGGCCGTGCAACTGTTGTTGTTGTTTAGTCGTTTAGTCGTGTCCAACTCTTCGTGACCCCATGGACCAGAGCACGCCAGGCACTCCTGTCTTCCACTGCCTCCTGCAGTTTGGTCAAACTCATGTTGGTAGCTTCGAGAACACTGTCCAACCATCTCCTCCTCTGTCGTCCCCTTCTCCTTGTGCCCTCCATCTTTCCCAACATCACGGTCTTTTCCAGGGAGTCTTCTCTTCTCATAAGGTGGCCAAAGTATTGGAGCCTCAGCTTCACTATCTGTCCTTCCAGTGAGCACTCAGGGCTGATTCCTTAAGAATGAATAGGTTTGATCTTTTTGCAGTCCATGGGACTCTCAAGAGTCTCCTCCAGCACCATAATTCAAATGCATCAATTCTTCGGCGATCAACCTTCTTTATGGTCCAGCTCTCACTTCCATACATCACTACTGGGAAAACCATGGCTTTAACTGTACGGACCTTTGTTGGCAAGGTAATGTCTCTGCTTTTTAAGATGTTGTCTAGGTTTCATGGATCACTGCCTTGCCGTGGTGAAGGGGCTTGAATAACTTAGAGAAGCTATGAGCTATGCTGTGCAGGGCAACCCAAGATGGAAACGTCATAGTGAAGAGTTCTGACCAAACATGATCCACCTGGAGCAGGAACCGGCAAGCCACTCCAGTATCCCTGCCAAGAAAACTCCATGGACAAAGACAACAGGCCGTGCAACTAGTTAAAGGTAAATTAACATGAGCTGAGATTGAAGGGATTTACTGATGACTAGCAAAGCAAATAACTAGTCCCTCAGCTTCTTGACCAGAACAACCTGACTTTCTAGGATTATTAGGTTCCAAGTGATTATTTAATTATCTGGTTCAGCTTGTGGAAACTGGAAACTTCTTAAAGATGCACAAGTGGAGGCTTTTGTGGGTCTGTACAGGAAGGGAGTTTTCCAATTTTAATGCACATACTGAGAACAACTCTTAACTTGCCGTCTGAACATGGCACCAGGGATGCAACCAATAGGCATGATTCCCCACCTCTCCTGCAGTGAAAATCACATATTTGCATACACCATGAAAAAAGTGCACTGAACAGGCAGCAAGGCTGCAAATACATTCTGAAGATCCATGGGGGGAAACAGCCGACTTGATTTGCAAGATGGTATGCAATTAGACCAAGGGTGATAAGCATTCAGTCTGTGCATTTGAATGGGGAACAATGCAGCAATTAAGGCAGGTCTTTAGAGTTGCAAATTTGCCCTCCACTCTCTCCAGGAGACTTGTTCTAATATCTCCAATTCTCATTAAAATGCAAAGGGGCTTTGCTTCTATTTTTGTTTTCCCAGTGGTGAAATCAGCAGGGCTTAGTTTTATGTTCAGGGAAGTAGGAGGAATGGGCGGGTTGCCCCACACAGTGTCTTAGCTGTTCAACCCAGAAGGCAAAATAACATATGGAAGAGTGCCTGCCAGTGCCAAGATTACTGTAGTGTTGGGATGGAAGGAGTTAACCCTGACTAGGAATCTAAGCCCTGCTGATCTTCTCCATTGGGGGAAAAAATGCAAATAGAACAATAAAGGCTGCTTTTTACAAGGTAATCAGATGGTAATTGATGGCACTTTTAAATGCAGAATGATGGGCAATTAACATCTTGGAAAATCCTACCATTGTGAACATTGCTTTGGCACTTGATTGTCCAGAAAGGCAAGTCTGAAATTTTCTACAAAAATAATACATGAGATAGGATTGCACGGAATATGTTGCATTGTTAAATCAGTAGATTTGTAGCAGCTTTTCGTGTTACAAGAGGTATGTAAAAGCTGCAGCACAAGTGACACACACACCTGTTTTTTCACTTCTGTACAAATTGTAGTTCTTTATGCAAACAGTCTCATTTTTTCCTTTTCCTAACCACCCCCTTTTCAAAACTGCCACTGCAAATTAGCAGCTGCCGTGTTGACCCTCTGCCCACCATTTTGCATCTTCCATAATGCCTGCAGAATGGGGGGGGGGGAGAGATCATGGCAACCACAAAAAATGTGAAAAGATTAAGAGAAGGTGCCCTCTGTTGATAATAGAAGTTGTAAATGGGAATAGGTGAAAAAGAAACTTAACAATAATGTCAGGATTGCAAATGGTGTCCAAAACAAAAAAATAAGCCAGAGGAAATTCTGAAACAGTGGTGTATTTTTTATTCTTAATAATAATTGCCTTCTACACAATTATCTCAAGGTGATGAACAATTAAAGCACTAAAAACAGTCAAAAGATTTAAAAAGCAACCAATACATTTAAAGTAGTACTAAACAGGCACCCATGGCAAACACGTATTTATCCAGCTGGAAATGCCAATTGGAACAAATATGTCTTCATCCAGTGGTTTTTTTCTGGGGAGACGCAGGGGTATGCATACCCCTAAACATTTTGTGAATCTTTGTACTTTTGTCCATTTATTGTATTTGTTTTTTCTGATTTGAACTATAAAGTGGTGATTTTATTGAGTCAAAATGAGAGTACCCCTAAACTTTTTTTTAGAAAAAAGCACTGTCTCCATGTTTTTGGAAAATGCAGATAGTGGGCACTTGTCTTATTTTAACAGAAATGTTATTCCACAGAACAGTGGCAGCCACACTAAAAACCCTTTTCTGAGTTACTGCAAAGTGGGCTTCTGAGATCTTTGGAACTTGCAGGAAAATCTCTCCCTCAGACCACAGGGATCTACCGGGTATATAAAGGATAAGGTGGACTATCAAGTAACCTGGTCATGAGGTAAATAGGGCCATATAGGTTAGTGCCAACACTTTGAACTTGGCCTGGTAGAAGATTAGCAGCCAATGGAAATCCCACAAGCAAAATGTTATATACTGGCAGTAGTTCACTCCCATAGCTGCAGATTCTGGATCAACTCCAAGGGCAGCCCCACACAGAGCACATTGCTGTAATTCAATCACAAGGCTACCAGTGCATGGACAACTGTGACCAAGATATCCTAATCTTGAAATGACCATAATGTCCTATCAACCAAAGTTGGTATATATGCTCATGTTTGCTGAGCACACCTCTGGAGTGACAGTCTGAACTATCTAGAGCTACTTAAGACATATGACAAGTTGCTTCACCATGTGGTCAGCTTGAGTGACAGTTGCTGGATGGGTTGCAATCCAATATCAAGGGTTATAGTCTTTTCAACAGATGGGGTTGGTGAAAAAATGTAGACAACCGGTAGAGAACTTTCTTCCTCCACAGCCTTCACAACTGCAGTAGTTCAATGTCTGGTAGCTTGTTGTATCCCTTCAGTGAGCAAAACAGAGAGATGTTAATGCACTTCTTCAGATGCTACCATAGCAGCTTCTACATTTGATAATCCGGATACACTCCCCATGGATGAGGAGATGCTATCAGATGTTAATAAGAATCTGTGGCAACTATTTAATTTAGGCTAGGGTGACAGTTTAATTTGTCCAACTATGGATGATTAATTTGTCAGAGAATAGAGGAGGAAGTAGCTAAGGATGTATTTCCTGTAACAGAGGAGAAAGCAGTTACGATCTGAAGAATGGGATTCTGCAGTCTGAGTTTATGCAGAGAAACAAGGAGAATGTGTAATGTGAAAGTCACCATCTTTGCAACTTCCTGCTCTGAAGGACCTGGACCCCAGGAATGCTTCAGCTGTCATTAATCTAGTTTACTTAGTTTATAAATATTTATACTTAATAGACATTCCTGGAAGGAAAGGAACAGTCTGACTTTGAGCTGTTGCTTTATGTACCATTGCACTTCACACAAGCCTTGATTTTCCTGGGTCGAATTTATTTGGTATGCAGTTAACAATATAAAAGAAACGAAAATAGAAAACGACGTGTTTAGAATGTTTGAGTAAACTGCAAAATCAGCAATAAACACGTTGCATATATTTCAGGTCAAGAAACAATCTAGCAATGTGTTTAGAAAAGAGACAGCAACGGTCAAGACATACATTTCCAGATGTTAGATCATAGGGGAAGTATAAACTTTCAGGCATGACTGGAGAAGTGCATGACATACTATTTTGATGGTACTTGGTGTTCATTACAGAGGCAGCTGGATCAGAAATGCTCATCAAAGGGAAGCTCTCCCTACTATAATTCTTCTACATTATGCAACATGTGATGCAAGATCACACAGCTTTATTGTTTACTGAGAGATGCATGCAGTAAAAAGAAGGCATGAGTTCAAAAGGCATCTAATGATGTGGAAAGATGGAATTGAGGAGCCAACTCACGCCATAGCTAAATTGCAAAGCTATTTCAGATATATTACTGTCTTTAGCTTCTGTGAAGTCCACCTAGTGTCAAGACATTCAAAAATGCCCATGCACTGGACTATTTTGGTAAAGTTTCATTTTTAAAATGTATGAGCTTTTTTGTGGCATAGTTGGCATCCCATGCATACTAGAATTGATTTGACCCTTGAGGTTCCCGAGTCCAAGCCTGTCTTCTGCCATGAGCTTCTTCTGAGATGTTGAACAAATCAATCTTTCTGCACCAGTCCCACATCTGCAAAGTAGGAATAATCTACTTCACAGGACTGTTTAGCATAGTGATGGCCCTAAGACAGGGGTCAGCAAACTTTTTCAGCAGGGGGCTGGTCCACTGTCCCTCAGACCTTGTGGGGGGCTGGACTATATATATTTTTGGGGGGGATGAACGAATTCCTATGCCCCACAAATAACCCAGAGATGCACTTTAAATAAAAGCACACTTTCTACTCATGTAAAAACACGCTGATTCCTGGACCGTCCACAGGCCGGATTTAGAAGGCGATTGGGCCAGATCCGGCCCCCAGGCCTTAGTTTGCCTACCCATGCCCTAAGACTTAAAAATGCTTGTGTCTGGAGGAGAAAGGAGCTGCTGCCTCCCATGACATTTCTTTCCTGGCTTACTCAAATGTAAATAGGAGGAAGAAGGAGTTGGATGCCAGTAGCTGTGGAGCATTAATCAGGTGCCTAGAGTGGCTGCATAAAAGGCAAGACTTGTGTTGGCAAAGTGATCCCAGGAAATTTATGGGTGGAAGTGGGGAAAGGACAAGCTGGAAGAAAATTGGACTAGTTGCAATTACCTTAGAGCCAGAGAGGATAGAGATGAAGTCTAGTGATAACCCCCAGTGGCAAGATAGTAAGGTTTACAGAAGAGTGTGGCCAAAGGAATAGAATTGGCATGTTATAGACAATTTGATGGGGATGCAGGTAGGAAAAACCTACATTTCAGAAATAAAAATAGGAAAGTGGTCCTGTGATGGAAAGGGGATTTCCAGGCCCTAGGGGCGAAACAATCTCTAAGGCTGTGAGGCCACCTAGAGTTCTGAGGATCCTAGGGACCAAAAGGAGGAGATTTGGATCACTGCTTCTACCTCCCTTCCCCCCAGTGCTGGATTTACGTATAATAATAATAATAATAATAATAATAATAATAATAATAATAATAATAATTTATTATTTATACCCCGCCCATCTGGCTGGGCCTCCCCAGCCACTCTGGGCGGCTTCCATAAAACCAAAAATACAGTAATAATAATAAAATCACACGTTAAAAACTTCCCTGAACAGGGCTGCCTTAAGATGTCTTCTGAATGTCAGGTAGTTGTTTATCGCTTTGACATCTGCTGGAAGGGCGTTCCACAGGGCGGGCGCCACTACCGAGAAGGCCCTCTGCCTGGTTCCCTGTAGCTTTGCTTCTCGCAATGAGGGAACCGCCAGAAGGCCCTCGGCGCTGGACCTCAGCGTCCGGGCAGAATGATGGGGGTGGAGACGCTCCTTCAGGTATACAGGACCGAGGCCGTTTAGGGCTTTAAAGGTCAGCACCAACACTTTGAATTGTGCTCGGAAACGTACTGGGAGCCAATGTAGGTCTTTCAAGACCGGTGTTATATGGTCTCGCCGGCCGCCCCCAGTCACCAGTCTAGCTGCCGCATTCTGGATTAGTTGTAGTTTCCGAGTCACCTTCAAAGGTAGCCCCACGTAGAGTGCATTGCAGTAGTCCAAGCGGGAGATAACCAGAGCATGCACCACTCTGGCGAGACAGTCTGCAGGCAGATAGGGTCTCAGCCTATGTACCAGATGGAGCTGGTCAACAGCTGCCCTGGACACAGATTTGACCTGTGCCTCCATGGACAGCTGCGAGTCCAAAATGACTCCCAGGCTGCGCACCTGATCCTTCAGGGGCACAGTTACCCCATTCAGGACCAGGGAATCCTCCACACCTGCCCGCCTCCTGTCCCCCAAAAACAGTACTTCTGTCTTGTCAGGATTCAACCTCAATCTGTTAGCCGCCATCCATCCTCCAACTGCCTCCAGACACTCACGCAGGACCTTCACCGCCTTCACTGGTTCTGATTTGAAAGAGAGGTAGAGCTGGGTATCATCGGCATACTGATGAACACCCAGCCCAAACCTCCTGATGATCTCTCCCAGCGGCTACATGTAAATGTTGAAAAGCATGGGGGAGAGGACAGAACCCTGAGGCACCCCACAAGTGAGAGCCCAGGGGTCTGAACACTCATCCCCCACCACCACTTTCTGAACACGGCCCAGGAGGAAGGAGCGGAACCACTGTATGACAGTGCCCCCAGCTCCCAGCCCCTCAAGACGGTCCAGAAGGATGCTATGGTCGATGGTATCAAACGCCGCTGAGAGATCCAGCAGAACTAGGAAACAGCTCTCACCTTTGTCCCTAGCCCGCCGGAGATCATCAACCAGTGCGACCAAGGCAGTTTCAGCCCCATGATGAGGCCTGAATCCCGACTGGAAGGGATCCAAATGGTCCGCTTCTTCCAGGCGTGCCTGGAGTTGTTCGGCAACCGCTTGCTCAATCACCTTGCCCAGGAATGGAAGATTTGAGATTGGGCGATAATTGGCCATCGTGGCCGCATCTAAAAATGGTTTTTTAAGAAGCGGTTTAATAACCGCCTCTTTCAGTGGGTCTGGGAAGGCTCCCTCACGGAGGGAAGCATTCACCACCCCACGAAGCCCATCGCCCAGCCCTTCCCAGCTAGCTTTTATAAGCCAGGATGGGCAAGGATCCAGGAGACAGGTGGTTGGTTTCACTCGTCCAAGCAGCCTGTCCACATCCTCGGAGGTAACAGATTGGAATTGATCCCACTCAACTTGACTAGACAGAACTCTAGCACTCTCCCGCCCCGGCCCTGCTCCCACGGTGGAGTCTACTTCTTCCCAAATCTGAGCGATTTTATCTGCAAAAAACTTTGCAAAATCATTGCAGGAGAACATGTGGCCCGTACTGGGCCCCGAAGTTGCAGGTGGTTCCACTAAATTGTGAACCACCTGAAAAAGTCTCCTGCTGCTGTTTTCTGCAGATGCAATAGAGGCGGTGAAGAAATTCTTCTTCGCCGTCGCTATCGCCACTTGGTAGGCTCGACGTTGAGCTCTAACCTGTGTCCGGTCAGATTCGGAATGAGTTATCTGCCACCGGCGCTCTAGCCGTCTCAACGATTGTTTCATTGCCCTCAGATCCGTGGAAAACCACGGGGCTATCCGGGCTCCATGCAATCGGAGAGGGCGCTTCGGAGCCAAACAGTCAATAGCCCTGGTTAACTCCACATTCCAGCGGGCCACCAGGGAATCGGCTGAAAGGCCATCAACATGGGATAAAGCATCCCCTACCACTCTCTGGAAACCATTTGGATCCATTAAGTGGCGGGGGCGGACCATCCGAATTGGTCCCACCTCCCTGCAGAGGGGATGGGTCGCAGAGAAGTCCAGTTGCACCAGGAAGTGATCTGACCATGGCACTTCTTTTGTTTCGCTTTTATTTAGTGTCAGATCACCAACATCCATAGAGGTAAACACCAGGTCCAAGGCATGTCCACGGCTATGGGTTGGGCCAGACTTATTCAGGGACAGCCCCATGGAGGCCATGCTTTCCACGAAGTCCCAAGCGGCCCCTTGTAAGGTCGTGTCGGCATGGATGTTAAAATCCCCTAGGACGACCAAGCTAGGTGTCTCCAGGAGAACATCCGCCATGACCTGAAGCAGCTCGGGCAGGGAATCCTTGGTGCAGCGGGGAGGTCGGTACACCAAAAGGAATCCTGTACTGCCCCTATTGCCCAACTTCCAGAACATGCACTCAGAAAACTGGGGCTTCCCAATAGGACGCCTGGTGCAAACTAGTGACTTCCTAAAAATCACTGCAACCCCCCCTCCCCGCCCACATGACCTGGGTTGCTGTGCGTAAGAGAAACCTGGTGGACAAGCAGCGGCAAGGACAGGCCCATCTGCTTCATCCAACCAAGTCTCTGTTACACATGCCAGGTATAAGCTAAACAAGCTATAGCTTAGGGCCCCACTCTCTTGGGGGCCCCCAAAAATTTCACTGTTAATATACTTCTTAATTGTATTTCAGTTCAACAATTACTTTGATAAAATACATATTTTGTTATGTGCAAATGGCTTTAGGTATTACCATATCTATAAATTACCATATAGCATATATTCATCACAAAAAACAGCGACAATTTGTTGTTGAGAAAGGACAGCTGGACATATAAAGGGCCCCACTATGTTCAGTAGCTTAGGGCCTCATCAAACTAAATCTGGCTCTGCTCCCCCCTCCATTTATATTTGGTTGCAGCAGTCATGATGTGAAGGACTGCCCCCACAGTTTACTAAGTGGGAAATGCAATCTCCATGGTTGGCATCTGGGTGGTGAACATAGTCTGTTCCCGGCTGTTTTCCTACCCGGGTGTTCACCCTTGGCTGAGCTATGCTGGTGCCCTGGGTCAGCGCTGCCTGCAAGGGTGCAGGGAGCTAGTTGAACCAGAGCCTATGCAACCACTCACTTTCTGTAATCAATAAAGTTGTGGCCTAAATTCTGCCAAAAAACAAAACTAAAATTTGAGTCAAATGTGACTTTATTTAGGGGGGAGGTCTCTGGGTCTGAACACGCAATAAAGATTATTTAAAATTTGTGACTTAGGGGGAAAAGAACAAACCCACCACCACCCCAAAAAAAGAATGAATAAGGCTTCTGCCAACTGCATTAGGCTTTCTGTGTATGTATAAAATTCATTTATTTGCCTGAGCCTTTCCAGGTCATTAATATTGGAGTGGTCAATGTATGTATGTGTATGTATGGTTGAATGTAGTCAATGTATGTATGGTTGAATGGCTACATTCATTATTGTAGTATAGTAACATGATGTTATTGAACCCTTTGTTTCATGTGTTTTTAGTGGAGAGTTTTGGTATTTTTAAAAAATCTATGCATACCATGTTAGGAGATATATTTATATAATTGTTGTTGGTTGCATACACACCAGACAATGCACAAAGCAACCACATCTTGCTTCTTCTGTAAAAGAAGGGCCTTTGTATGTTGAACAAAATGGCTATGTTCATGTTGGTACTGATAGGGGAAGCCATTTTGTTGTACATAGCCCTTCATGCATAGTATTACACAGAAAATGATGAGTAGCCATTTTCTAAGCAATTTTTAAAAGCTTTTGTTACCCAGTACAGCAGAGGTAATGTGCTTTGAAGCTGATCTAAGCAAGCCCTTGGTTCACCTCATAAGGACAATGAACTATCCAGCCCTCAGAAAAGTTAATAGATCTGTGGACTAAACCACAGAATTCAAAGGCTAGTTCAATGGGAAAAAATGGGGTGTTGTAGCAAAATCCAGCCTGGATCGAAATCCTTTCACATCCCTAACAATTAGTGAGCAAATTGTCATATCGCAAAAATTTAAACTTCCCCACAATTCGCAACTACTTTAGAAAGCACTCGAAGAAACTGCTCATTGGTGATTTCAACATTGTAGCAAATGATTCCTAGAAGAAGTATTATTATGAAAAGTGATTTGAATGCCAGAACTGCAAAGGAGGTGAAAAGTGTTCCCCGCCCTTCAGAATGAGACAGGCTTTGAATTCAAAATCCACACAGCCCAAGGGATTTTACTTTGAACAGTGACACAGTGTCATGTTTAATACTGAGACTGCAAAAAGGGAATCACCTCTCTTTTATTATTGTAATTCATCCTTAGTATTAAACCTCCCCCTTTGAAAAATAAATAAATAAATAAGTGTGTGTGTGTGTGTGTGTGTGTGTGTGTGTGTGTGTGTGTGTGTGTGTGATAGTTTCTCTTAACTAATACAATCGTACTTTGGATCTTGAATGCCTTGGCTCCCGAACAAATCGGCTCCGAAACAATTGAAACCCGGAAGTGAGTGTTCCGGTTTTCCAACATTATTTTGGAAGCTGAATGTCTAATGGGGCTTCTGCAGCTTCCGATTGGCTGCAGGAGCTTCCTGCATCCAATCAGAAGCTGCACTTTGGTTTCCAAACATTTTGGAAGTCGAACTGATTTCCGGAACGGATTTCATTCGACTTCTAATATATGACTGTTTCTGACAAGAGGTACAATTTGAGTCAGAAAAATCCTATATTTGCATCATGCCAAAACTGGAGGTAAGCTGCTGCTGTACCTGTGGAATGACTGCTCAGCCTGTGAGTGAATGAAGCACATACAGAAAATACAAAACAAATAAACAAAAAGCAGCGAGGAAATGGAATCACACCCACAGCATCCCTGAAAACTCTAGCTATGCTGGGACTGTGCTGCTGCTGCTGATATCCACATAATTCTCACATCACACATTGAGACAGCCAATGAACTCATGGCAATGGTACATGCCGACAGCACGCACAACTGTAGCACCACTTATATCTCATAGTCTGATGCATGCATTTACTCACATGGAGGACGCTCATGTGTATCACATGGAGGGCATAGCAGAGAGGCAATGTGGATTGGGCCCAGTGCAGAGCAAACCCTACCTGCCAAGGTCCTGATTCAGATCACTGCATGCCTTCTATTTGTTTGTTTGTTTGTTTGTTTGTTTTTAATAAATCATCCACACAAAATGTTAATTGCATAGGTGCTGCCCAAGTGGAAAAGATGCTGTGGTGGTATATGCACAGATGATTAATGAACAGTTTACGAAATGGGTGGAAGGACCAGCCCAAGGACCTGATCCAGAACTGGCCTGGTCTGTGTGGGTCATTTTTGACAGTTGAGTGGGGGCCCCATATTGTCAGTCAAAGGTTTATCTCCAAGTTTTGCACTACATGCTGAGATTGGAAATAACAGTTCCCTGTACCAGATGTCGTACGACATCAGGTGATTGACAAGTGGGCATGGTTTATCCAAAATGGCCTAGCAGGCCAAATCCAGAAGCCTGCCAGGCCTGAATGGATTGAAGAGTTAGAAGCTCCAAACGTCTGGTTTATTGTTCTGCATAAGGTCTCTTATGAAATCCAGTAATGAGAAAATTATTTGGTAGTCTGATGGCCAGGATCACAAGAGGACAGGGCTCCTGAACCTTTCAGGAGAGGGGAATTCGGGGGGCAGGTGTAGCTTGCACAGCAATGAATATTTGAACCACTGCTTTTGGTATTTGTTTCCCTTTCAAAACAAAGTGAATAAGCAACCTGTTGCACAGGCTGGGGCTGCGGATGTTAAAATAATCCTACAGGAGAAGAAGAAAATTGTTTGTGGCAAGAACAACAACAAAAATGTATTATAAAACCTTTCATATGAGTGTTTGGGCTGTGTAGCTCATTTCAATGTTTAACAAAACTTGTTGATAATGAAAAAATATCAGCCCCAATAATAGTTTCCTTAAAGGCTGCCCTTTAACCCCTGGGCTGGTTTTTGATGTTGTTGCGCCTTTTCATTGTTGGCATGGTAACCAAGAGGCACTTACTGACAGATCAATGCATGGCTACATCAACATAACATTTTCAGTCAAGTTCCCAGGAGCTTTCCTCCTGAATATGTCATTTTGATTCAGATAACTAAATCAAGCTAAGCACTGCAATGATAATGGATGACTTGCCTCATTAGCTGGCTCCTGCTGTTTTCCCGTGTCAGGAAGCACCAGAGTGAATGTCTTGGCTCCTAGGAGAGGGGAAGGATTTCTATTATTTATTATTTTGGTGTGTTATTTTTATCCCGCCTTTCCCATTCATTTGGCTAAATTGGTGCTCACAAGACAGAGAAGGCAGGAGAAAACAGCAACACGATCCCAGTGAAAATCCACTAAAACGAAATTGTGCTAAACAAATTTGTGCAAATAGGCAATAAAGATTTGATCAGGGTACAAGTTGCGTGTCGAGGTCCCCAAGCCACCCCCCAAATAACTCACAACGCACACTTAACTTTTGTTTAAGGTTTTTGGCATAATTTTGGCCACAACTTTATTTAAATACAAAACCGTGAGTGGTTGTTTCGGCATTGGTTAAGACTATCTGTCCCCCCGCCTGGGGACAGAACTGACTTCCGGGCACCACTGAAAGACAGTGCGGGGGAAAGCAAGTCGGGGAGAAATGGAGCTGAGTCACAGACCCTCAATTCTCATCCGCATGCTCCCCGAAGGCTTGCCGGCCCTAGTCCCATTCCAGGGATTGGACGAAAAGATGGCAAGCCCCAGGATTCCTTTAACGGAATTCCCTTTCCGCAGCAACCATGGAGGGGCAGGCCCAGCCTATCCTAACCCCTCCTCCACCAATTTATAACCAATGCCTAACCGCAACCTTACAAGTTGTGACGATTTGCTACGCAGTAGGCAAAAACCAAATGGCCCAGCCAATCAGCCAGATGGACAAAATTCCTACCAGGCCCCTGCCCCAACGCCAGATGACCCCATGACAAGCATAGCAAGGTCAATGCAACAACCCCTTACTCAAGGGCGGGTGGGCGGGTGATCCGTTGCATGCAGCAAAGAGAAAGCTCCAGGCTGCGTGCAGAGTATTTAAACATTTTACCCCTCCCACCAAAATTGCAACATAACTTTTACCCCAGCAACCCAGTGAACCAATCACTGCCCCAGGCCATCTTTAGAGACCCTGCCTGGTAACAGAGGGGTGGCTCAGCAGACCCCACCGCAACACGTGCTCTCCATGAAGGAGAACACGCTTTATAATCAATTAATCTGATCATATTATGGCACTCATCGTTTACTACTTAACCCACCCACCCACTTTTTAAGGTCATTCCAGTTTCTCATAATACTCCAATGATGCCCATATACAAATGAGTTTTTATACTTCACTAGGTCTAGATTTTCAAATAATGTAGCACATACATGAACTGATTCAAGACAAAGATGGAAAATGATTACCTTGACAAACCTTTTGTTTTTAAACTTTAAGGCCACTTTGCAATCAACAGGTGTACTTAAGGAAGCCAAATATGAGAAGTGAGGCCATATCTTGCTTTGTATTCTGTGACCCCAGAAGAAATATTTATAAAAGACAGGAAGAAACTGTATTCATATTTGAGCTGGTATTCATTCTTAAAAAGAAGATCACAAATGGAATCCATCAAGCAACCAGTGTTCCCTATAATGCTTAGAAGGTCTATGGATATTTACAGAGAACTGCTTACTAAGGTTGTGCACAGTCCAATTCACAGCCCAGTCCAGCCCTTTGGAGTGCCCTGATCCAACCTGGGGCAATCCAAGTCCTGATTCTAGAGTTATAGTGCTTAAACCCAACATGTGGTCAGGAGGGAATGAAAAAAGAGGCTCCTGCATCTGCCTACTTTTCTCCCCAGTCCTCATCACCCTGGATTGCTCTGGGTGAAGCTGATCTGATCCAGGGTATTCTAGGGCTGCCTCAACCTATTCCAGCTGAATCCTGAGCCAACATGAACAGGGTCAATTTAGTTCAGGATGAAGAATTCAGTTCTGCTGCTTACCCTACATTATATTATACATGTCCTTCTGTTGTGTGGTAAGTCTCCATATTAAATGGGAGGATAAGGACAGGTGACAAGGCTACTATTTACTGTATTTTCTCTACAATTTTTTTTTATAAAGCTGAATTAGTTAATATAATAACCCACCATAAATAAATAAATTAATTAACACAGAGATAAAGATAGCACAAACATTGCACTTAAATAATAATATAATATCATTTGTCCTATGATAGTGAGACTCAGGATTGAAAAGTTATGTTTAATGTAATAGGGTTATTATTATTATTTTATCCTAGCTTGCATTTTATGGTCTCAATAAGAAATGAAGAGCCTCAATTTTTCTTTTAAACCTGTTGACTTCCTTATCTAACTCTTGTCACTCCTCTGGCTGCGAGGGGGCTGAATCTGTCCCTCCCTTCCCCCACCCCTAGGTAGGGACTAGGGTAATAATGCTCTAGGACAGCATCCTCCTGCAATACTCCTTATCAGGTTGGGTGGGAACTTGTGCTATTTAAGGTGGGCCTGCCTGGAACTTCCCCTGTCTTCTACTCAATGTGGCTTCTACTGGCTCTTAGTGAGGACTATGGATGACTGTCCTTTGAGTAGGAGTTTAAGGTGGATGCTGACCTGGCCACCGGGCCCACCTTTTTCATCTAACCCTCACTACCTTGGCCTTCTTTTAAGCTGTTCTGTATAATTTGGTCCGGTTACGCAGGCAATGCAGGAACTAGATGGGTAGGAATATAACATCTGTGAGCACTATGAGGCACCTGAAGGGTGAATGAATACTAACAAGCCTACCTCCTATCACCTGTTGACTTGAAGACAGGAGAAAGAGGCAGACCTTGGCATCCACTCGGTCAAATGCCAACCAGCAGTGGCAGGTAAGGGAAATTTTGAGCTGCTCAACCTGACTCAGGCTGACTGTGATTAGCTCTGATCAGCAAGGGTAGTGCCACAAAATCAGGCAATCGTGGGTGCTTCCTGCAGATACTGGCACCCATACCTATCCATGGTTTATTACTGCATAGCTGCATATCCTATTCTATGTGAATAAAGTGATCCTTCATCCCAATTCCAGGAGGTCATAATATGAGATAAGTGTATCAAATTTTGCATGGTATTTGACATAAACATCAGACTTGTGAGTGTTTATCTCCACCCTGCTAGAGACCACAGTTATTGCCCTCCTTCCTTCCCTTCCTTCCCCTATCCCCACCGAAGGGTTTTTTGAATTTTCACGGTGAACTACACAATGATTAGCAAACCCCATCATTGCATCTATAAAGTTCTACAAAACTTGTAGCCATTGAGTGCTCTTACAAAAAATTATGGGGAAATAAAATATGAACAAGCTCAAAGAGGGGTAAGTCCAAAGGGAAGCAGGGAGTGTTCTGAATCTGATTATCAAAAGGGACAGAATTATTATAATAATGATTTAATGGGTATGACTCATATCCCTAAATATTCAGCCATTTGAAAACTGCCTCCAGTAGTTAGAATCAGCATGATAAGCCATTTTTGTTCAGTGATCACAGGTATTTGATTCTAGGTGCTCTGATCTTTTGAAACAACTTTGAATACTGTTAACACTCCACTTTAAAGGGCTTGGTGAAGGGAGAGGGAGAGATCAGTATGAAACTGCATTGCCAATGCTGTCATTATTCCATGCCAAACAAGTGAAGGGAAATGCAAGGCTGCATTTTGTGCTTGTGATTATATTTCACGTCGCTTTGCTAAGTCTTTACTAGATTTTAAGCACCGGTTACAAACATGTACCCAGGAAACATTCTGTACAAGGATTCTAATGAGCAGGATGGAATATATAAATAAAACACAATTTGACTGATTGGCACAAATAGCTAGTACAGTCACACTGTGGCCAGAAGTAGCTAAGCTTCCCAACACTTGGGTGACACCCAATGCTATTATTTATTGTAGAAAAAGAGGTGCTGGAACTCGCCATTAACACCTCATTTGTTCTCTTACAGTGGCAATGGGAACTGAGTTCCGGTGAGTTCTGGCTGAAAAAGTAGGTTAGCTTCTGAGGTATCCTTTGAGGAGCCAAGAAGGCCTAAGAGGATTTCTGACCTGCCTAGGATGGCCATGTTGTCTGTCTGGTCCAAGTCCAGTTGAAAGAACAAGAGCAATAAGAGAGAGCAGGGCCCTAGAGGAGGCTCTTAAATAGTGAGCACCTGGACAGCAGACTGAGGAGACACACACGTTGATGGGTTGGACTAGATGTTCCTCAGGGTTCCCTTCCACCCCTACAATTCTAGGATTCTACTTGATCAGTCTTTTCCATTAAGGCTCAATGCATTTCTATTTAAATTATAATAATTCATATCCATGTAAATTAGCAGATTCAAATTTTATGTTCTTCTTCATCCTCCATTTTTGCAGTATGAAGTGGCCACCCTAGACATTCCCTTTATTCCATATTGTTAATACAGATTTGTGACACCCACAGACACACTGGGGCTTCTTATTTGCTGTTCTGGTGCCTGAATTTGGAGCACACTGTCTTGATATCAGGCCAACACAGGATGTCCAGATGCTCCTGAAACTGCAATGTATGCCTCCTCACTGGAGCTCATTTATTTTGTTTTTGATTCATATTTAAGACAAATGTTGGGCACGTGGAAGCAAAATAGATGTTCTTTTGAATGGGTCCATACAAAAACACACTCAAAAATGGAAGTTTTGTTTGATTTTGCCAAAAGCAAAGCTAAAAGGATTGTTCACTCAACAGTTGGGCGTCTTCATGGCTCTGGGCCTCGGCACTTGCTTGAACCTAATGAGCAGAAGTGAGAGCAGTCACAATCTCAGTAGATACATTGTGTGTGAGGGTGGTGGAGATAGGGGTTGGTGGGGTGGTACAATTTGGTTGCACAAACTTACAAACTCACAAATAGGGAGGATGTTGTCCAGATAACTAAATCAGGCTAAGTACTCTTGTCTCATAAGCATTTGTCTCATTTCTCACCCCTATGAGAACAGGGTGCTGGATTAGATGGGTGTTTGATCTGATCTATCAAGCATCTTCTTATATTCTTACAAAACCACAGAGGCCATGTGTAGCACACATCCCATGTGGACATAGTATATCTGATGGGAAGCCCACACAATTCTTAGACTCTTATGCAAAATGCCTGCCATGATATGCGAGCCTGTTCTTAATCTGGAAGTAGGGTTGTTATTTAGAACAGTTCTTTAAATTGACGTTTTGGTATTAAAACTATTTTCTGGGTCCACTAGCAAAAGTGCAGTGCTTTCAGCCCGAGTCTTTGAGTTTTTCCACATTCTGTCTGATTTTTTAAATATAACATTCCACCTTGGATATATAAGTTTATAAGCTGTGTCAGTTCAATTTAGTGTTAAACCTGGCTAGAATTCACCAGCAGAGGAGCAAATGAACATGCAAAACAATGGAGCAAAAAGTTATCTAAATATTTTTGCAGTGTCAAGGGAGGTTTGATTTGGATTGAAGTTACTTGTGATCCTTAACTTTAGCCAGTTTTGCCCAGATTTAAATTGCTTTGCCCAGTTTCCATGCCACTAATGTGTGTGACCTCTTCTTCACTCTTATTCAGAACAGAAACAAAAGCCAAGATGTAAAAATTATTGAATAATCCTATTTCATTTATACCTTCTCCCCTTCACGCTCTTCACATACACACGTCAGATAATATAACAGTGTTCTAGAACTGGTATGCTTAAAAAATAACAACATAGAGCTATGTATACTAAAGAAATGAAGAATAAAAAAACAAAATGTATTCAGAATGCCCAGATCATTATCACCTTAGTGGATTCAATAACAGGCAAAGCATGCATTTTGGGTACATTACATAGCTTTTACTTTTTCTATTTTATGACACTCCAGTGGTGGGCTGTTTTTATTTCATTTTTTAAAAATTTATAGTTCACATTAGACTCTAGTATGAGGGGATGGTAGCAGCTACAGTAGGAAATTTCTGCATTACAACTTCAAAAAGTCAAGAAATTTGCTACCTTGATTGTTAAAGCAGACAGTTACCAGAGGAATTGTTGTTCCTTTACCTATTATTATTTTTTTGTACCCTGTTTATAAGCCCACACATGGCACTTAAATGCAGTTATGCTGAATGTTCCAGACATGCTGATTATTCCAATATCAATATAATGATTGTTCGAAGACTAGTTTGAGATTCCTTTGAGAGGCTGTGTTTTAGAAAACACTGAGAGATTCCAAAACAATAGTTACTTTAGAAATGGAAGTATTCAATTGTTTATTTCATATGATCATCTTTTTATGCCTCTTATTGAAACATATTTTATAAAACATACTCATTTGTATAGCATGATGCCAACAGATAGCCTGCCTACTGGGATATTAATATCTAGCTATGAGTCCCATCCCATCCCCCAACACAAATAATGTGCAAAGTGACTTGCAATAAATCCAGCATAAAAATACAGTACTTCACTATATATCTCTGTCTGGCTTCTGGCCTGGTTTGGGTATTGAGAAAGCTTTGGCTGCCTTGGTTGATAATAGGAATACTGTGAGAATTCAAAAAGGGCTTGAATTCCTTGAATTCCTGTAAACAGAACTGAGAAGGCATAGGCTGCTGCAAGCTGACACATGGAAGATGGAGCAAGCTTGTTTCTCCTGCTCCAGAGGGTGGGACCCAAACCAATAGATTCAAGTTACAAGAAAGAAGATTCCGACTAAACATCAGGAAGAACTTGCTGATAGTTAAGAGCTGTTAACAGCAGAACAGACTCCAACAAAAGGTGATGATGGACTTCTTTCCTGGAGGTTTTAAAGCAGGGGTACGATGGCCATCTGTAATGTATGATCTAGTTGAGATTCCTGCTTTGCAAGGGATTTGACTAGATGACCCTTGAATGTACCTTCCAATTCTATGATTCTATGAAAAAAAAATACCATGGGCATATTGGGGCATGACTTAATTTCAATGGTCTGCTCTGAGTTTAACTTAGCTGGATATAACCCATGGATGCAGGTGACCTGGTAAAAGGACCAGATCACCTCCAGGCTTGACTACTGTAATTCGCTCTACGCGGGGCTGCCCTTGAAGCTGTCCCAGAAACTCCAGCGGGTGCAGAATGCTGCAGCGAGGCTCCTCACAGGGTCTCTGCCATGGGAGCATATTCACCCAGTGCTTTTTCAGCTGCACTGGCTCCCGGTGGAGTACAGGGTCAGATTTAAGATGCTGGTTTTGACCTTTAAAGCCCTTCACGGCCTAGGATCCTCGTATCTATGGGACCACCTCTCCTGGTATGCCCCACAAAGGTCCATATATAGCAACACCCTAGAGGTCCCGGGCCCTAAGGAAGCTAGATTAGCCTCAACCAGAGCCAGGGCCTTCTCAACACTGGCTCCGGCCTGGTGGAACGCTCTGTCTCATGATTTCTTTCCGCAGGGCCTGTAAGACAGAGTTGTTCCACCTGGCCTTCAGCTTAGAATCAGTTTGATTCCCTCCCTCTCTTTCTTTTTCCTTTCTCCTCCTATGAAGAGGCTGCATCCTAATGTTTTAATGTTGTATTTTAATCTTTTTAAATTGTATTTCAATCAACTTGTTTTTATTATTGGTTGTTAGCTGCCCTGAGCCTGGTCTTGGCTGGGGAAGGCGGGGTATAAATATATTATTATTATTATTATTATTATTATTATTATTATTATTATTATTATTAATTTTGAAAAAGAAATGGTAAAGGGACGATGTTTTAAATATAAGGGCAGGATCTAAGCTCTCATTCTTCACTTTATGAAGCCTTTAACACTGATAATCATTCTGCCTTCCTCAATTTCCTCTCCTGGGTATGTCTACAAAATTTCCTTCTTAGTTCTATTGCTCTCACTTCCACCTTTGTCTCTCTTTCAGTGATTCTTTCTTCTTTATAACTCTCCACACACAGCAGGGCTCTTTCCTTGACTTTTCACTTTATTCTTCTTCATTCTGTATTCGTAGACTTCCAGTCCTGGGAAGATTTAGTAAAAATAGTAACCAATGACATAAAAAGTCCCTGTCCCTGGAAGATCGGAAAGTGTGCTCATTTGGATCTGTTTATATATAATTTTCAGTCATTGGAAAAGTCAAAAACGTGTGGCAAATGTGGACTGGAATGTATGTGTACCAATACCCTTGAGAATAATTGAAACATGATGTGCTAGTCAAGCAAACAAAACTATGTTTGTGATTATTGTTATCTCAGCTTTTTAAAGCTTTGCAGTCACCTGAAGTTTCTTGTCTGGACTCCTGTGATGTCCCTCCTACTGATACACATCCTTTGTTCAACTTTCTCTTCTTTGGTCAATGCCTTTGCTGAAATCCTCTTTTTGATACTCCTCCTCCTACATTTATATCCCATGTTTCCTCTAAGAAGGTCAGGAGGGTGTCCATGCTTCTCTCTTCCACCATTTTATACTGACAGCAACCCTGGGAGGCAGGCTGGGCTAAGAAACAGTGACTGACCCATGGTGGCCCAGTGAGCTTCAAGCTCCTAATCCAACACTCTACCCTCTGCAGCAAACTGTGGTTGTGTCAGTCCAGGTGGAGAGACAACAAGGCAGCCCAAGCCCAAGTTCTTCCCTTGTCTGAAACACGGGATGCATATATGTTGATACTGGCATTATGCTGCTAGGTTAAAAGAAAGGGAAATATTTTATGTTTCATGCATAGACTCACAAATAAAATTTCCCCCTACTTGGCTTAAAAACACTGTCATGATAATAACATAATTCACATTTTGGCAATTGTATTTTGCAAAAAAGAAAAAAAAAGATATTGCTCATGCCAATCAATCTAGGATCTTCCTGTTTGAATGGTCTCCTTGTTGTATTATTTGGCATGAGCAAACTAACTTCTAGAGTGTCTTGTTCACATCTATGAATATTTATACAATAATCACATTTTATTCAGAATCCTATTTCAGTTCTCAAGATTCCTCTGTATTTAGCTACATGCTGTGTGAGCAACTCTTCTGTATCTGAGATACAGAGTGGAGCATTAGCATTTCTAGTTGCTATCTCATATCTTTTATATTTTTCTTCATTTCCCTTCTTTCTTAAAAAGAAAGGATAAACATCTCAGCTGGTCAAAAATGTGTGGTTATTCCAGCCTTCTTTTCCCCAGTGCAGTTTTACAAGGCTACTTGAGGAGAATTGAAGTATGATATTAGATAAATCTTCTGGGACTCTCTGCAGCACATGTCCCATTGAAGTGAATGGGGGAAACTCAAGAGAACCTCAGTTCAGCTGTCTCAGAGGTGTCTTAATAATTCAAACAACCACGACAAAATTAATATGTGATAAAAACTCATGCAGCCAAAAACAAAATTAAGGGAAGACAACGTGTACAAAACCTACAATTTTCTTTATTACAAAAATTATCATACTACAAAGAAACCTCCCAATAACAGAACCTTAACAAAGGCCAAATTTCAACATAAGCCAAATGTATTTTGGAGCACAGGTCTTCTTAACAACAAACAGATATTAACCAATAGGCTTTGATTCTTGTATATCAAGCTTTAAGAAAAACAGCTCTCTTCCAACCTCTGTCATAAACAGCCATTCTAAACAAACTGACAATGTTCTACAGTCACTAATTAAAATCATATAAACATTTGCGTGCTCAGGCTTTAAACCACAAAATTAACCCGCTCAAGTGGTAAGTTTTGAAGCTAATTGTTCTGTCTTCCTCTTTTACGGTTTTCTATGCAGGAATGAAATCCAGTTGGTGAATATTAGTTTGTTGTTCCTTAGACCAGTGTTTCCCCACCTTTTTTGGGCAACGGCACACCTGTTTAATCAAAAAAATCTCGCGGCACACCACCATTACTGCCCCGTGACGTCAGCGCGCAGCGTCACGCCGGGAGGGACGCACGAAAGTGAAAGTTTTCACTTTTTTCCCCTCCCCCTTGCCGGGGAACCTCCAAGCTTTGGGGGTGGGGGTGGGGAGGCAGCAGAGCGAGGGACTGAGGGACGGCGGCAGCTGAGGAGGCGGCGGCTGTTGTGGTGGTGGCGGCGATAGCGGACGGAGGAGGGGGCGGCGGCAGGAGTTGCTGCTGCTGTTGTTGCTGCTGCTGCCCGGACATGCCGGCCTCCTCCTCCTCCGCTGTCTCGCGCTCCTCCATTTGCACGCGCTGCCCCGCCGCTCGGCACCACCACCGCGGAGCCGCCCCCGGCTCGACGCAGATCCTCGCCGCCGCCGCCTCTCACCGCCCGACTCGCCCGCCTCCCTCCCACGGCACACCAGCCGATGTCTCACGGCACACTAGTGTGCCGCGGAACACCGGTTGGGAAACACTGCCTTAGACACTGTTGTTCTTGATTCTAGTAGTGCTGATCGTTAGTTTCTTTTATTTTTCATAGATTTGTTCTGTTTTGAAGGTCTTTTAATGTTGTATTAGGCCACTGGTGAAGACCTTTGTCCTCCGTTAAAATGCACAGTATGGGATTTGGCCATGCTAATTATTTTTGGAATAAATGGTTTTGTATATTTTGAATATGTTTTCCTTACCTTTGTTTTTGACTGCATTTTATATCATTGATATTAAGTGCCTGAGTTGCCTGCTGTTCACTGGCAGTTGCGGCTGAACCTGCACACTCTGATGTAGAGCAAGTGTCAGGAGAAGCCAAATAGACCTTGAAACTACGCTACCTTAGAGCTGGTATAATTAAGTTAATACCTTCATGGAAAGTCCAGAAACTCCAACTGGTGAAAAATGCTGTGCTAGACTATTGGTGTAGACAGACTACCACCATACGTTACTGGGACAGGTTCAACATTCTTATATTAAATTACAAGGCCCTTAGAAACTTGGGTTCAGGATACCTTGGGGACTGTCTAATCCCTTATGCCCCTGCCTGATCACTGAGCTCTCTTCAAGAAGCCTCTGAGAATGGTCTCCAGTAGCTCAGATTCATGGCTCATATAAACCAGATGCTGTGCTTTCAATTTTGTGGGCCTGATTCTGTGGGATGCCCACACAGCGAAGAGGTGCCTGACAAAGACCTTTCTTTTTCAGCAGGCATTTTAAGGAAGTTTTCTGTTCTTAAGATTAATAATAATGTAATACACTTTATCCCATGTATGTATATGTATATGTATATGTATGTTTAGGAACACTGCTTATAGACTGATTTAGTGATATACAAATACCTTATGCAAATAAATAAATAATAAATTGTGGTCAATGGGTTGTGAAGGAAAAACTGTCCCTCAGTTTCCAGCCTGACAGAGATGATAGGGCTGTAGTTATTCTGTCATCACTTACACACACACACACACACACACACACACACAGAGAGAGAGAGAGAGAGAGAGAGAGAGAGAGAGAGAGAGAGAGAGAGTGTTCTGCCTATTACTAGTCACCCTCTCAGTTGTATTTTGTTCCAGATTTTGCCTTCGAAATGTTTTGTCCTTCCTGCTACTGTCTTTCATATTGTCTCATTTGTCCTCAAACCGCCACATGATAACTGCACACATTTCTTATAAAGAGAAACTGCTTTTTGTTTCTTATACTAAATGCTTTCCTATTTACACCAAACAATTTAGAAATGTACAAATAATGGATGACAACTGTCTTCATAAACTCTCTGTGCTGGAAGATATAGTATTGTCAGAATCTTTTGTTCTGCAGTAATTGGATCCAACCACTCAGCTAGACATTAAGGGATGTTAGCTACTTAACATAGTGAATAATTAAAACTGCCATTTGTCATTTGCATGTGACGGAGGAAGAGCCGAGTATAGCTCACTACTGCCATTGCCTCTGTTATGAGCAATGCTTTCCTGCCATTTAGTATTTGCAGCATTGAAGCCTTTGGGAACCACCACTTTGGGGCACCTTGAGGCAGCAGCTCCCAATGATGTTGAGTTCCCTTGCTCTGTGTCTGGAAATTCCATGGAATTTTCCTCACAGCTCTTGTCTTAGATTTCTGGGTGGGAGAGAGGGCAGGGAAAGGGAGAGCTTAGGAATTTCAGAAAGCTCCCTGTGAAGCCAAACACACACATAATAAGGAAGTGGCAGGCAACCCTCAAAAGCAGTACAGTAGTGTCTCGGTTTACGAACTTAATCCGTTCTGGAAGTCCATTCTTAAACCGAAACTGTTCTTAAACCGAGGTGTGCTTTCCCTAATGAGGCCTCCCGCCGCCGGTGCCCTTCCACCATTCAGACTCCATTCTTAGACAGAGGTAAAGTTCGCAAACCGGGATACTACTTCCGGTTTTGCGGAGTTCGTAAACCGAATAGTTCTTAAACAGTGCTGTTCTTAAACCGAGGTACCACTGTACCCTGGTATTGAGACTGACACACTGCCTGCAGTACTGGAGGAAATGTTGGGACCAGTTGCCATTGATAGCCTTACTCGCCATGGGTTTGCCTAATCTCATCTAAATTTGTGGTCAGCACCACATCTTGTGGTAGCAAGTGCCATGACTTGACTGTGCTCTTTGTGGGGAAGTGCTTTGTCTTGCCTGTCCTGAATCCTCCATCATTCAGCATCACTGGATGACTCCAGGTTTTAGTACTATGAGAGAGGGAGAAAAAATTCCCAACATCCAGTTTCTCCACACCACGTGTAAGTTAGACCATCTATCTTGGCAGTGGTCTCAGATGGGACATTCTGTATGCAAAGCATTTTCTCTGCCACTTTGATATGTCTGACACACATACCAGCTCAGCTTGTAACAGTAACAATAGATTAATTCCATGTTGTTCTATCCTTGGTTGTATTAAAATATGAATGTGTTTCAGCTTCCCTCACAAGATGGGTCATCATTATCAACAATATTCATTGACCTAATCATCTTTGCTACACCTCAGCAAATATTCAGGTAAATGTAGCTGGACCTAAGGTTGCAAGCCTATGAATCTTCTTGGGAAAAGTAAAAACAATTACCATCTGCAGACTTCATATGGTGAACATTTTTTTATTTTTGAAACCCCTAATATTTTATATTGCTCATTAAACCCATCCAATATGCTGACTTTTGAATATTCAAAGCTTCCAACTCATCTGTTTTATTTTTAAAAACTTTTTGATGAAGCATAAGTTACTAAAAGTTGATGTTGATACTGGCACAGAAAACTCTGAAAAGCAGTTAAACACTTTAAAATGTTGGGTTTTTTTAAATTTTGGCATATCAAATACCAATTTTTCAGCTGTCAGGCTGAAAGACAGAAGTTTGATGATTTGACAGAAAATTAATATTTTAGTAATCATTTATTATCATTATCTTCCCATTTTGCTTTTCAAAAATATGAAATATGTCAAGTGGCACTTTAAAGAAGAGGGTTTGCCCAAAGCAATTAAAAATGTTAAAATAAAATAGCTAAACTTAAGAACAAAAGTCTACTGTAGTAGTCTAAAGGCATTCACAATACAATTCTAAGCATACTCAAATAGAATAAAATTTATTTGTGGATTATGGACCGTAAATATAATGTCTATTTAGAAAGACATCCCTCTGAATTCAGAAATATAAATTCTCAGTAAGTGTGTTAATGACCACAGTCCATTCTTTGTAGCTTCCTTGTCTATGATCTGGGACTGAGCTTATGAGGTTACAGGGTGTGATACAAAAATGTGCCTCTTTGTTTTATATTTAGCAATTAATAAGAAGGGTACTGTGTACTCATAAGAAGATAAACCTGATAGTAGGTAAATGGTGGGCTGAGGTTTTTTGCTGCCTAAGGGAGATGGGACAAGAATGTTTCCACAAAACTGTCAGACTAGGGATGGAAGAGAAATTTAATTCATGATGCATTGAAAGTTGAATCTATCAATTTCCCCCCAAAACAGTATGTGAACTTGAAACACAGCTATCGTTCGAAATTTGCACTTAGCCAACTTTTGCAATGATGTTCTCCAACCAATGTTTACTAAAATGCATTTATGGGAGGAAAGTGTGCGTAAAATGTTTATATTCGTGAAAATAACATACAAAAAATCATTATCTTGGGGGAAATGCTTGCCAAAATGTGCACATTAGTCAAAATTGCATATAAAAATGTGTTTTTAGGAGAAATTTGCATTAAATGCTGATGAATTTTTATGATTTTTCTTTTTTAAAAAAAATATTTTTAAATTGCTGCAGAATGTGGAGAACTGAATTTAGGATTGGAAAAACTGAGAGAACCAGAATTGACAGATACTTCCATCCCTACCTCATAACCTCCTCTTCTTCCAGGCCTTTGGTTAATTAAACAACCTATGGCCTTTTAAAATGTGGAAAGGACCATTGATTTTGTTTGTTATTATGGTATGTATTTTTGTGTTTTTATATTGTAAACCATCTGGTATAGAAATTTAATAAATATTAGTATTATAATACCATTATAAAATTATATTATACCATAGAAGTTGGAATACAGTGTAGAGTTCTGGTTGCTTCACCTCAAAAAGAACATTGTAGAGCTAGAAAAATTTCAGAAAACAACATACAAAATTATCATGAGGATGGAGCAACTCCTCTATGAGGAAAGGTTACAACATTTGGACTACCTCTCACAGTGGAGGTAGAACAAGTCTAGTAACCATTGATAGTCTCATCCTCCACACATTTTCTAATCCTCTTTCAAAGCCATTCAAGCTGGTGGCCATGACTACATCTTGTGGGAGCGAATTCCATAGTTTATATGCTGTGGAAGAAGTTCTTTCTTTTTCTGTTCTGAATGTTCTAACTTTTCGCTTCATTGAGTGGCCCTAAATTCTAGTATGGGGGGGTGATTTCTCTCTGCACTTTCTTCACACCCTACATAGTTTTACAAACCTATACCATGACCTTTCCCTTGCTTACCTTTTCTCTAAACTAAAAAGCCCCAAATGCAATAATTTTTCCACACGAGGGAGTTGCTCTAACTGACTGAACTTAAGATACCAGCAGGATGCTATGGAAAGGCTCCATGGCTGCACTAGTGAGAGCCAGCACAATGACTTTCTTCCCTCCCCTCCCCTCCCCTCCCTCCACCCCCTATCCCCTTTGTGGGTCTGGAGAGCCTCCGGTACAGCATGGGGTGCGGGGAGGAGAAGGTACTTCATTCCATCAGGCAAGCTGAATTGCTTGTGCTGATGGAACTATTGAAAGAGCACGACACTGAATTCCACCCAATGTGATGATTTGGAGCGTATCAGCTGTGTTCTGCCTTAGAATGCATTGATTACCAAGATAATAAATTGTAAGTGTTCTGAGCTATTACAACAATTCTACATTATTATGATTATCATCGTCATGTATTTTCTCTCAGTTATTCTGGTGCTTACTCAGATGAAGAGGACTCTCTCTGCTGGAAGTGCTAATCGCTTTTTAAGAAATGTTGTTTATCAAGTTTGGAGAGTGATAGTTTTTTACAGGTATTTAATGGGAACAGAAGCACGTGAATTTGTTCCAAGTTTTCCTGCAGGGCATTTGGAATTACCCTTGAAGCTAAAAATGAGACATGTACTATATTAATTACCTTGGGTCCCCATGTTTCCATAGGTTTGGATTGCCGGCTTGTTTTGGTTCCCCCAAATAATCTGTCATCTATTTTTAATCTGCTATAATAATAAATATATTCCATCACAAGAACAAATTGTTATTCTCAAGAAGTGACTCGAGATTACAGTTATAGGGTTGAATGGTCCTGACATGATACAGCAGTGATTAAACTCTTCATTTCCATTTTAATTTGCCCTACTTAAACATTTTATCAACAAGGCTACGTTTCCTGTGCTGAGATTTTCTGGGTGCTTCTGCGCCAGGGATTTGAATTCCCCTGTTTCGAGTCTTTGCTTTATTGGTTCTGTGGCAAAGCTAGCTAGAGGAATCCTAGCTGAGAAGTAAAGCACATGCAGAAGATTCAAGGTTCAACCCTTGTCAGTTAAAAGAATTACATAGTAGATGATGGAAAAGACCTCTGCCTGAGATCCTAGTTAAGAGTACATGTTTCCAGTTAGAGTATACATGTGCTAGGCTAGACAATGCAAAGGAAGCTGGCATAAGGCAGCTTCCTATGTTCTCATGCTTCCAGAGATGAAATGGATGCCTTTCAGAATGTCCTCATCTCTTCTGATATTGCTTTCTCCATACTTGCTTGTAATTCCTTTCTCGGGGCTTGGGATGGGATTGAAATTTAGCATCTGGAGCTTTGGAGGTACCATTGCTGTATTGAGATGCAAAAGTGCTTATTTTAGCACTAGCAGCACTGTCAATTCACGGCTTCCTTTTCCGAACCTGCTAGTGCTGGTACATTGTTCTTTGTAACTCTTTCCCATATTTCCATTGAGTTTATGTTTCCATAAGAATCTATATTATGTGGTACAATTCACAACAATGGGAAACAGGAGTAGAATGCATGGGCTCTGGCCACTGTTCCAAGGTATGCTGCTTACCTGATTATTAACCAATAACATTATAAAGGGCTCAGTTGTTTTAAGACTGAAACCAGCATTCCCTTCTTCCCCTTCTGTTTCCATATGCACAATTTTTACAGGGCATTTTATTGTTCCCAAGACATCAGGAAATTTAAAGTATGTTTATACAAATATGCCCATCCATCATTTTGATACACATCCAACCAGGCAGATAATGTCAAATTCATGACAGCATTTAACACTATCAGTCAGCATGTATGCCTGCTAGTGGGCATTCCTTGACAATGTGGATCATTTCTTTTCTACTGATTTGCAAGGATTCCTCTTTCTCATTTACTTTGCAAGTCTCTCTTCAGCACCTTGCTTCTGAGTCCCCTTGCCTTCCTCCTGCCTAGGACCCCTTCCTGGGACCCTGCTGCACAAAGCTCCTCCTGTACCTGGGGCCTACGTGATATTTTAATACCAAAGTGACATCTTTCTTTCTTTACCTCAGAAGATTTCAACGAATCTGATAGTTTTGCTTCTGAGCAGTTGGAATGTTTATGAATGTTCTGTGCCATCAAATCAGCTACACCAATTGGTATCAAATGCTTCATTGCCACATCTAACGTACAATACTTTTGCAATATAGAGCTTCAGGCAAGCTGATCTAATGCCAGCTTATTTCATGTCATTTGCATCTCTGCGCCCACTGTTATTCTGTTCCCTCTTCATAGAAAAGCCCTCCTCCCCCTATCCAATAAGTCATGCCCTCCTTCCTTAAGACTGGCTTCTTTAACAAATATTTCCTATGCCATTCCAACAAAATCTTAACTTACATTCTAGTACAACAACATAGTGACAGAATTAAGGATAACTGCACACAGGTTGATTCATAATCTCTCATTTGAAGAATATCCATGGTATCACACTTACATAGTATTACATCTTGCATGATGTCATAGTTGTGTTGACATCATGTAGACAGCCACCACTTTGTTCAATATGAACAAACCTCATATTGATTTGTGTTTGAACCAGTGCTAGCTCTTATTGGAAAGTTATTTTCGTAAACTACAAATTATGACCTTATCACTGGGGGGGGGGGGTTAATTGCTTCCTTTTTAGGTGATTTTTAAAAAATAAAATAAATGGATTCCAAACATCATTTTTGGAGACACTACAAAACAGATTGACCTAAACCTAAACAGTATTCTCTTAGGAAGGACCAAGGAAGGAGCTTCACTGGTGTCCTAGAGAAAATATTGGCTGTGATTTGCTATGCTGTAATTTAAGTGCATAAAAATTGCATTGCTTCATCATACATCATCATAGTTCTTAGTGCTATTCTGATAATAATCATACATAAGGGAATGTGTATGGGGGGAATGGTGTTGGGGTGACATGTCATGGCAACATATATGGTCCCTATATGTCAGGGACCATACAGCCTTGTTAAATTGCTTAGGATAGGTGGTAAATGGTGATGCTGCAGGATATGCCATCACAATCTCATTGAGCAAATTACTGAGGCCAGACAATGGTATAGCACAGATTAACTTTCCCCCAGAATGATTTGTTTCCCATAGGATTAAGATGTTAAGAACAGGTAAACACCAAGAGACAGCAGGCATGTAAAAATATACATTTTTCTCAGCATGATTGTATAATGAAATCCTTTTTGAAAGCGCTAGGTCATATGAAGAATGGGAAAAAAACTTTCAGGGAGTATATAATGCACAGTGTTTATTAATCCCAAATATTTCCATATAGGGCTTTTTCTAAAAGGACCTATTTCTTATGCCTGGGAAAAGAATCTTTCTCAAAAAGCTTTGTCATGCCTATCTATCCTGTGCTTTGTGACAAGAGCCACTACGGTGTCAAAGATCCTGTTCTTTATTAAACTCTTCAACAGCTTCTGGAGCTTCCCTGCAGGTTTCTGAAGCAGCTGAACAGCTTGATGGAGCCCCAAACACAAACTGCTTCCTTGAGGATCTTTCTCTGATACATCACAAAGCCTGTGGCCTAACAAAATCCATCTTCTGTGACTGTGTTGTGGTAGGTGCAGGAAATGTTATTCAAAACTGTATCGGAAGGCAGCCGTGCATTCCCCTCCTAATGGGTTCAAAAAGGCTGCCACATTAGGAGAAAATTGAATATTTCCTGTTTTTGTTTACCACTCTAAGAATTCAGTTACGATATCAATTTCATTTGCATTTTGTGACTCTGTAAACTCTTGCTTGCTTCTGATTTGGAAAACAGCTAAGCCTATGGGGAACTTTATTGAAGGAGTTCATGTATGTATTTTACTCACACAAACACTTTGCCCAATATCAGCAGGGCTGGTGCAAGACATTGTAGTGCTAGAGCTGAGGTGGATCAGTCATCACCATCACCTTCACCACCAACCTCCTCCTTTTTTGCCACCCTGTGAATGGTAAAACTAGGGCCGTTCCTAGGGCCTCAGCAGCATATTCAGCTAAATGTATCCAATAGTTCAAGGATTAGTGCTAGCACAGTGGGATTTCTCCCTTCTCCCCTCCCAGTGCAAACTGCAAATCTGTTCTGGAAAGCTGGAGAACAACCCAGAAAAGGTTTAGAGAATGCATGGTGTGGGACAGTGAGGGGGAAATTTACATTGTTCAAGGAGTAACCCTCGCATAGATGTAAGTCACCTTTGCGCTATGTTGAATACAACCATCTGGGGCCAACTCCCCATTAGGGTGAAGCACAAAGGCCCCTTCTTTGGAACAAGGCATTGTGGGAAAGCTCCTATACTGCCACCACTTTGTAATGGCAAATGCTGCACAGGGTTTCACAGTTTAGCATTGTGAAACCTTAATTTGCTACTGTCATGGCAAAGATCCTTTAAATAACCTTTAAAGGAGCCAGTGTGGTGTAGTGGTTAAGAGCGATAGACTCGTAATCTGGTGAACCAGGTTCGCGTGTCCGCTCCTCCACATGCAGCTGCTGGGTGACCTTGGGCTAGTCACACTTCTCTGAAGTCTCTCAGCCCCACTCACCTCACAGAGTGTTTGTTGTGGGGGAGGAAGGGAAAGGAGATTGTTACTCCCTTTGAGACTTCTTTGGGTAGTGATAAAGTGGGATATCAAATCCAAACTCCTCCTCCTCCTCCTCCTCCTCCTCCTCTTCTTCTTCTTCTTCTTCTTCTTCTTCTTCTTCTTCTTCTTCTTCCTTTTGGGTGACCTGGAAGTACATTCAGTCTTGTGTTTGGGTCCACTTGAGTTGAAAATTTTAGGCTTCTATGAGAAGGTTTATACTGCTTTGGGAAAGCATGTCAATTAATTTCTTGAGCTTGTTCCTATACCCACCTATGTGGGAGTGAGTCTCCTTGTACGGAAAGCTTCTGGCAGTGATCTGTCTCACAAATCCAGCTTAACTCTGGCACTCAATATTTATTTATTATTTGAATTTATAACCCACCCTTCAGCACAGGGTCCCAGGGCAGAGTACATACAATTTCATAATGCAGTGTAAAATAATATACAGCTAAACCCATAGTTAAAACAACAGCCAGTGCTACAAGACTGCAGGAGGGGGGCAGCAACTTCTTTAAAACATTGCGTGCCTAGGCCAGGGGTAGTGAACCTCCGGCCTGTAGGCCCAATTGGACCCACCAGGCTTCTCCATTTGGCCAGCCAGGCCATTTTGACCCACCTACCCCACACCTAGATGCTTCACAGATATGATGTCATATATGACAGGGCTGTCCAACTTTCAAGAGACTGCGATCTGCTACCACTATTAAAAAAACTAGCAGTGACCTAACCCATTGACTGACCACAGTAGTTGAGCTTTTCTTGGGAAAGCTTCATCAAAGTTGTTGAGCTTTTGAGTGGGGGAAGGATCCCGCGATCAACCAGGATCGACCAGGGGCATCCCGCGATCGACCAGTAGATTGTGATCAACCTGTTGGACAGCCCTGATATATGACATCAGGTGTAGGACAGAAAAAGTCGCTGTGCCAAAAAGGACTTAGCAAGACACTTTAAATCCTTGATTTTCAATTAATTGTTAGTGCCTGAAGACAGCCAATGTTCAGCTGACTGTTACGATGTCAAACTGCAGCCCTCACAATCAGCTAAAATGGGAAACTGTAGGACTGTCATATGTCAGGAATTCCCAGACATAGCTGGGATTCAGCCTTCTTGAGATTTTGCAAAAAAAGGGGGGAGGGGGAAGCTCAGCAACTATTGTGTCTGGATTCTCACAAATCTCAAATTGGAGCTGGAAGCAAATATGTGAGTTGCCTTGCTGTATCCTGGAATGTGGACCTCTATTTTGAAGTAAACAATAAATATGGTTGCCATATTTTGAAGAACAAAAAAGAGGACCCATTTGCCTACTTCTACTATTTGCCAACTTCGCTATAACGACTCTACCCATGAAAAAGAGGGTGTGTCCTGGAAAAAGCGGACATATGGCAACCCTAAATTTGATTTTTAAAATCAAATTTCTGGATGGGTGACCCTTAGTCATTTTTGAGGTATAATTGAGTCTGATATTATGAGGGAGAGGTATATGAATGTCCAGTAGTCCAATATTTCTAATAATTAAAGTGTCCTGTATTATGCATGTACCAAATGTCAGGACTTGGGCTGTTTGGGATATATCCAGACAATTTCAGTACCATGTCAGCCAGTCAGAAATTCCCAAGTGACATACACACAGAGAGAGCGAGAAAGCATGCCTATCAAATACAAGTGAAGGAGACATTTGTTTTGTGAAGGATGCTTGCGCTCAACAGGGCATGCTGCTATGGATGCATTCCCTCAAGCAGCTTTACAGTGCAAAAACAAAATATAGTTCAGAACCAAAACTGCTTTTAGATCTTTCATCTTCTGCTTCCCTGTCCTTGTGGATTAATTTTTCAGAGCTGTGAGTTTCAATAAATGACTGGCAAGCAAACTCTCTCCTCTGTCTCCTCTGCAGCCCTGAACATTCTCCGAGGTTCAGAAGCTAAACTGAGCTTAATTAATTTTAATAAAGAAATCCATTTTCCCAGCTCTCTGCTAAGAAGTTATATACACCTGCTTGCAAACACACCACACACACTAAAAAAACAGATTCTCTAGCAGCTCTGAGATACATGCATAGACGAGATATTTTTTGCTAGAAGTGTTTTAGTTTGATTGACAAACTACATATAATTGGAAGTAGTAATCAGCAACTTTAATAGGATTATTTTGTCAGTAATTAATTTTGACAAATGGTAACTCCAGTAGGTTATCACTTCAGCAAATCTATACCCCCAGCCATCTTTTCAACTTATTGTTTATATCTTAAATACTTATTGAAAGTGTCTCTTTTTTTACATTTGAGAAGTCTCTTTCAATTAAAAACCATTTTACGGACCTCTTTTAAGGTCAGGAAACTATGCACTTGTATTTTTAAAAAAACTTTGAACTTTGCCTTTCCATTGTTCCTTTTTAATGCTTTTGAGCACAATGTAGCCACAGTTAGGCACTTTTGCAGCTCACTGATTTCAGTGGAAAGATTAAGCATAGGCTGTTCAGTTCAAAACTAAGCCTGTTTACAGTGAAGTTAGTCATACTGAGCTCAATGGAATATATTCCCTAGTGAATTTAGGATTGCAGTATGAATTTCCCCCTCTGAAATTGCTGAGATGTAAAAATGCTCGACTGTGCCTGGATCATGCTCACATAGATCAACGTTAGGCATATTTGAATTGTTCCATTTAAAGGTTCTCAGGTAGCAGGACTGAGAAAGACCTATCTGCCTGAAACCTTGGAGAGGCACTGCAAATTTGACTATGCTGTATTGTCATACAAGACAGACCAGTGGATGTGATGGTGTGAGATAGCAGCATATGGTCCACACTGGGTAGGGAAACTGGAGTCAATGAGTGTGCTACCATTTAGAAAGTAGAGACCAGACATCTCCTCATGCCACCTGAGATGATGGTTCCTTTGAAGGCACCAATCTGGATGACAATTTGGGAAGGGACCATAGTTCAGTGGTAGAACATCTGCTTTGCATGCAGCTTCAAACCCTGGCATCTCTACGTAGGGCTGGAAATGTCCCCTGTCCCCAACCCTGGAAAGCTGCTACCAGCTTGTGTGGGCAATACTGAGCTAGATGCTTGAAGAGTCTGACTCAGTATAAGACAGCTTCCGATCTTTCCATGACAGCAACCCAGAAGGCTCCCTTCCATGGATGGGGTTAGTTCAAACACTGAATGTCCAACCAGATATCGGTTCCCCATCCATGCTTTTTATCTTTTCCATATATATTTTTTTTCTACTAAGATGAGAGTGAAGAATTATTAAAAAAATTGATTTAGACAGATTGCCATTGTAATAACTGACCAGGATCTGCAGGTCTACCTTTGTTTCTTTCAAAATAAATATTAAGATAGCATAGGCTTTCCTGTGTTTGGTAAAAGGAAAGACTATTTCCCCAAACACTGGAAAAATCCAAGCTAGAGTCACACAAACACTTGAAAAGGAACATTTTTCTAAATTTATCCAACACATTTGATTAATTTCTGGAGTGCAATTCCCAGTCCTGGTGGGGAGACAGCTGTCGAGTAACAGCAAGAAGGAAATGATGACTGTTTTCGTAATACAGAATTATTATTTTTAAGCACCTTCACCCCCCCCCCACCCTTAAAGATCAGGCTATAAGGCTAAGATAGGCTTTAATCCTCTCTTGGCACAGGTTGATTGTTTTATTTTGTCTTCTTAAAAAATAAAGCTAAAATATTACAGGCAAGCAGTTTACTCAGTGATTCATTCTGCTGCCCAGCAGGCAGAGAAATCAGCAAGAGCATGGGCTTGTTGGGTTGCTCCATATGTTTATTTGCCAGCTTGTACAGAAAACAGCAACACATACAGCCTGTGAAAATGCTGAATGCAGCAAATGTACGAGAGGCAGTGGGGGAGGGAAAGTGCAGAACCCAGTGGGAAGGGAAATGGATCTCTTGCTTGCTGTGGAAAAGCAGCCAGAACACTCTTTAAAAATAAGAGTGTAAATAATCTGTGACATCTCCTTCAATCTCTGGGCTGCAAAATGCAGGGAAATCCTGTCAACCACCACCACCTTTAACGACAGGGAATGATGAGGACATCCACTATTCTATAAACATTTGGACCTGCTGAATCTTTTCCAGAACAGGCCCAGGTAGTAGTCATTGGAGACCCTTGCAAGGCAGTGCCATATGTCCCTGATCACATGATCATGAATGTGCACATGTAAACTCAACAGACACACACACACACAATGAAATATTTAACTTAGAATCTCAGTGCACCATGGGGAGATTTATAATGCACACTAGTAAAGGTGCGAATTAATATCCAGACAAGACCAATCAAAATACGCAGTTTTGTGACAAATACACACCGTACTTTTCTGTGTATAAAACAAGGAAATTTTACTAAAAAAATATGTTAAAAATTGGAGGTCGTCTTATACATGGATAGTGCATAGGGGGGATGTGGGATTGGTTGCTTCCGCGGGCCGGCGATTGGGTGTGTTATTCGTTGCTGCGGCAAGGGCTAGTGTTGATTGGCTGTTGCTGTTGCTGTTGCTGTTGCCGCAGGCGGGCGGATGATTGGCGGCTTCTGCTGGTGATGGGACAGGCAATAGGTGGCTTTTGCGATGCGTAGTTCAGGCAGGTAAGCAATTTCTCCCTCTGAAAATCACCCCCCCCCAAAAAAAGCTCAGCAACTCTGGGCAGTCTCCCCCCATTTTCTTAATTTGGAGTCCCCCAAAATAGGGGGTGTCTTATACACGGGGGTGTGTTATACACGGAGAAATACGGTATTTATATGGATTAATATGTGGAATTTTAAAAAGGACTGGCAACTGGGTTACAGCTGGGACAGTTGAGGGAAGAAGAGCTGCCTGCCAAACATGGAGAAAAGTGGATTGAGACTGAGCCTCCAGGCAGGTAAGTGGTATAAAGGGGGAAGGGGCTAGATGAAGTGTAGAGATGGTCTTATGCTTTGTCACTCTTTCCCAGGATGGCCCTAAGTCTTGTGCTTAGTCAGCATTTCCCAGGTATGTGGAAAATAACTAGAGGGAGGCTCAAAGGGATGGTGACACTGAGATACTCAGTAAGCAGAGGCAAGAGGAATTTAGGAGAATAGGAGCACATGGTGAAATGCATGAAATCATGGGTCACTGGACATGCAAGCTATAATGCATTTCTGATAATACTTGAAATATCTGTTTTAAATTTTGAGATGCACCGATTCATGACTATTTCATTTTAATGGGGTTGAAAGTTGCCAGGCAGATCAATAGAGCCTAAGTGGTATAAAAGTAGAAGGTTTAGAATAAAGAGCAGGAATGGGGAGAGATTAATTCGGTTTATACTTTAAAGCGAGCTGACCTAATTTGCAGTTCCCAAATCAATACGTGAACTGAAATGCAGCTACCTTTCAAAACTCACACTTCTTTGAATTTTGTAATGTAGTTCTGCAAGCCAGAAGGTTGCATTGTGGAATGTTCCTTGGATTCCAGATAACACCTTTACCTTAACAAAACAACAACAACAACAAGAAGCCGACTTCTCATAGGTATCAGAATTTTGCACCATGCAACGCCAGTGTGCTTAAGGGAAACATTTGTAGGCGAACTTTCCATTCATTTTTATGTTTAAATAGTTTCATCTCAAGCAGACTGCTATTTCCCAAAAGGCCAGGCCCTCTTGGTATCCACCAGCCTCAATACTTTCTTAGATCTGTAACTACTTTAAATAAACATCATTACCTGTTGAAATTTCTATTTAAGAGATTTCCTTTGTGAATTAGTAATGATGCTGTTGCTAGGCAGATACTGAATTATTTATAACGGAACACTGACAAACCATTTTGCCCATCCAGATATTGGTTTCATTGCCAACATACATCTAGCGTGATCCTTTTTCTATATGATTTGTAGAAAAAGATCGATCCAAAATTATGGATCACCATGTTATGGATGAAGTATGTGGGCAATCTCCTTCATTCATTAAATGAAATGATAAGGTTTTGTATTAATTCTGGGCATCTCTCCTTGAGATGGATCCATTTTGCCAATACCAATGTTCATAAGTCAGTATAGCATGGTAATCTATGGAACACTGGAAAAGAACCAGAGGCATGGACTGGCAGATGCCTGGATTATTACCCACATCATTTTAGGTATATAGCTGTGTTTGGCTGGTGCTTGATAAAGTAATCTAAGAACATAAAGAGTCCTGTTCAGTGAGACCAAAGGCCCATCTCACAGTGGCCAACCAGGTGCTTATGGGAAGTCTGCAAGCAGGATGCAAGCACTCTCCCCACTAACAAATCTCAGCAAACAGTATGCAGACACTGGAGGTAGAACACAGCCTTATTCTCCTTGAATTTGTCTAATTCTCTTTCAAAGTCCGCCAAGTTGATGGCCATTACTATCTCAATTTATAATAATAATAATAATAAATTTTATTTACCGTATTTTTCGCTCTATAACACGCACCTGACCATAACACGCACGTAGTTTTTAAAGGAGGAAAACAAGAAAAAAATATTCTAAATGAAACAGTAGATGTATGATTTTTGTGGTTCATGCTGTGGCCACAGACATGTGATCTGATGGTGAGTTTGGGGTGACCCAGTGCAAAAATCCTGAGGATCCATGTGGATCCGTGCTTTGTAACCACGTTTTAAGTGGGGAGGGAAGGAAAAGCACTCAAGGGATAAGGAGCACGCGTGGGGTGGGTGGAGAAGCAGCTTTTCTGCGAGCTGAGCAGGGAGGGAAAGAGCACTGTTGCTTTAAAGGTATACTTAAGGTATTTGCCCTGTGCCTGGGGTTTTTTTCCATTTAACAGTTTGCAGCCTTTTTCTTCGCTCCTTGTTTTGAGGCAGAATAGATTTGAGCAAGTGAGGAGGACTTGGATTGCAGGGGATTTGCTATTAGCTGTGTAAAAGCTCTCCTCCTTGCAGCCTTCTACTTTGTTTGTACAGGTGGCTACTGGTATCAGGTTCAGTTTGAGTGATAAGCAGCCACCAGCAGCAATACAATGGAGCACAAAAAGCAGTAGGGGCACTAGGACCCAGACAATGCTCAAATCTATCCTGCCTGAAAACAGCTGAGAAGCGGGGGGGATAGCCTTTTCTTTTACTTCCTGGTTTTCACTGCGCTAGTGGCTCAGAGCTCCAGGTTGGTTTTGGGGTTTTTTTGCTGCTGGTTGCTTAAACTTTATCCTTCCTGATCCAAGCCCTCCTGTCCCTCTGCAGCCTCATTGCTCCATTTAGAGAGCGCTGGGACCTTTGCTAGCTGAGGCTGCAGCAGCTGTTGCCGGCTACTTTAAAAGCGCCTGCTGGCTTTGAACTGCCTGCCTTCTCCCGGCTTGCTATGGCTCCCGTCTGTCCCTCCTCGCGTGTAAGCGGCTGCTGCCCGCTTTGCTGCCATGGCTCTCCTTCCCTCCCTCCTCCTCAGCTCCTCCCCCTCCTCCTGGCTGTAAAGCAAGCAAAGCTAGAGCCGTTCAAAGCCCTGCAAGCGGCTCCGCTTTGCTTGACTGACGGCAGCCATGGCTCCGGTCGAGTGCATTCGCTCCGTAACACGCACAGGCATTTTCCCTTACTTTCTAGGAGCAAAAAACTGCGTGTTATGGAGCGAAAATTACGGTATATCCCGCCCTCCCCAGCCACAGCCGGGCTCAGGGCGGCTAACAACAATCAAATAATAATCACACAATCTAAAAATATTTCATTATAAAAATTAATTAAATCAAATTGATGGCAACCAATTAAGCAGAATTATGTGCAGGTTGCCAGAGGAGGGAGTCAGGCTGCGCCCTGACCAAAGGCCTGGCGGAACAACTCTGTCTTGCAGGCCCTGCGGAAAGATGTCAGGTCCCGCAGGGCCCTAGTCTCTTTTGACAGAGCATTCCACCAGGTTGGAGCTGCAGCCGAGAAGGCCCTGGCTCTAGTTGAGGCCAGCCTAACCTCTCTGAGGCCTGGGACCTTGAGGATGTTATTATTTGCAGACCGTAGGTTTCTCTGTGGGGCATACCAGGAGAGGCGGTCCCGTAGGTACGAGGGTCCTAGGCCGTATAGGGCTTTAAAGGTTAAAACCAGCACCTTAAACCTGATCCTGTACTCCACCGGGAGCCAGTGCAGCTGGTATAATACCGGATGAATGTGGTCTCGCAGCGAAGACCCCATAAGGAGTCTCGCCGCGGCATTCTGCACCCGCTGGAGTTTCTGGGTCAGTCTCAAGGGCAGCCCCACGTAGAGCGAGTTACAATAATCCAGTCTGGAGGTGACCGTCGCATGGATCACCGTGGCTAGGTCAGGACGAGAGAGATAAGGGGCCAACTGCTTAGCTTGGCGGAGATGAAAAAATGCCGCCTTTGTTATAGCTGTAATCTGCGACTCCATAGAAAGGGAGGTATTGAAGATTACACCCAAACTCTTAACGGCCGGTGCTGGCACTAATTGCACCCCCGCAAGAGATGGGAGTTGCCCCCTCGATCCCATATCGTCCCGCCCCAGCCAGAGGACCTCTGTCTTCGAAGGATTTAACTTCAGCCGGCTCCCACGTAACCATCCAGCCACAGCTTCCAGACATCTGGTCAGTGTGTCTGGGGCCGAGTCAGGATGGCCATCCATCAACAGATAGAGTTGGGTGTCATCAGCATACTGATGGCAACCCAGCCCAAAACTCCGGACAAGCTGGGCGAGGGGGCGCATAAAGATGTTAAAAAGCATCGGGGAGAGAATTGCACCCTGAGGCACTCCACACACCAAGGAGTGGCGTGATGACAATTCCCCCCCAAGCGCCACCCTCTGTCCCCGACCAGAGAGAAACGAGCGCAGCCATTGAAGGACTGTGCCCTGGATCCCCACGTCGGCAAGGCGGTGGTCCAGGAGTTCGTGATCGACCATGTCAAAGGCTGCTGACAGATCTAGAAGAATCAGCAGCCCTGACCCGCCTCGATCCAGCTGCCTGCGGAGATCATCTGTTAGGGCGACCAGAGCCGTCTCGGTCCCATGACCAGCGCGGAAGCCGGACTGGAATGGGTCCAGAGCAGATGTTTCATCCAGAAACCTACCAAGCTGTTCAGCAACCGCTCTCTCAATCACCTTACCCAGGAATGGAAGATTCGAGACCGGGCGGTAATTGGATAGATCTGAGGGATCTAATGATGTTTTCTTTAAGAGCGGACGCACCACCGCCTCCTTCAGTTCCCCTGGGAATATCCCGGTGCCAAGGGACAAATTGATGATATCCCCCAGGGGGCCCCGCACCTCGTCTGGACACGCTCTAATCAGCCATGACGGGCACGGGTCAAGAGGACAGGTGGTGGGCTTTCCAGCTTGGAGGAATCTGTCCACATCGGCTGGAGATATCCGGTCAAAGTGGTCCAATACTGGACCCGAGGACAGTCGAGGGGCCTCCAGTTCCTTTATTGTATCCAAATTGGCAGGGAGGTCATGGCGGAGCAACAGGACCTTCTCCGCAAAAAAGCTCGCAAATGCCTCACAGCTGTGTGTCAGATTGTTATTTAAATTTGGCTGTCCTTCAAGGGACGTTAAAGACCGAATTATACTAAATAATTGCGCCGGGCGAGAGCTAGCGGATGCAATGGAGGCCGAGAAGTAAGACTTCTTAGCAGCCTTCACTGCCATCTCATAGGTTTTCATAAAAACCCTATAAGATGTTCTTGAGGCTCCGTCACGGGCACCCCGCCATACTCGCTCTAGCCGTCTGAGGTCCCGCTTCATTTTCCGAAGCTCCTCGGTAAACCAGGGAGCCCGGTTTCTGCGGGGTCGCAGAGGGCGCTTAGGTGCGATCTCATCGATGGCTGCCAGGAGCTGGGTATTCCAGCCCTCAACAAGCTCAGTCAATGAGTCGCCAGGGGGAGCAAGGTCCCGCAAGGCTTGACGGAATCTATCCGGGTCCATCAGCCTCCGCGGGCGAGCCCAAATCGGCTCGCCACCTAAGCAGGGTGGGGGTGGAAAGTCAATCCTGGCTTTCAGAGCGTAGTGATCAGACCATGGCACCTTCATCGAAGGAGACATGATCACATCTATACCGGCGCCAAAGATCAAATCCAGCGTGTGGCCTGCTTGATGTGTGGGGCCCGAAACAAACTGGGAGAGCCCTAGTGTCGCCATGGAAGACACCAGGTCCAGAGCCTGTGAGGAGGGAGTGGCATCAGCGTGGAAGTTGAAGTCTCCCAATACCAATAGGTTAGGGAACTCCAAGGCCCAGCCGGCCACCGCCTCCAGCAGGCCTGACAGGGTGGCTGCTGGTGCGCTAGGTGGCCGGTACACCAGCCAGACAGCCAAGCTCTCCTCGGAGCCCCACACTAGGCCAACACATTCAATGCCGGGGATCGATGGCGATGGTAGAGCCCTGAGAGAACAATTTTCCCGGATTAATACTGCCACCCCTCCCCCCCGGCCCACAGTCCGTGACTGGTGGAGGACGGAGAAACCCGGGGGCACCATCTCTCGTAAGGTAACAGTTACCCCTTCGCGCACCCAGGTCTCCGTCACACAAGCCAGGTCAACTCCCTGCGAGATAAAGAAATCTCGCAGGGTAGCGGTTTTGTTGCCTATAGACCTGGCATTGCACAACACCAGTGAAGGAGGTGAGTAATCCTTGCTCACCCTACCCTCGTCTCTCGGGATGGGGCGCAGATTGGAAGGGGTACGAGCGTATCCATATCTCGATCCCCTTGAATTTGAAGTTCTTCAACCTAGGAATTAAAAAGCATTACCTTCAGAAGGCTACTTAGGGCCCAAATCTAAACAAGGCCAATGAAGGATCAGTTTAGCAAAAACAATTCCACTACACAATAATGTGAGGAAAGAGGCAAAGTCCATCACTGTTGGCTCCTCCACACAACCACTTTGATTTCCTTCCGTAATGCAAAATTCCATGATAGAAGGCATGGCTACAGGTTATAAATTAATTCAGGCAGAGGATGGGACCTCTGATGTGCTGATGTACCAGCAATGCTAGCCTCCAGAAACTGTTGCTTTAGGCTTCTGTGCTGAGCAATATGCATGATTATTCAGAAATGTGACCCATTGTGTTCACTCTTCCCTAGTAGCCTTAGAGAAGCATGCCAATCAATCTGAAAATGGTTAATCTCAGGGGCCCCACATTTTTTCAGGAGATATTTATGAACATACACACAGATACACTCAACTTTTGAAAAACAAGACCACATTAAATAATAGCCCTGCCTGGTACTTGCTTGAAACGTCTCACCATTATTTGCAACAAGCAGACCAGTCCTTATTTTCTCTGCTCATTCAGCCAAGGATATGGTTATTACTCCATAAAATGGAAGCACTCTCAAGTTACTATTAAAAGAGCAATAATCCAGAGTGAAGGGTTCAACTTTGAAATCCAGGTTATGTTCCTGCTCCCAACAGAGATTAATGGTGTGAATATTCAATAGCTTGTGGCGCAACCCTAGCGTAGAAAGAAAACTAAAATTCCGAAAGCTTCCCCTTTCAGCCTTGGCAGCACCTATGTAAAACAATAAATCAGGTATCAGTGCCACAAAGGAGGCAATGTTATTGCACTCAGATTAGATAAAATTGAAGGTAATATAATAATCCCTCCTCCCCGAAGCCTCAGATTAGAGGAGGGAAGGTGCTTTGCAATTTGCACCTCTGACATTAACCTGCAAAGAGGCATTGCAGACACCTGCACTGGAATTGTCATTGTTTCCATGGTGCCCATCTCCATCACCTATTTTTAATAGTTTACACAACAAGATCAAGGGTGTCCCAGCTGTTACTGCTTTGGTTGCTAGGCAACCTTGAAATCAGAGTTCAAGAAGACAAAGAATCATGCTTGGGGAAAAACCTCAAGTGTCTGCTTTTCTCCCTTCTTCTGCCTACATCATCCTGCACCCCCAGCCCAGTGTTTACAGTCAGGTGTTGCATCTCCTTCACTTTAAAAATTCTGTGGACGAATCAATGGCAATTGTCTCAGTGGCTGACAGGCTAAGCTAGGGTAGTTCTTGGGAGTGGGGGTGTTGGCCAGCTTTTCTAACCACAAACAGCACAATGTTAGGTTCCCAAGCCTCTCTGACCCATAATAAAGGGGTATATAACATTTACATATTTTCCCAATCAAACAGGACTGTCTCTGCTCTCCCTGATCTGACTCTGGTGTGCAACATTGTTTTTGCATGGCTGCCCTGCGAAATGACACCCAAATCAATGGGCTGCCTTTCATTCACTCCCTGCAAAGAATTGCAATGCTCGCCTGGACTCTTGGGGATTTTTATGCCATCACCTGCCAAAAAAGAGAGCACAGGGGTCACAAGCAAATAAAGGTTAAACATGATTAGATTAACTCAGATAAATATGGGCTCTTGCACAATCCCTTCTGGTATGCATATGTTCTGAATACATTACTTTAATTTACAATCCATGCTATCCAAGGAAGATAAGAAAGAACTTTATCCAATTTTTTTTTTATTGTTATTGATTATGTTTCTGTAGGTGTACACAGAAGTTACATAAGCCCACAGATCTTATTTGAACAATAAGGACAGGGAAGGTATTGTGTGTTATGGTGAATGTCATAGAATCTTAGAAGGGGTTCAGGGTCATCTAGTCCAACCCCCTGCAATACAGAATCTCAGCTAAAGCATCCCTGGTATATGACCATTCAATCTCTGCTTAAAAACCTTCAAGGAAGGAGAGTCCACCACCTCTCGTGAGAGTCTGTTCCTCTGTTCCACTGTCTGTTCCAGAAACCTTGTAAATGTTGGGGGTAATTCCTAAGCTTTTAGGAACCCAGAAGAAAATATCCAGAATTTTTCTGAGATTTACCACTAAATCTGAAGCCTAACAAAGCCTAGGCAAATTCATCCTTACTTTCATTGTATATCATTATAGAGGGGAAATTGACAGTGTCTGGCTTGTAAATGTCTAAAACAAACCTTGCTTCATAAAGTAATTAAGGGGTAAGGGTATTAAATGATCAAAGTCCAATTTCTGGAGATAAAACTTAAAAACAGAATAACATAGCTCATCAATATGTATGTATTGGTTTTTGAAACATAATTTAGGCAGATAGTTATTAAAGACAGATCCTATGACCATTGGGTACATAACAGAAGCCCCCAACATTTCTTGGCCTGGAGAAATAAAAAAAAAAACTATTGGTGGTACCAAAAAATGTCCATTTTACAGAAGAAAAACTGACAATGCCCAGAAAAGTGCAGGCAATTCCCTCCTCTCTCACATTTTAGATTGTAAGCTCCATGAGACTGGTCCACTTCTGTTCATACAATTGATGGTGCCATAAAAAATAAAGTCATTTATTTTCTAAAGGAATAAGCAGGACGAAAAGACATGGGCAAAGACCCCCCCCCCCACAAATATTTTAGGGGCAAGAAACACAACAGTGAACTCAGAACTTGAGGAGAAGAACAAAGACAAAAAGAGGGCAGCATCAAATACAAGGTATTGGGGGAAAGAGGAAATGTGTCAAATGGTACTGAAAAATGATTTTTAGAAATAAACTATTGCTATATATATATATTTCCCCTGTCTTTCCATTAAAATGTCCACAGTGGCTTCCAATACAAAAGACACTTTGAAACCCAATAAAGATGCCACAAATGACAAATAAATACATGTTTACTCAGAACTAGATGTCCTAATCAGAGAGAGACATACCAGCTTGAAGTATGTGGGTGGTAAAACCTCATTTTCAAGCTTACCTTTTATTCAGCATTTGAGAGACGGCAGAATTGGGGTTTGGAGTGTTTTGGAGGACAGGATGGTGTGGGGCTTTATTTTTACTATATGTACCTTTCAGTCAGTCATCTGGGAATCAAATTAATTTATATGGTTCCGATTATAATGTGTCACAAGCACCATCCCAGAAGCTTTTGCACAGCCCTGCTAGTTAAAATACATGCCCTATTATTAACAAGCCGTTCTTGGAAAGTGAAAATCCTCAGGGACATCAGCTGAACTCATTTGCAAGAAGTGACATTTGGCCTGAATATAAAAGTTTTGACAGCCACAAAACATTGCTCTGAAAATGCTTTCACCTTTACCAAAATCTTCAGAGCTTTGTGTGTTGAGCCTAGCTTCCCTCCCCCCACTACTGTGATTGAACCAAAAGTGCTATGCAGAGGAATAAAGTAGCATAACAACTTAATGCTCAGCTGTCTGCTCAGAATGTAGAATTCTCTGGGCCATCTCTGACTTCTGGGTCTGAAATGCAAAGTTTCCACCTGCTATCCATTATTTACAATTTGAAGGCAGCAGCATGCAATTTCCCCCATCCATTCACATCTTCAACTGTTTTTACTGTTGCATTCTTCTGACTGCTGTTGAGTCATTTTTATTGCTTGAGTTGTTTAAAATTGATTATTTTAATGTTTGTTCTTATCCCCCTTGGAAGCTGTTTTCCTGAAAGGCAGAGTAGAAAGGCTTTAAATAAAATAAAATAAATATGGTGTGTCATGCATAGGGATGGGTGAATCTGTCAGTTTTGGATTCTTTTGGCTTCTCGTTTTCCCACTCTTAAATTTATTCTCCACATTTCCACATAGGTTTGATTATTTTTTTTAATACCCATATAAAAATTCACCAGTGTTTTAGTGTGAATATCTCTCAATATACACATTTTTGCAGAACAATCTCCCCTCATTTAATACATTTGTGTATGCTATTTTCACTAATATATTCATTTTACACAGATTTTACCAGAGTATATACATTTTTGTTCACATTACTTGTTTGGAAAACTGTACTGCAAAATTTGGAGAAGTGTGAATTTTGAAGGATGCAGCATTACCAGTGCTTCTTTCATTGGTGGTTCTAGGCACTAATTGCACTGATCTCACTGCTGTACCATCTTTCTCATGGTCCATATTACCTCCTCCATTACAAATGCTTGCCCACCTCACACAGCCCTCACTATGCATGCATTCTGTGGAGTATTATGCAGCGGTTAGAGTGTTGGGCCAGGACCTTGGAGACCATTTTCTAATCTTCACTCACCTGGTGCAGCTCACCTGGTGATCTTGAGCCAGTCACTGCCTCTCAGCCTAATCTACTTTACAGGAGGTGTGGGGTTGCCTACCTCATAGCAACTGTCACGACTTTTGGATCCTTACCCAAAATCAAAACAAAGGCTTAGAATACCCCGGTTAAAGGGCTCCATGAGGAAAGTTTGAGCTGAAGGCCCAAATGGGGAGTAATGGGCCATAAAACTCACTAAGAGGCAGCCTGGTAGGTTTGCCCCATTTAATCTACGTTGGGGAGGGGGATCCTTTAAACTAGGATCAACTCTAGTGGAACAATTAGCCAGCCATGGGGCTAGGCTGATACCCGCTGCCTATGCCAAAGCCTACTTAACATCTATAATCAGTAAAAGTTGTGGCCATTTCAATCACAAGTTGTTGTCCTGCCATTATTGGTACCTCCCGGCCTCCAAACCCCAATGATGCCCGTCTCACTGCTCCTGGGCCTGCAGATTATGTCCCACTATCACAATATTATGTTCCACCATGGCAAGTGTTGGCAGTGCAAACTATTGAGCTTGGTGGGTGGTAGCAGAGTGATCACGGCAACAGTGGGGGGTGGGGGGAGGGAAGCAGGCATCTGGAATCACTGTCAGCATTTCCACATTCCTTCTTGTTTCTCCTGGTGTTGTTTTGCTTTCTGCTTCCCACTGGGAGTGCCTAGGACTGCAGCTACGGTATGCTAGCACTACAACTGCTGGCATAGGAGAACGGCAGCATCAGGCTGCCTGTGCATTGAAGAAACGCGGAGAACTATGAATAAGTGTCAGCTCATGAAAACGGATGGAGCTGCATTACAACAATAAACAGAGGAGAAACAATTAGCTCTTCATTTCAAATGCCTCATATTGCATTCTTCCTTCTGACTGTAGAAAATTAGCCATTGAGTACCAGGAACAATTGATTTTTTCTTCCCACTTCACATCTGTTTTGTAATTGCATCCAAATGCAGTGTAGCTACTCAGCTGCTCAACAGAACTTTCTTTCATCATCGCCACTGGCCCAGGCTCGCAACCCAGAGTTGGATGTACCCAATTTCTGTGATGTTTGCATTGTGAAACCTTATTTGCTGGGGACATCAAAATAAGTCAAACACATTCAATTGTGTTTGCCTGGTACTTGGAGCATGGGCTGTCTGCACAGATGCAACCAGGAGATTTCTTTTTCTTATGTTGCTGGACGACAGCTCCCATCGGCCACCCTGGCTGGGGCAGCTGGGAGTTTGAGTCCAACAACATCTGAAGGACCACAGATTCCCTATCCCTGACTTAGTTGGTGAACAGGGTGTTTAAAGTCAGTCTCATATAGCCTGCTTTTCTCTCAAAGCATTGCTAAGGTAGCTATGCTTATTTTTAATCTTTTTATTTTTATTTTTTCGGCCTTGCAAAAAAAAGCCACTGAGTTGTAGTTTGCCATTTGGATGAGGTAAGTCACTTGAAATCTGACAGAGGGGGGGGGGGAATATGCTCCCAGCATTTTATTGTCCTCGCTTTCTGACATTTATACTGAGATGCATGCTAAATACCTTTCGCCACCTGTCTTATTGAGTTCTTAGGTGCTGTGCTAACATGAAGCGCATACCTTGCATCCATATTAAAACATCAGCGCTTGCCACTCCACAATGGATGCAATACTTGAAGCAAGCAGGAGTGCTCCAAGTATTACAGATGCTGTACCAGAGGCTGTGAATGTCGAGTCTGAGATGGTACCTGCTGAAGGTTTAATCACTGTAAATGAATAAATTAAGAATATCACAGATGAATTAGCAGGAGGCTAATTGAAATACAGGTGGATTCTTCACAGCTATGTACTAGCAAAATGTGCCCATATGTTTTAAGAGCTGCTTTTAGAAAATATTTGGTTGCTTCAAAATATCAGACTTTTCACAACCAATTGGCCATCTCTGCCCCAACACAGCTATTAGCAAATTGCATGTAGTGCTTTCATTAACTTGTTAAGAATCCCTTCTTCACACTGCTGCTTTGAGAAAGGTTACCGGGGGAAATTAGCATGATGTTTAAACAGAAGACTATTTATACAATTCATTTAAAAATAAAAAAGCTCCCCTAATCATAGGGCCCATTCACATAGGAAATACAGTTACTTCTTTTATTTCCCATTTATTTAAATAATCAAAACATTGATATGCCACCATTGTCATAAGTAAATTTCAGAGCAGTGTAGAAAGCACAAAAACAAGCAATTCAATAAACACAAACCGAAGATTAAAAGCAACAGTTAAAAGCTCAGAACAGATCAGGAACAACATTAAAATGTACAGGTAAATAAAAATGTTATTGCTTGGCCCCTATACAATAGCAGTGGTGGTTCCAGGTGAAGATCTTTGGGAAGAGGATACTCCATAGCTGGGGCACTACAGCCCCAAAGTCCTCACCTTCATTGATGTTAGCCTTACCTCAGATAGGAGAAGTAAAATGTCAAGGTAAAGGACCCCTGGATGGTTAAGTCCAGTCAAAGGCAACTATGGGGTTGTGGTGCTCATCAGGCCAAGGGAGCCAGTGTTTGTCCACAGACAGCTTTCCGGGTCATGTGGCCAGCATGACTAAACTGCTTCTGGCACAACAGAACACCTTCACCAAACCAGAGTGCACGGAAATGCTATTTACCTTCCTGCCACAGCAGTACCTATTTATCTACTTGCACTGGCATGCTTTTGAACTGCTAGGTTGGCAGGAGCAGGGACAGAGTAATGGGAGCTCACCCCATCACACAGATTCAAACTGCTGACCTTCTGATTGGCAAGCTCAAGAGGCTCAGTGGTTTAGACCACAGCCCCCCCGAGAGGCACCCATAGTCTGGCAGGTACATATAATTTACTTTGTCCAGTACAGTTTTAAAACCAAGCTAGTGTTTGCTCTTCTGGTTAAAGATACGCTAGCACAGGGGTAGCTCCCATGCCCACGATGGACTTATGAACCACCATTCCCATCTCCCGATTCCCCTGCTCCCCCAAAAAAGCAAGTTTCAGGGGCATAGGGTGTAGAGGGAAGCCCCATTGTGGAAGCAGAAGTCCTTGCACAAAGCTTCTGCTGATGGGGTCCATTAGGTTATACCTGTCCCAGCCCTTACTCTTTCTTCTTAGGGTTATTTATCTTTGTACTGGACTTGGACAAGAAAACCCTTTGAAAAGGGAGGACCCTAGCACAGTCTAAGGAATATATATCCATCCTGCTGCTGACTCAGTCACCTTTCACCGGGTTTTTGATTCCTCGCCTCAAATTCAAAATCCCGGGAGCTGGGGAGGGACAACCAATGTTTGGCATGTCACAGTCCAGTACATAGCTGGTGGGTTTTATTTGTTTTGTGAGTGTCTGGAGGCAGTTGGAGGATGGATGGCAGCTAACAGTTTAAGGTTGAATCCTGACAAGTTGTCTACCAGCTCCATCTGGTACGCAGGCTGAGACCCTATCTGCCCGTGGACTGTCTCAGCAGAGTGGTGCATGTTCTAGTTATCTCTCGCTTGGACTACTACAATGCACTCTATGTGGGGCTACCTTTGGAGGTGACCCGGAAACTACAACTAATCCAGAATGCAGCTGCTTGACTGGTGACTGGGAGCGGCCGCCGAGACCACATAACACCTACATAATACAAAGACCTACATTGGCTCCCAGTATGTTTCCGAGCACAATTGGTGCTGACCTTTAAAGCCCTGAACAGCCTCGGTCCAGTATACCTGAAGGAGCATCTCCACCCCCATCGTTCTGCCTGGACACTGAGGTCCAGTGCCGAGGGCCTTCTGGTGGTTCCCTCGCTCCGAGAAGCCAAGTTACAGGGAACCAGGCAGAGGGCCTTCTCGGTAGTGGCACCCACCCTGTGGAACACCCTCCCACCGGATGTCAAAGAGAAAAACAACTACCAGACTTTTAGAAGGCATCTGAAGGCAGCCCTGTTTAGGGACGTTTTTAATGTTTAACAGACTATTGTATTTTAATATTTTGTTGGAAGCTGCCCAGAGTGGCTGGGGAAACCCAGCCAGATGGGCGGGATATAAATATTTTTTTATTATTATTATTATTATTATTATTATTATTATTATTATTATTATTATTATTATTTTCTGAGTACTAAGGTGTATGCAGGCTTGGTGTAGGATAGGTTTGAAGTATCAGTTGTGGAGAAACCTTCCTTAGTTAAAGTGTGCACATGCGGGGGCAGGGGGAGTCTATAGCCACATCTGTGCTATGCTTTTTAAAACACAAGGATCCCACCTTAATGGCTTTGCTCAAGGAATCCTGGGTACTGTAGTTTGTTAAGGTTGCTGGACATTGTTGGGACTCAGGAGGCCCCTATTCCATTCACAGAGCTGCAATTATCAGAATGGTTCAACGATCAAACCCTTTTCCTGGAGAACTCTGAGAATTATAGTTCTGTGAGGGAAACAGAGGTCTTCTGTCTCCATGACTGATTAAACTAGTGTCACAAAGCTCTAAATGTATAACGTGTAAATGAGAATTTTTAAGCAAAGCATTAGACAAAGTTATTGAAAATGTGTTTGGGAGTGTTTTCTTTTCTTATTTTGTGCTGTTTTGGATTTTAGCTGATACTTCACATAGAGAAATAGTCACATGGTGTAGTCATTCCAATCTTGTGCATTTGATAACCATAAGATAAAGTTTTATATTTGCAGTTTTTCCTTAATTACCAGAGATCAGCATTCATAAATTTAGAATGATGGCATCTATTGAATGAACAGATGGTGAACAACTCAGTGTCCTATGGAAAATCTTCCTCTTTGTTTTTCAAATTATGATACAAAAAATATGTTACCTTACCTTAAATTTAGAAAGTGCATTAGTTGGAATAGACATCAGGACACTAGCATTTTCCTAATTGCAACTCTCCAGTGGAACAAAATATGCTAATTAATGCTCTGGTTGCATGAATCTGATAAAGATCAGATTTTCTTTTATTCTTCAGTTGCCTTCAATGTTGTTATAGTAGCAAAGTTTGAAAAAAATGTAACCTTTGTTAAGATGAGTGATTTTGTTAAGCATCCAGAACGGAGCAATGATACAGCATGAAGTATGAAATATAGTGGATGTATTTAAAAAGCAAATAAGATTACAGCTGGGGTTGACAGATCTAAAGCATAAAGAACACTAAATGGCTAGAGGATTTTTTTAATTAAAAAAAAATGCTGTAGATTGAAGGAGGGGGAAGTACAAAATATATTGTGAGTTCACCCTCATGCTGTTGTTCTTTGGGGGAAATGAAGTAGGATTTAAATCCCAGGGAATATTCGGCCCAATGCTTACAATCCACTAGAAGTAAATGCAGCTAATCAGGCCTTTCCTCTTTCATTAAGGAGGTTTAATGTATGTGGTCCACAAGTCCTCATCTCAAGCCCATTAGCTTGTCTTTCAGCATTGTGACATATATATATATATATATATCCAATCCAGTGTGGTGTAGTGGTTAAGAGCGGTAGTCACGTAATCTGGGGAACCGGGTTCGTGTCTCTGCTCCTCCACATGCAGCTGCTGGGTGACCTTGGGCCAGTCACACTTCTTTAAAGTCTCTCAGCCCCACTCACCCCACAGAGTGTTTGTTGTGGGGGAGGAAGGGAAAGGAGAATGTTAGCCGCTTTGAGACTCCTTAAAGGGAGTGAAAGGCGGGATATCAAATCCAAACTCTTCTCTTCTCTCTTCTTCTATATATCCAATCAAAATACGGTAAGAAAGAAATAAAAAGAAAAAATACAAATAAGTTGAGAGCAAATAATAATAGCAATATACATCCCAGCAATAATGTTCATCTAGACAGAACGTATCCATTTTCTTCAATAACTAAAAGACTCCAACTGTGGAAAACTGGATAATTAAAACCTGGGGGGGAGTAAATGTGATGCCTCTGACAGACTTTGTTAAAGTAAGTGAAGGAAGGCAACCGCCCGCCCCAATGTTTAACATTTTATTTAATACTTGACGGGATATAAATAAAATCTTCCTTCTCCTCCTCGGTCCCCTACCACTGCAGAGGGGAAAAGGTGCGGAGAGCCTCAATCTCAACAGGAAATGATCTGACCATGACAAGGGACTGATGTCGGTATCCCCAACTTTCAGATCACCCTTTCTGCCTAGTTGAGAAAACAAGTTTCAGAGTGTGGCCTGCCACATGCATTGGGTCTCTGACAAGTTGGGACAGCCCCATAATCGTCATGGCAGCCACAAAGTTGTGAGCCAACCCAGAGCCAATCACCTCAGCATGGACGTTGAAGTTTCCCCAAATCAGCAGTCTGGGAGCCCTCTACACCACCTCCAAGACCAGTTATGATGTACTACCAACTCCTAATAGTCAGAATCTCTTTTTTTAAATGCACACTCATTTTTTGGGTTGGCTCTTATCTGTACAGCCATGATAAACATAATTTTTTGTGTTTCATTTTTCATAATCACAGAAAACAGAGACAGGTTTGTAAACCCCTTGGCCTCCGTAGTCACTGTTTCAATCCCTATCACTCAAGCTCTCTTCTGTTTTCAACTCCAGTAACTTTCTCCCTGTGATCATGTCTCTACAACCTCTATGATACAGTAAATCAGGCACTTCCATGATTTCTAATGTGTGTTTTTCTACCAAGCAGTGAAGTATATTTTTGCACAGGAACAGCTTCATCTAAAGTTAGTCAGGATTCATATATTTGTAGATTGCAGATTGTGTCCTTGATGGCCCATGCGGAATGATACACCCTTTTTGAAGAGATATGTGATCTTCATATTGTTCCATAGTTTTGTTATCTCAGAACAGCCATCTGTGTCCTTCTGCCGGGCGTGCATGGGGACTTTTTCATCATAGGCTTTTGGGCGCCTATGAGAAGCGGCGGTGGCTGGGCGCAGGTAGCACGGTAAGCGAGGCCTGCTCCCTTCCTCTACCCTTCCTTTCCCCAGGAAGGCAACTTTTGTGGGAAAATGGAACATGTTTATAATATGCCGGGGCAAGACAGTACAGGAAAGCACAAACCTATATCTACTCCTTGGTATTGTGTGCAAGCTGTACAAGGGGGCAGACTGTTTATTTTGAAACGGAATTATGATCTTTGGGACATGCTTATATTGTTGCCTTGCTGTTGCTCCCTTTTTGCAAATGCAGCCTATAACCTACTTTTAAAAGAACAGAGAGGTAGAGCAAGACTTTTTACAAGAAGAGGAAGAAACAGGCTGGCAACTGGCTAGATTTAAAAATGGACTGGGTTTCCCATATGTCTCTAACAGGTTGAAGTGGGGGAACTACCTCTTAACCTATTGTGTCTGTCTACCTAGTCCACTTTGGTCTATTCTGACTAGCAGAGGTTCTGCAGGCTCTCAGCAGACATCACCACCTGCTACCTGATTTATTTATTTTTTTCAAAAGGAAGACACCAGGGATCCTCTTATTAAATTTACTCAAATTTTAAAAACAACTTTTAAAATGTTGTGCTAAATGATCAGGGGCAGGGCAGGGGGTGGACCCCAGCTGTGCCTGCTGTTGTGTTTTTAACATCCACTTGGTGACTTAAGAGTCCACTTTATCCCTTATATGCCCAGTAGGCCACTGCAGTGTGCACGAGAACTTCTCTTTCAAGTTCCAAAGAGACCAGAAGCCCATTCCATAGTAACTCGGAGCACGTCTTTCAGTGTGGCTGCCCCTATTCTGTGGAACGGTTGCTCACTAACTGCATTTTCCAGAAACAACTGGAAACATTTTTGTTCCAACAAGCTCTGCCAGCTGTAAGAATAAGCCTCTGCCATGGGTTTCTACTTTGTACTGTTTTTCAATTCTGCTGCTTCTGTTTTCTGCTTTTTTTTTTAGCTTTTTTGTATTATATTTTGTACATCATCTTGAGGCATGTGAGGAAGGTGATTAAATAATAATAACAACAATTTCCCTTCTTCAGAGGGGGATTTGCAGAGCTCTGCCTTATATTCCTATTTCAGTAGATTCATGGGCAGGGATATACCTAGACACTGGAGGCCAGAGTTTGCAGAAACACAAAAAAGGGGACTTGGTCATAAACATTGTCCAGAATCTCCAAAGGCATCAGTGTTGTTCTCTTACAGTTCTAGATTGTGTGCTCTCTATAAGGCACTTTGCAGATGGCATGGCCTTGTTTCTACTACTGTGATAGGTCTGAAGCATCTTCACAGAAACCTTGAATTATTGTGCAAAAAGGAATCTCGTACCTTAAATTATGCTAAAACCAAGATAGTTTGGATTGCTAAAAGACTACATCCACATCGGTGGGAAATAGCCTAAATATGGAAGAAGTTAACAATTTTAAGTACTGAGTACTAGTTCCACCACAACCATACTTGGCAGGACATTTAGAAATCACAAGGCACTCGCCCCTACAAGTAACTAAGGTCATATTAAACTTTGTTTATTAAACTCCCATTGTCAGGGTGCGATTTGAGGTTGACCTGTTTCCCATATTGTCCAGCGATCTTTCTACTTTGCTTCTGTATTGGTTGAAATTATGGCATAAGCCTGACACAAATTTAACTCAAAGATGTTACTTGGAGCAAATTTCTAATAGATCTGTACAAAGTTGGGCAGGAGTAGCCAGTGGGGTGGGGCATCATTGCTTACCTGGCTTCCCAATGTGGTCACTGCCAGTAACCAACAGGAAGAGGGGCAAGGCGGCAAGGAGCTTGATATGGTGAGGGTGCAGTGGCAAAAGTGTTGAATTGGCTCTGCTGCTATGCACATACTGTGCTAACCTTCCAATGGTCTCTCCCCTCTTTCTCCATTCTCCCTTTTGGTAAATGGGAGCAAATTCTTAACTGGGAAGCCAGGTGAGCGACACAGTCCCACTGGCTACTTCAGTGCTGAAAACTGTGGTGCAATGGGTTAGTACATCTACTTGTTAACAAAAAGGTTGGTGGTGTGAAGGCTGTGGGCAGGATTCCTGCATTGTAGAGGGTTGGACTAGATGACACTTGGGAACCCTTCCAGCTCTACCATTCTATGAGTCTATGATTCTACCACTTAAGTTGGGCCAGCAAATTGCAGAGCAGTTTATTAAAAAATAAAGTTAAAGAATAAGACCTTCTATTAGTTAGATATAAACTCCAAACTATGCAATTATTAGCATTTTATGAATCCCTGAGATCTGATTATGGTCTTCCAGATTACCTTTTTGACTTATTGATGCAATGAGGAAGGCATTTACAGCTTTGAGATTCCAAACTATGCCCGCAGCATATTTAGAAGGGAGATATGCCAGAATACCTGTAAATTGTCATTTATGTATCTGTGACTATGCAGAGGTGGAAAACATTATTCATTATGTACTGCGCTGCTCCCTGTATTATTCTCCTAGGGATAGATTTCTCCAATGAATTCTTTAGAGTTCTTTAGAGAAGCTAGTAGGAAGAAAATGTGCTTTTTGCTAATGGATGGGGATAAACACACTACATATATGGTTTCTATGCTTGCCTTTGCAGCCCAAAGGATTAGACAAAATTTCATTGTACAGCAGGGAGCCCAGTGCATTACCTATGCTAAAATGTACCTTAATACTGCTTGTATCCTTGTGATGAAGAGTGGTTTTATCAAATAAATTTTACTTACTGAATCTGTAGCAATGGTGATTCATAATCAGCCTAGCAAGACAACATTGTGCAGAAAAACTAGACTACGGTCATTCTATATAACAGCTACTGCTATATACATACAGCTGCATATGATTGAGACAGGGTAAAAGAATGCCTCCAGATTAGATTAATGAACTCTGTGTGGGACGGCTTTTGAAGAGTGTTTAGAAACAATGGTGGTCAAGGTGCTTTCGGTTGCCCAGATTACATTACATCAACCCTGACCCTTCAGCACTACCTACCGTACTTCTTCATTCACTGGTCCAATTCAGTGTGCTGCCTATTGCCAATAAAACAGATTGGCTTGGTACCAGTATAATCTGAAAGGTGGCTCCTCCTCTATAAGGCTGCCAATTGCAGTCTTCATTGGAGACCCCGCTCTGAGTTTCATTAGTGTGCCTAGTGGTAACACAAAATAGGGACTTCTTGGTGGCGACTCCCAACTCTCTCCTAAGAGCCTCCTCAATACTCTATTCTGAACTTAAAAATGGAAAGCGTAATGCTGGTGGTCAACAAAAGAGGTTTAAAACTGTCTCAAGGCAAATCTAAAAAAATGTAGCTTAAACACCAACAATTGGGAAACACTTGCCTGCGAGCGCTCCAGTTGGAGAACGGCCTTTACCAAAGGTATCATGGGCTTTGAAGATACTCGAACTCAGGACGCAAGGGAGAAACGTGCTAAGAGGAAGGCACGCTTGGCAAATCCACACCGTGATCAAACCAATGTCCCCACTGTGGAAGGACGTGTGGATTCAGAATTGGCCTCCACAGTCACTTACAGACTCACTGTTAAAACTGTATTTATGGAAGACAATCTTACTCAGCTAAGAGTGATCACCAAAGAAGATTTTATTTGTTTATTATTCTATGATGGTGAGCTTGATTGGTTGTATTGTTCTGAACTCCTTTATGGCCTCAAAAATGCGGTACATAAATGTTTCTATAGCTAAATATAAATAATGTAAACCTGTGATTTATATCTACAGTCCATAACAACATCCCACAGATTGTCAAGACACAGACCTGGAACATTGCATGAAAAATTGAGAAGAACATTTCTGTGTTCATGGAACTAGATATCCGGCAGCATTCTTTCTTCCAATTGATATTCTATTTAGCGTTGACTTTCAATTGATATTCATTGAGACAACTATCTACCAATCACCTTTCTATTTTATTTATACTTTGCTCATCACCATAGCATCTGAGTGCCTTACATAAATCAGCAAATGCATAATCATTTGGTGGATATTTATGCAAATGCATTATTCATTTTGCACATCCCTTCAATCTAGCAGTTTATATGAGCACTAAAAAAAAGGTAATCTTTCTCATTAATTCTATGTGCTTTGCTGCTGCTCCCATTAATTATAACAACTGGCTTTTTGTATTTTATTTTTAACTTTTGCTTTTCTTGATGATAACCAAATTCCAGCAGTAAAAATTAATAGGCGCTATAGGACCATTATGACGTTTTCGGCAAGGAAGCCATCTCGTAAATGGAGTGAATATTCTGTAATAAATTAAAAGACAATAATTTATGAATATTTTAATTCATTTAATATTCTCATATTTATTAAAATGTCATGCTACAAGGATATGCAAACAGTATAAATATTCCCTCTTTTCTAGATGATGCTCCCTGCTGTCAGATTCATCCAAGGCTCAATTCAGGAGTCCACTGATGGAAATCACTGAGATGCTCTGCTCCCAGCCTGTGGCACAATTATGAAATTTTAGACTGTGGTCTTCATGATCTTATGCACTCCCCCCTCTTTAGATGGTAATGTGCATTATGTCACTTCAACATGTGGTAAAAGAGCCCATGTTCATTTTCGGAAGCTCTTTCTCATTCTGCTGAGTGGAACCCAGGACATTTTGAAGAGTTAGTAGGTACCCGGATCGGAATAAAATTGTGGTACACCCTACATCACTTACAGTCAGAGCATGTGAGTTTACCTTAAGGAAATTCCTGTGTATACTCAGGCACAGGGCCCCTGTGCCGAAGTTGCTGAACTACAACTCCCATCAGCACCAGCAAGCCTGGCCAATGGCCAGGAATGGTAGGAACGGTGTGGTTCAGTAATACCCCTATACAGTGGTACCTCAGGTTACATACGCTTCAGGTTACAGACTCCGCTAACCCAGAAATAGTGCTTCAGGTTAAGAACTTTGCTTCAGGATGAGAACAGAAATCGTGCTCCAGCAGCGTGGCAGCAGCAGGAGGCCCCATTAGCTAAAGTGGTGCTTCAGGTTAAGAACAGTTTCAGGTTAAGTATGGACCTCCGGAACGAATTAAGTACTTAACCTGAGGTACCACTGTACTTACAACAGACCGCCTCTTACATCAAGCAGCCACAAGTCTGAGCTATTCATGTGTATTTTTGAAGCCCCAACTAATTATATGCAAAAATATGCAGTGGCGCCCTCTCTGTAAAATGCCGTCCCATCAGCTGTCAGGGAGATAAAGAATTGCACAACTTTTAGAAAACATCTGAAGGCAGCCTTGTTCAGGGAAGTTTTTAATGTCTGACATTTTATTATTTTTTTATATTTTGCTGGAAGCTGCCCAGAGTGGCTGGGGAAACCAGGGTATAAACAATAATATTATTATTAGCATATTAATAACTAAGTATTGCTATATAGTTATATGCATTGCCACACTTACCTGTTTATATGCTGGTTACTAGGGCTGTGCCCTGGATTTGGCCCAAGCCCTAAGCCTGAGCTGAATTGGGCTCTACCAGTGACTTTTTTTAAGGAAACCTGGAACATATATGTGTACAGCATATGACTAATATTATTAAGTTTTTATGCAATATTTTTATGTGATTTGTAGGGAGGGACTCACTTCTTATCAATATTATTTTGTGAGAAGAGTTAGAAAAAGATCTAGGCAGATAGGTTTGACACCACAATTTTCAGAAAATTTCATCCCTGGAGCTGTGCATGTATTCAAAAACAAACAGGTCACTTAAACAAGTGAATCAACAGTATGTTTTCATTGTGTTCTGCATCTACTCAAAAACTTTGGAAGTTTTCTCCATTTATGTTCATTTTTAAGTTAGAACTGCTTTTTTTTTTTGTTTTCCCTTTTATTTCAAGTTTCACACTGGTTTTAACAGGAGACCCAGTTTTCTGCTGCCTGTAATTTCTATGTTTTTTTGCTCTAGAAAACATGAAATTTACAAGCATTGCTCTCCTTCCCACCCACTAGACATCAGACCTGCCAAAATTCAGCAGGATTGGCCACAGGGTCCCCATTTTATATTGCTCAAAATCACCACATCCTTTCTTTCCATAATCTATCAGCACAGGTTGTTTCAGATGGCTTCAATTTTTCATCCCAATAGAAGAGAAATGAATGAAAGTATATCAAACAAATGAAAAAATGATTCACAGGTCATTTTTCTAAATTCTGATGAAAACAACTAATGTGGGTTACTTATTTCATTTCTCCATTTATTTTAAAAATGAATGTACAACTCCCCCATCACCATGCATTTGGCCAGAAATATGTAGGTTATTATAACAGAGTGTGTGCTGGGGTGGGAGGAAGGCAAAGAGTACTTAAGCATGTACTCTTATCTCTCTCGCCCTGACCTAGCCACTGTGATCCATGCGACGGTCACCTCCAGACTGGATTATTGTAACTCGCTCTACGTGGGGCTGCCCTTGAGACTGACCCAGAAACTCCAGCGGGTGCAGAATGCCGCGGCGAGACTCCTTATGGGGTCTTCGCTGCGAGAGCACATTCATCCGGTATTATACCAGCTGCACTGGCTCCCGGTGGAGTACAGGATCAGGTTTAAGGTGCTGGTTTTAACCTTTAAAGCCCTATACGGCCTAGGACCCTCGTACCTACGGGACCGCCTCTCCTGGTATGCCCCACAGAGAAACCTACGGTCTGCAAATAATAACATCCTCAAGGTCCCAGGCCTCAGAGAGGTTAGGCTGGCCTCAACTAGAGCCAGGGCCTTCTCGGCTGCAGCTCCAATCTGGTGGAATGCTCTGTCACAAGAGACTAGGGCCCTGCAGGACCTGACATCTTTCCGCAGGGCCTGCAAGACAGAGTTGTTCCGCCAGGCTTTTGGTCAGGGCGCAGCCTGACTCCCTCCTCTGGCAATCTGCTCAGAATTTTGCTTAATTGGTTGCCATCAATTTGATTTAATTAATTTTTATAATGAAATATTTTTAGATTGTGTGATTATTTGACTGATTATTTGATTGTTGTTAGCCGCCCTGAGCCCGGCTTCGGCTGGGGAGGGCGGGATATAAATAAAAATTATTATTATTATTATTATTATTATTATTATTATTATTATTATTACCTGTCCATATTTTATTTTGTTTTATCAATTAGATGGTAAAATAATGTCCTTTTGCAGATGCAATCACCTGATTCCCCAAAGTATCAAGCGGGCATATCTTAGCAGTACTTCTTCCTACAAAATCCTTTTAATGGGCTGCTCCTCAGGTATGGGGTGGAGCGAAAAAGAAAATGACAATGACCCTATTGTGCACAGCAATTTAAAAAAAGAAACTCATCTTTACTGCAGAAAGAGAGCAAAGCAAGCCTTTCACATCCAGAATAACTAATTGTTTCCATCGCACCATGTCCGAAGATGTAACTCCTTCTGCCTCTACAATGTCATTTCCTTGCTGCGAGAGGCTGCCTTTTCAGCTCCGGAGGCACCAAACTTCTCTTGGATTAAAATGTCCTTGCTTAAAAAGCTTTCTGAATAGCCCCCAGTGGCATGCCATGTACAAAACCGAATGCTGCAATAAAGAGATCACAGAAGGGTTGGACAGGACATTGACTGGAAGCAAGATGTGAAACTGTACTCTGTGCTCCTTGAGCCCGGTGTGTTGTGCTAGCAGCAGGCATCTGGGGGCTGAAGCAATACATGAAGGTACTGCAAAGGCCCAGCTTCCTCCCCCTGCCATCTCTCATTATGCCTCTATACATTATGAGCAGTACTTGAACTATTGGCCCTGGCCAATAACAATGGGCATTCAGAGCACAGATGCCTTACCGAGGTTCTGGCCTCCTGTTGTTATCAGCTGCTCTCTTGGCAGGCACAGAAAACGTTGTGCGTGTGTAGACAAGTGCATTATGCTGTTCGGTGTCAAGGATGTTCAGTTGTCTTTGAACTACTGCAGGGAGGGGAGGAAAACCAATATTCCTGTTATCTACACTTTTAGCACGGCAGTGGGATGAGGCTAAGAGGCGAGTCCTTCGATGTACCAGAAGGCAAGCAGTAATTCAATTACGTCGGTGGGGATGATAAATAATATCTGCAAGTCTGAGAGCAGCCTGGGCTGCTAGCATTTGATGTAACTGTTGCGACTCTTTGGCATTCTGCAGCTGGTGTTGCTAGGAGTTGAGCTTCTGCGAGTCATTAGGGAGATGTTTTTGTCTTTTCCAAAGCCATGTATTCCCTCCCACCCAGTTTGCATGCAGTCTATGCTACAGGGCCGTGAACGATGGTGATGGGACCCATAAGATTGCATTGTGCTTTCCTGGGGTGCACCATTCTGTAATCCACAGCTATGATGATGATGGCTCCCAGTACATTTCCGAGCACAATTCAAAGTGTTGGTGCTGACCTTTAAAGCCCTAAACGGCCTCGGTTCAGTATATCTGAAGGAGCGTCTCAACCCCCATTGTTCTACCCGGACACTGAGGTCCAGCACTGAGGGCCTTCTGGCAGTTCCCGCACTGCAAGAAGCCAAGTTACAGGGAACCAGGCAGAGGGCCTTCTCGGTAGTGGCGCCCTCCCTGTGGAACGCCCTCCCACCAGATGTCAAAGAGAACAACAACTACAGGCTTTTAGAAGACATCTGAAGGCAGCCCTGTTTAGGGAAGCTTTTAATGTTTGATGTATTACAGTATTTTAATATTTTTTGGAAGCCGCCCAGAATGGCTGGGGAAGCCCAGCCAGATGGGCGAGGTATACATAATAAATTATTATTATTATTATTATTATTATTATTATTATTATTATTATTATTATTATTATTATTATTGTGGTGGTGGTGTGGTTTATTGAATTTGTATACCGCCCTTCATCTGAAGTTCCCTGGGCGGTTCACAACAGGAAAAGACAAAATGAAAATACAAAATACATTAAAAAAGCCAATAACCTCTCTGCCAGAAACACATTTAAGAAGCCATAGAATGTTAATTGGCTGAATGTCTGGTTGAAGAGTAATGTTTTTGCTTGGCACCTAAAGATACGTGATGAAGGCACCAGGAGAATCTCCATGGGAGGAGCCAGTGCTAGGTTTCTAGCAGTCTGGAAGATACTCCCTCATCCATTTATTCCATCTCAGTTTCATGGGGCAGAAGTGCAGAATTCAGGGGCCATCAAACAACTGTGGACTCTAGTCAACCCAATTGATTCCTCTCCCCACCACTTCTTTACTTTTTTTGTCCGTAAGAGTGTTAGAAGTTGTCTCAAATCTTTGCTGGTCATAACCAAAAGCAAAGGACAGGACTAGGATTGCCTTGGGAAGTGGAACAGGAAAACCATAACGACCTGGTTTCACTTGCTCAGATGAATTGACATTTCAAAAGAAGAAAAAGAAAAAGAAAGGAAAAAACCCTTAGTCATATGATCAGAAAGCCATGTGATGGGAGGTTCCAGGGGGGGGGGGGAATGGGAAGCAGGGCTTTTCCATCTTCCTTTGGCTCTCCCTGGCTGCCTCAACTGTTGCCTAGCAGCAGCCATTCCACCAGGCTCCTTGAGCTGTGTCCATCCCAGCTGGTTGTCATAAGGAATGTAACTTTAAGGACCGGTACTTGTTTTTGTTATTATTATTTTTTTCTCTCTCTCCTCCTTCCACATTCCATTGTCATTTTGTCTCATGTCTTAAGATTGTAAACTTGAAGGCAAGGGTTGTCTTGTTATTTTATTGATCTGTAAGCAGTGTGGGAGCTATTTTGGCAGATGAGTGAAGGGAAAATGCTTTAATTACATAAACAAACATGAATTTAATTTGCATAGAGGACAGAGATGCCTAACAGTGGCACATGAGCAAAAGGTAACTGTGTTTGTCTGTTGTAAAGGGAGGAGGAACACATTTCTGAGTGGCAAACTGAAAACTAATAAATAGTATGAAATAAGATTTCATGGGCTAGAGCTCACCATCATTTAACACTGGAACAGGGCTGGCCCAAGAGCTGCCTGAGGAAAAAGACAAAATATCACATACCATATAATCCATGTACAGAAGCCCCAAAGAGTGACAGTTAAATCTTATTTCAGCACTTGTTACTGGGTGGTGTCCACCAGACCTGAGAGCAGCACATTACCTTAGGTTGTGTGTCACACCCATAAAATAATATAATTATATAATTGTAGAACTGGAAGGGACCCCAAGGCTCATCTCATCCAACCCCTTGCAGTGCAGGAATCTCAACTAAAGCATCCATGACAGATGGTCTGCCAACCTCATGATACAATATCATCTCTTTAGCATTTCTTTTCCAAAATCAGGAGACCTGGTCCTTATACCAGGTCAACTGCATCCATGGGTTATATGCAGCTAAGTTATACTCAGAGTAGACCATTGAAATTGAGTCATGCCCATCAGATTCAATGGGTCCACGCCAAGAAAAGCTACCATTGGATGCTACCCCATGGCATACTTGCTCATTTGCACTTTTTGCGCTGTCCCTTTTAGTTTCCCCCCCCCATAGAATCATAGAGTTGGAAGGTACCCCCAAGGGTCATCTAGGAATCTCAACTAGATCATACATTACAGATGTAGCCAACCTCTGCTTAAAAACCTCCAAGGAAGGAGATTCCACCACCTCTCATGGGAGTCCGTTCCACTGTCAAACAGCTCTCACCATCAGAAAGTTCTTCCTGATGTTTAGCTGAAATATCCTCTCTTGTAGCTCACATTCATTGGTTTGGGTCCTACCCTCCAGAGCAGGAGAAAACAAGCTTGCTCCTTCATTCATGTGACAGTCCTTTCAATAGTTGAAGATGGCCATCATATTTCCTCCCAGTCTCATATTTTCCAGGCTAAACATACCTAACCCCCTCAACCATTCCTCACAAGGCTTACTTTCCAGAACCTTGAACATCTTGGCCTGTCTAACCTTCTCTCTGCAACTGTTGGCTACTTTTGTATACTCTTCCTACATGATTTCCCCTTTCTTCCATTTCTTATACATGCCCTTCTTAAATCTCAGCTCATCTGTAAGCATTTTAGTGTGGATTTCTCATTATATAAACATTTCTGTATGCACTCTTCCCTGATATACACATTTTTATACAAACCAATTTTATCCAATATAATGTGTTTTTTCTATTATTTTCACTAATATTTGCATTTTCATGCATACTTTACCCTAGTATGCACTTTTTTTTGTACCCATTCCTTGCCTAGAGAACTGCATGGCAAGAATTCAGAGAAGAGCAGATTTTGAAGGATGCAAGATCACTTTTAAATGCAAACTGAAGTGAATTTCTCCCCCAACCCTAGCAAAGCACAGATGGAGCCAAGGTTTAATCAGAGTAGATTATATGCCTGAATCCCACAATCACCAGAAAGGGGGGGGGGGATATGTGCAACTAGTGTTCACTATAGGAAACAAGATATAATTAACCTCTCAGCCCTTTCATATTTATCAACATGTTGCACTTCTATCTCACAGAAACTAACTCTGTGCTGGTACCCCATTTCCTTTGGAAGAGGGCGGAATAGAAGCTTGCAATGTGGGCACACTGAATCCAAACAGCTGCCAGGCATGGAAAAGCATCACCAGGATGTGGAAAAACAGCTTTCAGTGGCTACATTATCATTATGGTGAAAACTGCTGTAATGTCCAAACCCTCCCCTCCTTCCCTCTCTCCTTATGAGACTTTTCTGCTACAATGGCTGTTAAATATATCCAAAGCATTGCACAGATAATTTCAAACAGACTTACATATACAGCATGAGGATCCAGTGCCAAGTACCTATTAAATGGCAGTTCCATCACGAAAGGGCAGCTGCAAATGCTCTTGTCAAAGGCATTGCCTCTTCTTGTCTATTACGGAAGCATAATATATTTTGGTACAATTTGATGTGTGGGTCACATTGTGTCTGGTTAGATCAGGAGCTGCTGTGTCAAGCATCCACCCTCTGTGCTGACTAAGCCCAAAGCAATACAGTGCAAGTTACATATGCGGCCAACTAATGGGGGCAGGTGTGCTTATTATAGATGCATTTCCTATGTGCCGAGATAAAAATAGATCCCCCACCCCCAGTTTACTGTACAGTTTGGCATAGCTGACTAGGTGCATTGCATTGAGGGCAGAGGTAGCCTTAGAGAATTGGCATGCCACCACAGAGCAAGGATTTGTTCTTCAAGCATAACCATCTGGAGTCACAACAGCTCATTTGATAGAACATATGAAGCTGCATTATATCTAGTCGGTGTATTGGTCTATCCAGGCCAAAAAATGTCTGTTTTGAATGGCAGTGGCTCTGCAAGAGCATTTGTTCTTCCCCATCCTGCCATCTAGGACACTTTTCATCTAGGGCCTGGGACACTGTGAATGCAAGAGTCGTGTTCCACTGCTCAGCAGTTGACCCCCTCCTGCCTCCTGTGAAACACATGAGGCTATAGCCAGCATTCTCTGTCCACTAACACAAGAGATCTGACATCAGTGTATGGGTGAGTTTTAATGTTGGGCAGTAGGAGAATCTGGTGCAGCAGTTGTGCTAGAAGAAACTCATTGTGCAACAGATTTGTGCAATCTACTGTTCAACCTGCTTCTGCATTCTCTTGAGCAACCATGCTCAACTGACACAAAACATTTCCCTAGCAGAATAAGTATACTGCTAAGGAACTTTGACTTAGCACTGCATTGGATACAACTCATTCACCCATTGCTGATTCTCCTCAATCTCTCAAAGGCTTTTGACACCACGACCATTGTATCTTTCTGGGCAGACTGAATTGACAGCTTCATAATACTTGGCCATCACAATCACTATGTGCTGATCCATCCCGTCTTCAGTTAGATCTCTGCTCTGCTTTTATCAATTTCTCAGGAATAAATATACAAGATATTTTTCTGCTTTATGATTTCCCACCCACCTATTGATACGATATTTCAATGGTCCATATTTGTTTGCTCTGTATTTTTAGTCATCTTGTAAAGTGAATGACGCAGTTCTTTTGAGATTCCTCCACTAGTTTAGTACAATTCCACAGCAAATCAATTAAATGCATAGCGCTGGTACAAGTGAGTCTATGGGATTGGCAGACAATCTGCAACTGACAATTTGCACTGCGATATATGTAATGAATAAAGACTATACAAAATAATAATAATCTAGATAACCCTTTAGGAACTTCTTTGGTTACAGTATATATAAAAAGATAGGATACCTATTAAGACAATGCAATACAAATTTCACTGTCAGATCACTCCCACAGACTTGACTGAGCTTCCTGGAGACAATGTTAGAGGAAATAGATTGCAGGTTAAAAATGCATTTTGAAGATAAACTTGGCTGGAGGAATTTGGAGTGACATGTGGCCAATGGAGGTACATGTGAGTTTACGTATATCCATGTTTATTCCTAAGGTAGTATGTAAACATGAACTAATCAGCTGTCATCCTTTGGAGGAAGTGAGTATAAAACTATAACATAATTGTGGTAATCTGATCAAAGCCTAAAAGGAAGTAGACTAGTCTAAAGCTCAGGACGAAGGCATATGCTTCAGTCTCATATGGGCTTAGTGTGTGTATGTAATTCCTCACAGCTGGCTTCCTTGCTGAGCTCAGGGCCTTAATGAACACAGGCTGGTCTCTGAAAACATCTCCACCAGCAGTTCCATTAAAAGCCAGGGGCATGCAAGACAATCATGCTCCTCATATGAGCAGCAATCCCAAAGCACACACACAGCGAGAGAGAAATTTGATTTTGTGATGTAAGTGAAAATGCTTGCTTTGCATCACCATCATTTGATCATTAAATATCCATTTAAGAGTCAGCACGGTGAAGTACTTAAGCATGTCAGACTAGGCCTGGGGAGACCTGAATGAAAACCCTCACTCTGCTATGAAGCTCACTCTGTGACCTTGGGCCAGTCCCTAAACAATGCACAGGGTTGTTTAGGGGATAAATTGTGCAGACAGCTGGAGGGCTGATCCTACTATTAGAATGAGGCAGGTGACTTTGGCAGCAGAGTCAGGGTCAGATGCAGGAGGAAAACAGCAGCATTACTTCACCTGGCTGTTCCTCCTCAGCCCTGTGACAGCTTCCCTCTGTTGGAAGCTATGTGGACTCTGTCATGCACACTCTTTGCTAGCCTGATGTGGTGGATGACCCACTACCTTCATAGAAAAGTCAACAGCTAGTCTAGTCAGTTTCTGTATGTGGAAGGGGGGAATCTTGCCCTTCATCCCCAGCAGCAAAATATCATGGGCCAGCCCAAGGGGTGGAGGAAGAACAGACCATGCACAGCACTACCCTATGCTTTTGGGTTGTTCATGGGAGCAACCATGCCAGCAGCAGCAGTTATGGCCGTTGATAATAATAATTTAAAAATCACTTCTTCTACACACCACTGCAGCTTAATATGATTCATTAGATAAGGATACCAAGCTATCTTGATTGAACAGCAATCCCTCTTGCAACTCTCATTAACTACTCTCTCCAGCTCATTAACCATTTTCCTTTTGCCTTCTTTTCAGAATTACACCTCATTCTTCCTTGCCCCCAGCATATCAGAAATGGAGGGGTGAAACTTCCGTACAATTGCCCCTTTGATGGCCACACTAACAAACTCAAAGTAACTGAGGCTGGCTGCATGCAATTTGACAGGCGTGCGTTTAATAAATAAAGGCCCCTCTCTTCCTCTTCACGTTAATTGTCATGCATAAACATCTGTTGCTGATTTTAGTTAACACTGATTGCTATTCAGTAAACAGCCACTTCCCATGAAATCTTTATTTTATTTTATTTTTTTTAAGGTCTAAACATTTCGTTTTAAAATAGTATACAAGTCCATATGCATACTGCAGTCAGTAAACAAAGGGGAAACTTGTGTACAGATTGGACAAATTCTGTCATCCTTGTAATGACCGTTCATGGAAGCATAGAGACATATACATTTCCTTTCCACCATTTCTTAATGAATTCCCTAATTCTCTTGCTGAGACCAGTGACCAAATTGACTGACCTAGCTGATTCAAGCAAATGTTATAATGATAACCAGAAAATATGTTTTGATTATCTTCGGAGGCCTGGGAAGTTAATATTTCTATTACAATGAACTAGATGTTTTACTGTGTGGAAATTCTTTCAAACTCCCTTTTGGGCTGGTAACATCTGAATCATATTACAGTAGATCTAAGTTCAAGTCATTTTACCTGAAGGTCTGCAAGCAAATTATCCATGTGTAGAATAATTCCCCAGTGCCTGAAGAGAATTTTGCACTTGCAGCTATGTGTTGGGCAGAGGAGACTGAGCTGAGCTGAAACTACACACACAGCTTAATGTACATATAGGTTCAGATTTCTTCTCTGTTCCCCTAATTGTTTGGCCACACGCTGCCCCTGCACCAAGACACACACAGACACGCAATTTATCCCATCCATTTCTATTTAGGACCATGGAGTCTATCAGTCAGACTTCTTTCTTAATGTCATTCATTGTTATAGGTTTACAAGATTACACTAGCTGGTATTGCTCACAACCCCTAAATGGGCAATCCCATGGAAGCCCCACATCTTTGTCCCTGGACCAGTCAGGTCAGGGAGCTTTTCTGAGCTGGTCTCTTCGGGACTGGCTCAGGGATCACACAATTTTATCCTTGGAGATGGGGTGGCACCCCAAAGCTAAGCTCCCTTTTGTGCTAGTTTGAGGACTGGCAGCTTCTCCTTCAAATATTTTGTCCCTTTAGGATTCCACACAGCTTTTTTGGACAAGATTGTATAGCATCTCCAACCTTGGTTTCTAAGAGGTCCAAGTAGGGACTGCACACTCTCTGGATGTATTTATTTATGGATTGCTTCAGTACTTCCCAGCACCAATGCACAGTAGGAACCTGAATTCTACTTCAGCAATGGTGATGTTGGGCTATCATGCACTGGTAGATCATCTGCTTGACATGCAGAAAGTCTCAGTTTCAATCCCTGGTATTATGTAGTTAAGAGAGACTGAGACAGAAGTATATCTGAAAGCTTGGTAAGCTGTTGCCAGTGGAAACAACACTGAGCTAGATGGACCAATAGTCTGATGCAGTATTAGGCAACTTCCTATGTTCCTTTATTCTGTGGCATCTGAAGGCAACATACAAGCTTAGGAGTCATAATGTAGTCCACATAGCACACACAACATTGTCCTCCAACACCTTGCTGCAGCTTTGCACCTGCAGAACCTTCTGCCTGAGGTGGCTGCTACACTCTGTCTGATTATAGGACTGGGCCTACCTATGAAACTTATTAGTCTCTCTCTTCCATGTTTTCTTTTCTTTTTTCACAAAAAAAGTTTCACCTTATCAAAGGGGCAACTTTTCAAGTGAGAACAGAAGCCCTAGGTTAACCAGTTCTGCTTTGTTAAGAGATCAGTTTCCTATTTGCTTTCTCCTCAGTTGCTTCTGATTATTGATTCAATCTACATTTATGTAGATTCCTGCATTGCAGGGGATTGGACTGGATGACCCTTGGTTCCCTTCCAACAATTCTAGGATTTTGTGTCAGTATTTCCCCTTCTTCCCTCCTTTCTTCTCCAGGCCAAGTCCCAGTACCTTGCAGAGGAATCACCAAGGTTGTACTTCAAGCTGAGCTGTGCCTCAGAATCTGTCAGTTGATGATCCCTACGCTTTACAATTGCATGTCCTATCACAGCCAGACACATCTGTTGATTGTACGAAATGAAGCAAACTGCATTGACTTTATTCACTTGGAGATTGTGTTTGACTATCAACTGGGCATGTCAAAATATTTTGATCTGATTATTTTTGTTTCAAGCCAATCCATTTTTCTTCTTGGTTACTCATTGTTTACGCTGACTTTGTAATAATTATTTAGTGGGATCTTTAGAAAGACACACACACACAAAAACCACCTTGAAATATGTCAAAACAAAATACATTGCCTAGATATTATTGAACTCAAGGTCAGACAAGATCATGCATATTCTGTTTTATATACCTATGCTAGCGAAACCAGAAATCTTAGCATATGGCTATGAAATTTGAAGCTTTTAGTAACATAAAGAATAATGTAGCATTTTTAAAAAAATAGAAGTGGCAAATTAGCAGGAGGGATCAGGTCACCAAATTCTGTGACATGAATCAATTTGTAGGTATATATATTAAGATCCAAGGAGTCTATTTAATAATGTTTAGCAATTTCATGCCAGATTGCAAGAGCCCGAGACTATTCCTACACATTCTCTCAAGTAACAACAGTCTTATGTGAGAGACCAATTATTATTCTCATCATATTAGTAAAGTAGACTGGTATTATAATCCTCCTCCTCTTGTAGATGAGAACTCAAAGCTGAAGCAACAACACTTTGCTTAAGGCAACCCAGTGAGTTCATGGTTGGCCAAGGTGAACAAAGGACTTCACAGGACACAGTTAGCCACCAACATCACACTGGCTCTCTCTTCATTGTTGCTGATCATCTGACCTTGTGCTTATAATGTCCTACAAAGTCAACATAGGTCTCCTTCTCATTTACCACCATCCCCAGAAGATAGGCACACAAAAGAAAAGATTAAAAGTCCTCTTAAATTCTAGGTATATAAAGAAGGGGTATTCATAAGCTTGAGGTTATATACCAATGACATATCTAAGGAGTCTTCTCTCTCTTTTCCAGTACTAATAATCTCAAACTGGAGAAAGAAACACTATTTGCTAAGGCAATAGATAGTGTTTTATTGATTCGTATTTATTTATTGCATTTATTACATTTTCCTAGAGAGGGAAGAGTGACTTACATAGCACTCCTAGATGGTCAACCATCCAGATACTTATTCCACCAGACCATTTTTTGAGTATTATTTTTAACAGAAGGATAGGAAATCAACTAGAATAAGTAAAGCATGCTTCATATCCATGTACCTTCTAATATAAAATAGTAAATATCTTCAATTTCTAATGGAAAAATAAACTTGCATATATATATATATATATATATATATATATATGCTTTCCCCTTGTTCCCATTGCTTAGGGGGGAATCTCATTCCATTTCCGATCTTGTTAAACATCTGAAATGTGACAAATGGAACACTGATGAACAATGACATCAAATAACGACAAGTGGTGCCAGATGAACAATGACAGATTTTGCCTGATTAGTTTCCCAGGGCTTTCTATGAACACTGATTTCCCAAAGCACCCTGTGACTAAGAAGAAGGCATTGCAAAAACACAACCTTCTTGTTGTATATTGTGGTGACCAAAAGCACACTGCATGCCTCTGGTTCTGATGATGGGGCTATAACATGTTCAGTCATCATGAGGACTATTAAGCTGTAGTTCTCAAATAGTTCTCAAATGATTTGGGGGTATGATCTTTTCCCACATAGGCATTGGCACTCCCTTTCTCTGCTGCTTCAAGAGCCCAGCCCAGAACATGATTGAACCTATGGGTTGGGTAGGAAAGGAATGGTTTGTTGAATACATATGAAGTCTGCACAGCCCCTTCATTCTGAGTAATGGCTGGTAGGGATGGGGGAGTGATTCAGTTAAGTTTGCATTTTAATGGGAACCTACCTCTATGTGCTCTATGTGGGGCTACCTTTGAAGGTGACCCAAAAACTACAACTAATCCACAATGCGGCAGCTAGACTGGTGACTGGGAGCGCCCGCCAAGACCGCATAACACCAGTCTTGAAAGATCTACAATGGCTCCCAGTACGTTTCCAAGCACAATTCAAAGTGTTGGTGCTGACCTTTAAAGCCCCAAACAGCCTCGGTCCAGTATATCTGAAGGAGCGTCCCCACCCCGATCGTTCAGCCCGGACACTGAGGTCCAGCTCTAAGGACCTGCTGGCAGTTCCCTCACTGTGAGAAGTTAAGTTACAGGGAACCAGGCAGAGGGCCTTCTTGGTAGTGGCACCCTCCCTGTGGAACGCCCTCCCACCAGATGTCAAAGACAAACACAACTATCAGACTTTTAGAAGACATCTGAAGGCAGCCCTGTTTAGGGAAGCTTTTAATGTTTAACAGACTATTGTATTTTAATATTTTGTTGGAAGCCACCCAGAGTGGCTGGGGATACCCAGCCAGATGGGTGGGATATAACTATATTATTATTATTATTATTATTATTATTATTATTATTACTACTACTACTACTACTACTACTACTACTACTACTATTATTACTAACATTACTATTATTATTTTCTCACTTCCCAAAACAACATGAAAATTGAAACACAGGTATTCTTCTGAATTCACATTTCTCTGAATTTTGCGAAACAGTTCTCCAAAACAGTTCGCAAAACAGTTCGCAAAAACAGTTTTGTGAAATGCCTTCTTTGCCTCAGTCTTCTCTGATAAAGAAAACAATGCCTGACCTGAAAAATTTGGAGCAAATGATTCAGCAGAGGAAACACAGCCCAGAATAACTAAGGAGATAGTACAAGAATACTTGGCTAGTTTAGATGTATTCAAGTCTCTAGGGCCAGATGAACTGCATCCAAGAGTATTAAAAGAACTGGCAGATGTGATCTCAGAACCACTGGCAGTCATCTTTGAGAATTCCTGGAGAACAGGCGAAGTCCCAGCAGACTGGAGGAGGGCAAATGTTGTCCCTATTTTCAAAAAGGGGGAAAGAGAGGACCCAAATAATTATCGCCCAGTCAGTCTGACATCAATACCAGGGAAGATTCTGGAGCAGATCATTAAGCAAACAGTCTGTGAGCACCTAGAAAGGAATGCTGTGATCACCAATAGTCAGCATGGATTTCTGAAAAATAAGTCATGTCAGACTAACCTGATCTCGTTTTTTGACAGAATTACAAGCCTGGTAGATGAAGGGAACTCAGTGGATATAGCCTACCTTGATTTCAGCAAGGCATTTGACAAGGTGCCCTATGATATTCTTGTAAAGAAGCTGGTAAAATGCGGTCTTGACTATGCTACCACTCAGTGGATTTGTAACTGGCTGACTGACCGAACCCAAAGGGTGCTCATCAATGGTTCCTCTTCATCCTGGAGAAGAGTGACTAGTGGGGTGCCACAGGGTTCTGTCTTGGGCCCGGTCTTATTCAACATCTTTATCAACGACTTGGATGATGGACCCAAGGGCATCCTGATCAAATTTGCAGATGACACCAAACTGGGAGGGGTGGCTAACACCCCAGAGGACAGGATCACACTTCAAACTGACCTTGACAGATTAGAGAACTGGGCAAAAACAAACAAGATGAACTTTAACAGGGAGAAATGTAAAGTATTGCACTTGGGCAAAAAAATGAGAGGCACAAATACAAGATGGGTGACACCTGGCTTGAGAGCAGTACATGTGAAAAGGATCTAGGAGTCTTGGTTGACCACAAACTTGACATGAGCCAACAGTGTGACGCGGCAGCTAAAAAAGCCAATGCAATTCTGGGCTGCATCAATAGGAGTATAGCATCTAGATCAAGGGAAGTAATAGTGCCACTGTATTCTGCTTTGGTCAGACCTCACCTGGAGTACTGTTTTCAGTTCTGGGCACCACAGTTCAAGAAGGACACTGACAAACTGGAACGTGTCCAGAGGAGGGCAACCAAAATGGTCAAAGGCCTGGAAACGATGCCTTATAAGGAACGGCTAAGGGAGCTGGGGATGTTTAGCCTGGAGAAGAGGAGGTTAAGGGGTGATATGATAGCCATATTCAAATATATAAAAGGATGTCATATAGAGGAGGGAGAAAGGTTGTTTTCTGTTGCTCCAGAGAAGTGGACACGGAGCAATGGATCCAAACTACAAGAAAGATTCCACCTAAACATTAGGAAGAACTTCCTGACAGTAAGAGCTGTTCAACAGTGAAATTTGCTGCCAAGGAGTGTGATGGAGTCTCCTTCTTTGGAGGTCTTTAAGCAGAGGCTTGACAACCATATGTCAGGAGTGCTCTAATGGTGTTTCCTGCTTGTCAGGGGGTTGGACTCGATGGCCCTTGTGGTCTATTCCAACTCTATGATTCTATGATTCCTTCAAGTATTGTGTACAAAATTGCACATATTGGAGGGGAAAGTATTTTAAAATGCACATAGAAAATAAAATACAATTATGCATTATATTAAGGGATATTGCAAAAATGAGTGAATTAGGCGTAAATGCCTACAAAACTGAGAAATGCATACTAAACCAGACTTCCAGAGGAGGAACATGGGGGACTGAACGTCTTCTGTAGGCAGCTTGCCCACAGAGATAATTACATGGTCACTGATGATAGCTGAGACATAAAATCTTGACTATTGAGTTCACCCTGGAGATAAGAGTAAGCAAGGGATGCTCTGAAAAAGCCATTTGCTACATCAGGAGACTGAGAAACTGTCAGCTCCTGGGAACCCGGACGGAGGTGAGCAACTCAGAGTGGAGGAATCAACATCTTACCCAAAAACTATGTTAGAAGTCTGAAGGGCATAAGGTTGACAAGCCTCCCTGTCTCTAATTACCTTTAAACTGTTACAATTTACAACCGAGAGGTTTTTACGTTTGCCAGTTGAAATCTACATGTAGTGTGTGAACTACTTTCTATCTTTAAGAAGAGTTAATCATTAAAAGACTGGAGGCGGAACAAAAAGTATGTCTTAATTGTTTGAACCAAGAAAGTTTTAAAAGATCGAGAGTTCTGGATGCTAAGAATTTTTAATTTTTAATTCTGTTTTCCCGATGTCTTCAAATCAATAGTATTTTTTCTATGTCACATCTCCTCTGTAGGAAAGGAATGAGGCTTGAGAAGAGAGAACTCTGTGGGGGATTGAAGTTCTTAAGGTGGAGACTGTGGACATTTTAAGGTAGAAACTGAATTGCTAATAAGATCAAGAATATTCTGTTACCTCAGAAAAGCTATTACTCCCAAATCATTTGTCACCCTAGAGCATTCCCACCACATGTGAAGTAGATGCACATTGCCTGGCTGGCACTTCTGGCATTTAAAATAGCCAGCCCTTGTCAATTCTATTTATTCTTGCAGGCATTAAATACCACCTAAAATAATCTGAACTGCGCCCCCTCAGTTCAGAGTTTTCCAAACTTTTCATGTTGGTGACAAAGTAATTTAGTTTTGCATCATTTCACGACACAGTAATTCAGTTTTACTATCAAACCAGATGTTAAACGAACCCCTTTTCAGCCCTGGGAGGGGCACCAACCTACAGCCGCACACTAACATGTTGTGACACACAGTTTGGAAAGCTCTGCCTTAATTGATAAATTATTTGAAGATTTATCCACCTGTATCCACATTTTATTCCAGATGTTCCTACCTAACTCTCTTCCCCGTTTTACTCTGCTTACTATTCTTTCCCCCCTCATAGCCACCAATAATTTGTAGTTTTCCAAGAGGGACCCTTTTGCATCTGCTTTCATAATTTTCTCCTAAGTGTCCGTCTAGGCCCCAATACCTCCAACAGGAAACTCATGATATGGAAATACTTGTACCAAGATGGTTGCCACCCACTAGAACTAAAAAAATAATAATCATGTATTGTTAATAAATACCCATCTCAGATTAACTCTCCAAGCATCTATCTCAAATGAGAATGAGGGTTTTACCGCACTGCACTAGCTTGGGAATACAGTGGTACCTCGGGTTACAGACCCTTCAGGTTACATACGCTTCAGGTTCAGATTCCACTAACCCAGAAATATTACCTCAGGTTAAGAACTTTGCTTCAGGATGAGAACAGAAATTGTGCAGCAGCGGTGCAGCGGTAGCAGGAGGCCCCATTAGCTAAAGTGGTGCTTCAGGTTAAGAACAGACCTCCAGAATGAAGTTCATAACCCGAGGTACCACTGTATTTTTTTTTCAGGAGCCCACCTTGGTCTTTTGATTGTATTTTTTGCTCAGAATAGCACAGCTCCTGTGTCCCATGTTGCTCTGCATTTGCCACCAGCTCATAAGGTCAAAGCACTCACACTGGCTGTCAAATGAGGTGGGCTGTCCCTCTTGGCTTTCCTGCTCCTCTGTTTGAAAGCTTTGCTTTAGCTCATAAGGCAAATAGTGCAAATGATATTTCAAATGGGGGAATTTACTCCTGAGCTGTGTTTGCATACAGCTTTAAGCTGATTGTTCCTGATTTTGTAAGTAAACACAAGAACATCAGATTGCACACAGCCCCATCAGCTGCTGCTGCAGATGAAAAACTCCCTGGCTATGCAGGTGAGATTCTGCGCCAGCCTGAGATGTTGGAACCGAGTCATTAGGGAGCACAAAGTCATCAGTGACTGTGCTGTGATACAGAATGGCTGAAAACAACACACCACTCTGCTGCAACTATGCCCACTTCTGCACATTTGTACGGAGACCTACTGCTCTCTCTTGAAACCTTAAATAGCTTGTGGTATCTGTCTTTTCAATTAATTGTCCCAATTTCTGCCTGAGATGATCGGTAGTGTAATAATTCAGAGCATTTATATGGCACTTCAGAGCATTCAGAGCACATAATGTACATTAGCTCAGTAATCCTTACAAGTGACCTGCATGGTTTGTATGACCCACCAAGCCAAGCACAGCTCACGAGGCATGTACCACGGCCTATAAGGTGCTAACAACCTCTGATGCTGTCCTCCTAGGGAAGGCAGGTCAACCACACAATCACCTGGGAGTAATCCCTAAGGAGCACAATAGGTCGCACACTTCTGTCTAAAGAGGTTTGGGCTACGTCTGTTCTGAAAACCCCAGCAGGCCAAATGACTTGGCAGATGGGTTGTGTTTGACTGGAGGAGGGTAATGTGTTATGCACAACCTAAGACCAACCCTGTAAGGGTAGGTCACTGTCACTCTCCCTGTGAAGAAAATGGAACTCCTCAGTAAGCAAAGGCACTGGTAACCTAAATTACAGTCGTTGTTTTTGTTGCTTAAATTTGTTGGTCAGTTTCTCCTCCCCCATAGCAACTCAAAGCAACTTACAAGATTTAAAGCGAAAAACAAACAAGCCACACACCTACCTTAAAAACAGCAAACAACAACAAACAACAACTCTGTGTTAAAAACATCCCACCCACACATGAAAGCTGTAGATATTTGTAAGCCAAAGGCCTGATGAAAGAAGAATATTTTTGTCTGGTGCCTAAATATATGTAATGATGGTGCCAGGAGAACCTCTCTGGGGAGAGCCTTCTGCATGTGGGGGGCCACCACAGAAAAGGCCTGTTCTTGTGTTGCCACCCTCCTGACCTCCCATGGAGAGTTCACATGAAGGGCTTCACCTGTATAGTTGTCATAGGTGGTTTCAAAATCCTGAACTCTGTGCATATTTAATGACAATGAAACCATGAGACAGAGCAGCAAGTATGAGTAGAGGAATGGTGGTAGAGATGAACTACTTTCCTTTCTAACTGTTTCCTCCATCTCCTCTCCACTTTTAGGTTTCCCCTTCCTAATCTGTTTTTATACTAAATGGGGGCAGGTGGAGATGGTAATACTTGTACCTCTTCACCATATTATTAGTGGGGAGGCACCACTGAGTGGGAAACAGCCAGAGATTAAAGGGTTAACTCCATTACTCTTGCTCACAGCCCCCCTCGGATGCTCTTCATTTACAAAAGTGGGTTGCTGTGCAACATCTAGTTTGGCCTGGAGAGACCTCAGATTCTGGGAGATGAGGAAGTAGTTTTCTCTGGCAAAGACTCTTTTAAAAAACAGTCTGTGTGTGTGTGTGTGTGTGTGTGTGTGTGTGCGTGCGTGTGTGTATGTGTGTGCGCACACACACAAAACACACACACGTGCACGCGCACACACATTTATTGCCATAGCACAGCTGGCAAAAATGCACAATGGACCAGTTTAAATGTGTGGCCAGGCACACATTGGTTCATCTCTGCGGAGTTATTCTAAACAGGATATCAATGTCACTAAAGAGAAGAGTCATCACCCCATTTCTTTGCTTTTGGCTCTTTCTTTCCATTGTTATTCCTTAGCGAGTTTAAGTTTCTTAGCACGAGGGTGGATCCCTGGCTTTTAAAAGTTTAATCTACCTCTGTAACACAACCTAAAAAGAAGGGAAATTAAACGGCTGCTTGTTCCAGAAGAAAGAGCCTACTTTATTTATCACACAGTCCTACTTTACCTCCAGTGACCTAATTACAGCCCACACCAGGAGAAAGATCAGGAGCCTCTGAAGGAGCACTTCTGCCACCTAGTGATGATCGTTTGCCAGCAATTCAATGTCAAACTCTTGAAGTTTTATATTTTAATATGTCTAGCACACAAGTGTAGGTCACCTTCCCCAGTGTGCTTATGTGAAGGCTGAGGATATCTGTATCTTACAATTCTCTGCCCTTTCATAGGCTCAGAGTAAATACTTTACACACTGATATTTTTTAAGTGAGAGTGAAAGCTATTCCTCTAGGAGGTAAGTGAGCATGTAAAGTATATTACCACAGTGCTACTGCATTTTAAATAAGCTACAGCGCTTGGGAAAAAAGATACTGGAGCCCATGGGTAATATTAGGACAAGTCTGAAAACAAAATTTAATGCACAAGCTGGAGGCAAACATTTCTGAAAGAAGAGAGTGGACTATATAACTTTCTGAAGTTGTGTGTGTGTGTATGTGTATGTGTAAATCTAAGTTCTAGAATACAAAATGAAGTGTACTTTAATATCCTTACCTGAATACTTTTCATCTGATCTCCAAAGGGTGGGAGAATATATATTCAAAGAAATTCTTTGCAGTATGATCAGCAAAGCTTGCTTTAAAAACAACAACAACAGCTTATATAGCAATGAGTGGGTGTTTAGTTAGTGTCATGAATAACATTATAGTTATAAGAACATAAGAAGCCTTAAATGTCTCAGGACCGCAATACCTCAAGGACTGCCTCTTTCCATATGAACCTACCTGGAACATGAGATCATCTTCTGAGGCCTTTCTACATGTACCTCCTCCTCAAGAGGTCCAGAGGGTGGCAACACAAGAGCAGATCTTCTCTGCAGTGGCTCCCCATTTGTGAAATGCTCTCCCCAGGGAAGTTTGCCTGGCGCCTTCTTTATACACCTTTAGGCACCAGGCAAAAACGTTCCTTTTTAACCAGGCCTTTGGTTGACCTGGTGGACATCCTATGCCCTTTTAAAATGTGGCTCTATGCGTGGACAGGCAGAGTCCCCCTCAACCCCCAGGCGACCCCTGAGCGGAATAATAACTCAAGACAGCATGCTATGGGATTAAAATTGACCAGAACTTTATTAAATTTCAGATGTAGGGAGACCTTGACTCAGGCATTGAGTGTTTATCCTTCCCAGTCCCCAGCCGCGGATCTGGGAAACATCAGGGTTATCCAGAATGTGTGGGGATTGGGCTGGCTCTGGAGAACATAGGCTCAAGCAGAGAGCCCACCCCCCGTTTTGCCGCTGTCAGAGAGCAATGACAACCTCTCAGCGTATGGCCAATGCCTCCCCTCAAGACCCCTTTAAAGGGGAACCCTGAGATCACCGCCACAAGGGGGGGGTCACCGCTTCATAAACTTCCTCCATTTAGGAAGATAAAGGATTCCGCCCAAGACCTGAAGCCGCAAAGTTGTGACGTTTTGCTACGGGAGAGGCAAAACCTGCCAATGCAGAAAAAATTCTTTCTGGCCCTTCAACAGCAACCATGACGTAGCAGCGCCTGCATACCTGTGGAAAAGAAGTCAACCTGCAAAAGAAGACTTAACTGAGGGAGGGCAGGGTGGGAGAAGCTCTGGAGCCAACTGACACTTCACAGGTAAGATTCACCTTCTGTTGTGTGGGCAGAGCAGTCCCTCCCCTTACCTGGCCAATCCCCTGGCAACGCCTCCCCAGGTGGGATTGGGTGATTGGCTGAGGTAGGCAGAGACCTCCAGGTATCCAGCCTGGGGAGGATGAAGCCAGCCCAAACTACCAGGAGCCGCACTAGGATCCAGGGGGCTGCGTGCAACCATGCAGAAGGCACCCCCATTTGATGTGGGGAGAGGTCATGGGGGGGCTGTTATTGGGTTATTGTTCTTATTTTGATTTCATATGTTGTGATCTTTTCTATCAACCACCCTGAGACCTCCAGGTATAGGGCGGTATATAAATTCAATAAATAATAACCATGAAGAAGAAGAACATGAAGAAGAAGATCGGAGCAAAGGCCCATCTAGTCTAACATACTGTTCTCACAGTCACCAAAGAGTTGTTTATGAGAGCAACAACACTCTCTCCTCTTGTGAAACCCAGCAACTGGCATTCCCAGGCATTCCTCCAGATGCGAAGGTAGAACATAACCATTCTAGTTAGTAGTCATCAAGAGCCTTCTCATCCATGAAATGGTCTAATCCTCTTTTAAAGCCATCCAGGCTGGAGGCCATCACCACATCTTGCATGGTGAATTTGACAGATCCTGAAGCTTCCAGACTACAGCTTCTTTGGATGGCCCTGGATTCTAGTACGATGACAGAAGAGGTGTCCAAACCAAATCATTTTATGTTATATAGGACCATTGTGGTGTTGCTAGCATGGCTACATATATAGCAAACTTCGTCGGTTGGGGTGGTTGCCTACAAAAACCACCCAGAACCTAATAAAAAATGTGCTGGAATACAGTACGTCTTGAATAATCATAACAGACTATCTGAACTCAAACGTATTCTGTGATTAATCTGGCCACATATTTAACCCTTCCCAAGACTTGGGGGGGTGAGGGTGGATTATAGTCAACTGACGTTGTTTTCAAAATGATTATGTAAATCAGCCCAATCGCTCCTTTGACGGATGATTCCCACCCACATAAATCAATTTTCTTGCTTAATTCTGTTATGTTCCTAAAAAAACCCAACAAACTAAAAATGTACCTTCTTCCATTTGTTTAAAAGGCATTGTACTGTTACAGGCCACCCCAATCTCTGCCAAGTGGTAGCAAGATCCCACGGGCTCTGGCCACTTAACCAGGGTTTGTGTTCCTTTGGAATGAGGCACAGGGGAGACTAGTGCATTTAAGAAGTATGGCTTATTTTTCATGTATATACAACTTGGGTTTGGAGGGGGGTAGTCTAGAATGTTACACCCCAAGAGGGTCTCTCATTGCTCCTCTCATGGCTTCAGCAAGCTTGGGTCCAAAGTAGCATCCATCCATGGCCCCTGGCCTCTCCTAGCCTCCACACATGGGAGTTCTGGCCCCTCCTTTCTCCTTCCAAAGACCCCTTGCTCAGAAACCTCAACATAAAAGGAAACATTTCTTCTTGTGGTGACATCATGCCCCCTGTTACCTTGGCAACCTCCTCCTCCATGTCTTCGACCTGGTGATGGCTCCCATTATCAAACAAACCAATCCATTATCAGCCTTTTGTGTCTTCAACAACCCACCGTCACAGAGCCATCTCTAGGCTGGCCTCATGAGGAAGCTAGTTGGTGTTATTCCACCCCTTGCTAAAACAAATGAATTTATGAGTTTGCTCAAATTCTTACCCTTCATTGTATATGATTATGGGGTGGGGGGAGGCCATCCCTCCAAAACGTGTAACAGTATGTTACATTTCTTTTAATATGTTATCGTACTGGAGTGCCAAGCACTGACGACAATTTACGAAAACAAATTTCATCAATTAAATTAAAAACTCACGTTGGCAAAGTACAGCTGGTACAAATAACATAAAAACTGCAGATCCTTGCCTTCATTTGAAGCGCATCCGCAATTAGACGTAATAAGCAATGTGCTGTTCTTCTCAAACATTTCACTACAACAGATGCAGCGTCAAAAAAATATGAAGGGATCTTAATCTGAAAACATGTCATATTCCAGCTCCTCCAAGTTTTTGGAAGACTAGTTCCAGATAAGAGCAAGCTGTCTATAAAAGAAATTCTGCCAGCTTTGGGTCAGGTTAGGTAATGATAGGAGATTTGGAAAAGAATGGATGTTTTCTTGCTGAGTACTCATATATTATGTCAATCAGTCACAGATGCTCAGATTAGCAAGCTAATTCATATTCATCATGACTAAATTTGGCACATGCATACCTTACATGCCCCACTGAGCTAGTTGTGGTGCTATAACCCCAATATTGAAGTAGGGCTGGAGTGAAACTGAGTTCAGTTCATCTGCTAACTTACCTAATTCTCACCTCCAGAAATAATATGCAAACCAGAAACACAACTATCCTCATTTCACACTTTGTCAGTACAGTTTCCCAGGAAACAATGTGTACAAAAATGTGTGTATTGGGGGGGGGATGTGCATAAAACCTTTAAAGCCCTAAAAGGCCTCAGTCTTGTGTACCTGAAGGAGCGTCTTCACCCCCATCATTCAGCCAGACACTGAGGTCTAGCTCTGAGGGCCTTCTGACGGTTCCCTCACTGAAAGAAATGAGAGAAGTGAGATTGCAGGGAACCAGGCAGAGGACCTTTTTCGGTAGTGGCGCCTACCCTGTGGAACACCCTCCCATCAGATGTCAAGGAAATAAGCAACTATCTTACTTTTAAAAGACATCTGAAGGCAGCCCTGTTTAGGGAAGGTTTTTTATGTTTAATGCTGTATTGTGTTTTTAATATTCGATTGGGAGCTGCCCAGAGTAGTTGCAGAAACCCAGCCAGATGGGCGGGGTATAAATAATAAATTTTATTATTATTATTATTATTATTATTATTATTATTATTATTATATTAATGAAAATGTGTATAGTGAAAATACCATACAACAAATGCATTGTCTTAGGGGCAATTGCTTGCAAAATGAATTTTGCTTGCTCATGAATTTTTAGGAGGAGTTTTAAAAAAGAACCCTTACAAACTGATGCTTGAAATGTGAAGAATTGAAGGTAACATTGAAAAGATGAGAAACTGAGGAAAAACTGCAACTGACAGATTCATCTATATTTGCATGCCCGTTCCTAAAGCACAACATGCATGTACTGACTGAAGACATGATCCTGTCCCTTTGTGAGGAGGGAAGAGGGTGTCAAAAGAAATGGATCTTCTCCTCAAAGGCTTCTGTCACTGGTTTATGAGCAAGGGGTGGAATGGGAAGACCAGTCCACAGTGTCTGTGTTTGCAGAATCAAAGTCTGCCTTACTAAGCCAATAGTAGATAGGTAGCCGTGTTGGTCTGCCATAGTCAAAATAAAAAAATTCCTTCCAGTAGCACCTTAAAGACCAACTAAGTTAGTTCTTGGTATGAGCTTTCGTGTGCATGCACACTTCTTCAGATAAATTTTTTTTATTTTTACTAAGCCAAGATATGCATGAGCCTCATGCATGGAGGGATCAGAGAAATTATCCACATTCACATTTATGCACGAACTTGGGTTTTCTGTAGAAATATATAAAATAAAAATTAAAAAAATGTCCAGTAGCACCTTAGAGACCAACTAAGTTTGTTCTTGGTATGAGCTTTCGTGTGCATGCACATTTTTTCAGATACATTGAAACAGTAGTCACCAGACCTATATATATATATATAGTGAGAGGGTGGGGAAGGGTATTACTTAGAAGGGTGGTGGGAATGGGTATTTGGCTGATAGGTGTGGTAAAACTTTTTCCTTTAAGACCAATTGCAGTCGTTTACAGTGGTCAACAGGTTTACCACACCTATCAGCCAATTACCCATTCCCACCACCCTTCTGAGTAATACCCCTCCCCACCCTCTCACTATATATAAGGGTCTGGTGACTTCTGTTTCAGTGTATCTGAAGACGCGTGCATGCACACGAAAGCTCATATCAAGAACAAACTTAGCTGGTCTCTAAGGTGCTACTGGACATTTTTTTAAAAAATAATAATATATTTCTACTGCGTCAGACCAATATGGCTACCTACTTTGGAATTCTGCTCAGTCATTGGAGGGGGCGGCATTTTGCCTTGCCATTCAAGACTTGGGATGGTGTAGCCAGGGTTTGGTATGGTTTTGGAGATTTCCAGCTCAGATCTAAATGCTTGAATGCAGGTCTTCCCTTCTCAAAAAGGACAGAGCTCATACTTCAATTACAGTACTAGAATTATGTGGGACAGACTCTATTTTCTGTAGTGTCAGAAGTTTTCATAACATGATTTGGGAAGTGTTGGGTTTTTTTTTTAAAAAAACCCATAGCAGATGCAGCACTTAAGGTAAGCATCTCATCACTTTTCGTTAATATGATAGGAATCCATTTAAATAAGTAAACACAATCAAATCACTGCACTGGAGAAAAATGCTGATCTATGTTTACACCAAAATTCAAAATCAGACAGTTTTTTATGGAAACTTACATTAATATTGCATGTTATGTTAGAGTTTTTGAAAACAAAATGTTTTGGGTCTTTTTAGCTGATTGATCCATTCAATATGATCCTTTCCCTACTGTTAGGATGAGTTTTGAATAGAATATACTCCTAGGGTTTTAAATTCCATACAGCCATATCATAAAGGATATCACTGGTATTTTCTCATTTTGTTCAAATCACGGTTCTCAACATCCATATTCTTTTCCACTGACTATAATTGCAGGAGAATAGCATTACATTTCAAAACTGAATTGAAATATGTAATATTAAATAGTGACAGACATCTGGAACATAATGGAAACAACTAGTCATAAATAAAGCAAAGCTTCATCTTTGAGCAGCTCAAACTACAGCTTAATATTAAAACAGAAGCCACTATTCCTTCTTACTAAATGATTCCAAGAATAAAAGATTATATCTGCTCTGGTCTTTCAAAAATGAAAATATCTCGGCATCTGGCTCTATCCACTATATTATTTATTTATTTATTTATTTATTTATTTATTTATTTTATATTCTGGCTTTCTTCCAAGAAGTTCAGGAGTGGCCTACATGACTCTTCCCCTCCTCATTTTATTCCCACAACAGGTTGAAGACTAAGAGGTGGTGACTGGACCAGGATCACCTACTAAGCTTCATGACTGAGTAGGGATTTGAATCCTGGTCTCTCAGGGGCACATGCCCAGGAAAGTTTCAAAAGCACAGCATGGTTATTATTCATTTTGTAACTAAGAACCTTTTAGGACAGGCTTCCTCAACTTTGGCCCTCCAGCTGTTTTTGGCCTACAACTCCCATGATCCCTAGCTAGCAGGACCAGTGGTCAGGGATGATGGGAATTGTAGTCTCAAAACATCTGGAGGGCCGAGGTTGAGGAAGCCTGTTTTAGGACATTTTCCCTTTTCCTGAATGCCTGTCTGACCCGTGAACAGTGAAATGAGGTATAGGTATGTGAATATTTCACTTATGGCAAGCAAAGGCAATTCAAAGTGAGGCTATTGCTCCTTCCATCACATTGCTCTCACTCTGAACTGGCAACGGGGAAGGATGTTGGAGCACAGCCGCCACCTGAATGGGTATCATGGGAGAAAAGTCCAGCAACCATTGATTTGAAGTATATGCCCCTACCCAAAAATTTGAGCCTGGGATTTTGTAGCAGACAAAAGTGCCTGTCCCACAGGAAAACTAAATGGAATAATCTATGTAGAACTTAATTATGTACCAGAGGTGCCAGCTTCTGAAGGATTTGGGAGGGTAGACGTTTAGTGGTGCATGACATCAGAAGAGGCAGGGCGGAGCTGAACATGTTGGCTTCAATGCCCGACAGCTCCTCTTCCTCCTGCTGCCACCACCAACGATGCTCTCCTTTTCCACTCCTTCCCCTCAGTGGCAGGAGGAGGAGGAGGAAGAGCCGGTCACTGAAGCCATGCTGCACTCGGCTCTGCACTCGGACCCCTCCACTGCTTTTGAACATTTGGGGGCCCTGGCCCCTTCCTCAAAATTATTGGGTGCCCCAAAGGGCTCAGCCCCTAGCAGTTGTTGTGTACGCAATGTATGTGGATGGCCAGTTTGATTCTTAAGAACAATTTATTCCTTGTCTTTCCTCACCCTCCACCCCTCCACTTCCTACTTTGTGTAACATTGACTTCTTCAACCCTAGCAAAGAGGGTCAGAAGACTTGGAACCTTGACACATTTCTGTGACATTTTATTTAGTCCTAATAAAGTCTGACCTTTGTGTGGCACTTATTTCAGGGTTGTGGTGAAAACTGCACATATATTAACTCCAGCCATTTTGCAGATACATTCCAGTCCCGTTTTCTTCTCAACCAAGAGCAAAACATAAAAATCACTCTTTTACCATCTGTGAAGTAGGTTTTTTTTCTTGAACTTTTGTCAAATAATATTCCTCAAGCATCCTAAAGAGTGCTCTCATCCTTTGTAAAAGTGTTTTCAAATCTGCATGCAAATCACAGTGTTCCTAAGCCTCCTATTTGGCGGTTCAGTAATGATGAATTTACATTCATAGGTGGTTTGAATCCTTACAGATAAACAGGCTGTGGTTTCTGCATAAGAGAGTAACAACATCGCCCAAAATCTCATATTTGGGTATCAGAAGAATACTGCAAAATTAATACTAGGAAAGTTAATTATCTGTCCATCGTACCTGGCCTGTATATGGAAGAATTAATTGTCTCTATAATTGTTTATTTAACAGAGAAGGAAAGCCACAAGTTAGTCAATATCCTCCAGATACTTTTGAACTACACACATCATATTTCTATTTATTTGGACCAAAACAATGATATACCATCTGCCATGCATGTTCGAAAACTTTGCTTTGCAATATTCACACACACACCCGTGTGTGTGTGTGTGTGTGTGTGTGTGTGTGTGTGTGTGTGTAATGACTCCTGAAACTCACTGCATATTTTGACTTCTTCATTGATAATTCACTCCAACTGCAACAGTCACTGAGACTGGGAGCTAAATGATTTTCAATGATCAAGTATGCAATAATCATATACAGAAATGATGTCTGAGCAAGACCTAGAAGACAATCAAAAGTTAAGGGCCTTAGCTCAATGGAAGTGCAGATGCTTTGCATGGGAAACTCCCCTGATTCTACCTCTAGCCTCTCCAAGGAAGGCTAGGAAAGACTCCTGTCCCAAGCCCTGCTGATTTAGTAGGGCTGCTGGAGCACAGCTCCAGCACATCAAGCAATTATTCCCACCACCATCCCCCCCAAAACCTTGCACACTCCTTCCTGCTCCACACACATCTTATTATTCTATTTCAACTCAGAGAAGCTCTGCATACACTTCTGTCAGGCAACTGTTCTGTGGCCACTCAGATCTCTGAAGCACTCAGGCAACCCCAAAGTATAGCTATGGCAAAAAGGTCTCTCCAGTGTGTCTCTGTGCATAAGAACCTGGTGAAAATTGTGCCCTGCCTGCACATACCACAGAGGCAAGTTTCTCCCAGCAGATGGATTGGCCAAGGACCTTCATAAAACGTTCAGTCTTTTTATGGCCTGAATATGCTGGTTGCGTCCCAGATTCTCTTTTTCTTTGATTTTTAGGTCAGTCTTTTTCTTCATTATTTCAAATTTCCACACACACCCCTCCTCCCCCTAATTCAAAATCAGGGACAGGAAGCCTGGAGAGAAACTTTCTATTTTTGTTGTTCTTTATTTTTCAGTATTTTTATATCCCATCCAATTTTTCTCCAAGGAGCTCAAGGTGGCATTCGTCAGTCTTATTTTCCTCATGCTACCCTCATTATATCACAACAACCCTGTGAGGTAGGATGGGCTCATTTCCCATTCCTCCTGTTCAGTCCAGTCCCTGACACATACATACCATGGACTGATCCTCATGGAATTCAGTGGGAGTGACTTCCGAGTAATGTGTGGTTATTGTCCATGAACCCACACTAGATATTGTAACAACAGAGACCTCCTTCTGAACCACTCTTTTAGGTGCTATAAAAGGTAAAGGGGCCCATGACCATTAGATCCAGTCATGACCGACTCTGGGGTTGCAGCGCTCATCTCGCTTTATTGGCCGAGGGAGCCGGCGTACAGCTTCCGGGTCATGTGGCCAGCATGACTAAGCCGTCTCTGGCGAACCAGAGCAGCGCATGGAAGCACTGTTTTCCTTCCCGCCGGAGCGGTACCTATTTATCTACTTGCACTTTGATGTGCTTTCGAACTGCTAGGTTGGCAGGAGCAGGGACCGAACAACGGGAGCTCACCCTGTCACAGGGATTTGAACCGCCAAACTTCTGATCAGCAAGCCCTAGACTCTGTAGTTTAACCCACAGTGCCACCTGCGTCCCTTTTAGGTGCTATAGTTAGGTGCTATTTGTAAAATTGCAATGCTCAAGTGTCCATGTTAGCTGTGCAAGTGAGGAAGATGGAAAGAAAACTGGAATAGCTTGGCCACACCCCTGTGACCTCTCATTGGTCATGTCCCCCTGACCTCCTAGCACCCCACAAGCTCTAAGGGGCACCAATCATCACCCAAAGGCACAGAATGAGAGAAATCTGCTTATATCATTCATCATCATTACACAAGCAGTTAGTACAACCTGTTGAAACCTGAATAGGGAACAGCAGGAAAAATTGAGAGGTGCTTGTTCTCCTTCTGCCACACCACTTAGTGCCACTCACCTCTGCCAGTCTAATGTTTATGCGAAAGACTTCCTCTTCCTCTGTGCTCCCTGCCCAAGTCAATAGCACTTGCTGAGGCTGGCGGTGGGCCAAAAGGATATTAGTCAGATTGACTTTTTTCCTGCAATTGATCCCACAGCAAAAACATTTACCTTCCACAGCTCAATATTCTGATTGGAGAAAAGTGTCCTAAAAAGTATGCTTAGTTTTCTTTACTGTGGAAAAATAAGCTCATGTTTCCCCAGTGGTTTCTTTCTTTGCTTATCTTAACCAGAGTACATTACTTGCAAGCCTTTTTCCCTACAAGGAAGTGTGATCTATGTCAGAAATCCCTCACATCTGAGGAGGCTCTCAAAGGACTATTTGACCACAGACGGAGGGAAAGCATTCGCATGAACTGGCCTGAAACATTTAGTAATAGAAGAGAATGTTAAGGGTGATCAGCTGAAGAAACAGCTGGTGCTTGCCTTTAAAGCCTTACACCAGGGTTGCCATACGTCCGGAATTCTCCAGATGTAGCTGGAATACTGCAGTTGGAAGCAGTGTCTAGGAGGAAATCGCTTAAATGCCTGGGAAAATCTGGACATATGGCAACCGATGTTGGAAGTCTAGATTTTGGTAAATTTCCTTAAAAATAGCTCAGTAACTTTTTTCCTTTTTCTTTTTTGAGATTTTGCTATTTGAGACCCAGCTACCTGACAAAATGCTTGCTTTCTTGTCAAATGGTATCAGAATTACCGGTATATCCAGAGACTCTCTTTCAGGTACCCGTACAATCTCTGGTAAAGCAGGTGACAACCAGAGCAGGAGGCCTTCTTGGTTGTGGCTCCCTATTTAACAGAAGCAGCCCAATACATTTTGCTGCCTGAGGCAAACTTTACTTTCCACATTCCACATAGAGAAGCAGACTAGGCTGGCATTTGAATCTTCCTTCAATACTGATGACAGGACAGTATCCTATTTATATACTGCTTATTTGTCAAAATGGCTTCTAAGCAGTTTACATGTATAAAACCAGTTGCACATAATTAAAATGCACAACAATACACAAATACAACAAAATACACAAATACAACATATATTCACAATTAAAATATACAATGAACAAGTGCATTAAAACTGCATAACAATTAAGAGTTAATGCAGCAATTAAAAACTGGAGGTTCAAGTCAGAGGATCAGGGAAATGCTTGTCTGAACAGGACAAGAGCTATCAAAATGCCGGTATCAGAGGGACCTCTGGCCGCGGTGCCAACTTGAATAAAATATTGGGGAGGCCCAGGTAAGTCCCACCCCATATAATTGATCACATGACATGGTGCACACACACCATCTGAATGGCAATGCCCATCAACTTTTATGGGGCCCAGCCCTCTCAAGTGTTTTTATTTGGGGCTCCAAAGCTCCCTCAGCCCCTAGGAGTTGACTCCTATGACATCTGATGTTTCAGAATACAGTGGTACCTCAGGTTAAGAACTTAATTCGTTCTGGAGGTCTGTTCTTAACCTGAAACTGTTCTTAACCTGAGGTACCACTTTAGCAAATGGGGTCTCCCGCCGCACCACCGCCACACGATTTCTGTTCTCATCCTGAAGCAAAGTTCTTAACCCGAGGTACTATTTCTGGGTTAGCGGAGTCTGTAACCTGAAGCGTCTGTACAGCATCCCACAACATTGCTGCTATTAAGCCAAACAAGACAGAGATGCTGCTTTTCAGGAGTGATACAGACTCTGGACTATGGATTTAACCTGTTCTGGCTGGGTTTGTACTAAGGCTGTCCATAGACACTACCACCCTGCCTTAATCTGCCCCATGGCTCTGATCTGGAGGGCCCATATTGGGTCCACCCAACCTATGGCAACCTAGGGACAACACCTAGATCCATCTCAGATCTATTAGGCATTGCTCATGCTTAATTGGTTTTTTTTAAATCAAATATATAATCAGGAGTGGGGGGGGCAGAAGGAGGAGGTGCTTTGTCTCCTCCCCCCCCTCCTGACAGAGAAGGAAGAATTACGTGCAGCTTTATGTGCGAAACACTTCCATCGCTCACTGCCTAGTGTTGTGGAGAGCTGGGAACAATTACACAACTCCTCAGCACCGCAAAGAGATCAACAACTGAGTAAATGCATGAACATGGCCCAACGATTCTATGAACACTTACACAAACTATTAAGCTTTTTCTTACAGTGAAGGAATTATTTGAATCAAGCATCCATTGTGGCAGCGAAGTCAAAGCAACATGCTGTTTATCCTCTTCACGTTTGCTTTGTTTCCGTGTTGAAGTTGCTGCGATAAAAGTAGTCTCTGTAACATAAGGTGATTTTCTTTATTGCACACTTACAGTTTATGTTGCCATAAAACTCATGCCAAGAATGGAAAGGTGAAGAGGATTAAAGAAATGCTATAAAACATATCAAAATAGATTGCACAAACAATTATTGTTCTCTAAGAAATAAACGATTACATGAGTTGATTTGGGACAGCTGCGGGACAGCAGCTGAACTAGATGTATTAAAAAAAAAGCTTGGATTGCAGATTTTATTATCAGCAAATATTATCTTTTTAATCTTTATTGCCAAATGAGAGCACTGAATACCACTCAGGTTACCCTATGAATGAACCAGCTTAAAGCTGATGAAAACAAAACAGAGACGTTATATTAATAATAATATTCCATAATTCATTTCTGTGCTGGTGCATTGGAAATACATTCTCACGTCATGTTAGGAAGTTTCAATTATGTTTGTATGGGTTTCTTTATTACCATCAATGGGGATATCACTGTAGTTTTGTCTGGTAAACTAACCAAATGACTGTAGGCCTGAGTGATTTGGGCAACCTCCAAGCTAAAGCAGCTCTGGTCTTAAGGAAGGATGGACATCTCTGACCCGCAGTTTGTTCCATCCTTTTTCCAGATATGAATGTCTTAAAGCATGGGTGGGCAAACTAAGGCCCAGGGATTGGATTTGGCCCAATCGCCTTCTAAATCCAGCCCGCAAACGGTCCAGGAATCAGTGTGTTTTTACATGAGTAGAATGTGTCCTTATATTTAAAATGCATCTCTGGGTTATCTGTGGGGTATAGGAATTTGTTCCTTTTTTCTTTCAAAATATAGTCCGGCCCCCAACAAGGTCTGAGGGACAATGGACCAGCCCCCTGCTGAAAAGGTTTGCTGACCCCTGTCTTAAAGTCTGTCTCCTCTTTCTACCCAGAGATTTTAAAATAATCCCAAGGAAGTTCAAAAACTCATGCCCGCACACATTGAGAAGTACTTTCAAGGAAAACCTAAGGCGCTTATTTCTTGCTTTTAATACTCTAAAGTTCCTGGGAACAGAGTGTGGCACCTCTGCGGCCCAGGTAAAAAAGTTTTTTTTTTTTTAAATGGGACATGAAGTGACTGCACATTTGCATCCCGTGTAATACTATGTGCAAAGGGCATTTGTACAGACACCCCTAAAATGGCTGCCCCATGTTGTACTGATGTGTTTCTTCATCCATACTCCCCACCTCCATCCGCATGTGTTTAATCAACTGTCCTGTAAGCACCTGAAGAGGGATCTTCTCAATCACCAGCCTGTGGCCCCTGAATAAGCTCAGTCCTTCTTGGGATCTGTTTTGGGAGTCCCTATTTGGTTTCCCCCCTTCTGTTTTTTGCAAAACTTCAGTTATGCATAGATAGTCCTGCTTTGACTACATCCACACTCAGACAATGTACTTGTCAGTATATATGATGATAATGATGGACCAATGGTCAGACTCAGCATTAGGCGGATTCATATGCTCACAAAGAACTTGGAATCATAGGATTTAAAGCTGTCCAGTTACCAGTACTGCCTTTTTTAAATTAAAAAAAATAGAGGTGCTAATAATCCCAATTGTGGCTCTAGTTTCTGCCTGATGCCTTCACCTGTCAGGATGGACATTAGCAGTCCAAATACAGCAAATGAGGCTGCGTTGTTCATACCTCAAAATCCCACTTTGTGGTCAAACTATTGAATTATATATTAATTACAATAATTCATTATTTTGACATTTGGGGCTCCTTTCAGCTTTAAACAGCTCATAAGATACAGATGGATTTTTCTGTTGCCAGGCTTTTGAAACAAAATGATTAGAATTAACAAATAGGTCACAACCTTGGCAACTATCCAGTATAATCTGCTACTGTGCTAGTTGCCATAGAAACTGACAATTGTGAAAGTTCTTTCAATGCAATCTATATTTTATGCATAAGAGATTAACACATTTAGAATAAGGAACCAGCTAATCAACACAAAGCTGATGTTCCTCATCTCCAAAACTGTACAACAGGCTTCTTCTTTTTAAAAACCTGTATTATCAATAATTTCTTTTTTCAGGCTTTAACCATCAGACACAAAGAATATGATAAAGGGCACAGCATAACATCCACAATCAATGCATGGAGCAGGATGCTGATTATCACGGGCATTGCCTTAGTTGACATTTATGTTTCCTTTTTGGAAAGACATCAAACCAATCCATTTTCTTCTCATCTACAGTGAACATGATCCAGCCAAAGCTGAGCATTTGTAAGTCACATTTATTTCAGTGGTAGAGTTTTAAGTAAGGAGGGTGACCCAAAATGTCTCCTGCAACTTTGCCAGCTCCTTTCTCATGTTGCAAAGCTGGGAGTGGCACTATTTTGATGATTTAGGAGGCCATGAAAAGAGCTAGCTTAGATTCTTAACTCTCCCATTGAAGTAAATGGTATGCAGAAGTACTTAATACAGTCGTACCTTGGAAGTCGAGTGGAATCCGTTCCGGAAGTCTATTTGTCTTCCAAAACATTCAGAAATCAACACATGGCTTCTGATTGGCTGCAGGAAGCTCCTGCAGCCAATCGGAAGCCGCAGAAGCCCCATCAGATGTTCAGCTTCCAAAAGAATGTTTAAAAACTGGAACACTCACTTCCAGGTTTGTTCAGGAGCCAAGGTGTTTGAGATCCAAGGTACAACTATTGGCTAAGACAAGTCTGAAATGTTTTGATGTGTTGTTGTTGTTTTTCTTTACATACTGGTGATATAACAGAAACTGTGAATAGACTGCCAGTCTGTAAGTCTGGAGAAGCAGGCTGAGTTAAAGGGTATGGAAATATAAGCCAAACTTTGAAAGCAGCTTTAAATCAGCACTGTAATACCAAACTAAACTTTACACCGGGAAGCCTCAGGTGAATGTGGATCACGCTGTTTGACTAAAAGCAGAGGATCAAATTATTATATACCCGAGGGGAGAAAGAGGAGGAATTTTGGCAAATGCAAGGTGTCATGTAGAAAAAGCTGAACCAGCCCACAGTGCAATGTCATGCTTTAAGTTCAATGGAACTTACTCCCAAGAAAGTGTAGCTTCAAAGGTGCAAGAGCTCTGTACTGCCTTGCACCGAGTCACTTCATGTACAATAGTGTGAGCACATGATGGATGGATAAAATTTACTCCCTTAGTCAGAACATATTTCGGCACCAAGACTTCAATTCTGAACCATTATGCTACCCTGTGCCTTATTAACAGGACCAATTATTTTGTAAGATGCAGGGGTTTCTTACATGTGTCAAAGCACACCTTCTTACCTTACACCACAAAGCCAGCCCTGCTGTAGCTGGCTTGTTTTTCTAGTTTATTATACTTTAATAATGAAAAATTGATTTTGCTGCCACAGAAGGATGAAAACATATTTCTTAAAGTGAAAAGAGGGGACTAAGGGTCAGGTGGGGCTTGTCAACCTGGGAACGTACTCCTTTTGGAGAAGGCAAACTGATTCTAAACCTCCGCTTCCTTGAGAGGGTAGAAAAGGCTAAGGAGCAGTGGCGTAGCAAGGTCAGGTGGCACCCGGTGCAGAAAATTTCTTGTCAACCCCCCCCAACACACACACACTAGATTTATTTATTTATTTATTTATTTATTTATTTATTTATTTATTTATTTATTGCCTGCAAAAATGGTTTGACTTTCTTTCATATTTCTTTGGGGAGCGGGAACCCTGTGCGCGCCAAAGCCACAGCATCTCTCACAAATGTTGAGTGTCACACAGCATTTTGTCACCCGCCTCAGCGGTGACACCCGGGGCAGACCGCACCCACTTTGCTCCGCTCCTGCTAAGGAGTAAAGTCTACACAAATCAGGAGTGGGGTTCAGCTGAGCATTGGAAAAGAATACCCCTGCATCCCAAATCATGAGTTCAAGTAATCTGTGGTTTTAAGCATTCAATGATTGATTGATTGATTGATTGATTGTCCATTCTGTAAGCAGAATGGTAGGCAATATAAAAGGAAGAAATGGAAGCCCATCAGCCAATGTATATTTAACAGAATCAAGTTAAATTAAATGAACTGCCACCATGAAACACTGCATTTCTCCCTGTTCCCAGTATTAAAACAGAAGACAACATCTGAATGATCTATATGTGGATGAACAACTTAAAATTAATGACCTACGCAAAAGCACAGTATGTTTCCACATGTTTTAAAGATACTGGGCATATTCCAACCAATGGTGATGCACTGTTAAGTTCTATTGATTACAACAGGAAAGTTAAGCACCCGCTTAAATCTCTTGCATTTTCAGTGAATGGGACTTGTCATTTGCCACATGAAGGAAAGTTGTTAACATTCATCAAGTTCCATAAATTTCATCTGATGGGATGTCACCTTCCTTCCTCCAGCTGATAGACCCTCCTGAACTTTGAAAAAGCGAGGCACTGTGGCTGCAGTCCTATAACACTTACCTGGGAGTAAGTTCCATTGATCTCAATGAGAAGACATCATAGGATCGCACTGTAAAATGCTTGTCTTTGTCTGGCTCACACCCATCATTGCCAAGATGCATATTTTCAACAACCAAAAAGCGGGGCATGGTGTTTGAGTTGCCTTATCTGACTGTAAACAGATAAATGAAATAAACACCCGAATATGTACTGTAAGTACTGTCTAAAGTATGAAGTATCATTTAGCTGCAAAAACCAATTATCATCCCTGTCTACATTTTTTTTTAAAAAAAAAAACCTCTACAAATCTCCCCCTCCTATTTTAGCACATTTTAAGCCACAGTGTATATGCATTATTCATATTGCCAATCTTGCAGGCAGTTTTTTATTATTATTAAATTTTATCATAATAATAGTTATTACCACAGCCTTGGCAGTTTTGAGTATTTTTCAGTGCTGTTACTTTGAAAGATTTCAATCAAATATATAAAAGATGCAAATCTATTTCTATAATAAACTTAAGCCATACCATCTCTATATATTTTTCAAGCAAATGGTAGAAGTGATTGACACCTTCTCTTTGATAGCATCGCCAGTTAACCTGAAGATGGCAGACAGTGACAAACCTCACATTGCAGCTCATGGAGAAATTCTTGATTTTCCTTTCTGTTTAGCATTATCAGTTGTTAATAGCTTACATTTTAATCCTAATCCCAGCAGTCATGTTTTGAATTCCAAAGAGCTGTCTACACATGTAGAAAACCACTCTGTAGCCTCCTGTAACCATTACAATGGGTTTTCAGTGAGCTCAAGAGTGACCCCCCCCCCAAAATGGGGACATTTCTCCCTTAAAGAAAAAGCTCAACAACTTTGACCTGAACCCCCAAAAGGGGTAGATCACTGCCAGTTATTTATTCTGTGAGTAGATTGAAGTCTCTAGGGAGTTGGACGTCCCTGTAGTATAAAATACACATCCTGTCTTATGTCCATCAATAGTTAGACTGTTTCATTATGTAGTAGATGGCATTTCAGTACCATCTTCAAGAAGAGATTCATGTTTTTCAGTAATCTAAGGAAATCATGAAGGCTTGGGTAACAGTGGTCAAGTGCCTATCGTTTAACATAGTGTACTATCTGGCAAGCAAACCAGAGCTGATCAAAGGCCCACTAAGCCACAGCCCCTACTAAGAATTCAGGGCATAGGAGCCAACTCCTAGGGGCTGAGGTCCCTTTGGGGCCCCCCAATAAAGCATTTAAGGGGGCTGGGGCCCCCAAAACTGATGGGCATTGCTGTTCATATGGTGTGTGCTTGCCATGTCATGTGATTGATTGTGTGGGACGGGGCTTACCTAGGGCCCCAATATTTTATTAAAGTTAGCACCCCTTATCCAGGGACAAGAGTGGGCCTAGAAATATTCGATTGTTATTCAAGAAATATGGCTGCAATCCAGCATTTAATTATGCATATTTAACTACCGGTAATCTCAGTCATGGACTGATTGCATCCAGTAAACAGACAGATACACCTGTAAAACTCTTTGTAGAGGGTAAGGGGGAATTTGGTTTAGTAGAGCAGACCAGAACTCATGAAGGGGTGGAGCCTGATTTAATTATACTCATAATAGAGCCATTGAACTCCATGGAACTTAAGTTAGTCACGAAGGCTTTGGCTGCATTCAGACAACACTTCCCATTTCCCTTAAACGATAAAAACTTTGGGAAATCTAGTGGAAGTTTAGCACTTGTTTCATAGGATATCCTGCCTTATTTGGAAGTCCTACCGAAATTGCAGATCCCAGACAATGGTCACTATTGCCCAATATTGATGCTCTCAGGGTCAGTGCTTTCCTCTTTTCAGTTATGAAATGACTTGGACTCTGCAGCTGATGCTGAGGAGGTGGGAGTGTGAATGATGAGCCTGAAGTATCGCTGACTGCAGCTAATACCCCAAACCTTTGCATCATGAGTGACTGTGGGACAGGATTCCCACAGTGTTATCACAGCAGATGTGGAAACCCATATCTCTAAAGCTGATGTTATTTATGGTTGAGTGCTACTGCCAATCTACATTTGCTTTTAGATCCATCTAATATTGTTGACTAGCTGAGTTACTGTCAATTTACCAGCGATGTAGAGCAGCTGCCCCCTTGTGCACACTTGCAAGCTTTACAGCACTGTTGCCAAACACGTCACATTTCTAGGCATGTATTAGATTTATCCCACTTAATGTCTTTTCCCTCGCACATTACAAGTGAAGGACTTTGGGAGTACATGAGCAAACAGGCAATTTATCCATTTTTTTCTGTTGCTGTTTTCTGTGTCCTACTTTTAAAGAAATTCATTTCTTACAATGCAAGCTGCATGGAAAGTGTTTTCAAAAACACCCCTCCAGGCATTTTTCTGACTATCATAGAGTAAAGTAATCCAGTTTGACAGCAAGATATTTGCAATTTAAGATTGAACACAATACATGTTTTCTCTATCGTGGAGCACACATATTTTCTCTTTTTAAAAAAATGATTGGAAAATTTAAGATCGTCCCCGGGGATTCTACAAATTCTCCTGAAAATCCATTAGACACAGGATGGTGCTCGGTTAATAGGTGTTCAGCCAACTTGTTGCTACTCAGTTGATGGAAATGTTACGAAATCTAAAAGGTTTTTCTTAGAAAGGCTTGCCCACAAATTCCTCAGTGCTAATACAAATCCATTGGGCAATTTTCACCTAATTCTTGTGACCTTGAGACATAGTCAAGGTGTGCAACTACTGTTAGGCAACTCCCATACATGCCAGTAGGGTGAACATGAGAGATCCCTGGGAAATGCTGTCATCTCAACAGTTGCATTAACGTTGCAACAGTTACATTAAAGTCAGGAATAATTTCTTACTGATTTTTCTTCTTTCTTAAACTGATTCTTACTTTTTGTGTGTTTTGTTTTTGGTATTTCTGTACCCTTCTTTTTTTTTACTGTGGTTATTCTTTGTTTTTATCTTTTATGTTTAAATTTTGTAAATTTTTATTGTCTTTAAAACTTTAATAAATATTATTTTAAAAAAAGTCAGGAATAATTTCTAATGATGGAAGATACTTTGCAGATGGGCAGGGTGCTTCGCAACAGTCCTGTAAGGTAGGTTAGACTAAGCATCTGTAACTAACCCAAAGTTGGTCAGTTCCTTGGTAAGTGGGAATTCTGAAATCCAGCTTTCCACAATAGTCCTTCATTCTAACCAATATAACACCCTGGCTCTCAAATCATGGTGACCTCATGTGACTGACTTTGTGAGTTTTTTGGAAATTGGGAATCCTGAAACCTAGCTTTTCACAAGAGCATATATTCCACAATAGCAGCTGGGGTGACATGGGTGGGGCAGTGGGGCTGACCTGGCTTCCCCATGCCATGCATCCCTCCCACTTACAGAGGTGGAGAAGGGGAGAGACGGGGCAGCAGGGAGCTCAGTGTGGTGTAGATGCTTGCTCTTCCCCCTCTCAGTAACTAACCTAACCTTAACTTTAAAGAGGATTAGACAAATCCATGGAGAACAAGGCTATCAACAATTACCAGACAAGATGGCTTGATTCTACTTCCACCGGCAGAGGCATTATGTCTCTGAATACCAGTTACGAGGGATCTCAGGTGGGCAGAATGCTGTTGTGCTCACATCCAGCTTGCAGACTTCCCACAGGCATCTAACTGGCCACCATGAGAACGGGATACTGAACCTGATGGGCCATTGGGCTCTTCCATTCATGGAACCAATGTTTATGGGTCTAGCAGAAACAAATTTATCTGTCTCTGTTTACTACTCAGGAAATGCAACCAGCCTTCAAGCTCATTTGTCCCAGTATGAGTTGGGCTTGTGAGATTTTGACCAGCTTCGGCCCATCTGAAGCTGATACAGACTCGTCTCATCTTGAGCCCACGCAGAGTAGTCCACACAGCAGAAGGATAAGCAGTATGTGCTACATTCTTTAACTTTATTTACACTCTATGCTGAGAGAATACAAACATGCATCTTGCCTCTGTGAGAGCAGAGAAGCAACTGCCTCGGAAACAAAGAACACTGAGAGAACAGTGAAAAACAGGAAACCAGTGTACGTCACATCCAGTCTCCCATTCCCGTGGGAATCCAACAGTAACTTGGACTGTGGAATGCAAAACAATGTCTTGTGACATGCATTTGCTGCTCAGTGAGGAAGCAGAAACCAACAGGGCTTAGTGCAGCTCCACACTGGGTACCTCAGAGCCTTCCAAAACTGTGCAAAGGGGAATGAAAAACAACAAGCAGGGTTTAGAAGCAGGAAGATGAGGAAAGTAGGCAAGGGGCAGGAGTCTAGCCAAGAATGTCTCAAAGATATTCACGGTGTAGAACGTTGATGCTGAAATGCTCTGCCAAATGCAAAGGGTCAGAGGCTCACTCTAAACCATTTGCTCCCGGTTGTTCCTTTGCATTCAGGGCCAAATTTAAACCAGGCCTAATGCAAACCCGACTGCAAAGCAACCACCAGCAAAGCATAACATAGAATGTGCTCCTGGTAGTTTACTTGCAGTGGGACTTGCCTTTGGCACTACTTAAATTTAATTCTGAAGCAAAGCCCCTTTGTTTTGGAGTGGAAATGGATCCACCTGATGAGATATGACATGTTGTGACTGACAAATGTGTGGCCCTGGCCACCTATCAAAGGTGGCCAGCAGCGTGTTGGCCACTTTTTGATTTGCCCTCCCATCCTCGGTCCAGACTAAAGTGGTTATCCACTCTAGCACAGAAGCAAATATACGTTTGTAGTGACTGCTCTGAAGGCACTTCTGTTGCCTTTTCTACAAATGTCTCCATCTTTGGTGAGATCTGCAAAAATCTGGGAACTGAAATATGTTTTAACAAGCCTTTTTGTCTTACTTAAAATGGGAGGGGATCACACTGTTTATTACATTGATTCTTGCTATTAGAAGCAAAGACACAATTGTAGATTTTACATGCATTGTCAAAACAACATCAGCGAGAAGATTGTAACAAAAACACTTTGTGAATTGAATTACTTCTTAATGAATTGTTTTCCTCTCAATTTAATGTAACTTGTATGTGTTGTATAATTTCAGAATACAGACTTAGTAGGATTATGAACATACCTTGTTTTAGTGAACCATATCGTGGCAGAATAAACTATGCCTGCTGGTAATGATGGCATGAACAATATTGACTAATTTGTATATTTTCAAAAGAGTTTAGCTCATTTCTTTCTAAACAATTCCAACAAACTGACAAATAAAAACAACAACCCAGATATAAGCTGAAACACAATAAGATTTGTCTATTGATCTTAGGGTGCTTGAAATGCCTGGAAGTCTGTTAGAGCAAGTATGAGAGAACATTCATGGAGAGTCTGACCAAATATAAGCTTCTCTTCAGGCAGGGGCGGAGGAAGGGGGGTGCAATGGGGGCGGTCCGCACCAGTGTCACCACTGAGGGAGGTGACAAAATGCCGGGCAGCACTCACTGCGGGGCCTGCAGTGAGCCCAAGCCACGCATCTCTCCTGGGAGTGATGCGGTGGCTTGGGCGACCCAGGCTCTACACTGGCCCAAATGGTCCACCCACCGCCTCCCCCTCAGCTATAGGGCGACTGAGTGGGAGGAGGCAGGCAGGCTCCTCGGAGGCCCCACGGAGTGTCCTGCCCCGACTGGCCCCGCCCTCACAGGTGGCTGACCCTGCTCCTGGGCACAGGGCACAAGCCAGGCACCCGATCGGCTTCCTCTGCCACTGTCTTCAGGGCAGGTCTACTTCATGGAGGTTAACTTTCTGTTGGGAGGGAGCAACTTTCTGTTGGGACGGAGCAACATGGAAGAGATTACACAGTGAAGGAATTTTAACTTGTCCTCCATAATGTGCACTCAGCAATGTTCAGAGAAGTTATTGCAAGAGATCAGGGAACAGTGGGAAATAATCATCCATAGGTCCTTCTACGATGTGCATATGGCTATGGATGCAATGAACACCACACAATAAAACCTTGCAATCATGCATACTACCATACTGAGCTTGGGGTGTTCTTCATTTGCTATCAGTACACACATACACATTTCGTAATATAGAGGAAAGGGCTCACAAATGGACAGAAGGGATGAAGAACTGTGGCAAATGCATTTTCAGGGGTGGATGGAGTCCTGTTTATCCCAGTTCTATATGGGAATGGTAGTAGTCTGTCCTATCCCGCTTTCTTGGGATAATCCTTTAGAATCCATGCAGAAACATACGTACATACATGTTGTTGAGTTGTTTAGTCGTTTAGTCGTGCCCAACTCTTCGTGACTCATGTTTGTAGCTTCGAGAACACTGTCCATCCATCTCGTCCTTTGTCGTCCCCTTCTCCTTGTGCCCTCAATCTTTGCCAACATCAGGGTATTTTCCAGGGAGTCTTCTCTTCTCATGAGGTGGCCAAAGTATTGGAGCCTCAGATACATCATTTTATTTCTTTGCCGCTCTTCTGTAGTTGGAACCACGCTCAAGGTGGCCTGCAGCGTATAAGGAATTGCATAACATACCTAACAAAATAAATAAATAAAACATCAACAAGTACACAACCAATCTGAACAACTTACACAATTTACTGAAAGGTTAAGGGGGGGTACATATGAGGCTGGCTCTGTCCACTTGTCAAACTTGGTTCATGTGGGGTGGGGAGATAATGGCCTGGCCTACCAGGCAGATCCAGTTCCTCACTCCGCTCTAAAAAACCAGGAGAGGAGTTTAGGAGATATTTTCTCAATGACCCGTGAAAGCTCTTTTTTCTAGAGCTTAATAAGGCATCAACATCAACAGCAGATTTCCCCAGTGTGTTCTAGAAACAAATTAGATTCATGATCCCCCAGGGATGAAAGAGCTAACTGGCCTGGTTTGCCTTGGTTTAATGGAAGATGCTTCTTTCTCCTGAATTTAGAGCTCTCTATTCCCAACAGCAGATATGGTGCTTAAAATAAGAGCTGCTAGACATGCCCATTTTCTAAGTTTTTTCATGTTTTAAAGAGTTCTGTTATTCTAAATGATTGCTGGTATTCTCGGTAAGTAGAAAATTCAATATTTGCATATGTGAGGGATTCCCTAAGATTCCGGATTTCCTGCTTCTGAATAATTCCACAATTCTTATTAAGAGCTGACATGAGTAACAGCATCATTTTCAGAACTAAGTCGCTTGTCATTTTACCCTTGAATGACTGATATCTCTTTATATGTGCTATGAATATTATAACAGAAGGAAAAATTAAGAGCCCTTGAAGGCACAGTGTGGAATCAAAAATTTCCCGTTTATTATAATGATACTTTGTAGCAATTCATAAGTCTTCAAACACTAATCAGGTTTTAAGTTATTACAAAATTAATAATAGAACATATCATTTGGACATTCTTTCTTTTTCTATAATAAAGTTGAGTGGGATTTTTCCATTTGATGTCAGTCTCAACTTTTTGCATCAGTAATCATCACAAGGGAGGAAAGGGCATGGCTGCTTAAAGTGTTTGAAAAGCTCAGTGCGCCAACAGATTTTGACTGCTGCTTTCTGGTTTAATTGCAAGTAGGGTGGGCACCTTTCTACTTCACAGTGCATCCTTTGATGGGCTGTCAGTGGACTGTTCTCTGTTCAAGGGTGTCCTCAGGCTGATCCAAATCAAGCTTAAAGATCAAGAACCATAAAGGTGAGCAGGGCAGTGGCGTAGCAAGGTCAGGTGATACACGGTGCGGATTATTATTTTTTTGTCACACACACACCCCCCACATTGAAATTGAAATCTGTCAAAGAGAGCCATGCAAGCAATCGCAATGCAGACCCCGCCCTCTCCCCCTTCCTCCCTCCCTCCCTCCACCACCCCTGTCAAAGAAAGCCATACACCAGCCTTTATTTGTGCAAAAGGGGGTTTGGGTTCAGCCAGCATTTTGTCACCCCCCTCATGATGGCACCCGGGGTGGAGCACACCCCTCTTCCTATGCCCCTGGAGCAGGGGCCTTGAAGTTCCCTATCAATGGCAGTCAGCACCTGGACAGCAAACTGAGCAGACACATGGATTCCTTGGTCACCGTCTTCCCTGCTCTGCTGATATGTATTATATTTCTGCTTCACTTTTAGTCATTCTTTCTAAGTGTGCATCTATTTACAACAGTATTTCCCAAACTTGGGTCTCTAGCTGTTTTTGGACCACAACTCCCATCATCCCCAGCTAGCAGGACCAGTAGTCAGGGATGATGTGAATAGTAGTTCAAAAACAGCTGGAGACCCAAGTTTGGGAAACACCGATTTAGAATAAGCAGTTTTATGCAAACCATCTTTTGTCCTCTTTATTTCTGGTCACAATTTTCCTCTCTTTTTTGGCCACCTTAAGTGTAAGCCTGGCTGAATCTTTCCTAAGGAAGGACAGAGAACTGCCAAAGAGATGCAGGTTCTTCCTTGAACCACTTTGTGGGGTTCTTGGGTAAAAGGGTCACAAAAATGGGGGGGGGGAATAGTATGACATGTATGTTTCTCGAGTTTAGTCCTCATCACTTGAGTATGTAATGATTCTGAATCTAAATTGTCCCTGCTCTCAAGAAAACAAAACCCTAAGTGGCAAGCTTAACAGTGTATCCCAAAGCAACCTTATTGATATCTGGGCTGTTAAAGCAACTACGTTTTATACAGAAAGTCCTGCGTTCAATTCCTGGCCTTTTCAGATAGGGCTGGAAGAGACCTCTGTCTGAAACCCTGGTCATCCACTGCTGGTCAGTGTAGATGAGCTAGTTGGACCAAGGGTCTTACTCAATATAAAGCAGATTCCTATGTTCCCATTTAAACTCACATTCTGAGGACCAATGGTGGACCTATTTGGCAGATATACTTTACTTTCCCATTCTTAACTGTGAGGTTATTTATAAAACACCCTTCATCAAAAAATAGGCCAGTGAACAATAAATATAAGCAAGAAAAGTCATGCAATCTGAAGATACAATGCAATAATAAAACAGAACCAAAGGACAATAAGGATACTGTAGGACATATTGATCAACTTAAAAGGCCTGTGCAAAAAGAAAAGGTCTGACATGGTGTCAAAGGCATTGCAAAGTTAGCGCCTATTACACCTCCTGAGGGAGGGTTTCCACAGCCAGGATGCTATAACAGAAAAGACTTTTCTCCTAGTTATTGGATAACAAGTAGAAGGTCCCTTGAGAAGGGCCTGCCTTGCAGATCTTAAAATGCAAAGAAGCATTCCTTCAGATATTGGGTCTCAAATCATTTAGGATCTTAAAAGTAAGTACCAGCACCTTGAATTGGGTCCAGAAGCAAACAGACAAGCAATGCAGCTTCTGTAGAATCAATGTAATAGGTTAATTTCAACTGAATCATACTCAGAGTAGACCCACTGAAATCAACAGACATGGCTAACATAAGTCCATTGATTTCAATGGGCCAACTCAGTTGGATGCAACCCAACATGATCACTCCCTGTTCAACACACGCACCCTCCCAACCATAGAACTACATTTCTCAGGTCTTACCGGAGAGAGAAAATGACTAGTTAGTCTAGTGTGACCATTATCCTAAAGTTCTGATTATCTGAAAGATATTCAGATATGTAAGGAGTTTTTGGTTATCATTCAAAGGCAGTGGGGGCCTTGCTAGGAGATGACATTTCTGTGGCACTTGTTTAAAACCCAGGCTGCATTTGGAAATTCACAGGTATTAGAACTTCACCAGCTTGATACAGCTGTGATATATAGCAAATATCCACACATGGCCTAGACTCTAAATAAGCATCATAGAAATGCCATCTCCAAGCAAGGTCTGAATAATTAGCACATCCATCTGGCATAGTGAAATGAAAACATTCAAGAAAAGGAATGAAGCAGCCCAGAGTGTAACATACATCATTCATAACTAGAGTCCAGAATAGTCCAGAAGTGTCTTCTCTAACCATCGTACATCAAACCCAAAGCTTTATCCCACCATACATACAGTGGTGCCTCACAAGACGAAATTAATTCGTTCTGCGAGTTTTTTCGTCTAGCGAATTTTTCGTCTTGCGAAGCACGAAATCCCATAGGAATGCATTGAAAATCAATTAATGTGTTCCTATGGTCAAAAAAAGTCCAAACAAAGCCAAATTTGGTACAACAAGAGTTTATTAACTGCTCTTTAAAGTCACACATACTGTAAAGAGCATTTCAAAAATTGAAGGAACAATAAATTAAGTTTCTAAACATGACAGAAAAACATTTAAAAATCAACAAAGTGTACAGTACATTTTCTAAGACTCTGGGGGACAACTTGAAGAAGGTTCCTCTTCCACTCTTTGCTTCTTGCTGAAGAACCTGTCCATGGTCTGCTGCTTCATCCGCCTTTTCAGCACCTCCCTGAAAGATGACATGACCCTCGTATCAAAAGTGTTCGCAAGGTCATGTGCCACGTGCTTGTCAGGGTGGTGCCGCTGTACAAAAGCCTGCACATCCTTCCACTTCATGCAAATGTCCCTCAGTTCTTTGGAGGACAGCCGTTCCTCAGTTGCTTCCTCCTCTTCCAGCGAGGCTTGCTCCTGCGCAGCCTCTGCCTGCAGTTCGACCAGCTCCTGGGTGGTCAACTCGTGGTCGTGCTCCTCCACCAGCTCACTGACGTCCTCCTCTGTGACCTCCAGGCCCATGGTCCTCCCCAAGGCAACAATGTCCTGCACCACTGTTGACTCTGGTGCATCAGAGTCACTTGGTGCCACACAGTCCGGCCACAGGCTGCGCCAAGCGCAATTCAAATTTCTCTGGCTGATCCCGTTCCAGGCCGTGGTGATCATCTTCAAGCAGGTGACGATGTTGAAGTGGTCCTTCCAGAATTCCCACAGGGTGAGTGTGGTGCAATCAGTCACCTCGAAGCATCGCCTGAAAAGCTCCTTGGTGTAGAGTTTTTTGAAATTGGCGATGACCTGCTGATCCATCGGCTGGAGCAGTGGTGTGGTGTTAGACGGCAGGAACGTGATTCTGATGAAGCTGAACTCCTCCAACAAGTCCAACTCAAGGCCTTTAGGATGAGCAGGAGCATTGTCCATCAGAAGCAAAGCCTTCAACGGCAGGTTGTTGTCCAGCAGGTACTGTTTGACAGCAGGGCCAAAAGCAAGATTGACCCAGTCCACAAACACATGTATGACCCAAGCCTTACTGTTGGATCGCCACATGACACTCAGCTGCTCCTTGTCGACCTTGTGTTTCTTGAAGGCCCATGGGTTCTCCGAGTGGTACACCAGCAGGGGCTTGATCTTCAGGTCACCGCTTGCGTTGGCACAGAAGAGCAGGGTCAGGCGGTCCTTCATGGGCTTGTGGCCAGGCAACTTGGCCTTCTCCTGTGTGATGAAAGTCCTTTTGGGCATCCTCTTCTAAAACAGCCCGGTCTCGTCGCAGTTGAAGACCTGCTGTGGAACGTAGCCCTCCGTCTTCACAGCCTCCAGGAACTCCGCTGCAAAGTCTTCAGCCGCAGGAACATCAGAACTGGCAGCCTCTCCATGCCTGACCACGCTGTGGATTCCAGATCTTGCCTTGAACTGGTCAAACCAACCTCTGCTTGCCTTGAAGACTTCTGGCTCACCTGAGGTTCCTGGCTGTTCCCAGACGAGGTCTGCGTGCAAGGCTTTGGCCTTCTCACAAATGATGGCCTCAGTCACTGTGTCCCCTGCACGCTGCTTCTCTTCTAACCAGATGAGCAGCAACTTCTCGACCTCCTCCAGAACAGCTGGGCGGTTCTTCATGATCCTGGTGACTCCCTTGGCTGCATCAGTCGCAAGGATCTTCTCCCTCATCTTCAGGATGGTCCCGATGGTCGATGGATTCCTCCCGTACTCCCTGGCGAGGTCTGTCACACGCATTCCACCGTCGTGCTTCCGGATGATCTCCTTCTTCATTTCCAGCGTCACCTTCTCCTTCTTTTTTTTTTTAATAAGATATTTATTAAGATTTTCAAAATATTACAAAATAAAAATAAAAAAAGAAAAGTACAAAATAAAAGTAATTAAAAACAACTCAGTCTTTCCATTACTTATTTTTCATTAGCTTGTTTCCCGGACCTCCTCACGCCTCCCTTTTTTGTATTCCAATTCAGTTTGTTGGTTCAGCAAATCCTTCCCCTCTTTGTTTATCCTAACCTTTAATCTTAAAATATTGTAACATTAAATCTTTACCTATTAGTAATCCATTTTTCATATTCCCTTATAGTATTGCAGCTAAAAACCACTTAGTTTCTATCCAACATCGTTCTAACATTCATTAATTTTACAATATTTCTGTAAATAGTCTTTAAATTTCTTCCAATCTTCTTCCACTCTTCTCCTTCTTCCTCTCGCCGGCCTCTGCAGCAGTAGTCTTCTTGGGTCCCATGGCAGCACAGCTCCTACCTTCGCAAACTCAAAAAAAAAAAAAAAAAGAATCAGTGCTTCACATCCAAAAAATTCAAAAGCACCCAGCCACCCACCACATAGAAATTCAAACCCAGAACCAAGTCCTTGAATTCCAAACACCCAACCCAAAATCCAAAAACCCCCAAAAAAGTTTTAAAAGTTTAACTTACCAAATGGCTGCAAAAGAAGTTTTGGAAAAGCTTCAAAAATCACCAAAGTCTTCAAAAACCTCAACTGTTCCCCCAGCCAGCCACCCACCACACAGAAATTGCAAACCCCTCCCCAACTGTTGCAAACCCCTCCCCAACTGTTCCCCCAGCCAGCCACCACACAGAAATTCAAACCCAGAAATTTTTTAAAACAACAGCAGAGTGGCCCAATGGTCACAGAAAATCATAAAAATGCAGAAAAAAACCACACAAGCTCCCAGATTCTTGCAAACCCTTCCTCAACTGTTCCCCCAGCCACCCACCACACAGAAATTCAAACCCATATTTTTTTAAAAAAAAACAGCAGAGTGGCCCAATGGTCACAGAAAAATCATAAAAATGTAGAAAAAACCACACAAGCTTCCAGATTCTTGCAAACCCCTCCCCAACACCAAGTCCTTGAATTCCAAACACCCCAACCCAAAATCCAAAAAAAAACCAAAAAGTTTTAAAAGTTTAACTTACCAAATGGCTGCAAAAGAAGTTTTGGAAAAGCTTCAAAAATCAGCAAAGTCTTCAAAAACCTCAAAAAAGGCTACCACACCACGTGCTATGAGTTGCTCCTCGAAGTCAAGTCGCAACTGCACCTCTTCAAGCAATGCACCCTGGGTATTAACGGTTTTACGAAAAAGGAAACAAACTTGCAAGACGTTTTCGTCTTGCGAAGCAAGCCCATAGGGAAATTCGTCTTGTGAAGCAACTCAAAAACGAAAAAACCTTTCGTCTTGCAAGTTTTTTGTCTTGCAAGGCATTCGTCTTGCGGGGCACCACTGTACTTCTTGACACTTCAACATCATTTTTATGAAGAATAATGAAAGTAATTGCACCCCTTGTAAAATATTAGACCCACAGCTAATAAGGAAGCAAAAATATATTTTCAGAAGCTATAGATGATAAATATACCAAGAACACTCTATGCCCTGATCCTGTGCCAAGTTAAGCACACCTAGGTTCACCCAAACTCATTGAAATCCATGGGTTTAGGCATACCTAACTCTGCAGAGGATTGCAGCCAAAGCATGCTTTGGGTATTATGTCATTGATCCAAAGACTGCAGCCATTTCTCTCCCTTTTTCTCAAAAGACATTTATATTTGCTGTAGAGCATTCGATTTTTATGTGCAATAAAATATTGGCCGTATGATTTGCACATTTTGATGCAGTGAGGACTTTTCATCATGTATTTTATGAGGTCATTTTTTAAAAACATGTTATGCACCATCTGTGGGCTTTACAGCTGTCCAATTAGCTGCCACTAGAGCCTTCTTCTGCCTCTCATCAGCATCATCTCCACTATAGTGGAATTGCCCTCTGGGGCTCCCTGAATTGCTCTAAAGCATCCTCTAATATAGTCATGTTCTCTCCACTTCTCTCCAATTGTTTTTATGTTCTGGAACAAGAGCTAGGACAAATATTGTGAGAGTATTATCCCCAACACAATAAAAAGCCAATTATTTCCTAGTAATGCACATTTATAGCTGGCTTAGTATATATATACCCTAGTCCTACCACTCATACATATTCAGCAGATTTTATTTCACGATACTTAAGCCTTCAGACTATACAATGTATTTTTTTGCGGGGGGGGGCACACAGCAACAATCTAATCCCCATGTTCATTCAGGTTCAGAAAACCTAAATATTCAAAGCTTCAAAATTTAGAGGTCATAAATCCAAGGGCAGATTAAAGTTTAATGGCCCATACCCATGAGTCCTTTTGGTGGGATAGCAGCAGGTAAAATGGATGATGAGATGAACCCAGATTAAGATTATAATTAGCTCTGGAAAGCCAAACTTTCCCCCTGCAAACCCAGAAAATTATGTGAATACTTCCATGTTCAACTTTGAGCCAAGTCAGACCCTGTCGTGTTCCTGGTGATGTCATCAGAAGTGCAACGTGGTCTGACCTTTCCACACTCAAGTCTTTGAGATTGATGTCTTGTCTTCCCCTACCCAATAGCAAGTCCTCAAGCACATTTCCCCTTTTCTCCCACCCATCCAAGCTGTTACCCAACTAGCCAGTAGCAGCTAGAGCAGCATTGCTCTTGTGGCTTCCCAGCAGCACATGTCACTGCCAGTTACTGAGAGGGGGAAGGGGAAATCACTGGGTAGTTCAGTACAGTACAGGCACAGAGGGCGAGCCATTCCAATGTTCTGGTGTTTGATCACAGAGCAGGTGATCAGAAACAAGGAGACAGCTATTTGCTGTATGGTTTTGTTGCTATTCATTTCAGCAGTGTCCATTAAAGGCCATTCTTGAGCCACTAGGCAACGACAGGCTGACACCTGCACCACCAGGCTCCATAGCTCCACTCCTGAGTTTCAGGATCTGATCTTCAGGACTGCAGAAAACATACTTATTAAGAAAGGAAGAGGAATGAGAATATTCCATTCATAGGATCCAAGAAGCTATCACAATGGTCCTCAACTAATCAACCTGAACCCAGCTCGCTTCTTGCCCTGCCACACATTTTCAGGCTTCTCCCACCCTGGTTCTTCTTGATGAAACATTTGTTCTTAATATCTACCCACTTTGTGGGCAGTTTGATTGATCCTCACTGGATCAGAACAGAGGCCCACCGAGTTCAGCATCCTGTTCTCACAAGGACCAACTAAATGCCTCTAAGGAGCCCACAAGCAGGACCCAAGTGTCACAAGGACCTCCCCACTTGTGATTCCCAGCCGCTGGTGCTCAGAGACATCCCTGCTCTTCTGTGAACTGCTTCAATTGCTCTGCTCTATGGAGGCCTGTCATCTTTGCTTTCCGTTGTTCTTTATGAACACCACACAATCATGAACAATATCAATGTTTATAATAGAAACATGAAAAGGGGGTGGCAACATTATGGAAAGGTGGTCCAGTAGACCCAAGCCCCAGATGATTTGAGATGCCCCCCAAATCTTCTGCATCTCCCCCAATTTAAAACGTAAACTTAAAAAAAACCCCACTTTACTTACAGGGTGACTGTACAAGCTGGTGAGACCCAAGCCACCCACCAACATAACTGATCAAGAGGCACCCATTTTTGTATGGTGGGCCACTCCAAGTCCAAGTGACACCGCTGGGACACATCCATTGGGAGCCGGCCAGAGTGGCTGGGGAAACTCAGCCAGATGGGTGAGGTATAAATAAATTATTATTATTATTATTATTATTATTATTATTATTATTATTATTATTATTATTAATTAATTAATTAATTATTATTACCACCCACACCACACATTTATCCAATGCCTCTTTAACAGCTGTGGCTTTCCCCCAAAGACTACTGGGAATCATGGTGTGTTAAGGGTACTACAGTAGCCAGCATCCATAATGAACAACAGTTCCCAGGATTCTCCATGGCTTTTAAAGTGGTATAAGAGGGCACTTTAAAATATGGTGTGTATGTGACCATGTGCATAAGTGGTCTCCTCATTCGTGAATTTTGTCAGTGATGTTTATGGACTAACACTAATTTTCTTACCTAGATTGCAGTTCACATGAGCTGGAATTAATACCACATTGACACATATTTTGGGGACTGTATTTTGCATGTTATTTTATTTGTCCTTATAGCACTAAGCAGAACAGGACCTTCAACCCAAACTATGCATAAAAAAATATTTATTCTACCTAAGTGTGTGTACTCGTTTGGGTAGAAATGATTCGAAAGCTAGGAGATTTACAACAGTAGAAAGGGGGGGGGCTTACAATTTCAGTGATGTTCTATTACAAGTGTAAACCACTAGATGGCTCAATAGGGGTAGAAAATGTAAGCCAATGCAAGAAGTACCAAACAGCAGGGTGAATTTTGTCTTTGCATCTATAGGCATTTATTGCTGTAAGTAATGTTTCTCAGCTCTTGAAAAATAGTGACCACTAAAATCACAATAGCAATTGCATCTCTCTGTAGTGCTGATACTTTTAGAGTGAGAATTGTGAAAACAGGGGGCACAAAACTAACAGGGGGCACAAAACTAACTGGAACTCTTCCTAACTCCTCAGGTTGTGAGCCACCATTTTTCCAAGCCTTATGAGGAACGGTTGAAGGAGCTGGATATGTTTAACCTGGAAAAGGGGAGACTGAGAGGAGACATGATAGCCAACTTCAAATATCTAAATGGCTGTCACATGGAAGATGGAGCAAGCTTCTTTTCTCCTGCTCCAGAGGGTAGGATTCAAACCAATGACTTCAAGTTACAAGAAAGGAGATTCTGACTAAACATCAGGAAGAACTTTCTGATGGTAAGAGCTGTTTGACAGTGGAATGGACTCCCTTGGGAATTTGTGGGCTCTCCTTCATGGAGATTTTTAAGCAGATGGCTATCTGCCATGAATGCTTTAGTTGTTATTCCTACATTGCAGGGGACTGGACTAAATGACCCTCAGGGTCCCTTCCAACTATGTTTCTATGATAGTGCTACCTCATGATTTGGTGGTGTTCTGAGCAGCATGCAGATGGGTGCCCCCTGGTGGCTGCCATTAAAATGCTTCCACCAGAGCGGGTCATAAGGTGCCTCACCCCCCCCCCCATTCCACATATCTTTAAAACAATGGTATTGACAAGATGCCACCCAACCTGGAACCTGGAGATATCTTCTCAGAGGAAGAGGCCTGAGGACCCTGCAGAAACCCCATTACAACTGTGGTCCTGGAAGAAGTGGCAGTAGTGAAGGCAGGCTGAAGAGCCCCAACTCAGATCTGCCTGGCATGGCCCCACTCAATAACCTCTTTTGCCCCTCTTTTATGTCCCTCCCATTCTCCTCCTTCACCCACAGGCTTAAAGACAACAGAGTAGCTGTCAGAAAGCCCAGGGTTACTGGAAGAGTGCCCATTTTGCTGCCATAAAACCCCATTGTCTGGAGGAAGGCTGTACTCAGGAAGAGGAGGAAATATACCTGCAAGCAATGACCCAGCAAAGGTCTGGAAGAAGAGTGATAGACAGAGCATATATGTCTCCTTTGAACGCTTGTTTGTTAACAGATCCCTCTGAGCTTTTTAATGACCAGTTCCTATGTCTGGTGCTGGCCATGGGTAGATATGCAATGATATAGTGCTCTCTAGTGCATTGTTGAAAAATGAAATTGTAGCTGTAGCTGAAGGAAGGCCACAGGAGCACTAGTAAGTGTTGCCCTCACCCTCAAAAAGCAACATAGGGAAGGCCATTACTTCTCCCTCCCCCTCTCAGCTGCATGTTCTCTTTTCATATACTACCCCAACCCCATATTCCTGGGATTGCAGAGAACAAAATGGGTGAGGTGGCAGTTACCAGGCAACATTTGTGGCAGAAAGAGGTGCCTGCCCCTAACAAGTCTCCCCTGAATTTTATTCTCCCTGCCCCCAGAAACTGGATCATTTCTCCTCTGATTCAGTTTCAGCTCCCAGCTGGAAAAAAAATTACCCCATAATGGAGAATTGGGGAAGTAGTAAGCACTCCCTTGCTTCCTGTCAATTCTCCCCTCCCAGTACCCTAAAATCAAAGGCACTCCAATCATACTATCAATGCCAGCTGATGACGCTCCATATGAAAAATGACAGGTGTCCTTTCCTCTGCTTTCAGATGGCTGAATGGTTCAGCACACTCAGAGCTAGGGCCACTTTCTCAAGTACTGTGGGCTGTTTTACTCTCGAATCTGCATTTCAAGAGCCTTTTGGCTTTTGTCCCATTTTCTTGCTTTGCTTCCTGGCTTAATTGCTTTTAATAAAGTGAATGAAAATATGATCCTTATCTTAGCAACTTGTCATACTCGATATTAGCAACTGCATCTTATACAGAAAGGGTTCAGAGAGTGATCTTCTGCAGAATGAGATATGAGCTCAAATATATGCTGTTGGAGCAGGGCAGTAAATGAGGCGAAACCCCAATATTTGGCCCCTTTTGACAAGGTCAGATCTCAATGGTTTTCCATAGTTTTAAACAAAATGTTGGCATGCCCATTTCTATAAAGGTTACCTTTTAGAATGATCAAGTTCTGCAGCATCTTTTTTAAAAATGTAGCTGACACAAAGGAGCTTCTTCTGATTCTATCTTAGTAGTTCATATGTCATGAAAGTTCATGTCCTTCCCATTCAAAACTGAGAACCTCAGGAGCTCTATGAAGTGAAAAGGCAATCTATTGCAGATACTTCACAGCAAGCTTCCGTCTCTCCACCCTGCTGAGTAATGTGCTATTGAAAAGAGCTACATTCTGGGCTTCTTCTGCTTGACTTATCGTTCCAGCTGTTAATGAAGAAACCTTACTGTGTGAACCCACAAAAAGTGTTATTAGAAGATATCCCAAGCTAGTCAAGCTCATTGAAATCCAATAAATCCAATTATTTGTGTAGGTCTACTCAGCATGACTTTGCTGGACATCCCCATTATTGATATATATGTCGCTTTCCACAACAAATGAAGCCTCAAAGTGTTGTACAAAAGCACAATACAAAAATATAACGCTCAGCAAACACAGCTATCAACACAATACCAAACACTACAAGTGATCATCCATAATAGTCAATTATAGAACAGGGATATCCTTCTTAACCAACAGCAGGATGAATACCTAAAATAGCCCCCAACCAGAACAGAATTATTGCCCAAATGACTAGGAGAATAAAAGGTAGGGAGGTAAGTGAGGGCAGGTGTAATTTTAGCACTTGATGGTTTTCAGTTGCTGGATGGCAATTTTGATTTCTTTCGTAGTAGTAATTGTGCTGTATCATGTAAAGATGTAGTTGTCTCACTATGATCCAATTAACTGCATACACATTTATTTGCATATTGGTATGCCTTCAGGATACAACCAGCCTGTGTGTGTGAACTACTGTAATAAAGAAGCCTAACAGCTCAAGCAAGCAAGATACAAAGGTCTATGAAACCCAGTATAAGGTTCATAGCATGAATGCAAGCAGACAAATTGATCTACATGGTAGAGACCATGTTGGGTGGATATCAGGTTACTTTGACCCAGGCTATGCTGTTTTGCCCCTACCATGGTTTATTATAGGCTCATGAAAGAACGGAATCTAGCTTGAGTATTTTAAAGAGGTCCAGTGTGGTATAGTGGTTAGAGTGTTGAACTAGTTGCTGGGAGATCAGAGTTCAAATCCCCACTTGGACATGAAGTTCACTAGTGACCTTGGGCCAGTCACATACTCTCAGCCTAACCTACATGGGGATGTTGTGGGGATAAAATGGAGAAAGGGAGAACCATAAATGCCACCTTGAGCTCCTTGTAGGAAAGGTGGGCTATAAATTTAATAAAAATAAAAAATAAAAAAATAAAAAAATCAATGCTTGGAATTTCCAAATACCTGAGTTGCAGTATCTCAGTCAACAACTCTTGAACAATGTGCTCTGATTTTGTTGGTCTATATAGTGATAGATAGATACACACACACATATATATTGCTTATATACAAACTCTACAAAGAGTTTAATAGTTATCAAGATCACTTAATCCTAGTAATCAGTTGTAAGTCTATAGTGAAATGCTAGTTTAATAGTGTTAATGGTTTCAAAGCCTATGAGCTAATCCAACTCATTAAAATACTGCAAAGAGTGAGGATTAATTCAGCTTCATTCGGCGTATTCAACCATAGATGCATAATTACGCTTGCTCCTGCTATGACCTGGTTGATGTCTAATTGAGCTTTTGAACTTTTAATAATAATAACCAAAAAGCCAGTTAATTTGGGGCTTCCTCTGTAAGAGGTTTACAGCAATTTAATTGCACAGGGCCACTCTGTTTGGGTCATAGGCAGGAACAACATGTACAAGTATTTTACAATGTGGGCATACTTCCTTCCTAATTGTATTAAAGTGGCAAACTCCAACAATGCATTGTGCTGAATTGTTGTATTAATCACAGCTGAAGGCTCACTCCAAAGTACATCTCTGCCAGAAAAGGGAACAGTCTGTGTTGTGCTTATAGAATCATAGAATTATATGGTTGGAAAGGATCCCCAACTTAGCCATATGGTGGAATTGATGTCATCCTATAAGAGAACTCAGTGGTCAACACTAGAGGACAGATAAATTGATGGTGTTCCTTTAGGACAGGCATAGGCAACCTTCGGCCCTCCAGATGTTTTGGCCTACAACTCCCATGATCCCTATCTAACAGGACCAGTGGTCAGAGATGATGTAGTGCAAAACATCTGGAGGGCTGAAGGTTGCCTGTGCCTGCTTTAGGGGTATTGGCATTAATGAAAAGTAAACTTTGATTGTTGAGTTGACTTACTAACCCCTGTGCACTCATGCCATTTAGAATACTGGGAAAATGGCAAAGGCCATTTAGAATACTGGGAAAAAGCACTAGGACTATCACCTATAATACCATATCATCCTTTATTTCAAAATAAAAACAGATCATATGATGTGAAGGAATGGAAAGAACACCATTTACATTGCTTGAATGATTATTATAGCAAGGGACAACCTTTTACAGAGGCGCAAGTACGTTTAGAAAATCATCAAATTTCACTGCCGCTAGGATATCAGTTGAGATCATTTCTTGCAAATATAAAAATTAAAAATGAAGCTACAGGGAAACTAAAAGAATATGAAAAGATAGTGATAAGAGATAGTATGACTAAGAGACTAGTTTCCCTTTTATACAAAAACCCTTACTGATAATCAATTTTACCCCAAACAAAATCTAAAAAGCTGATGGGAACAAAAATTGAGTTATAAACATTGCAGAGAATGAATGGAACAATTTATGGGCAAAAAGACCATATAAATCTCTGTCAGCAACTACTACTGTCAGCAGCTAGGGGAAACCCAGCCTGATGGGTAGGGTATAAACAATAAAATTGTTATTATTATTGTTACTACTACTACTACGTAATGTTCACCAAAATTTCTGCCTGGATGTTCTTTAACATCAAAGTGATATTTTAGATTACAGTTCAGACAATGCAAATAACTGTGGATTTAGCCTTATTTAATTTATACTTCAGAAATGGACCAATTAAGAGGTAAGGAATTAACAACACATCTATTAACAGCAACAGCAGCTAGAACAGTAATAGCCAGAACTTGATAAACCTTGCAATTAATGAATGTTGATCAGTGGTATAATATATAGTTGTCACACAAATTAAGGTAGCAAGGGGCGAGAGAAAAACCAGATAATTTTTGGAATGATTTTTATTAAATATACAAATGAAACTACACATGGATGAGGAATACCTACAACACAGACTGCAAAATGACATAGATAAGCAGGCACTACTCATTAGCTCACTCCTATTCTGTGTAGGGGACGTGGGTGGCGCTATGGTCTAAATCACTGAGCCGCTTGGGCCTGCCCATTATAAGGTTGTCAGTCCAAATCCCCACGACGGGGTGAGCTCCCATTGCTTTGTTCCAGCTTCTGCCCACCTGGCAGTTTGAAAGCACACCAGCACGAGTAGATAAATAGGTACCGCTGCAGCAGGAAGGCAAACAGCATTTCCATGAGCTCTGGCACTCCGGCATTCCGTGTGCCAGAAGCGGTTTAGTCATGCTGGCCACATGACCCAGAAAGCTGTTGGCAGACAAACTTCTCTCGACTTGAAAGCAGAGATGAGTGCCGTAGCCCATCATAAATTTCAACTCGACCTAACTGTCTAGGGGTCCTTTGTTGTTGTTGTTGTTTAGTCGATTAGTGGTATCCAACTCTTCGTGACCCCATGGATAGAGCACGCCAGGCACTCCTGTCTTCCACTGCCTCCCGCAGTTTGGTCAAATTCATGTTAGTAGCTTCAAGAACACTGTCCAACCATCTCATCCTCTGTTGTCCCCTTCTCCTTATGCCCTCATTCTTTCCCAAAACCAGAGTTTTTTCAGAAAGTCTTCTCTTCTCATGAGGTGGCCAAGGTGTTGGAGCCTCAGCTTCAGTATCTGTCCTTCCAGTGAGCACTCAGGGTTGATTTGCTTCAGAATTGATAGGTTTGGTCTTTTTGCAGTACATGGGACTCTTAAGAGTCTTCTTCAGCACCATAATTCAAAAGCATCAATTCTCTGGCCATCAGCCTTCTTTGTGGTCCAGCTCTCACTTCCATACATCACTACTGGGAAAACCAGTAAAGGGGTCCTTTACCTTTACCCTATTCTGTGTTTTCCAAGTTCCAAGATAGATGGTGTCCCGGCTCCCAGGTCTTTCACATCCTTGGCATGATCTGCTGGGTCAAATGCTTCCATAATTTCCATGCTGCTAGACACATTTTCCCACAATGACCCATTCAAATTTCAGTTTCTGGGCATACAGGGCACCAGAAGGTCCAGTGATTTGTTCACTGCACAAAAGCAGGTCAGAGCAGTCTACTCCTAGTAGCAGCAGAATCAGTGCCTTAGAATCCCATTCAGGAATCTAATTGGTGATCGATCTTAGATGAGGGTGGTAGAGTGTGACGTCTGGTGTGGGAATCTGGCTGCGACTGTCCAGCAAGCTATCAGACTTCAGTAGGGTTGGTAGGGGAAAATGGGTTCCACCTTCAAGTGGCTCAATCACAAAGCTACTTGCCTTCCTCCCCACCATGCACTGGACTCCAGCTCACGTCTTGAGGGTGAGCTGTATCTCTTTGCCATCCAAGCTAAAGAGGTCAAAGAACTCTGGACTAGCTAGAGATCAGTTGCTTTGCCCATCCAAGAAAACATATGTATAGCCTGCTCCGGATGCCCTGCAGGGTCTTCTACCTGAAGAATCAGACCAATGGCCCATCTGGTTCAGCTTCCTTTCTCACAGTGTCCACTAGATGCCTGCTGTTAGCCTGCAAGCTGAACCTGAGCATGGGAGCCCTCTTCTCCCTTGTGTTCCCCAGCAACTGGTAGTCAGGAGGCCTACTGCCTCTGATACTGGAGGGAGAGCCCAGCCATCAATGAAGCCCAGCTCTGATATGAAGGTGTGCTCTCAGGCAGCGCACAGTGTGATCCCTGAAGGCAGGCTTAAATTAACAAACATGTACAAACAGGTTTACCCCATATGGAAGATAACCTGGGGGACTGCTTGGCTGGCAGCCAACAGTACAGGAAGTTTGCAGGACGAAAGGGAAGATCGAAGAGAGAGAAGGTAGCAGTGTGACTTGGCCTTTTACCAGGTCTAGAAAGGTCACACCCACCTACTAGTCACATGCAAGGAAGGATGCTCCAGGCCAGGGGGAACAGGAAGCTTCAACTGCCTGGACATTCCCCTTGCATGTCCACTCTAGCAAAACAATGAATGTTGTACTTGATTGCTCCCAGTGGATTACACCCCACATGGGTCACAGTCAGCCTTTGGTCTTCAAGCAACACCCTGTTCTTTCAGAAGAGAAATGTTGACAACAAGGAAGAGCAAACCGTGTTGCAGCTTGATAGCTCTTGACAGGCCTGATTTGATTAACCCTCCAGATCTTATGAAGACGCTGTTAGGAAAGGCACAGCTCGATAAATTAGAAGTTTAAGATATAGGACTGTGAGCCTGACATGACAAGAGCTTTTAAATGATTAACTTAGCAAAAATCAAATGTACAAGATGTGATTGCAGGGCGGGCATACTAACATATGCTTTCCCTCTCCAGAATCCATGAATATCTATAGCATTCAATTACTGCAAAGTATATCAAAGCCTCTGCCTGTCTGTTTCAGTTACGGGCTTTTAATTTGGGGGGCAGGGGAGAGAAATTACAACAGGGCACATTCCTACAGTATCCTATGAAACTAACAGTGATTTAGTTAACACATGCTTCATTTCAGAATACCTTTTCCCCAGATAAATCATTTCATTCATCACTTTATGTTCTTATTTCAAAGAGGTGCCTTTAAAGCAGCTGCTCTTTTTGAATGTATCTATGGCAGCACGGGGCAGTACTGGACAGATCTTTCCAGTTCTATAGGACTAGGTTGCTGAACGCACATGTCCTGAACACTTGGCCTACCTGGTGGAAAGTCTGCATGTCAAGCCGCCAGTTGAGGGTCAATCCACATCTCCAAAGTCCAAACTGGGCAGCAGAGCTGACGCACTGCAGAGATCCTGGACCATCCAGGTCATAAACAAGGGAAGTTGAGCAGACACAGCACCTCAGCTCTGCTGCCCTTTTATACTTTGCATTCTTTTTGCAGCATCTGGGCTTGACAAGGCATGTGACCCTCACCTGTTCTGGGCCTACTCCAGCTGAGGAATCACACACCTCCTCCCAGAATTAGTGAGCCCCATCTGGCCAGCTAGGGAGCTGGGCTGTGGGCCCTTGCCTACCTCAGCCACTTAGAGCACCACTCCTGCTGCTCCCTACGCTTCAGAGTCCACCGTGTTCATGGGAACAGGGGCGCCTCTGACTCTGGTGATGGGTCCTGCTGCTCTGGTTCCTGTACGCTGACCCTCCATCCCCTCATCACCCTCCATTACCCCGTGAGTACTTCCTGCACTACCTCTCCACCCCCAGCTTACCCTGGTGTATCCCAGCCTCGGCTACACCGCTCAATGGAATCCTCTTCCTCCTCCCTGTTGTCCTGCCAGTTGACAGCACACAATTTGGGGTCAGATAAATTAAACTCTGAGAAAGGTGTCACAATTGAGCCTTGCTGGAACAACATGGTTTTCCTGGAGCTCTAGTGTGTCCTTGTTTTGTCTTGTATTCTGCCTTGTTCCTTGACCCTGCCTCCTGATTTGTCCTTTGGTTCTGGCATCTCCCATGGCTTCTGGTTCCGGTCTCTATTTACACTGCTGCCCATGGCCCAGCCTTGACCAAAGGCCCATCTAGTCCAGCATCCTCTTCTCACAGTGGCCAACCAGATGCCTATGGAAGCCCACCTAAGTGCAACAGCATTCTCCCCCTTTGTGATTCCCAGTAGCTGGTATACAGAGGCCTATTATGCCCAACATTGTGAAACAAAGCCATCGTGGCTAATAGTAACAGATAGCCTTTGCCTCCATGAACTTGCCAAGTCTTCTTCAATAACCATCCAAGCCAATGGTCATCACTACATAACATTTTTGCCCCCTTCTCAGCCAGCTGCCTCTTTCTACATGCAGTTAATTCATGAAGGGAGTTTAGGTTCATTAATTTTGTTTATTAAGAAACGAGTTTCGTTTGGACCCTACTTCCAGCTCACTGCCATATGCAAGAATAATTAATTCTTTATTATCAACAACATCTGAGTTGAATTTCAGTGAAGCCTGAAGTTGAAATGATGACAGTATATCTTAAAAAAGAGGATCCCAAGTGTGAGTTCAAATATGCATGTGCCAACATCAAGTGATAACTTGCACACCCAAAAGAACCATTACAGATCAAGCACCATAGGCACAACTTTTCTATCACCCTTTCAGTCAATTGTCCTCTTCCCTATTGCTTCATGGCAATACTTTGCTAGTAAGTCAAAGGCAGGAATTTGGGTATAACTTTTGGTGCAGCACTAATGAATCTCATATGTAGTAGCAGCAGCAGTAATTAAATAACAATAACAGCATATGTTGTCTCAAATCCTGCATATGTGGTGGATGTAGGCCATTCATATATTGTGTACTATATTGCTATATGTATGGTCATTGAGGGAGAAAAGCAGCTATACTCTTGGTATATCTTGATTCAGTTCCACGCTGCAAAAAATCATTGTGCATGTTAACTCCTTCATCCAGATAAATATGTTGATATAATAGGTTGATATAGCAATGTCCTTGTGTCTCTGATTATCTGGTGATCTTTTGCATCCTTTTTTCTTTTCTTTTCCCTCAGATATTGCCTCAGTATTAAAACTGACATTCAGAGCAATGATTGATATACCTCTTAGTAGAGGTATATTGAGTCCTTGTTCTGTCTACCAAACCAATGGTTAATGCTGTCAATTCTGTGAGCTGTATTTACCTGTTTAGGGAGTAAAGGACTGATTCTAAACTCACCATCCAGAACAGATGATCAGTGCTGTCAGTGTGGAAAACACCATCCATCTGTTTCGCGAAGAGGTTGTTTTGTGGAGCCTGCTATTCTGCCAAAACATCTTCTGGGAATAGACGTAGAAATGTTCTGCAACCTTGTATCCTCCAGATTTTTTCAACTACAGTCTACATCATCCCTGTCTATTGGCCACACTGGCTGGAGCAGAGGAGAATTGTACAGCGGTACACGGGTGGCGCTGTGGATTAAACCACAGAGCCTAGGACTTGCCGATCAGAAGTTCGGCGGTTCGAATCCCCACAACGGGGTGAGCTCCCATAGCTCGGTCCCTGTTCCTACCAACCTAGCAGTTCGAAAGCACGTCAAAGTGCAAGTAGATAAATAGGTACCACTCCGGTGGGAAGGTAAACGGCGTTTCTGTGCGCTGCTCTGGTTCGCCAGAAGCGGCTTAGTCATGCTGGCCACATGACCCGGAAGCTGTCTGCGGACAAACGCTGGCTCCCTCGGCCAATAAAGTGAGATGAGCGCTGCAACCCCAGAGTCGACCACAACTGGACCTAATAGTCAGGGGTCCTTTTACCTTTACCTTTTTACCTCGGGTTAAGTACTTAATTCGTTCCAGAGGTCCATTCTTAACCAGAAACTGTTCTTAACCTGAAGCACCACTTTAGCTAATGGGGCCTCCCGCTGCCGCTGCGCCGCCGGAGCACCATTTCTGTTCTCATCCTGAAGCAAAGTTCTTAACCCAATGTACTATTTCTGGGTTAGCAGAGTCTGTAACCTGAAGCGTATGTAACCCAAGGTACCACTGCAGTCCCAAACAATTTGAGGGCATCGGGGTGAGGAAGAATATTTAGAGAAGTTGTGCTGTTCTTCACCTCTATATGCCCAAATAAGACTTTAGCTCTTTGCTTCCATTCCTGTTCCATTCCTTGTCAGCATGATCATGAGTGTGGTTACTGGTGCTGGGGTGTCACAAAGGCACTGATCTGATGTCTCTCACTTCCTGAAGGAAGAGGCAACTATGGGATGGGGAGGGGATAGTTATGGCATAAGTTTCCCTGAATACAGTTTTATTTAATCAGCCCGTTTCCTCATAATACCTCTCTATAGCCTCGTGAACATCAACAAAGCAGTTCATCGGCAACAGTTGGACAGAGACACTCTCACAGGCATGGCACTAGAGAAAGCTTGATCTGCTGTGTTTTCAAAAAAGTGGGATTTTAGAGTTTTGTGAAAACAACTTCTTAAATGTTCATCCAGTATCTGGAACCAACGTTTAGCTATCCTTGTGGTCCTGCATGTGGGTTTTTTACATTGTTTATCTGAAAATAAATAATGTAGAGGAATTTGATTTGGATTTTCCAAGAGCAAAACATAAATCCTACCACATTTCTCTGATGCCACTTTATAGGTTTGGTCTTATCATTCATTTCAGAAAAAGGGAATAAGTCTTGGAGGCAAAATGATGCCTGGGGTGAAATAAATTGTAAGCCTTTCGGCTAATGGTTCTCAAATGTTTTCCTTGTCTACAAACATATTTGCTAAATGCTCATCTAATGGTGGTTCCCACTGAGCTTATTACGTGGCATTAGTACACTACTCGTTAGCAGAGATGGCGGGTAGGAATACAGAGAGAAAGCATCTCATTTAGGAAGCAGACCAACAGATTTGAATGTTTTCCTTATCTCCATAATAGCTACTCAGTTGGGATTCTGGGAACAGAATCTATAATCTATGATAATCTGGGGACATTTGTTTTTTAGGATGAGGGTGCTTTTTAATAACTCTGAATGAAGGCTAAGGCTGCAGTCTTGAGAGTACATCATTCAGCTCACCGAATGAAGTGGGGTCTCTTTCCAAATAAACAAGCTTAGGGATATTCTGCACAACAACACAAAGCAGGTGACATCTGTTCATCTATAGCAAAACAAGCACGTGGAAGGAGCCACAGCTTGGTGTTACAGATGGCGCATGAAGAACAGCCATAGTTCCATCTTCAGCATCTTCAGGCAGGGGCAAAGAAATCCCTTGTCTAAAATAGTGTTGCGCCCCAAGAAATATTCTGCTTCTCCTCACCCCCAACCATTCTCCATAAATTAATGAGAAAATAAATTGCATTCAGAAATGATCATAAGGTCAGGGAAATTTTGATTATTTTCTCAGAGGTCAGGTACAGGAGTTTTCATGAGCTTACCTTACTTTTGAAGTGATCGGGGGTGTTTGGGAGTAGGGATGGCAGAGAAATCCAATTCATTTCACATTCAAAGATGAACCTACCTAATTCACACTTTCTGACACAATATGAGAGTCAAGTCATAGTTTGAGTTTCAGTTCAGATAAGTAAACTCTGCTGTGAGGCACAGAAATGTTTATTTGTTAAATTTATGTGCTACATTTCTACCCATTACGGGCCCTTAAAGCAGCTTACATAAAATCAGTAGAACTACTAAAAAACATCAGACAGAAACAGTCTAATTTAAAATGAATGGTGATAATGGGCTTTAAAAATCTATGAAGCAATAAAATTAGTTATTTTAATTCACTGAGCTCAAATTCAAGTCTTTGGGATCTTTCTCCATCTCCAAAAAACATTGAGGGAAACAAGAATATCATTATTTTTTACCATGATTTTGCATTAAGGGAAGCTATTCATGGAGTTTCCCATCAGATTAATGGTATTCTAACAGACTACATTCCTGCTTGGAAGGGCACAATTATTTTTAAATTAGTTAAAGAAATCAGGAACCGATGCTGTTATTTTCAGTAACTAATTTTCTTTCAGGAAAAGACATGTGACTGAGATTAGATTTGGGCATACAGACTTTCAGAAATAGACGCAACTGATTAGGACAAGGATTTACCCAAATGGGTTATAAGGGGAAGCATGATGAATGTGGTTGCAAGATAATAGAATTTATGTTATGGTCTGACATATTGTAGTTAGGAAAGGGATGCTGAGATTAATGGATAGATGGAAATTAGTTATTTTATTGGATTTGATTGTTTAATTTATACTTCTTGCTATCTGTTGCCTGGAGTGATACTAACATCTCTAAACCCATAGCTGTGAGATGGGAGATAATGATTTCAATCTACTGTACTTTGCATTGGTTGTTGTGATAGTGATTGTGACAAAGTATGCAAATATTTAAATGTACTATTTAACGTATTCAATCCAAAGGGGGTGATTAAATCCAAGTCTATATCTTTCCTTCCCTCTCTCCCATACACTGAGCATTGGTGGCCCTTTTGCCAGCTCTCTTACACACCAAACACACACACACACACTACCAATAATTGCAGATCTGTAGATTTCTACATGTGGGGAACCAACTGAACTGTCCACCAGAATGAGATTTTAACATTAAGAAATGAGACTTTTTCACAAAATGTTCCATTATGATGAGTTTGTCAATAAAATGGCTAATGAATACTTGACTAATTGCAATCCCCCCCAAAACCAAGATACACTCAAGTCCCTATCTGTGACAAGCCTGAAGGGTAGAACTGTATGCTTAAGAACAATTGGTTTAATGTGTATTCAAGCACACTTAATGTTCTACGGACTGAACACACTGAAAGAAATTACCTTGGATTACTGTGAGAAGGCTGATAGAGAGATATGAAGGAAGACCCTGTAATCTGGTTAATATTATTATTATGGGCATCATAATTACAAGATGAATGATGTTCAGCTTTGCCCATTTCATACAGACCCATCACCAGCTAAAAGCAAATAAGCATGATAATAGAAAACAGAGAGCGCAGAAGTACCTGTAGAACTCAAACAACAAAAGCTGAATGTATTCTGTGAGCATCAGCCACATCAGTCTGATATGATGCAATGAAATTATCTTGCAGAGATTCAGAATGCTGAAACATTATAGAGAAACACCTTATACATCAAATTATGTGGATTCTGTACGTGGAATGTGAAATAGTTTCAGAATAACTCCAATCTAAATTCATATATTTAGTTAGACCATTATAAAAAAAATTATCGAACTTCCAGTAAGGTATTGTATGTTATTTCTTTTGCATCATTGACTCCAAAGATCAAATTAATTACATGCTGTCCTGTCCCATTTCCTTGCATGCTTGAAAATGAGGTTTATGTATGCAGAATATTTCAGCTTCCTTTTGTACCAATTATCCCCTTTGTCCTTGTGAAAAGTGTGACAGCTAGTCAAATTCGGTGCCGGTTTATTCAGAAGTAAGCCATGCTGCGTTCAGTGGGACTTGCTGCCTTGCGAGTGTGTTTGAGATTGCAGCCATAAGAATAAAAGTGATGAGTGCTGAGACTTCCACAACTGGCTACTCTGATTGGCTAGGGGCAAGACAGATGATTCTTCTATTGTTGGTGGGAATACTGGTGGGGAGGGGGGGTGCCATGAACCTTGCTTCCTCACGGCAGCAACACCAAGATGATGAGGGGTGTGGAAGGGTTGGAGCTTTTCAGGCAGACCAGCAGAGCCAATCTGGTCCTCACACCAGTGCAACTGAATCACCCAACCTTACCACTGCTCTTCCCTTCCAATACTGTTCCAATACTGGGAGGCCAAGTCAATGGGGCTGCCCCTCCCTGTTGGCCACTCCTGCTTCTGGGATTAAGTGGGGTTATCAGAGACTGAATTTAGGCCCTTAGCACTCCAGAGACTTAAGTCATTTGTTAGCTTGCAGAGTTGTTAGCTATTCTGCTCACAGAGTTGCAATCTTCAAACAAAATATCTAAACAGAATTGTTTCTAAAACTGGATTAATGTTGGCAGATTATATCTCATGAGCAAGAGAAGAATGCAGGCACTAGCCAGGGGCATGAGGTGAGGTCTTGAAGCCATTTGCCTCAGGCAGCAGATTCGACCCCCCTCTTCCTCCTGCCCACTGTTGTGCCACTGCCAGCTCCACTGGGGCTTCCCTCACTGCTAACGCGATGCCGTTGCCCGCACTGCTGTGCCTGCTGCACTGTTGCTGCCGCTGTGTCATGGCAGCAGTGTGACTGCAGCTGCAGATGGGGGTTCAGTTGCGGTGATGGGACTGGTAGCAGTGGGGGTGCAATAGTGGGGGCAGAGAGGAAGAAGGGACCCAGATTGGGGGGGGGGGGCATCGGGTCATGGGCTGTGTCAAGGCATTTTGCCTACAGCAGCAAAACTTCTCAGGCCAGCCCTGGCACTAGCCCTCAGTCAGCTGGGTTAGAGCTGATGGTCCTTTCTTCAGTAACAAGCATGGTCACTTAGTCACTGAAAGGATGGAAGCGGGTTTTGTGCTTGGAAGACGTGGCATTCATACTTCAAGCCCAAGTCTATGTGTCTCTACACACACACACACACACACACACACCCTTTGGCTGCCAAAATTGTGAGCAATTATTTCACTGGTCCAATTCATTAGCTAAATAGTACTTAATTAAGACTGCCTAATATTTGTCTTGGAGAGCTGCATTGATAGTAGGAGGAGTGTGTGACAATCACTTATGCCAGTTAGCATCGCATTACCTTAATTACTTATTTTGTGTACCTGCTCAGTGCCCAATGGGAATGTAGACAGATGCCTTATACTGAGTGCAAAGTCCCAACCTATCTTATCTTTCCTTTCACCCTTGCTTAGCTCAGGGGACCTTTGGAATCACAAGGTCCTGGTGAGTCCCATATTCGTGAACTAGGAGGTTTAAGGCTCCTCTCATCAAAGGGTTTGCTTGTGCACATATCCAAAGTCTCTAAATATATCTCCTTTGTAACCCTACACCCTATAGAAAGGGGTTGCTTACCTATATTCAAGATGGGCAGTGGTTGCAGCCCTGGCACAGCTCCCCTGGGATGGGAGAGTCCTTTCACCTTCGCAGCAAATTGGGCCCATTTGGGAGATTTGCCTTCCTCAAAGCAATCACAACTTTCAGTGGGTAAGGCATTGGGTGGAATCCTTAGTCTATTCTCGGGTGCAGGGTGACATGGTACACCACCCCAACTGCAAGCAGGCGTGATATCTCAGGGTACCCCAGTTAAAGGGGTCGGAGTGGGTGTTCTGTCCTGAAGCCAAGTGGGGAGCAGAGGGACCATAAAAACTTGCAGCCCAGGGAGGGCCACCTTAGTTGATCCACATCTTGAGGTGGCCCATAACCCAGGCACAACCCTGTCCTAACAGCAGCCTTGTGTCAGGAGGCTGATACAGGATACAGACCCAGTGCCTAGCCAAAGCCTGCTATATCATTCATCAATAAAGTTGTGGCCAAAATTTTCATCCAAGAAAGTTGTTGTGCCAAGATTGTTCATCCTATCATCACTTCACACTTCCATCTTCGGGGTGGTAGACTGTACGTGGGTTGGTCCGCAACCCATTCTCTAATTCATAGGGTTAGCTCTCTTGCTCAGGCATCCCCAACCTGTGGCCCTCCAGATGTTTTGGCCTACAACTTCCATGATCCCTAGCTAACAGGGCCAGTGGTCAGGGATGATGGGAATTGTAATCCAAAACATCTGGAGGGCCGCAGGTTGGGGGAGACTGCTCTTGCTGGTATCAGGTAAAGCAAGTTTCAGGTTTTTACATTCGCTTTTTTATTATCCTGTCATCTGTCCTTGAGTTCAAATTGCTCTTTGAAGTTGCCTTTTGATGTACAGACTGAGCTATTAATAGTATGAGTCAGAAAAAACTGGGAGACTTTAAATCAAATGCTTGCATTGATTATTTGAGGAAATTTTGGATTACTTTTAACATTAGAAAAGAGCTGGGACCAGTAAGTAGGGCCAGCTTCATTAAGATCAAGGTCTTTAAACAATTCAGTAAAAATATGGGGGGAGGGGTCTTTTCTTTTGAACCACGGGCAGTGACACGTTTTTGGCAAAATAACTCTCATTCATTTTATTTTATGCTGGGCATATGTAGTTGCAATGGCATTTTTCAGTATTCAAGTTTATTTTTGTTGCAGCCAAAGTAAAAAATAATTTTATTCCTAACATACATGTAAACTTGCTGTGTAAGGTCATAACACTTCCTTTCTGGCATTATGAAAGTAATTATTTCCTAAATCTGGTATTCCTTTTTTCAACCTCTTGTGAATAACCTTTTCATCATTATTAAATGGCGATTCTATTTTATGAGTCATTTCATTTTGAATTAAAGAGAGTTTGGAGTTCAGATTCCAGAGGGATATCTGTATTAATCCTGTTACAGTAATTGTAAAGTACAAAAAAGTACAAAGAATCTGATGACCCTTGAAAGCAGCCCTCCTCAACCTGGTGCCCTCCAGATGTTGCTGGACTATAGATTTATTGTGCCATAAGCTTTGTGGAATTCACAAAATATATGAATAACAATCCTAAACTGAAAGATACAGAAGTATAGCAGAAATAGAAACAGTGGGGTTATAGAGACATCATAAACAAGATGGATAAACCATTGCATTTCTAGAAAAAGCCCAGATATATACAGAAGATAAACACCAGACGTAGTTTCAAATGGCAGCATTATTAGGCAACTGTCAATGGACCACCACTGCTAACCCTGTTGCCCTGGGCCCCTTTCTTGAGGGCTGGGTGTGTATGCTGGGTGGATCCTCAATTTTAATTACCCACAATGCCCCAGAATGACAAGGAAGCATGACCAATCACAATGGCAACAGCACAAGCCCCGTCGGAGGAGTGCCACAACTGCTCTCACCACCACCACCACCCTTCTCCTCCAAGAGCCTTCTCCTTCTCCTCCACTTATCCTTCTCCTCCATCCACCCACCACATCTAGAAAAAGTAGAAAGGATCTTTGGAGGGCAGAAATGATTAGGGTAGATGTATTGGTGTGTTCCTTAGCACATGCAAAGTCTGTCTATGATCCCTAGGCATAATCTAGACCACATAAAACACCCCTAAATGCCATGGATTTCTGTCCAAAGGGAACCATTTTTGTATACACACTCCTGCTCCACTGAAATCAATGAAAAGTAGTCATTTGCAACTTTGAGCTGCACTTCCAGGGCTGGTTTACAAAAATAAGATGAAAAATTAAGCTGAAATATAGCAATACAGTTTAACATACTCGTCTCGATTCTGTTTCAAATGTTTAGCTTCAACATTAAAAAGACGAAGGAGTCTAATAATGCCAGGTCCAGTTTATGTAGTGACTGAATTTAGGTTTCTCTTAATAGAAACAGCACTTTGCTATCTGTATTTGAGGAAACATTCAGTACCATTGATGCACCCAGGTCTCTACAATGCCAGCTTCTCAGATAGACTTCTCCCCTCAGAGTGTCTAAGTGGAAACTATGTTTCAAGGGCTGTCAATCCAGCCTCTTAAAGGAGCCACCAAAAAGCTTTGTCAGGGCAAGCAAATGCAGTGCATTTTAAATGCTATACGGAATTGGTAATATTAGTGTTCACCTGAATTGTAACCATTTATGTGTTAGCACATGATCACCAAGAGGCAGAAGGGGGAATATTTCCAGTCAACTGCCCAGGAAAGAAATGGTCTGAAGCCAGTTTCTATACGAAAACTTTTCTCATCTGGTAAATCTCTTCATGCCTTCGGGCAATAGCTGCTTCATACTATTAAACAAAAAGAGGTGTGTACTTAAAAACAACAGCACATTTTTGCTCCAGTTTTTGTAGCTCCTGGAAATTCACCACAATCCTAGACTGAAACATTAACTTCTTGGTTTGTTTAGGAATTGGTCATAAACTTTTATTTTAGCTGTAGATTATCATTATAGGTGCCACCTTTTATTTTATTTACTGTGTTGGTGAATGAAAGAATTCTAACAGCATATAGGTGAACTCTTTGCTTTTCAGGTGAAAGTAAATCTGAATTTTGTCTGCCTTATCAGCATGCCTACACAGTTGCCAACAAAAATTTAGAAAAGTGTGTGTTCTCCATGACAGTCTTTGCCCCTTGCCAGGCCATATACTAACTATTTAGATTACTTTTTTCAAAAAATGTTATATGTTTCCCCAAAAGTACTCCCTCTTCATTGAGCAAGTAGGTGATGAGGTTTGGAGATGTGGATTGTCACACTGGGAGGAAGGAAAGGGTTCCAAAAATAAAGGAGGGGACAGCCTCAAGAGCTTGAGGATGGGGAGCAGCTGCTATTCCAGCACTCAAAGGATATGGCCTCTATCCCTCTCCTCCCCATCTGACACCTGAATTGTTGCTGTCATTTGAAAGGCAATTACCAACCAAAGTCAGAGCAGGTATAATCAAGAGCAAGGATGGGGAGGGAACCTGTGCCTCCCATCAAATGTTGCTGGACTCCAACTCCCATCAGCCCCTGCCAGCATAGCCAATGTCCAGGGATGATGGGAACTGTAATCTAACAACACCAAGAGGGCCACAGGTCCCCCATGCCTGGTCAAGGGTGTGGCAGAGTCCATGGGCATACATCCAATTTTAACGCACAATTGGCTCAGAATAAACTGAGCTGATCTCTGTCGCTCTCTGTGATAGGGGCAAGTCAATTATGACTTAGACTGAGGAGGGCAGGAGAATGAGCTCAGCCATCATAAAGGACCCCTGGCAATTAAATCCAGTCGCAGACGACTCTGGGGTTGCGGTGCTCATCTCCCTTTACTGGCTGAGGGAGCCGGTGTACAGCTGTTACAGTTGGTCATGTGGCCAACATGACTAAGCCGCTTCTGGCAAACCAGAGCAGCGCACGGAAACTCTGTTTACCTTCCCGCAAGAGCGGTACCTATTTATCTACTTGCACTTTGACATGCTTTCAAACTGCTAGGTTGGCAGCAGCTGGGACCGAACAACAGGAGCTCACCCCATTGCAGGGATTCAAACCGCCAACCTTCCAATCGGCAAGCCCAGCGGCTCAGTGGTGTAAACCACAGCACCACCTGTGTCCCTACTGGCTGCAAAAAGAAAGCATAAAAAGAAACATGAATTGTTGAGTTAAAAATTAGAGATAGGAATGGAAATCCTTAAAATGTTTATACACTTTTTCTTTGAACCAGGGATGTGGAGTAGGTGGGCTTCTGGGTGTTTATTTTTATTTTATTACTATAATTTTTATCCCACCTTTCCCTCAATAAGCTGAATGTGGTGTACATGGTTCTCCTCCATATTTTATCTTCACAACAACTCTATGAGGTAGCTTTATGACTAGTGGGGATTTGCACCCTGATCTCCCAAGGTCCTAGTCTGTCAGTCTAACTACATCACACTGGCTTCCAAAGTTGTTGAACACCACCTCGCATCAGCCCGAACCAAGGATGATGGGATTTAGGGTTCAACAACATCTGGAGACCACACATTCCCTGCCCCTCCTTCAAACTATAACATCCTCCCTTCAGAAAGGAAGAAGCTCACACTTTAGAATATAATTTTGCTCACAGTGTCCTACTTTATTTTTTGAAGCAAATTAATTTCTAAATGGTTCTACAGTTGACAGATTACTAGCCAGAAGGCATGCAATAAAAACAAACTCCAACATAATTAAGAATGGTCCTAAAAGGGACAGGGGAAAGAAACAAATGGATTATCAAAGCTAATGAGAACTTTTGCCGATTATGATATTAATAACATTCTCAATTCATTTAACAAGCTTCATAAGAGCTTTATCTGAAAGCAAAATTACTAAAGTTTATCCTCTGAACACAGGGATTTAATTGAACAACCAATGTGTGAGAAACTGATATAAGATTGCAGGAAAAACCAAGTCCCAGTAAGGAGCAGCTTCCTATCTGAAGTGTGTTTGGATTGCCAAGCAATGCTGTAACTAACTATAACCACATTGAGCGCAAACCATAGGTTATGTGCCTTCCACCCCCTGGATATTGCTATATATTGTTACAGATATATATTTAAATTAAAACCACAGATATAAATAAAAGTAAATGAAGAAAAGTTGCAATTGATTGTGGCTACCAACATTCTGACTTGGTAGAGCTGTGATTTTTTAATCTTGCTGTTTTCATCACAGTGGGGCTTGTACAGCACTTACTTAGGAAAATGTGCTGTTGTATATGTGCTGAATGCAACTGTCTTCTCACTAAAAATAATCAGTTAGTTATCCTCTGCACATTTATGGGCAGGGGAAGAGCTTCTATCTAAGAGAGCCCAAACATGATTTTCAGATAAGATTGACTCCATAGCTCTTATTTAGAAATTAAGTCATACCACACAACATAAGCTTTTGAATACCCAGCCAAATGGGTAGGGTATAAATAATAAATTATTATTATTACTATTATTATTATGAATAAGAATTTATGTATTGATTACGCCTAGACATCTGTTGTTGAAACACACACAGAGACTTTTAAATGTGAGGCACACCTGTTTCCAGTTGCACGCAGTTTTCTTGCCCTGCAAAAACCAATTTAACTTTGCATTATCCAAAACACCTTTTTCTCTAAATTAAAAGAACAAAGTGTTCCAACCAACAGACAACAAAAATTGTTTCATTTGAACCAAAGCCCAGCAGAGCACAGCAGAACGTATTTGCAATGTATGGCTCAGTCCTGAAAATATGAAGCAATAATCTCTGCATCACACCACAGAAATCATAACCAGCATTTTATGTCTGAGATTAGAGTTTGGGGAAGGAAATGGAATCAGCCAGTGTGACAACCAGACAGGCGTAGAGCTTGACAGAGAGTCTTTTCTTCTGAGTTCTTCTCCTTTTCCAGCTTCTGGCAGCCTTCCATTAGAGTCTGCCAGTTGCTGGAACAACATATGTCATTCAGCTCCCTACTTCTGAACCTTTTATCTTACTTTCTAATGGGTCTCCTCAGTTGTCAGTCCCTAGACTCTTGCTTATTTTTGCTGTCCCTGGATTATGTTTTGACTTGGACTTCATCTCTTTTGCTCAACCTTCACTTGTCGTTGACCTTGCTTTCCAAAGTGGTATTGTGCTTGGGCCTATGCCTGAGGTGAAGGACCTGCGCCGCCTACCTCTAATACTAGTAGTGGACGGTAAGGCAGAGCAGAGACGGTTACCTGACATCCCAGCAGGTGAGTCACCAGGAGAGTGAGGGGTGAGGTGGTGGCAAGGTAAATCCAACATTCCTGCCAGTCAATGCGTTTTCTCTCTCTCTCTCTCTCTCTCTCTCTCTAGAAAAAAAAAGGTGTCGGTACTTTACAGTAAATGCCACACTTTAAACATTTGGGGTTTTTTTTAAAAGGGTGCTGGTACTGCAGGCCCTTGAGTACCCCCAGAAAAAAGGGACTGCTGCCAATGCATTTGCGCCACTCTGCCTTCTCCGCCACCTTGTTCCTCCCACTGGTAAGCAGCAGAACTCACTTGCCAGAAGGTCAGTTAAGAGCTTCTGCCCCACACAGATATGCTACAGAGTTGGCCTAATCATGACACTTATTTGATCACAAACTGTATTTGAGATTGCACTGACTAGTGCTGGCACAAAACGTGCTCACCCATTTTGAAGGGTCACTCACCCCTCACAAACGGCCGGGGTGACAGCGGCTTTTCTTCACCTTTTTCAAGTACACAGCAAACTCCAAGACAGTTTTCATTCATGACAATTTCCTGTATGAGTTCGTTCGTTCGTTCGTTCGTTCGTTCGTTCTTTCTGAAAAGCTCTGCACTCTCTTGCCCACAGCAGCATGGAGCAGCCCAGCAGAACATTCTAGAAGCCATGTAGCCACAAGGAGTTCCAGGAAGAACTGCCAGTCTGGAAGCTGGCACACAGAGAACTCTCCACTGCTGCAACTGCATACAAGGATTTTAGAACGGTTTAAGAGCAAATTATTTAGATACATTTTGGATCTTATAGCATTTACTTCTCAAAGCAGAGTTCAGGATCAACGTACAAGATTTAACTTCCGCTTGTATTTATCCAAATGCTGTGTGGATTTCTACTTGATTTATAAGAACTGAAGAATGAATCCTGCTGGATCAAGCCAAAGGCTAGTCTAGTCCAATATCCTGTCCTCACAGTGGCCAACCACTGCCTATGGGAAGCCTGAGTGCAATAGCACTTCTTGTCATTCCCAGCTTCTGGTGTTCAGATGTGTTATTGCTTATGACAGTGGAGGGAGAACACAGCCATTATGGCTAGTAGCCATTGATAGCTCCATCTTCTATGAATTTGTCAAATCCTCATGAAAGGAATGCAGGTGGTGCTGTGGGTTAAACCACAGAGCCTAGGACTTGCTGATCAGAAGGTCGGCGGTTCGAATCCCGGGGACAAGGTGAGCTCCCGTTGCTCGGTCCCTGCTCCTGCCAACCTAGCAGTTCGAAAGCACGTCAAAGTGCAAGTAGATAAATAGGTACTGCTCCGGTGGGAAGGTAAACAGTGTTTCCGTGCGCTGCTCTGGTTCGCCAGAAGCGGCTTAGTCATGCTGGCCACATGACCCGGAAGCTGTACGCCGGCTCCCTCGGCCAGTAAAGCGAGATGAGCGCTGCAACCCCAGAGTCGGCCATGACTGGACCTAATGGTCAGGGGTCCCTTTACCTTTACCTTTAAGCTGGTAGCCACCATTGCCTCTTATGGGATTCATATATTACCATAACAGTGTGGCAATATTTTTCCTTTCGTCCATTCCCATGACAGTCCCAGCCATCAGGTGGTCTTCCTGTGGTAAGGGCTCATGTCTTTCACCCCAGCTATTCCATGACTCATTCAGAAGATACCCGGTGAGCACAGAATCAGACCACAGGGATGCAACCCACTCACCTATGCCATTGCAGCAACAAGTGGATTGAGCTTTAGCTTTGTGGTCTGAAAGTTAAGTCTATGGCCTTGAAGTAAATTTTACAAACTTTGTGAAATAGCTCAGGCATTTAAAAGCCAACATCGTCAAAGACTGCCTAGAATGAGCATCTACCAATCATATAAGAAAATAGTAGCATGAAATGAACAGCCTATCAATCTAGGAACACCAGATTCAAAGAGGAAAAAGGACCGTAATGAATGCTTATGTGAAGCTGTCTTGAAAACATCGGTACCTGAAAGGGTGAGAATTAAGAAAAACCCTTATGAAAAGAGCTTGAATGACTAGTGCAATTTGATGTACTTGTTGGCATTATGGCATGCCCGTGGCTGAAACTACCAGATGTTTCATCAGTTTATTACAGTTTTTGAGTTTTCATACCTTTCTTAATAATTTTCCCTGTCTTCGCAATTCATTTGACATTTCAAAATTCTCTCTAGCTACTTGCTCATTGACCTTTGATGAACTTGCTGAAATTATAGACAAAGTCGGGGCACAATATTACCTTACTCTGAGCTTCCATATTGGTCCCTAAAGCTCTCTCAGTGTTTTCAGTTTTTAAATATTTGCTCTGTCACAAATATTGGGCTATATTTGGGGGTAAAGCTTCAGAGATAAATACAAACTGTATCCCCTTGGTTTCCATACCAGCAGTTCAAGAAATATAAATATAAAGGAAATTACTATTACTCTCTCCCAGTTTTGAAGAGTTTGACATAGGAAGTTATACATAGGAAAGAAATGTTTATGATATATATGATATTTACTGTTGATGATACATCAGATAATAATTTTAAAATTATATCACATAGGATAATGGGTTTTATTGGTATATATTGATTATTGTCAGATAATTGATTATTGTCAGATTTAGAAGTTGTTTCTATTCTGTGCTTTCTTAAGATATTGTGATGTATTCGCTTAACTTTTTATGGATAACTAGGAACCATATTGCATAGAAACAGTGTGGTGTAGTGGTTAAGGTGCTGGACTATGGCCTGGCTTCAAATTCCCACTCAGGCATGAAGTTCACTGGGTGTCCTTAGGTCATGAAGTTTACTCTCAGCCTAACCTACCTCACAGGGATGTTATTGTGAGAAGGATGTATACCACCTTGAGTTCCTTGAAAGAAAAGTGGGATATAAATGAAACAAACAAACAAACATAAGACATTCTCATGTGTCTTCAGGCTGAACTAAGTTCCTTTATCGAGTTGCAGGGCACGTCTGCTTAGAAAAGTTTAAGCCTAAATGATAGAAAAAAATAACTGCATAGTGGAAAAAGCATGGAGGTGGGTGTGCTACCACAAACGATTAGCATCTTCCTCCCTGCCACCGTTCCACAACTGTGGTTGCTACTGGATGGTAGGTGGGAAGCAGAGCAGAATTACACTATGAATTATGCCCACATTTGATATGTAGTTGGTAAGAATATGGCGTGTGGTAATTAAGTGTATGTCTCATCCCGTTAGAGGAATCATAAACTCAGCCATTGAAATTCAAGAGCCACCTCTTTCATTATTTCATTTTTAAAATTATGTTCTAGATCCATACCTTGGCTGGCCCAATACATTTTTTTTTTGCCTGAGGCAGAGCAACAAATGATTCCTCCTTCAAGTCAAGGTGCACAGGACTCAAAATCTGGTTAATTTTTCATGGCAACTGAGACATAAGGGCCTCTTTCTCCTCTCAGGCAGTAAACAGGGGTCACCCCTGGGCACCAGTGAATCTGCCACTATCTCCTATGGCACCCACAAAAGGTCTTATTAAATATCACTTCACAAATTTCACAATACACAAGAAACTTTTTGCTCTTCCTGTTCAGTTTACAGACCCAGCCTTATCCTACACAGAATATGCTCAAATTTAATGGGATATCAGGACAGAACACTCAACCTTCCATTTTAAGTAGAGAAGTGATTGAAAGAGCATATTGCACCTCTTGGTACTCATCACTTCAGCTCACAGTTAGAGGGAGTCATGTCATATCTATATGCATGGTCATGTAGATATATGACAAGGAAGTGGTCACATTTTTAGTATCTTCCTATATTTGCAACATTCACCTAATTAAAATGGGAAACTAAGCTGCATTTTGGATTTGTCTCTTTTCCATGGCATGTTATCAGGATAAGAGCTATAATGACTTCTTCAAATGTTAACTTTAAAGTACAAGTAGACAGCCATGCTCCATACAAGTATTCTTATGGGTGTGTTTTGTATAAGCAATCAGTCCTTTGTTTTGGTTGACAGCTTCCATCCCAAGAGGTGTGCAAACCACCAGAGAATAGCTTCCTACAAAAGTGATTACTGCATCTAGTCCCCTGAGCTGTTGTATTATCTCTGTGTTTTTGCCTCTCCCCTTCTCATTTCAATTTTTATTACTGGTCAAATCCCTCTTCCCAAACATATTACAGGAAATGTAATTGAAAATAAAATTAATCAAAAGTCCAAAGTCGTCAAGTGTTTCAAAAGGGCATTGCTCATCATAGCTAAAGGCTTCAGTTGTAGTTTCATATTTATGATAAGCAAAGGCAACAGGAAAATATAACCAATATTGAGGGGTGGGATGGAGTTGTATAGAATAAAAATAAGAGAGCCAACTGCTTTGCTCCTTTAGAATAAGAAATAAATAAAGAACTACGAGAGCCAGTGTGGTGTAGTGGTTAAGAGCGGTAGTCTCGTAATCTGGGGAACCGGGTTCATGTCTCCGCTCCTCCACATGCAGCTGCTGGGTGACCTTGGGCTAGTCACACTTCTCTGAAGTCTCTCAGCCCCACTCACCTCACAGAGTGTTTGTTGTGGGGGAGGAAGGGAAAGGAGAATGTTAGCCGCTTTGAGACTCCTTCGGGTAGTGATAAAGTGGGATATCAAATCCAAGCTCTTCTTCTTCTTCTTCTTCAGCCTTATCCAGACTTGCCTGTCTAACAACATAATCTTAACCACGTATACCTATGAACTCAGTGGGGCTTACTTCCATGTAAATGAGGTTAGGATTGCAGCCTTAGACCCATTAATTAACTGGAGTTATTTCAGAGAAATATTTGATTCATTTCTATTCAAAGAGATCCTACGGCTCAGGTATGTCTAGATAAGCAATCCTAAAAGTCCTGCTCTTAATCTGTGATCCTCACAGATGTTGCTGGACTACAACTCCCCTAATTGCAAACCATTGGCAAAGCTAGCAGGTGATGAGAAGAACTGGACTCTAAACAACATCTGGAGTGTCAGAGGTTCATCCCTGTCCTAAATAGTGACAGAAGAGAATTTTTTCAGTCTGTATTGAAAGTGAATTCAATGTAATTTTTTGAATTCAGCTATTGGATCGCTGAATTTTGTGATTTTGGTTGAAAAATTCTCCCAATTTTGTGATTTTCTCTTGCAAAGATGCATATTATTTATGGTCAAAATGCATATTTTAATAAAGAAGTCCATACAAAATGTGTAGAGGAAAATGCATGCAAAATATATACAAACTATGTATTGGGGGGAGTGTGTACAATTTAAATGTGATTTTTTCATACAGTTTTTTTAAAAATAATAGACAAGAAGACAACATGTACTTATGAATGAATGCTTGAAAAGCTGACACAGAACAGAAATAACCACCCCTAGTCCTAATTCCTGGGGTGTGATATGGTTTCTGCCTTTAGCTACTCAGTGGTCATGGAAAGATCATTCCACTTGCTCAGGGACCCCTTAATCCAGGATCAGCCACATCATTCAGCAGGGTTAACTTAAGTGACCTACTTCAGATGGTACTATGGGTAGGTGGGGAAATAGATGAATGGCAGGAACTGGGTTCTGAATGCAGCAGCAAGTTTTTCAAAGTAAGTAAGAGGGAGGCACCATTTGGACTTCATTTCAGACAGCAAAATGTATTGAGCCAACACTGTATTCTTACATCATAGGCTACAGGGTTAAGCCCCAGTATGGAAACTAGATACCAGGGCTGATCCCTTTTGAGCTCAGGCACAGACTAAATCCTGCTTCTCAGTAAAATACATTTAGGATCCATCTTCCAGCAAGTTGTGTAAACCGGCAATTAAAATTCACAGTGAACCTTCAGCTCTTCCAAAGTAAATAAACTCTCCACTCCAGTAGAAAGTAATGATAGCTAAAATTGTTGAAGAACTAGGATGACACCTATGATTAAGGCACAGACAAGTTGCATAATTATACAGATCAATGACTGTAAATTATTATTTCAAAGATTGGCTTTGAAAAACACTCGTTTTGCAGCACAATAATCACCATCTAATCTCAAATGCTGAGGCCTCTATGCCATGAAAAGGAGTGGGTTGTTGTTGGCATTCCTTTCAAAGTTCTCTTCTTTCTTTTTCTCCCTCTCTCTCTCTCTCTCTTTCATGCCAGTATATTAAGATTACTGAACAGGCTGCCTCTGAATTTTGAGGCTTACCTCAGATAGATTGTGGCGCCATTCAAGTGAAAAGGTAAGTGATTTATGAAACCATGAGGCCTCAATTCAAAAACAGCACCACAAACCCCTTAAATCCTAATCAAACTGCAATCCAGATCAGTGGTGCAACTAGAAGCAGACAGGTGCACTTCTTGAAGCATCTGCTAAGAAAATGGCTCCAGGTTACCCAAGCAAGACATACTCCTGCTCCTTTGATATATTTCTCCTTGCACCATGCCGGCAATAATTCAGATTTATCTGAACAAGAGATGTAGTATTACTTGTGTGTTGTGGGTTTAACCCTGCATAGGTCTCTATTGTTATGTATTCAGTGGTCTGTGTCTGCCTGAGTTTGAGTATGGACTAAGGATTCTGAGCACTTGTGGTCTGATTTGATACATGATGTCCAATCATAGACCATTTCAGGATTTGGACCTCTGCCATTGGCCCTTGAACTCTGAGTCATGATTCACAGCTTGGAAGTTTAGACAGCCAATTACGTTGGGAGTGGGAGTGGCCCAGGCTTTCAGGAATGTATATAAGCAGTTGCTTTGCCCCTGCTTCCCAGTTATGTAGTTCAATAAAGGTTCTTACTGTTATCGCTGTGTCTTGCCTCGTGGGAACCTACCTACAATTCATCTATGATGGTCACACAAGGTAAAATAAGGGGATACAGTTGAGGCTGCTCCACTAGGGCTACTGGAATACAGGCTTCCCAATAAGAATGTCAAGCAATTTAAAAATCTCAAAACAACATGCTGTTCCTCACACATTTTATACTTCCTTGAATTTAAAGAGGCTTGGGAGGTCCTTCTCTCCCCCCCCCATCTGTTGTTCTCTGGCCAATCAGCTCTCTGCAGCACTTCACCAATCCTAATCCAAAAGTATAGCTATGGCAAAGAGAGCCCTCCCATGGGTCTCTGGCTCAAAAAGCAATGTGAATGATATTTCAATATTAGGAGGGCTGTCTGCTTTTCAACCCTATGTAGAAAGCGCCCACTCCATCCATTGTTAGAAGGGTTATCCAACACCTGTTAGGTAGGAAAATTAGATTGTGTTCCGTGCTTGTGCGCCCACTCGCAACCTGTTTAAACCCTATTTTAATTTTATGTTAAAGTAGGACACATATCGAGTTCACAATAACAGCCCTAATAAATATATATTTAGAACACAGTAGTCAAGTTCTCATATCCAGTTGATGGCAAATTCTAGCACTGCAATTCTATATCCACTTCCCTACTGACTCAATGATATTTACATTTGATTAGACATGTATAGGATTGTGCTATTAAACTGCAAGTCTATGCATTGTGACTTTGAAATAAACCACCTCAAACAGGCTGTAAGGTATTGCATCCCATTAACACAACATACCTGAAAGGAAGAGAGCTATATTTAAGGAACCTTCAGATCCTGATCTGATTCGGACCTGGGTTTGTAGTTGACAAGAATTTATGAGATTCTTATGGACCTATAAACTTTAAAAGGCTTCCAATATAAGTTTTTAGAATTGTTACTAATGGGATGTCTGTTCTTCTCTATTGGCTATCAGATGTTCAGCTCAGAACTTCTGAGATATCACTCAGGGCTTTTTAGCAGTTGTCACTTGGGACTTCACATCAGCCAGGGGATTTGATTCCATGTCTGTTCAAGTGCAACATTTTGTTTGGTACACAGCAAAAAGACAAGTATGTGGATGTCATAGCCTGTCCCAGAAATCTCAAGTTCTTGGGCAAGAAACAAAGCAACCATCAGCTCACCTCAGTAAGCTCACCACAGGTGGTTGGGGCAGTTTCTTTCTCCAGCTTCTGCAGCCTGGAATTATGCATGTTTTTTACAAGTAAGTTTTGCTGCATTCAGTGGAACTGCTCACAAGTGAGAGCAGAATTCTAAGCCCTTGTTCTTCAAAGGGCTTATATTTCATCTCTCCTGGCTCACTTGACTTCATCACATTCTCACTTAATATTTTGCATACTTTAAAATGCAGTGTCTGACAAGGCTTTTGGTGCAGAACTGGATCCCTGGGGGGACATTGGGCTTTGAAGTAATCTGGAATGTTGGGCAGAGATTTTTGCCAACCTATATTGCCAGACATGTCCTAGGGACCTACCATTGCCTAGATATCACTTATTCATCAGCATATGCACCACATGGGAGAAATTATGGCATTTTTATTCTAATTTTTAATCTAATAAAACATATTGAAATATTATACCTAACCTAATTACATAACTGACATTGACATTAGGCAGGTATTCCCACTACATTATGGTAGATGCCTGCTGAAACCCCTTTTTATTTCAGCAAGACTGCCAAGAAATATAATTTAGTTACCTGTATTCTTAAAAAAAGTTTTTCTGATTTTATGTGTATTTTAATTATCATTAGTCAAAGTGCATTTGGGTTGTATTTGGTTGTTGTTTTTTAAAAGGAGTTTTCTGGATTTTAGTTGTATTTCAGCTACAACTGTAGAATGTACACCACTAAGAGAGCTCTTTGATTAAGAAGTTTATAAATTTTATTTCAAAATAAATAAATAAGTAAATCCCACTGCAATGGATTAGCAGGTATCTTATTCTCCAGTAGTGAATATTTGTCTCTCCAGGACCTAATTATTCCATTGAAGCTTTCGAAAGCCCTTTGAATACATATGTTGTTTTAATTAAATCTCACTAGACCTCAGAGCTAAGTTACTGTAACACGGCCTTGATTAGTTGAATTCCAAGTGTTTAAGATAAAAGCAAATTCCGAAAACATTATGTTTAGAATAAACAGGGGGAGAACGGCTTGTCTCCTGCACCACTGATTTCTTGGCCAACCATGGAACTAGGCTCAAGATAAACAAGATAAATTAATGGGAGATCATTCCCCTAAGATGCTCTGGACAACAGAAGTGTCCAACAGGATAGATGAGGAAGAAATGCAGAGAGGAGAGTGAAATAACAAGGTGAGGCGAAGCTTCAATCTCTGGAACTTCCAGCCTCCAATATATATGTCAGGTGCAGCAAACATGGTGCCTTCCAGTTGGACTCCCATCAGTCCTAACCAGGATGGTTAATGGTCAGGGATGATGGGAAGCGAGTCCAACAACATCTGGAGGAAACCATGTTGGCTACCCACATTGCACACTTTGTGCCGGCAAATTAGAGCAATTTTATACATGCTGCTTGTTTCCATAGTACAGCTGGACTACACTTTGGTTTTGAGACACAATCTAGCTAAGAAATAGAAAAGGAAACAAGGATTGCAGACATCAGCAAGGAAGAACCAAAACCACAACTCATTACATTTTAATTTGCATTCAGATCTTCTATGAAAACAGCCCGTTTTCTAGAAGCAACCTGTAACAATAGGATCTTTCATCAATGAATTCTGAGGAACAAGCTTGCAGCTTGCATCTAACTAAGGTAGCGTGGGGGGAATGGGAAATACAGTGTAAGTGGTCTTAGCTGCAAGTCTGCCAAGAAACAGCCACACTGATACAGATGCTAAAGAGGTAGTTATGTATCTTCTGAGTTTTTCCATTAGGTTAGCTGGCATTAGACTGTTGCTTTCATGCAGGTTAGTGCAGTCAAAAAATGAGTAAGTCCTACAGGGGACATCCTATTTGAAGTCATTGGTCCCTGTTTAAAAACCAATGAGATGTTGGATTATTTGACAATGGCTTTTGATGGGTTACAGGGTTCTGATTGAAGAAAATAAAAAGGCAGGCACTGCACTGTAAGGAGGACTCTGGAGTTGAGGACATAAGAAGCAGTCAGAAGGAGAAGCTGATGCCCGAACAGGGTGGACAGCTAAAAGGTCCTAGTGGAAATGAGCTGAAATTGTGCTCTCCTTCTCATCAGTTCATTCCAGGTGGTATGGATACTATACCAGCTGTTGCTACCAGTAAGACATGCTGCACTTGGCCTCCAAGTTAATCTACTTGAATGCTGATGCAAAGGTGATATTTTCTCTTGTGTTTGAATGGCCACACCAGAGCAAGTGGAGGCATGACTCCAGAAGGTAGAGTGTGGAAAAACAAAAGGAGGCCATGTTATATTAAAGAGGAAAAGCCCAGTTCTGCTTGAATTAGCATCATGTTCCCATCACCACCACTTTTAACTTCTAAAGGAGCAGGGCAGTCAATCAACAGTGGTCTCCTTTTTCCCTTGAGGGAGTTGACCTGTGTCTTTTTTACTTCAGGTGGAAATCTTGTTGAAGCAGTTGATGCACGTAGTTTGAATAATCTGACATTTAACAGGCTTATTTCGGTTTTCTTATTTTGTTTGCTTTACAAATGGAGGGTTAGTCTGAGCTCATCATTTGCAGGTAAAGGAGATGCAGAAAGGACCTTTTATTTATTAAATTGCTAGAACCCACTAGGGGTATATCCGATGGTGCCCCTCTGTGAAGAGGATTCATTCCATTTCTGGAAGGCTCTTTGATCTAGCAGGTGCCTCCATTAATGGAAGGAAGGTTGCAGTTTCACTGATTTCCCCCTAAAGAGCCCCAAACTACCTTCCATGCTGCTATGGAACGTCCCACAGCTCTCCAGATACACAGGAGATACACAGGGGACTAGGGAAATATACAAAAGTCATCTCCCTATCCCACACCTGGCTTTGGTTAGCAAAGGCCTCCACTAGCTAAAAGAACTTTCTATGAATGGGAAAGATGTGGCACCACATAGCCCTCAACTGTCCTGATTTGGCCAGGCCAGCCCCAGAACATCTAAAGCCATCACAACTTCTGAGTTTATCCTGGGGAGCCCCAATTTCCTCCAGCCAGTGGACAGGGACCATAAAAGCAGTTCCTGGAGTGGCAGCAGCATGGGGAAGGAGGTATGAGGGCTCCTTCCCAAAGCCTAGTTAGTGCTTACTAGGCTTTAGGAAGAACATGGGTGGACTCTAGGACCTTGTCAGAGCCCTCAGGTCTCCTGCCCAAAGCTGTACAAGCCCTTCCTCTTGCTGCTTTCTTCAGATGAGGGGAAATAACCCAGCCATCACACCACTCTCATGCCTGAATATTTTAAAATACTGTGTTGGACAAAATGCTTTTTGTTTGCAATTATATGTGGTGGATGGGGAGGGGAGCTTTGCCTAGATCCTTCAGGAAATCTAGCAAATTGATTGGAAGTCTTCTCGATTTTTCCAATTCTAACAGGGAAACATAATAGGAACTTTATAAAGTTTTGCTTTGAAACCTCTGAGCGAGTTCCTTCTTTCCGCCCCAAGCCATCCCACTCAGCCTAAAATGCTGCAGATAGTTCATAAGACCAGCCTATTAGCCATGAATTTTCCCTTTCACTCCTTTTAAAAAGAGGGCCCACTTTATTGCCTTGTGTGGGCTCCCTTCTGCTTTGGATATTCACTACCATTAACTTTGAAACCACTGAAAGAAAGTAGGTGTGGTAATTGACTCTTTCTCTGGGAAGAAAGAATACTTGAAGCTAATGGAGGGTCTTTGTGGGGTCTGCTTTCCTTTGTAGCTTCTAAAATCACTTTGTAGATGACTTCCTGCAAAATAACTCTAAATGCAACTGCAGTGACGTTTACTCGTGCCCTATAAAAATATTTTGCCTCATTTTGCACATTCTAGCACCAACCCCCTCTCCCACCCCTCCTGACTTATGGAGGGGAGGGCTGTTCCCATCTGGCAAAATGAGCAAATCCAACTCTGTGTTGCTTTAGCGGACATGAAAATTGCAACAGCAATCCCAAATGTATGCTATTTGACCAACACCAGAGGAGTGGTCACCTCCTCTGTCTCAAGCAAGACCCTTTCCCCCATCATGGGCAGCAAGAAATTTTGCAACACCATCTCCACAGATGGCCCTCCTCTCCCTCTGCTCTCCTCTTCATTTGGATTTTCTTAGAGCTGCCTGGTCTGCAGTGTTTTACTGCCTGCACAGCCACACTGCACAGCAGTGACCTCTATGGGGAGGGCCAGGGCTTTGCACGTGTTGATGAAGGAGAGGCAAAGGTGGCCTTTTGCAGAGAAAAGAGGAGAAAGGAGGCTGTGACTGCTCTCCCTTGGGTCTCCCTTTCCAAGTTCTCCCAAGTTCATTTCTGGGGCTGTGCAATGCCAAGCCTGGCAGCTCAAAGCAACCTTTCACCAGAGCCTGCCAGCCAACCAGTCATTTTCAGCCCAGCATGCAGGGGAGTCCCCTGACTGACAAGTTGCTGCTGCCACCCAGTATGCAGAGAGAGGGAGGCAGAGAGCCGCTGCCACTTCTGGGCCCACCTATGTGCAGCCCCCTAGACCAGGAGTATTTGTCAGTTTGCATTTTTTGGTGTAGGGAGCAGTGATCTGATGTGTAGAGATATTTCCTATTCTAATTGATTCAAGAGGGCTCTGGAAGCTTCTCTATGTGATACAGGCTAGTGCAAGCCAAAAGTTTCTAGCCGCCAAGCAAGTTTCTATTCTGCCTAGAAAACAGGCAGAAGGTTCCTGATGTTTGGGTTATGCCTTCAGAGAAGCTAAGCAGCTGGTTTGGACTGGTTCTGTTACTTCTTTCACTCAAGGTCATGCTTATAATAATAGAAGAAGGAGCCTGAGTTTCAGTTTTCTGTCTTTCTTTCCTTCTGGTGTGGTGTTCGGTATATCGTATGCTTAAGTGCTAGGTTTTAGTCTTGTTCCAAGTTATTGTAAATTTAGCTTAAGTTTGCTGCAACTGGATTTCTTATGCACAGTGCCAATCCTGAATGTATGGATCTGTGACCATTATGCTCACATAATGGTAGCAGCAGTAAATTCTGCTGGATAAAATACAATGGTCTCTGGTTTAGTTTTTGGGAATCCTGCAACGTATTTAAGTTTTTACTCAGCTAACTATACGTTGGAGTTCCACTCTGGGTCAATACAAGTAGAATTCATAACAGTATTATATACTTGCTTGGTCCCTCCCCTCTAGCCAGCAAGTACTTGCACAATGCAGCTTCTGGGACTTTACCCCAGACCAAGAGTTCTTACAAGAGCACTCTCATTTTCCCATTGCCAGCCTGTGCAGTTCCAAAGCTTGCACAATTTCTGTGCAGCTCCCAAGCTTTGCAGCCACTGCTTCAATAAGGGCCGCTTCACTGCAGGGTCATTCTACAGCTGAATGGGCTGAAATGTGTGGCATGGCACCATGGCATACAATCCCAAACTTGATGTTTCATCGCATGCATGAAGGGACTCCTCTCAGAAGGTCACTCAGACCAGCTAACAAAATCTTATTAAAACCATTTTGAGAGGGGGAGAGAGACAGAATGACAGCTTTAAAATCTGCAGTGTCTGGATGGTCCTATCTCCTTCCAAATGCCTGAACAAATAAAAGCACCTGTAAGTTCAGTCTGTACATGCTCAGGGAAGGGAACTGACAGATCTCCCCTGGGAGTCTAAAAGACAGTGGCCTGCCACATCAGTCATAAGCTCCACTAATTCTTTTCCAAGATGGCAGAAGAAGAATTCTCTGGAGGACTTGTTGATTTTACCTATAATTTGCTGGACTTTTTTAGGTGAGGTAAACATAAACAAATAAATAACACTCAGAGAAATTATAGCACGGCCTATCTCCCTAAGGTAATGAACCAACTAAATTTCTTAAGCAGCAGGCAAGGCGCAGCCACTTAAAATTCATCACAGCAGACCCAGAAACTATGGGATGTGTCTGATCAGATAGAGCCAAATTAAACACTATGTTTGCCTAAACCCATGATGAAAGGTCTAAATAGCTTTCAATCCTGCTGGGAATAAGAGTGTTCAAAGCAGTATGATGGAGGGGAAACCTCTTTATCAGCTTAGGCTGCTGTACCTTTCCTGGACAGAGAACGTCTGGCCAACGGTATCATAGCCCTGGTAAAATCCAGAGTTGGATCCTGTAATGTAGCAGTGGAGAACTAGATCCAGTCAACCTATTCTTCATAAGCGGATTGGGCCCACCCACCTGTTAATCTCTTAACATCACTATAACATCAAGGGACCCATTTTTTTCTTTGTAGTGCAGCAAGCCATACTAGAAAGGGAAACCCAAGCCCAGCCAAAGAGGGGATGAAGTTACCACCAATCAGCTGACTTTGTCCTTGTGGCTGCCAATTCAAAATCAATCCAGAATTAATGTTGACTTTTTTGGCTGCAATTAGCTGCTTATAATTTCACTGTAGAGTCCGTTTAGTAGTCTGGCTCTCAGGGTGCGCTGAAACTTGGACTTTCCATTATCGATCTTCTCAATTTTACTTCTCAATAGTCTGCATTCTTTATCAAAACATTAGCTCTTCACAGGCCCACCTGTGAGGCCTGGTGTAGTGACCACCTCAAGTGGCAGGATCCACAGCGGCAGCAGATCCCAGTGTAGATCTTTATTCCTCCCTTGTCCCTGATGTAGATCTTCACTCGCCCCTTCTTCCCTGCAGGTGGGGAGACCGTTTGGTAGTTTGTCTCTTGTACCAAAATGTCCTGGGCTGGGCCTGCGTGCACCTGTGAACTGCTTCTCTCCCAATACTTTTGCATTACTACAGAGAGCCAAGAAACTGGCTGAAATCTGAAGGATTCCACTGCATGCATACATTGGTGAATAAAGTTTTAAAAAGAGATCCCATAAACTGCCTCAAATGCAAAAATAGGGGCAATGCTTTAACAGGTTGGGTAGCAGAGATCAGGTTCTGTCTGTGGTGAGCAGGGACAGTTGACCCATTGGTAGTTCTCCTGTGATTTCCCTTCCCTGAAATAAAATGCTTAAATATGTCTACTGCTCTTCATACACAACAGCATGTGTCTCACCTACAGTCAATAGTTTTACTGATGAATCAGGATGTTCATTCAGCATATAGAGAGCAAGTGGGAAAAATTTCAGAATGACAAATGGTTGTGAATGACTCAGCTTTCCAAAACAGGAGACAGCAGATAACCTCAGCAAAAACCTCAGATAGAGCCAAAATATTCGCACACATTGTGCTTGCCTGTATGGGAAATTGAAATGCTGCTGGTCTGGATGGCTTTGTTATTTTGCTTTGTTGCTTGCTCAAAGGCATCATATATTGGTTTCCAGTGAATGACATGGTTCTTCTAGCCGTACTGTTCCGTGAGATAACACAATTATCAAACTGAAAAAGTTGTCAGTGCTTCTTTCTGGGTCTGTTTATCTGCGTAAATGAGTGGGCCTGCGCATTACAGGAGAGGAGCTTTGATTGGATCTAGTTCCTGATTCAGTTGGAAATGTACACAGGCACTTCAGCTCAAAAGTTCTGCCTCTGAAATCAATCTACCTCAGAATTTCTTGCTGAAGTGACTGCCAAAAAACATCTTAGCATGGGCTGATAAATAAGACACGAATATCACTTTTTTCTCCTTTACTGCATAGCTGTCAACTTTTCCCTTTTCTTACGAGGAATCCTATTTGGAATAAGGGAATTTCCCTTTAAAAAAAGGGAAAACATTGGCAGCTATGCTTTACTGTGGTCATCTACAGATAAATCCTGAGGGGGGGTATAATTAAGTTAATAATACTTTTTAATCAGGGTGGCAAAATCTATGATAAATCACAGTTTATATATGGCAAATGGGAAGGGAAGAAATTAAAACTCACTCAGTTCAGCCCCACCACAACCTTGAAGGCATTGGGGGGGGGCCAGGGAATTTCTCCCTGAACCTCCTGCTCATATCCACACTCAAAGAACTATTATAGCTGCCTGATAACAAGAGTTCTTTTGGCTGACCACAAAGCTCTGGGCGGCTGACAAAATATTTGCAGGATGGAATCCTTATTCTCAAGAACCTAAGATGTTCTCTGAAATATAAAGCAGAGTTATATTAACAGTGAGTCTCTTACCTTAAAAAAAAAGTCAGCCCTCTGGTTTTAAAGTAATTGCTCCTGTTCCACACCCATCAATACTTCCGTTAAGTAAAATTAAGCATTTTCCCATTGGATCAATAGTTCCTATATGCTCTCTGCCTATGCTTCCAAATCCTTGTAATTACTTCTGCTTAATGTGTAGTGACTTAGGAGAGTGCCTTGCTGTATAACAGAGCCAACAGATTCTTGTTGCCGTAATCTTCAAAGCAAGTCAGGATATATGTACAACCTAACTGTTGCTTGTTATTGACCAGCACACAAGCAAACATATAGCAGAAGGAAAAGAAAGCTGACTGTACTGGCAGTTTTTATCTTAATTCAGCACTGCTGAAGAGATCACATCCTCTATCACACCTGAAGCTGTAAGCTAGTTTAGGGAGCCCAGGATATGCCATGTAGCATACACACCTCTGTCCTCTAAAAGGGAAAAATGGCTATGACAGGCTTAGGATGAACAGCCAGGGAGCTACTATCACTGCCACCCGAGGCGGTTGCCTCAGTTTGTCTAATAGCAGAGCCAGCTCTGTTAGTGCTGTTAAATTTGTATTATTGCAAATAATTGAGATAAATATAGGGTATATGTGTGATAGATAAAAATGAATACTTTATTTTATTTCTTGCCCAAAATCTAAATTCCATTCCAGTCAAACGAACAACACTCAGGATTTCTTTTAATAAAAAAAGGTGATTATAGGTTTCATGAGCCTATTTAAAATCCCTTCTGAACTATGTCAGCTATTCCCTGTGCAGGTCACTACCTAGATTGATTTTGTGTCTCACTGACACAGTGGTAAAATCTGCTAGAGAAATGTTTTTTTCCATCCCAGGCCAGTTCCCTTGCTGAATATAAAACACACATTCAGCTGAACTTTACAGCTTCCTTGAAAACACTTAAGACTTTAAACAAGACTGTTCTCAGAATTTGTGAGACTCTTAAATTATCAAGGGGAAAACTGACTTACCCATCTCTTGCGCTGCTATATGAGGAAAGTATCGAAAGCAGGGGATTACTGAACTATAAAGCCAGGAAGGAAATGAAGTTGATGTAGTCTGTCCTGCAGCATTCTGATGAGCTCCTCTGCACCAAACAGGGCTAAATGTTCAACAAGTAATACAGAAGTGTGTGTCCTTCACAGGTACATCCCTGCCCATATATTATCAGAGCTTATAGAAAATTCCTTAAATATTCACAAAGTGACCCAACTCTCTTATTTTCTTTTTTCTTTTAGTATTTTCTGCCCCAACTGTCAGTTCTTTGAATTTTCAAGGCAGCTTATACTTTTAAAAAGGCTTTGGAACACTCTTAGACAGTGCTATTTTTCTAGAAAAAGAGGGGACAGACCTCACCATGCACACCTCCCCCCCCCCCCGTTCTTTTAAAATGGCAATGGTGCCTACCTGAGAGGTGCCGGAACTGAGTTCCAGCAAGTTCCAGCAGAAAATAGCCCAACCCAGCACAGATAAAGTTTGAGACCAGTTATTGCCCCCTTAGCATATTTTACAAAAAAAAATTAAGCACCCTTGGTTTTGAGTGGTATTCAAATAATGTGCTCCATTAGCACAAGAATTCCCACTTACCCAAGAGAACTGTCCCCCTCTTTCTTCACATGCTCCCTAAATCTGTTCCAAGGGTCCCCCCCCAACCCTTTGGATAAGTTTTGAGGAGGGCATAGGGAGGAAAGAGAAGGGAAGTTCCATTGTGCAGGTGGAAATCCCTGTGCTGACAAGACATATTAATTGGATACCATCCTAAGTTTCGAAAAGTGTGGTGCCAGGGTCAAATCACTTAGAAAATAATTAAATCTGCCACGTGAAATTCATGAGAAACTCCACCTGTTGTTCTAAGCAACATAAGCTGCACTACAGTATAGCAACTGAACAGAATGCAAGCTATATAAACATACCGAGGAAAATGTAATTTTAAATTTTAAAATACATACATGTTTATCCTGATTTTTTTCTGTCATAGAGTCCAGTGGTCACCCATCCAGGAGCTAGTCAGAACCAGGTCTACTTAGCTTCAGCCAGATGGTAGATTCTTTTTAGCCTTTGGAAAATATAACTGGAAGTAGAAAGCTAACCCTTGCACTTTTCCTTTTATCTGATGACTGTAACAATATAATTGTATAAGTGGGTGTTATAAATCAGATAACAAGGTTTGTGATCATACTGTGAAAGCTAAAGATAAGTTAATAATGTACTTGAGTTATAGCTATGTAGAAGGCAGGGCATCATAAACCAGAAAACACAAACATGCCAACAGAAAGCTCATTATAAATACAAAACAAATAGCTTTATAAAAATAGGACTTGTCAGCTGTTTTCACTGCTGCATACAACTGAATTCCAAAAAGGACAATACAGTTTATGTAGTAGATAGGTAGCCGTGTTGGTCTGCCATAGTCAAAATGGGCACCCGCATGGCCCCACAGTATGCCAACATCTTCATGGCAGATTTAGAACAACGTTTTCTGAACTCCTACCCACTCAAACCTCTCTTGTACCTGCGATACATTGATGATATTTTTATCATCTGGACACATGGTCAACAGACCCTGGACACCTTTCACCAGAAATTTAATGATTTTCACCCCACAATCAACCTTACAATGAATCAATCTATGCAAGAAATACATTTTTTGGACACTACTATAAAAATACAGGATGGGCGCATAGACACCACCTTATACCGCAAACCAACTGACCGACAAACATATCTACATGCCTCTAGCTACCATCCCAAACATACCAAACAGTCCATTGTATATAGCCAGGCACTACGTTACAGCCGCATCTGTTCCAACTCTACAGACAGAGACTCTCACCTAAGGGATCTACAGCAAACCTTCTCAGAACTAAAATACCCAGCAGATGAAGTTAGACAACAGATCAACAGAGCCAGACTGATACCCAGAGAGAACTTGCTGCAAGACAGACCCAAAAAAGAAAATAACAGAACACCTCTAGTCATCACATACAGCTCCCAAGTTAAAACAGTACAACGCATCATCAGAGATCTACAACCTCTCCTGGACAATGACAGTTCTCTTTCTCAAGCTCTGGGAGGAAGACCTTTCATTGCCTACAGACAGCCACCCAATCTTAAACAACTCCTAACCCACAATAATACTACAACCAGACTTAACACAGACACTGGCACCAGAGCCTGCAATAAACCCAGATGCCAACTTTGCTGCCACATACACCCGGACAACACCATTACTGGCCCCAACAACATCACACATACCATCTCGGGACTATTTAATTGCTCATCGTCTAACATTGTGTATGCCATCAAATGCCAACAGTGTCCTTCAGCTCTCTATATTGGACAAACAGGCCAAACCTTACGCCAAAGAATAAACGGACATAAATCTGACATCAAGAATCACAGAACAGAGAAACCAGTAGGAGAACACTTCAATCTACCAGGACATTCTATACAAGATCTCAAAGTAGCTGTTTTACTACAAAGGAATTTCAGAAATAGACTGGAAAGAGAAGCTGCTGAATTACAACTCATTACCAAACTTAAAACCATGAAAAGACCTGGACTGAACAAAGACATTGGATTCTTATCTCACTATACATGACTAAACCATTTCTCACCTTCCCACCCCTTGCCTTTTCCTGTAAGACCTATTACAGTCGTTAAGAGTCGTCAAGAGGCTCTCTCAGCTATCTGCCAATCTCCCATTCGCACCCTCCCTTCTGAGTAACACCCCTCCCCACCTTCTCACTATATAGAAGGATCTGGCAACTTCTGTTTCAGTGTATCTGAAGAAGTGTGCTTGCACACGAAAGCTCCTACCAAGAACTAACTTAGTTGGTCTTTAAGGTGCTACTGGAAGGAATTTTTTTATTTTGAATACAGTTTATGTGATGAAAGGGGCAGGTTATTGAATATGCAGCAGTTGGACTTTGAGTCCACCATCATCCTTGTCCATGTCTGGGACTGATGGGTAAGGTTGCCATATTTTGAAGAGCAAAAAAAAGGGACACATTTGCCAACTTCAACTTTTAACTTTGGATCTCTATGGAGATTCTCATCATGAAAAAGAGGACATGTCCTGGGGAAAGAGGACATATGGCAACCCTACTGATGGGAGTTTGAGTCCACCAACATCTGGGGCCCCAGCATTCCTCATCCTGCTTTAAGGTGTCCGTTTGAATCACAAAGCTTTAAATTGGATCTCAGCCAAGAACAGAAGCTTACCATGCAGTGACCATTCGTAAGCTCTACATGGAAATGAACTATTATGAGTGCAGCCAAAGATAAGCAATTTAAAGTGTCATCTATTCCAAGAGAATAGTTAAGTATGTCAAGCAGAACAAATAGGGTTCCACTTTCCCTGACTGGTTCCTAGCCTAGGTCATCCATCAATGTGGCCATAGCCATTTCAGTCCCAAATCTAGGCTTGAACCTAGATTCGATAGGAAAGATTGGCATTGTGCCTCTCTCACATTCATTCTCTCTCTCTCTCCTTCTCTCTGTGGAAGGAGTGGTAGAAAGAGCTGTTTTGCATCTGGTGTTTTTTATTTGTAGTTCCACTCAATTCGCTTTAGATTAGTTTGTGTGATCCTTACAACATGTGAGCACGCTATAATTCATATCTCGGCAAAGAGTGAATATTATCAAATGCCAAATACCTTGGTCTGAGAGTTCAGATCTAATGAATACATCAGTACAGGGAGAGAGAGGCTCCAGAATTTGCACAATCATGGCCAACTGTTAAATAAGTAATGAAAGCCACATAACTGAATTATTTATTGTGTATTAGCTCCTAGAGTTTAATTTTAATCTATTTATATTTGTATGCTCTCTGTTGTTGTATATGTGCACTCTGGTCAGTGACTGAAATAAATCGCTTCATTGTAATGAAAGCAGCTGTAGTTAATTTTAATCAACTAAATCATTTGGATCATCCAACACAGGTAGGGGAAAACTAGCAGAACAGCAGGATTAATCTGACTCCTCATTTACTTATTGAAATCAGAATATAAAATAATAATGGCCAAACCACTAAAGGTCTAGTAGTAATTCACTCAAAATTTCCTCAGCCTGGAAATTTGTCTCATATAAAAAAGGTTTAAGGTATATCAGTGCCATACTTAAGCTGATACAGAAGTCCCGTAGAATTCAATTACACTTACTTCCAGGTAAGTATTTTTAAGTAAATGTACAGCCTATGTGTTTTAATGAGATAGGATAGAAATCCATGGAGTTTTTATCTTCTTGGTTTCAAATAAAGTCCACTGATATATAAAAAAATAGAGGCATTTAATTTAATCGGAAGATATTGCTTCCTGTGAAGATTCCTGGCAGATCAAGAGCAGAGATTTTCCCATCTGCTTACACACACACACCCTCAGGGGCCATTCAAACAAATAGATGGAGATACTATGGCCATCCAGATGTTGTTGGACCACAATTTCCATTAGCCGCAGCCAGCATAGTTAATAACCAGGGATGAAAGAAGTTATAGTCTGGGTGGCCACATATATATATATCCCTGCCTTAAAGAGAAGCTGCTGCCTGGAAGACATGGCCTTTGGTCAGGTGTTGAAGGGACATCAGCCATGGAGATAAAGCCTACCAATGTTGTCTACCTGCTTAGCACTGTCAATCAAGGGTGAAGGGATCAAATTTCACAGGAACCAAAGAGCCAGAAGACTGTCCCTTCCCCAATCCTCCTGCAGACTTGAGAAACTAGGCAGATAGCTTCAAGATGATAATATTCTCTTATCCAGGGCAGGTGTCCCCTAACTGACCATGTTGCTTCCAAGTTTTATTGACTCAGAAATAAATCCCACTGAGTTCAATGGGAAGCACCGGATTGTGTTTGCACGGGATTGCAGCAGTGCAGCGCAATCCTATTTATCTTTACTCAGAAGTAAGCCACTCTATATTCAACAGGGCACACTCTCAGGTGACTTTGCACAGAATTACAGCCTAAGAATTTAAAACTTGCATACTCTGCCTTGACTACATACAAGCAAACTTCAGATTCAGCAGCAGCCTCCAGTATTTACAAAGGTGTAAAGACTATTTTCTGGTAGATCTTCTATTCTCAGAACGATGTTTTGGACTCCTGCAAATATCTTCTGATATCTGTTGAAATGAGTACTTTGCTGATTTCCTCAAAGAAATTTCTAAAATGACTGTACTCCACCTGCAGAAACAGTTTACTTTGCAGTAAAAGTAGAAATAGAGCAACAACAAAAGCCATTTATGGGGTTCTTAATTTTTTTTCTAGGAGCAAGTTTACAAATGTTTTATTTATAGATGCATGATGGTAGTTTGAGCTAAGTGCAATAAAAATGGCGAAAGTGGCAGGCCAATTTCTTGCAATGCTGCAAGGATTTCAGTCACCTAGCTGAATCAAGACCACTTAGGTGAGATCCTTCCCCAGTGATAGCCAGCATGATATCCCACAGATATTGTACACTTCAGCATCCATCATCAGAGACCATTGATCATGCTAACTGAAGCTGCAGGTAGTTGTAGTACACAAAATCTGAAGGACACCTTCTTGACTACCCTAGACTTCTTACCAGTATTGCAACTGGAGGATCAATTTATTATAAATATATCTAAATGCCACTCATTCATAAAGAAAATATCAAAGTGGTTCACAACAACTTTACATCACTGGCGGAGAAAGAGAGGTGCAGGGGGAGCGTACTGCCCCCAGCGGCATGATCCCAGTGGGCTGTCCCCCCCCCCGAGTGTGCTTGGTGCCACCCCCCTGTGGGTGGCGTGCCATGCCACCAGTATGCCACGCCCCTGCGGGCGGCATACAACGCCCCCGGGATGCACTGTTCTCCACCACTACCCCGCCGGAGCTTGAAGCTCCGCCACTGCTTTACATAAAACATATACAATGAAAACCATATTGAAAAGTTAGCTATTCCTTCAGAAGAAGTGCAACCCCATCCAGAACAGATATGTATCTCCCGAACATGGGACACACCCACCTAAAGAGCCTGTCTTCCCAGGACTCAAGTACAGGACTTATTGACTCTCATCCAGTCCGCCACTGCATTCAAACACTGTTCCAGAGCCTTCACAGCCTTTTGCTATTCACGTGTCATGGGGAAGTAGAGCTGTGTGTCATCAACATACTGGAGACACCTTGCCCCAAAATTTATAATGGCCGCACCCAATTGTACTTTTACAATGCAGCTCAACCCCTGCTTATTCAGAAGAATGTCTTCTGATGTTCAGCAGGTTCACTCCCATGGACGTTTGGCTGGATGGACACCATATTAGACCACAGGTTGGAAACCTGTGAAGACCCAGCCAGCATTTCCAATTGTTTGGGTTGATGAGAGTTGCAATTCATCAGCATTTAGAGGTCTACAGGTTTCCCACCCTGCCTTAAACACACAATATCCTTGACTTTGACTGTGTTAATCTCTCTTTTCTATACCTTTGGACATTCTCCTTTGTTCTTGCACTCGGACACGTTATTTTATGGCCATTTTGATTTGCTCCCCCTAGAGGGTAAAGTAAAGTTCGACACGGCCTAGGACAGTGGAATTTTCCAACAGGAAACAGCTCCCGTGGGAAGTGACCTTGACATGAGTGGCGCACAAGAAGAGATTGTCACAAGAGCCAAAATTAGGCAACAACAACAACAGCTGCAACAGCAACAGACAAAGAAAAGAGGTTCAATTTCAGCTGCAACTCCAGGACCAGCAGGAACAACAGAACAAGAAAAAGGAGCAGCTGCCTCTATGGAAGCTGTGACAGACGCTCTGCTCAAGATAAATCAAACTCTGGAGTCTTTGACAAAACAGACTTCAGAAAATACACAAAAATTAACAGAAATATCAGCAAGATTAAACCAGAATACAGAATCTATAAATAAATTGGTGGAGGAAAACGCTACTACACGTCAAATTGCCGAGGATGCCAAAGCTGTTGCTGGAGAGACGCAAGAGAAATTAGAGCCGATTGCTAAGAAGGTCTATGAGCATGATGCAACTTTGGCCTTGTGGGAGTTACAGAGAAAAGAGAGAAATTTGAAATTAAGATCGATCCCGGAGAACGAGAGAGACAATCTTGCGGAATACCTGACACGGGAGTTTGTGGACTGCTGGGATCTGGACGAAGACGAATTTAAAATTACAACAGCTTTTAGACTGGGTAAAAAACAGGACAGAAAGACCCCGAGAGACTGCCTGATTACATTTAGATCCAAGGAGGAAAGAGACAAAATATTAGGACTACATTTTGAAAAGGCCCTGCAAATTGGCAATTCAACTGTACAGATCTTTAAAGACATCCCAAAATATATCTTGGACTTAAGAAACTTCTACAAGGACCTGGCTCTTTTGTTAAAGAAAAATTCCATCCGCTTTAGGTGGGAATTTCCACAAGGACTGTCATTTGACTACAAGGCAAAAAAGGTGAAAATAAAGACAATTCAAGATAAAGACAAATTTTTGGCAAGAAATCAGGAGGACTTACAGAAGGGGACTGTGGATGTACTGGCAGAACAGAGGAGAGCACTAGATATCCTGAATCTCTCGATTGGACAAAAACCACCACCATCAGAAGAAGAGCAACAACTTGGAGCTGTTGGAGGAGCCTTAAGAAAATAACAAGATGGCTTTGCAATTCCTTAGTTGGAATTGTAATGGGCTCAATGGGCCTTTGAAGAGAAGACAAGTATTCCATATATTGAATAGAGAACAGCTGGATTTGATATGTCTACAAGAAACTCATATAACTAGAGCCCACAGGAGACTACTTACAAATAAAAGGCTAGGACAAGAATTTGTTTCATCAGACAAAGTTAAGAAAAGAGGAGTTGTAATATATGTGAAAGAAAAATGGGCTCCAAAAATGATATTTAAAGATGAACAAGGGAGATATTTGGCAGTGGAGATACAAGTACAAGGAGAAAAACTTTTAGTTGTTGGAATTTATGCACCAAATGAAGGCAAATCTGACTTCTTTAAGAGACTTCATGAAACCTTGACGGACTACCTGGACTACAATATGATAATTATGGGAGACATGAATGGCGTGGTCTCCACTAATATGGATAAGGCACAAAGACTAACAATCAGTAAGGAAGGGAGACTTCCTAAGACTTTCTTTGAAATGACTGAAAACATGGACTTGATAGATATATGGAGAACAAGGAACCCTCTGGAGAGAGAGGGAACCTTTTTCTCCCAAGCAATGTTGACCTGGACCAGAATTGATCAAATTTGGATTACTAGTGGTATGGCTCCAAAGATTAAGAAGGTGGAAATCTGCCCAAAAACTTGCTCCGACCATAACGCCGTGAAGATGGAAATGAAACTTACAACAACTGGTCAATTTAGATGGAGAATGAATGACGCCCTCTTTCGAGACAAGGAGATCCTTATGAAGGCCCAAAAAACCTTAAAAGACTATTTTGAAATAAATTTGAGGGCTGACGTTGAGAAAAGAGTGATCTGGGACGCAAGCAAAGCGGTGATGCGAGGCTTCTTGATTCAACAAAACTCAATAAAGAGGAAAAAACAAAATGAGAAAAAAGAAAAGATTTTGGAAAAGATAAAAGAAGGAGAGAAAAAATTAAGAGCAAAACCAAAGTCCCAGGAGATTTTAAGAGAGATCAAGTTATATCAATCACAATACATGGAATTGATGAACCTGGAGATTGAATGGAAGATAAAGCAGATGAAGCAAAAGACATTTGAATCAGCAAATAAATGCGGTAAACTTCTGGCCTGGCAACTGAAAAAAAGGCAGAAACTAAATACAGTCACAAGTTTAGAAGTGGATGGAAAGAATATCTCTAAACCTAATGAAATTAGAAATTGCTTCCTGAGTTATTTTAAAAAGCTTTATACTCAAGGCCCGCAAAATGAAGAAGACATAGATAAATTCCTTGATAAATATGGACTACAAAAAATCTCTCATCAAAACAAGATGGATTTGAACCAGAGAATAACAGAACAAGAGATAGAGGCTGCCATTCAGAATATGCAACTGGGCAAATCTCCAGGACCAGATGGATTGACTTCAAGATACTACAAATCGCTGAAGGAATGGCTGATTCAACCATTAAAAGAAGTCTGTAATGAGATCCTTGAGGGAAAAAAGACACCTGAATCGTGGAAAGAAGCATATATTTCACTCATACCAAAGACAGAGACTGAAAAGACTCAACTGAAGAACTACCGCCCAATATCACTACTTAATGTGGATTACAAAATCTTTGCAGACATTTTGGCAAAAAGATTTAAAAGAGTGTTGATGGAGAAGATTCATAGGGACCAAGCAGGCTTTCTCCCTAAAAGACACCTAGCAGACAATGTAAGGAATGTGATAGATATTTTGGAAAAGCTAGAGGTGAACATAAACACTAAAGCAGTATTGATCTTTGTGGACGCAGAGAAAGCCTTTGACAATATTTCTTGGAGTTTTATGATAAAGAATCTCCATGGGATGGGGGTAGGTCAAGGTTTTGAGAATGGTATGGCTGCAATATACTCTGAACAAAAAGCTAAATTGATTGTAAATAATGTAGTGACGGAGGAACTTAAGATAGAAAAAGGAACACGACAGGGGTGTCCAATTTCCCCATTACTTTTTATCTCAGTTCTGGAGGTGTTGCTGAATATGATAAGGGAAGACCAGCAGGTTAAGGGAGTGCAGGTCGGAGCTAAACATTACAAGCTAAGAGCGTTTGCAGATGACCTAGTATTGACTTTGCAAGAGCCAAACACTAGTACGAAAAAGGTTTTAGAAATAATACAACAGTTTGGCCAGGTAGCTGGATTTAAGCTGAATAAACAAAAAACCAAAGTCTTAGGAAAAAATTTAACAGAGATAGAAAAGGAGAAGTTTCAAGAGGAGACAGGGTTGACACTGGTCAAGAAGGTGAAATACCTAGGGGTTTATCTGACATCTAAAAATGTGAATTTGTATAAAGATAACTATGAAAAATGTTGGTCGGAAATCAAAAAAGATCTAGAAATATGGTCAAATTTGAAATTGTCAATGTTAGGCCGAATTGCTGTGATCAAAATGAATGTATTGCCTAGAATGTTATTTTTGTTCCAGACCTTGCAGATCCTGGACAAGATGGAATGTTTTAAGAGGTGGCAGAAAGATATTTCGAAATTTGTCTGGCAGGGCAAAAAGCCCAGAATCAAATTTAAAATATTGACAGATGCTAAAGAAAGAGGGGGTTTTGCCCTGCCGGACTTGAAATTGTACTATGAGGCAGCAGCATTTTGCTGGCTGAAAGAATGGATGCTCCTCGAAAACACAGACATCTTAGATCTGGAAGGTTTTAACAATGCTTTTGGTTGGCATGCATATCTATGGTATGACAAAGTTAATAGTGCCTTTAAGAACCACATTGTTAGAAAAGCACTGTTTAATGTTTGGATAAGATATAAAGATCTGTTGGAAAACAAAACCCCTAGATGGGTCTCACCAGTGGAGGCCAAGGCAGTGAAGAAACTCAATATGGAGGTCGGATGGCCGAAGTATTGGGAAATTTTGGAACATGATGGAGATAAGTTGAAATTGCAAAGTTATGAGAAACTGAAGCATAAGGTACAAAATTGGTTTCAATATCATCAAATAGTGGAATTTTTCAAACAGGACAGGAAAATCGGTTTCCAGATGGAAAAATCAAAATTAGAAACTGAATTGTTAGAACCTAATACTAAGAATTTATCTAGAATGTATAACTTGTTGCTGAAATGGAATACACAGGAGGAAACAGTCAAATCAGCTATGATTAAGTGGGCACAGGATGTTGGTCATAATATCATGTCAGATGACTGGGAATGGTTATGGAACACCGGTATCAAATTTACGGCATGTAATGCCTTAAAGGAAAACATTATGAAAATGGTATACAGGTGGTACATGACCCCAGTCAAGCTGGCAAAAATTTATCATCTGCCCGATAACAAATGTTGGAAATGCAAAGAGACTGAAGGTACTTTCTACCACCTTTGGTGGACATGCCCGAAGATTAAGGCTTTCTGGGAAATGATCTATAATGAAATGAAAAAGGTACTTAAATGTACTTTTCCTAAAAAACCAGAGGCCTTTCTCTTGGGCATTGTCGGCCAATTGGTGTCAAAGAAGGATAGAACTTTTTTTATGTACGCTACAACAGCAGCAAGAATACTCATCGCAAAGCATTGGAAGACACAAGATCTACCCACTCTGGAAGAATGGCAGATGAAAGTGATGGACTATATGACATTGGCCGAGATGACAGGCAGAATCCGTGACCAAGGAAAAGAGACAGTGGAAGAAGAATGGAGAAAATTCAAAAGTTACCTTAAGGACTATTATAAACTTAATGAATGTTAGAGTGTTTTGGTTCTTAGGAACAAAGGGATACAGTGACATAAGGTTAGAATATAGAGATGACTAAGATGACTGAGGTTGGAAAGTAACAACTGGGAGTTGCTATAAAATTATGGACATTGGGATGCAGAAAGGGGAGGTATGGGGAAGTCCCAGAAAAGAGGTTTATGAAAATATGTTATGAAATTATACGTGTATGTTTGTTTTTCTAAGTGTTTGTTTGTTCTTTAAAATTTCGTAAAACCAATAAAAAATTTTATAAAAAAAAAAAAATAAACACACAATATCCCCCCTCTTTTCTTTTTCCTGCTTGTTTTTTGGTAGCAGTGCCAAACATTTTTCCAATAGATACCTCACAAGGTCCACAATATATTTGTGCCAATAAGCCTAATAACTTCTTTCTCATGGAATTATGAGAATGTTTTGGATGCCTGCCTGTATCCCCAGATAATTTTATTGGACCACTAGTTTCAATTTCACCCATGACTTTTCTAAAACATATAAAGTCAGCACTTGCTATAACCATTAACATTCTAGTAAAATGAGGACGGGGGGGGGCAGTTCTGGGCATTATTTTCCTAGACATGGATCATGGCATTTTAAAAGAAATCTCTAATTTCATTACATTTTCAGTTTTCTTCCCTCTGTTCTAACCAAATTCAGGTCTGCATAGTGATAAGTGAAATGGTTGCAATATTTTCTATGTGCCACCTGTCCTTGGGCAAACTACTTAAATTTTCCCAATAACTTATTTGGGTCCAACAATATTATTTTGTTCCAAGTCTTGGGACAACAAGACTTTCTTCTGATGGTGATTCTAAGAGAGACACTGCTGGAGACAGGAACATACTGAGCTCATGAGTTAAATACCACATTTGAGAGGCATACTAAATGAATTTTGCTTTCATGGTTTGGGTTTAAACATTATCTTGTGGCTAACTAGCAACTTTCCTATTTTTCCCCTCCATTTGCATGGGTTTCCTGCATAAGCTATTTCTACTTGCTTCCTATACTGAGTCTGCCCTGCAACTTCCACCTCTTCTGTAGCTGCCCTGTTCTCAATGGCTAGGAAACAGAAATAAAACTGATTTTTAAAAAAACCTAAGCAGTTATCCTAGTCTGAAAGATCAGATTTTCAAAAATGTTTCATTTGCTCTGTATAATATCAGACTACTTTTTCACAAGTTTCAAGGTGGCTAACAATCAGATAATGCAAGAATTCTTTTCATAAGCACAGGTTGCCTAAAACTTTCAGAAGAATGCATGCTTATGTGCAATCTGTGATTGTAACAAAAGGTTCCAATTATCAGGCTGCATCCCTAGACACATCGACTGGAAAGAAAATCCTAATGAACTCCATAGAAATTAATTCTAAGTAAACTTACCTATTATTTCATTTCACGTCAAGTGCATAGGGATTATTATTGTAGTTATGTTTTAAAACTGCCCTTCAACCAGAGGTTCCTGTATACAAATATATTCCAAGAAAATACATGTGAAAAATACAAGATATCCAGGATTTGAATTATTGTCTCACTTGAATCCTTATCTCAGCAGAGTAGCTGATACCATACAGGGCAAATCAAGCATTTTTGAAGATGTGTGATTACATGATTCATACTATTTGGGATGTATGAAGGGACTGCAGACTTTGAATTAGCCTCTTCTAGGAGTCATGCAGGTTACACCCACATTTGCTTGATTGAGAAACCAGGTCCTCCCTTAAAGAGGGCACGTGTTGTGGTGAGACCTGGCAACCAAACCCTGTGTTGTGGGTGGGTTTGATTGAATAGCCACAACACCCAATTGGTAGGTCCCTTGATGCTGGGTTTAATTAGGCCAATGGGATGCAAGCTAAAAGGATCAAGGGACCTATATATACCCATGCACGTGACCCAGAGCTTCCTCTTTCGGTACGTGCATCGAAACACTCACCCACCTCTGCCTATATTTAGGGCTGTGCGCTTGACCTTGCTATTCTGTCATGTGTCATCTGTTGTTGGGACAGGGGCACGGCAGGAATTTTCCCCACTTGGCTGATTGGCTGGTGCCATTTGGGTTTCGCCTGCCACATAGCAAATCATCACAACTTGTAAGGTTGCGGATAGGCTCTGGTTCAGGTGATAGGGATGGGAGAACACTCTTGCCATCCCTATGTGAAGGGTATTCCATTAAAGGAATCCAGGGACTCGATGGTTTGGTCAACCCCTGTGAGGGGGTTGTGCCTGTGCCTGAGTCCAGGGAGGCATTTGGGTGGCAGAGATTGCCTGTTCCCGGCTTTCCACTTATCCAGGTATTCACCCTAGGCTGACCTATGCTGGTGCCCTAGTCAGCGCTACCTGCAACGGTGCAGGGAGGTAGTCAAACCAGAAGAAGAAGAAGAGTTTGGATTTGATATCCCGCCTTTCACTCCCCTTCAGGAGTCTCAAAGCGGCTAACATTCTCCTTTCCCTTCCTCCCCCACAACAAACACTCTGTGAGGTGAGTGGGGCTGAGACACTTCAAAGAAGTGTGACTGGCCCAAGGTCACCCAGCAGCTGCATGTGGAGGAGCGGAGACGCAAACCCAGTTTCCCAGATTAGGAGTCCACCGCTCTTAACCACTACACCACTACACCACACTGGCACCACACAGTGGCCTATGCAACCACTCACTTGCTGTAATCAATAGAGTTGTGGCCTAAATTCTGCCAAAAACCAAAACAAAATTTGAGTCTTGTCTGAATTTATTTAAGGGGGAGGTTTAAAGGTCAGAACACGCAAACAGAATGGCTGATCCTCGATTTTAAAAGATTAACATTCCAGAAGGGACTGGAACTACAAATATCAGCAGCCTGGTGGGAAAGCAATACTATACACACCACAATTGGTCATGGAAGGCTCTGCTCAGACTGCACTTACGGTAATTATTGGAACTTGAAAAGGGCAACTCATTTTTTGTGACTGCTCCATTCCATCATGACCTCTCTGACCAGAATCAATACACCTTTACTGCAAGATTTTAAAAATAACAGATGCCTAAGGCTCTCTTTCTACTGTGATGTACATGGCTTGAGTGAGAAACCTATTCTGAAGTCCTGAGGCAATTTAAGCATGATACTAACTCAATTTACTGTGGCATAAGATTTCATAGACTTCATCAAGTCTATGAGATGCATGAAATATTATTCTCAATTGGCCACACACACACACACACACACACACACGGTGGGGAGGAAATAAACTGTTGCAGATAGTGGGCCCCAAAAGCCATGAAATGCAAAAGGTACAATCTGTTGACATTCGGACATAGCTCACTGTCCATACACAATAGCAATAATTCTGTTATTGCCAATCTTTCCAGCATGATATAACTAGGAAACCTGTGTTCTTGCCCATTACTGCCCTTTAATTAGAAGAATCATAACGTTACAGGGCAAGGTAGAAACGGAAGGTTACATATTCCAACACCATAGGCTTTGTCTCATGGAGAGCCATTCAAATTTGTAGGATCCCTGACCTCCTTTGGATTAGGTCATCTGAGAGGGGGGGAGGTTAAAGGGGGGGGGGAGATGGGGCATTTAAAAAAAAATATAATTGCTCCTTATTTTGCAGATTAAAGAAGGGTGCTGGGTCAGAAAAAGCTGGAGGACAATTTATCTACATTGTAGTGTGTCAGACACAGAAAATGGATGAAACAAAAATAACCCATACCTGTGGTACGTTCAGGGCACGTATTTGCTTTGATAATATGTATATAGCCAAATTGTTCAAGCAAGCAAACTTATCACATGATACATGGGCAGCTTAAACAGTAGAGGTTTTTGCTCTTCAACTACAGAGAAAATTCCTCATTATCTTCCTACTACAAAAATGGATTCCTTTAATATTTGGTACATAGAAAGCGGGTTTGTACCAAGTCTGGGTTCAGCTGATTCAATATTGTCTGCATTGGCTTTCAGCATCTTTCCAAGTTTTCGGATAGTGATCCTTCCCAGCCCCGCCTGGAGGTCTTTAGCAGGCAAAAATCATGACTCTGCCACTAAGCTGTGTTATTTACAAGTGAAGTACCAGAGTTCTGACCCTATGCATTGTTGTAATGAGACAACAACAGGTTAGAAATAAGAATCTGAAACAAAGCTTTCAGATTTTAAAGAACAGGTTTTATTTTGCCACTATCACATCACTGCTTTGTCCTTTTTGTGCAGTCTGAAGATGTACTGAAAGTTCAACTATATTTGCTAGTTAAATCATTCTAAAATGCTGCAAGTTTGGCTTAAACAAGATTGTCACATGGAGAAAAATGCACTCAGCTAGAAACGAAATCGATGATGATGAGACAGGAAATGTATTTCCTTGCTATTTGCCCACTATTGAAAAGTGAGTAATTTTAAGAATGACATAATGAAGATAGAAAGGAATAGGAACACATGTTCACTTGACAGTTCAGGGAGGCATGCAGATGATTTGGTAGACATTTCTGTCTGAAAGAGTTTGATCATGTTATCAGTGCTAACAGGTCTGTTACAAGAGTGCCAGGCTGCCTTGAAGTGAAATTGAAATGAGTCGTGAATTCCATCTCATTTGGATTTTATTTTTATTTTTTTTAATTCTTTTTCATTTGTGATTTATTATATTACAAGCCTGCAGGGAAGCCCAGCCACTTGCATAGCAGCCAACATTTGTCAGATTAAGACTGATAGACCCCTCCTATCCTATGTGTGAGAGTAGTTCCTCCATATAAAATGGAGAGTAAGTGGCATGAACACTGCTCTCTCTGGCCCCATCTGCACTATGCATTTAACACAGGCCTAGGAACTGAAGTTTGTTAAGGGTGCTGAGGGTTATTAGGAGACAACCCTATTCCCCTCACAGAACTACAATTTCCAGAGTTCTCAGAGAAGAGGGATTGTTAAATGGCTCTAGGAATTGTACCTCTGTGAGGGGAATAGGGCTCTCTGCTAATAACCCTCAGCACCCTTAACAAACTTCCCAGGATTCTTTGGGGGAAGCCATAATTGTTTAAAGTAGCATGATACTGCTCTAAATGCATAGTGCAGATGGGGATACAGTGGTACCTCTGGTTGCGAACGGGATCCATTCAGGACCCCTGTTCGCAACATGAGCAGAATGCAACCTGCGTCTGCGCATGCGTGGGTCGCGATTCACCACGTCTGCACATGCGCAAGCAGCGAAACCCAGAAGTAACCCTTTCCGGTACTTCCGGGTCGCCACGAGACGCAACCTGAAATCACACAACCTGAAGCAAACGTAACAAGAGGTATGACTGTATATTAATTTATATGTACATATTTATAAATATATTTCCAATGCCTTGTGGATGTCATCCAGCAATGACCTATGCTCGGTTATGGAAAAGTATTCTGTGGTGACGTTCTTCTTTTTCCTTCTATGTTTCCAAATATCCAGTGGGCAGACAAGAAAGAAGGGTTTGATTGTTGAATGTTATATGCTTACCTATAAACCAATAACACGTGTGTGTGTGTGTCTCTGTGTGTGTGTATTTCTAATACCAAAGCATCACAGATAGCAAGAGATATGTAGCAGCCTGATGAGGAAATGTGCTTATGGGTTGATCTTGAAGAAACCATTTCAAGTTTCATGTATGCTTTCAGCTGTAGCCTATACACGCCCAGTCTTAAAATACTGAAATTAATATTAGAGTTTTAAATATGTTGCTGCTGCAGCAGCATGTAAATTAATGGTGAATCAGTAAATTATGCTGCTCATGGTATGAGAAGTTTGAGAGCAAATGTACAAGTGGCAACACATCAGTTTAACCAGTGCTTTTTTTCTGGGGGTACGCAGGGGTACGCACACCCCTAAACATTTTGTGAATTTAATGGGAGAAGAAACATTTTTTTAAAAAAAATTAGTTTCTTCTCTAGCATGGTGAATTGTCAGTCCCATTGCTACCCCCGATGGCGGGCTTATTTCCTGTCACGGTGTTTCCTGAGTCTCAGACGGAAGTGAGCATTTAATGTGTGAAGCAGGAGTTGGAATCTAGCACTGTGATTGATCAGTTTCGCTGTTAACACCTCTGATGGTGGCTTCATTTCCTTTCCCTGTGTTTCCTGAGTCTCAGATGGAAGCAAGCGTTTAATGTATGAAGTAGTGTGGAATGTGGGTGTGTGATAATATGAGGTAATATAAGGTAATGCATGTTCTTTGTACTTTTGTCCAATTACTGTATTTATTTTTCCCAATTTGAACCATAAAATGGTGATTTTCTTGAGTCAAAATGAGAGTACCCCTAAACATTTTTTTAAGAAAAGAAGTACTGAGTTTAACTGTCCCAAAGTACGTGTATCAGCTTCCACAAGCCTGAAGACACCAACTGTATTTGGCTGTTATGCTGTGCTAATGGAATGGCATGAGAGCACTGCCACAATCTGATATCACCCTGGGTGGTATAACATTTTGTAAACCACTGTATAAGGGCCATACCCCCTGAAAAGTGGATTAAACCTTTTAAAATAAACAAGCTTTCATAATGGGTTTTTGGTTTTTTTACCAAACAGAGAGAATTGTATTTAATAAGTTCTAACTAATAACTTTCAGGTAACATGTTTTATTCAAACAACAGAAACACATTTTTAAACATTCAGTGATAAAATAAAAGTATGTAACCCTCGTTCAGGAAAGATTATTGTTTATCTGTTCTTAAGTATGTAAATAAATCTATCATGAACAAATTTAAATTCTAACACATGGAACAGATATTCTGTGAAGTAGGAAGTACACTTATCACTGCAAGGAAAGTGTCGTCCAAATGATAAGATTGTCTTTGTTTCACTGGGCTATCTTGCAGCAAATCTAACAGCACAGAGCAAACAATCCATTGTGGATGAAAACTCATTACAATCTATATCTAACCCAGGTCCTGAAATAGAAGCAGATGGGTGCTAACTAATATTCAAGAGTCATTTAATCTTCCATTGCTCTGAAGAAAAGCAGCAGCTTCTAACTTACCTGAATTAATACCATTACTGGAAATGAAATTCAATACAGACAATGCATTTTAAGAAAACGACATCCAACATAAGCATGGTTACTTTTTAAGAACTCCTTTTATACTCTTTAAAATCCTATTTATTTTATGTAAATCTATAATTTCATTTGGCAGAAAAATATGTAAATGGCATCTGCCTCTGGACCACAGAATGAAGATAGATATGAAAGACAGCTCTAGTTAAAATGAGGTCGCAAGTTTATTCTATTTTGTTTCTCCTACAAATGGCAACGTTCAGTTCATAAGATGCCCATAGGAAGCTCACAACCAGGGCTTGAGTTCAACAGCATTCTTCCCACTTGCTATTCCCAGCAACTGATGTTTGCCTCTGACAGTGGAGGTAGAACACAATAATCTAGAATCCACCAACATGCTTCCCAGATTCTAGTGGTCAACAGTAACAAAATCTAGTGATGCCTTAAAGGAGAGATGTGCTGTGAGTTGTAGTCTAAACATCTGGAGAGTCTTAGGTTGGCAAAGGCTTCCTTAAAGACTAATTTATTATGGCAAGAGCATTCCTGGATTCAGCCCTGCTGCTCCTGGCTGGAAGGTGGGATTGGATCCTAAATTTCTGGGAAGAAAACTTTGCTCATGAGATGCATACAGAGGCTGAAAGGAGGAGAGTGTGATTTTCACTGGTTTCTTCTTCCTGCTGAAGCTCTCAGGGCAACAACATTTACCCTAAAACAATACAGCTGATGGATTTTTTAAAATGCCACATTATAGCGAGCAGTTCTTAAAATAAAAGCTGCACAAATTCATCCTTCACCTAAGAAGAACTTGGACATGCATTCAAGTAAGCAAGAGTCTATGCATATCAGAGTACAAAGATCACTGGAACAACAGAAGCTGGTGATGAATATAAGTTTCTCAGTTATTTGTTTCTGACTCTGCTGCATAATATCTACATTAACCGAGCATGAATGAAACCCAAGCAGAATTTCAATTTGGTTTTACAAAATAAGACAGAGGCACATTTGATCTGTCTGGAAAGTAGGAAAGCCATTGCAAAAGTTCTTGTTGCGCTCTAAAAAGTGATTTGGGCCGATGGCAATACGTATCTTTGTGTCTTTATGTCAAGAATGAACTAGACCAGAGGCTTCCTTTGTTTCTTATTCCATTTTGTGATATCAGAGACAAACATACCAATGTGGCTGGGAAAACGCATTTAAGGTCAAATAATTCACACTGCCAGGGGAAGTAACAAGAATACAAATTGAAGCAGCATAAAACTCTAAAATTATATTTTTGTTCCATGTGTTCGTTCCCCTTCCATATACAACACCCAGGGTAGAAATGCAACAGAGCAGAAATCTATAGCTGGGAATAGTGGGAGAAGTTTAGCTAATATGAAATCTACATCTGCTGCGATTTAGGAAATAAGCTATTCCAAGTGCTGCCAAAATTATTCCTGACATATTTCTGAGCACATAACTCCACATATATATGTTGTAGTATAAATATACGTCAATGTGACCCCAGTCAGTCCAGGGTGGTATCCAATGGTAGCCTTACTCAGAGAAGATCCATTGAAATGAATGAGGAAAACTTTAATAAGCCTTTTCTTAAGTAGAACCAAGTGGAATACAACACATACTTTCCAGTTTGGAAACATATTATTAGTTCAAATGTACTATTAGATCAGATGGAATATGCATTACCACCATCCAGGCCCAGGCAGAGTTGACGGGGGAGTGAGGGGGAGAGCCAGGTACACTTGCCCTGGGCCTCAGAGGGCTTTGCCAGCTGGGGACCTTCACCAGGGGCCGACTGTCAGTGGGTGCACATCAATGAAACATGTGAGAAATTGTCACTGCCTGTACCTGAGAGTAAGTCCCATTGAACTCAGAGTAACTTACTTCCGAATAGAACAACATTGGATTGCTCTGTGAATTATTTAGAAGTTTTCTAACATGCATTCCAGGAAAAAATTCCATGGCAGCTAACATTTTTTAAAGAAATGACTCAAAATAGGGAACATTAAGGAGAGATGTAGGCCCTGGGGAAGCTACCTCTGCTTAGTAAGGGTAGCGCTATGGCATTCTATATAATAGCAATTTATAGAGCTCGCCTGGGAGAAGATAGAGCCTAAAGATCGTGGCCGCTGTCTGTGTAGCTATGTTGGTGGTGGCAGAAACAAACAGATAACAGTATTGGTGTCCTGCTCCATATAGAGGGTTGCCAGTTGATACATGAATTAACTGACCCATATTTATTTAAAAACTAGCATGAGTTTTGGATTCACGGTAAAGCATGATAATAACTGGCAGTGTACCTTTAAGAGAAGACTGCTTGATTAACTCACAAAGTGTCAGTACCCCAGGGAACCTCAGGGCTAGGGAATAAAAGCATCCCCCCTCCCCGGCCACTTTGGCTCTCTTTGAGTGCTTTTTCCTGACTGGAATGTGTCTTTAACTCTGATAATGACTCTTATTTATTGCTATCATTCATTCATTCATTCATTCTTGCTTGCTTGCCAAAATGAAGGACAGAGAGGGCTATGTGAGTGTGCATAGGAAATAACCACTATACAAAGATAAAATCCAGCTTCATTGCTGTGCTCCCTTTTGCCTTTGATCCCACCCACCACTGTCATGTGACCCCCTAAAATGTTGCCCAGAAGGAGATGTGGCCCTCAGCAGACCAAAAAATGTTCCCCATCCCTGCCCTGGCTGATAGGGAACAACTGAGCACCAGCACGTATGTAATACTGCGTAATAAATAAATGTGCATTAACTCTGATACGTTTTCATATAGTGCAAAACCTCTGAAGCACAGAGGTAATGCTTTTCCACCCAATATTCCACCCAGAACCTATTATGTCCCCTGAGGTATCTGTGCTGTAAAATAAAGCTGTGAAACTAAAGATCTGTTGTGAACTGCTTTCTAAAGGGCAAAGATGTAATATGCCAAAGAAAAACAGGGAAAAGGTAAGAGATGTTGAGATAAAAAGCAAGCTCTCTGAGGAATGAAATAGGAATGCTACAGTAGTTCCTGGATAAAATAGTTTACAGAGGGCTGCCCAGGTATGAGAGATTATTATTCGGATGTCAGTGGAAGGTGGCTTCCAGAAAGTGCCCAAAGCCCCCTGAAAAGCCTCACCTGATGGTCAGGAGACCTTTCTAGATAGGGTAGACTGTGACACAGGGGGTTGAGGGCTACTGGGGGAAATGGGCATACTTTCAATGAGCAAGCCTCTGGGACTGAGAGGAGAGAGGAGCAAAGAGTGCTGAAGAGGCACCTTCTGACATCTCTCTTCCACCAGAACCTCTCTGGTTCCAAGTCCTGTCCAAGTCTTATTTGTTTCAGAGCCCGACTGAGTGTCCTTCCTTCCTTCCTTCCTTCCTTCCTTCCTTCCTTTCTTTCTTTCATCAATTTTTTTATTAAAAGTTTTCAACAAAAAATACAATAGAAGTCAAAGTAATGTAAAGAGAAGGAAAGAATAAAGAAAGAGGAATAGAAAGTATTGAAGAAAAAAGAGGATAAAGGAGGGAAGAACAGAAAAGGGTAAAAGGGACTACCAACTATCCATCTGTCAATTATATATACATCAAACCACTGAGCCTCTTGGGCTTGTCAATCAGAAGGTTGGTGGTTCGAATCCCCGCAACACGGTGAGCTCCTGTTGCTCTGTCCCAGCTCCTGCCAACCTGGCAGTTCAAAAGCACACCAGTGCAAGTAGATAAATAGATACTGCTGCGGCGGGGATATAGATGGCATTTCTGTGCACTCTGGTTTATGTCACTGTGTCCCGTTGTGCCAGAAGCGGTTTAGTCATGCTGGCTACATGACCTGGAAAGCTGTCTGTGGACAAACGCCAGCTCCCTTGGCCTGAAAGCAAGATGAGTGTCACAACCCCATAGTCGCCTTTGACTGGACTTAACTGTCCAGGGGTCCTTTACCTTTACCTAGTTTTTCAGAATAGTCAAATGTTGAATGTACATGGGTTGTTCATGGCATCTCTGGGCAGAGGAGACTCAGAATCCAATTTACTCTTGGGCTCTGCCCTGACAGAAGGTTGCATCAGGAGCTACTCTACAGCAAGAGGTATCTGACTAGAGATGTCTGATGTCACAGAGGTGGACCATTCCTGCTTGGACCAGCCTCTGGATCCAGGTCTTCATTCCCAAGACTACTGGTCTCTTTGTTGGGTTCAGACACTTCCTTAGGTCCACCTCCCCCATCCAGCTAGGACCCTCCTCACAGTTTTCCAGCTCCGACTCCCTGAGCTCTTCGCATTCGTCCCAGGAATCCAACCATCCCTTCTATGACAGCTCCATGGAACTCATAACATCACTAGCCCACCTTGATTCTGTATCCTGACCAAGCGCTAGGAGGCAAAGAATGAGTTGTGCATATTTTATATAAACCCAACCAATCAGAGGTTGGAGGAGGCAAACATGGTGGCCATTCTCATTTTTTTATGATTTCTTTTCTTATTGGCTACAAAAGATGATATTCATTGGCATTCCTGAAAAAGGCATTTCCTTTACAGTTCTTTGGATAACAACTTCATCTCGAGAACAGCAGAGACCCTGCAGCTCGGAACTCAAAATGAAAAGCCCGTATAACCGATGCTGTTCACAGATACTGCATTGTTATGAAATTAGATCTACATTTTGTTTGGGGTAAACATGAAATAATCTACCATACAATTCTTCTTTTATTTTAGTATTAATAAAAACAAGGGCTCAAACACTGAACTGTGACAGCTGATTTCCTGATAAAACCTTTGTGGTGTTTCGTTGGAATGAAAATGTCCTATCTATAGACATTCAGCAAAGATATTGGTATATTTATCAGGGAACACCATCTCAAAACACTGGCTTATTGGCTGATAGTGCCAATATTCAGAAGAAGAGACATGAGAGCTGAGGAGTCCTGATGAAGTGGTATGTATCAGTTCTGACTGGGGCTTCCCCATTCACCTCTGTCTCAGGGAATGCTCCATTTCCCCATTGTGTTCTGCTTGCCAGAGACTGAAATGAATGGGCAAGTGTCTACTGACATAGTGGCATGTGTGAATTGAAGTCTCATGAAGCTTTGGACAGAATAGTAGCTTTTGAGTGACTCTTCACACTTGGGGCCAAACCTGTCACTGCTTTAATGTGCCTTTGCATCCAATGTGCATGTTTTAAAAACAGTTATGAAGCACCCATGGAGGGAGGGCAGGCTGATAACTATCTGGATTGCAGCATCAAAACAGCAGGGATTTAACCCCTTCCTGCCCCACTGACATCTTGAGGAATTTTTCTGCTGCTACTTGTATTATAGGATGGAATCCTCCCCCTTAGCATCTTATATGCTTGCTACTTGCATTTTCTTAAAGCACATTAAATGCAAAGCCACATTTAATATTGCACCTAGTTTGCCCTCAGGCATTTAGGTATCTAAAGCAGCCAGGTATGTAGTATATTGGTAGAAGGGCAAGTTAGTTAGCCATTGCCTGGCAAGGAGACTGGATGGTTATCCCATCTGATCCACAAACCAGGAGAATGCAGGGCTGTGGTGATATATCCCAGCTTGAATAGCCTGCACATCTTGAATTGGATGAGATGTGTCATAGAATGTGTCGTAGATAAAGAAAGAAAAATACACTTGGGAACAGCAATTGCTGGAAAATATAAGCAAACTAGCTTCCCACCATTTTGGGAGGCAGGGGATATACTGACATTTCTATCTCCTTTGCAATTATGACTCTGCTTGGTGAATGTTCCTATGCTGTTCATTCAATACTGCATCAATTTGCTGAATAGTTTATTTAGGAACAAATTAATTGCATCAGAGATGGTTCCAAACAACTCGCGCTTAATGTCAGGCCGTGTCATTTTCTATCACAACTCAAAATATTAAAAGTGACCTCAGTTTACTTATAGTGAAAAGGATTGATTTTCTTTTTAGGTTAGAAAAAAAATATAGCAAAACACAGAAATAATTATGTGTATTTTCCTGAAAATCCGAGACACATCATGTGACCGTCTGTGACTGAATTGCTTGGGGATATCTGAAAAATGTATGTGATGTACAAACAACGCTAGTGGGGTTTCAAGAGGCACTGTAAAAGTTGAGATGTATTGTTAAAAGAAATAGAAGAGGGAGGGAAGACAAATGGCAATACGAATGAAGGGAATGTGTGCTGAAGAGATAAATACGGATGATTGCCAGAGAAGCTGAAGGAAATCCAAAAAGAGATAATTTGTTAAAATTTGGATAAAAATGTACAACTGTATTGGAAAATTAATAAAAAATTATTTAAAAAAAAAAGAATTGCTTGGGGATAGGACGGGATGGATGGGAGTACAATGACCTGAATTGTGCTTTTCTTATTGCACTTAGGTTGTGGGACTCTCTCTCTCTCTTTCTCCCTAGAAAGGTTCTTTTGGCTATCTCCAGGTGAGCAACTTACAGCAGTGCAATCCTGCACTGACAACTGAGGAGAGTGATGGAATGCCGGGTGGAGTCAGAGGGAGGGACAGGTGTAGAGTGTCTGTTGAGAATTTCATTTAAAAGAGAGAGATGGGCAGTGCAGGGAGAGAGGAAGAAAAGGATTTTAAAAATAAAATAACTATAAAAAGAGGAGTTGGGTATGGTACGCCAAGAGAGGTTATTAAAGCTATTTCTTACTCTTTGTCAATTGGCTCTTTGTTCTGATGTTGTTTTCTATAAATTAAAAAAAAGGTTAATGTTATTAAATTAATGAAGGTGTTCTGGATCAATTCTTGAAATGAACCCATGACCCCTTGTGTTGATATACACATTTGATTATAAAGAGAGAAAGTCCTATGCTCTCTGGAACTTGGTAGGTGCTGATAGCAGATTATTGAGCATTGTTCATGGAAATCTGGGCTCAGTGGAACAGATGAGTGACCAACCTGGTGTCCTCCATGGTCTTTTGGGGTGGTCCTGAAATGCCACACTTATATGTGTCCACTCAGAATCACAGAATCACAGAATGGTAGAGTTTGAAGGGGCCCTATGAGTTATCTAGTCCAACCCCCTGCAATGCAGGAATCTTAGCTAGAACATGCATAACAGATGATCATCTAACCTCTGCTTAAAAACCTCCAAGGAAGGAGATTCCACCACCTCTCATAGGAGTCTGTTCCACTGTCAAATAGCTCTTACTGTCAGAAAGTTCTTTCTGATGTTTAGTCAGAAACTCCTTTCTTGTAACTTGAATCCATTGGTTCAGGTCCTACCCACTGGAGCAGGAGAAAGCAAGCTGTCTCCATATTCCATGTGACAGACCTTTAGATATTTGAAGATTGCTATTATATCTCATCTCAGTCTCCTCTTTTCCAGGCTTAACATACCCAACTCCCTTAACCATTCCTCATAAGGCTTGGTTTCCAGCCCTTGATCATCTTGGTGTTGACCTCCTCTGCACATGTTCCAGCTTGTCAATATCCTTCTCTGTCTGAAAAAGCCTCTTTCTGAAATCCTGGAAAGCTGCCACTTGCCCTGGTCAGTGGATGGATGTTTAGTTTGCTGCTGTCCTTGCATGTCAACTTTCCCAACCTGATGCCCTCCAGACATTGCTGGAGAAGATTGCTCATCCACCACCCCTCTGTTGGTGCTTAAGGCAGCAAAGACTTTAGTAAGCCATCTGAACCGTCTTCTCTGAACCTTCCAAATGAGATATTAACCTCTATTTGCTTTGCCATTTTGCCCACCACCCTTCTCCAGAAATGACCTCCTTCTCATCTAAACCTGGCTAAGAACATTGCTCTATTCCAAGACTCACAAATTTCCAGGAGGGAGAAATTCTCCAGCAGTCTCTCCTAATCTGAATTTGCTTGCAGGAATTTGGCATTGGGGAAGGACCATAGGTCAGCGGTGGAGTATCTGCTTTGCATGCAGAAGCCCTCAGGTTCAATCTCTGATGGCATGTCCAGGTAAGGTTGGGAGAGAGCCCTGTGTCTGAAATCCTGGAGACGTGCTGCCAGTCAGGGCAAACAATCATGAGTGGTCTCACTCAGCCAGTTTAAGACATTAAGAATTATAATGAAAGCAATAGCTGTTGTAGTTGCTGTTTGGGGATTTAAATTGGTGAGCCTCCTTGGAAACAATTTTGATGCAAGAGACAGGACGAACACATTTTAATAGCCAAAACTATAACAATTATCCACACCAAATTCTGCAAAATCCCACGGTACAGTTCTTCCAAAAAACATGTAAAATCACTGCAGATTTCAGGCAGAGAAATGTTTGCACCCTTTGCTGATTATGTTTTCAGAAATTCTGCCATTCTTGCTGCAGAACTGGGGTTACCTTTGCACAAAACTTTCTTCAGCTCAAAGGCGACCAAGGGCTGAGCCAGGCAGGATGCCAGGCATCCTATTGACCCTCAAAGGCTTAGTCCCAAGCAAGAGCATAGTAAGGACTGCAGCCTCTCCCGATGCTGGAGAGAACATGTGTGGCCCCATCATTCACTGGAACTTGCGTCCTCAGCTGAATCGGAGGATTATTATTAAAAGCTCTCAGTGACAGGAAAAGTGTTGTGTTCTCAAAGCATTGTTGTTATCTAGCATACTCCCAAGCAGATACTACTAAATGAAAGGCAGGAAGATATTATTTTTTTAAGTTTATATAAAATTTAATCTTGACAGGAAGGAAAGTGAAACATTTGGTATTCCTCTGTGATGAGAACTTGTTTGGAATCCAAAAGTAGCTTGTAATTGGTTTTTGAACGTTGCTTTCTTATTCAGGCCACTCCATTTTCCTCCCATCTCCTTTCCTTTCCCCTCTCAGTGACCTTCTGTCATCTTGCATCCATTTTCAACCATCTCTGGGAATCTTCAAAGGTTTGAGCCTGGCAGTGCTGGAGCTGTTAATACAGAGACTGTGTCCTCAATTTATCAGGCGAGTAGAGCTTTGTAGCTCAGGGATAAAAATGTTTCGCTTGACTTTACTTCAACACCAACTACAATAAGGGAGTCCTACCAGCATAAATCTGAGCAGTTTGTTCAGTAAAAGCTGCAGCCACTGCCTTGTTCTATTACTCTAAGCCAGCCTCCTCCAACCTGGTGCTTTCCGGATGTCGCTGTGCTCCCAGCTCCTATAAGGCCAAGCCAACATGGCCTATGATCAGGGATGATAGAAGTTGTAGTCCAACAACATCAGGAGGTTTCGGAGTTGGGAAAGGCTGCTCTGAGGATTGCAGAGTGAATAGGCTTTAAGTCTGTAAGTGTAGATTTATTTTTAAGGGGTCTGTGTGAAAGGGGAAGAGAGTCAGAAGTAAACTTGGGGAAGTATCCAAAGATGAAGAACTGTGCAAGACAGCACCAAAACAATTTTCTTCCAGGCTTTTGTGAGTGGTTCCTTTTGGCCATGCTTAAGGATTGCAAGCACCAGCTTCTTTTGTATGTCTGTAATGAATGGGACGCGAGTGGCGCTGTGGGTTAAACCACAGAGCCTAGGACTTGCCGATCAGAAGGTCGGTGGTTTGAATCCCCGTGACGGGGTGAGCTCCCGTTGCTCGGTCCCTGCTCCTGCCAACCCAGCAGTTCGAAAGCACGTCAAAGTGCTAGTAGATAAATAGGTACCACTCCAGCGGGAAGGTAAACGGCGTTTCCGCGCACTGCTCTGGTTCGCCAGAAGCGGCTTAGTCATGCTGGCCACATGACCCGGAAGCTGTACGCCAGCTCCCTCGGCCAATAAAGCAAGATGAGCGCTGCAACCCCAGAGTCAGGGGTCCCTTTACCTTTACCTTTAATGATGGTGGCTAGCTCACACACCGCACATGTCCCCGAAGTGGTTTCTTGCGCCCCCAACAAACTCATTCAAATGTGTTGTGACTTCTGTTATGTACTGAAGTTCTCACCCTGGGCCAGCAGGGGAATACTGTAGATAGTTATGCAAATGAAGGATCGAAAGTGACGTTCAGTGATTGGATAGTTTGTATGCAAATGAAGGATCGAAAGTGACATTCAGTGATTGGATAGTTTTAGAAAGAGAATTTCTATATTTTGAGTCAATTGTGGGCACACCAAGCTGAGCAATAGCAGTTTTACTCAAGGGATATATATTTTTAGTAGATTTTATTATAATCCATCCTCTCCATCAAGCATCTGGATAGCTAATTGTTTTACCGTACAAGAATATTGATACATAGACTTCCGGGTCAGCGCCATCGTCTAATGGCGGATTCCCTCCGTGCTCCGGAGGGAATCGGCTCTGTAGAAGACGGGTCTTGCCGCCACGGCGACGCGGGGACCCTCAGAAACCACAGGCGCTGAAGCCTGTGGACTTGGTGACTCGGCGGGCACCATTTGCGCCCCCCCGACCCACGAAGGAGCCTTTTTAAAGGCTGCGGAGCAGGGGACGGGGAGAGGCGTGGTGCTGAGAGTAGACCGCTTCTTCTACGGAGCGAAGCCGCATGCCATGGCCGGAGAGCGCTGACTTCTTTATTTGAACATTTGGACTTTAAAAGTAACAACCCGTGAGTAGTACGGATATTGGAACTAAAATTTTTTTTTTCTGAATTAGGCACAATCGGGGGAGGTGCTAAAAGGAAGTCCGTCTCCCCGTCTTGTAGATAAATTAAAGCAAGAAGTAGATAACTAAGGTCGAGAGAACATTCTTCTCTTTATTGGATAAAAGCTACTAATTTCACGACTTGGCAGTATAAGTAATTTTGCTGGAGGATAAGAGTCGATTTTAAGATCTGAAGTGCAACCCCCCGGGACCTGGGAGCGATCCGTGAGAGAGCCTGTTGAGGAGACATAAAGAGTTTGACAGCTGTCAAATTAGCTGTCAAAGTTGGGGGGGAGAAAATTGGGCTTCTGTTATCTTTGCTGGTTATTTTTGTTACAATTTGATTTTAAACTGTTGAAAACAAAGAAGAATAGAAACAAATTAACTTGACTGTTGGATTGGAGTTGGAAGGAATATTAAGTAACCAGAATCCCTCTAGAGGGGGTTCTGAGTCATTACAATGGCTGCAGGTAGAAAAATACAGGCTGAGCTGGACAGAATGTTTTTTCTCTTGGGAAAGTTACAAGGTCAGAGTGAAGCTTTGGCTACAAATGCTACAACTTTGAATTTAAAAGTAAACAAACTTGCTGAATTTGTCAAGGACTTGACTCAAGAAACCTATGCAGCTGAACAAGAAGAGATATGTGCTGTTTCAGAGGAGTGGGAAGGAGGAGCTGAAATGCCGCAGACGACAAAGGAGAGCCAGAGGCCTGCTAAGATGGACACTAAGAAAAACAAGACCTAGATGATGAGAATTTGGTTTGAATCGGAGAATGAAGAATGGAGGGATCTCCCTATGGGGAGATCTGAAGACCTATGGATTACAAATCTGATCAAGGTGAAAGTTGGAGCTTTTGGGACATTTGGGACATTTGGACTTAAAAGGAACAAGAAACAAGATTTGGGCTCCACTTTTGAATATGGAGGTCTGGTTGGAAGAAACATAGACCCTATTGGGACAGAGCTTCTCTGAGACTTGATGTCTAATATAAAGGACTACCAAAAAAACCGGCAGAGAGGGACTGAGAGAGATTTGAGGGCCTCGGACGTGAGATCTCCAGGCTGATAGTTGATAGACTGAGGGACATTTTTTGGGGATCGAAACCGGGAAAGGGGGGGTGAGAGTTTTGGAATCCAAAGGGTGTATAATTATATGTTGTCTTTCTGTTATTTTGTTTTGTAATTAATATAAAAATTGGGAAATTTGTGGAAGGGAATTTGGGTCGACCTTAGAAAAGGGTGTAAAGAATGAGTATTGTTGTTTAAATTGAGGTCTATAAGTTAAAATTGGTTAATTAAGATGAATTAAGTATAATAATAATAAGGTAAAAGTTGGGGACAAGAACTTGCTGAGCTAACTATTGGAATTGGAATACAAGAAGGGGAGGTGTGGGGAAGTCAGGGAAAGATGTTAAGAAAATAAGGATCCGAAACTATACTTGTTATTTGTGTTGTGTTTGTTTGTGTTTTTGTGTTTGTTTAAAAATCTGTGAAACTTTAATAAAAATGTATATATAAAAAAGAATATTGATACATAAAAGCACCCACTCTGAAATAATAATATCCAAATGTAAAACCATTTGTATTCTAGGTATATTGCCTAGAGATAAAACATTGTCTGCAGTCACATTTAATGCTGAACCATAGCATGGTGCTACTTGCACAAGCAGCCTCAGGCTGTTTCCTCCTAAAGCACTGCTGCAAAAATGAGATTGGGAGGTTTTCGCTTCAATTTCCAACGAACCGTGGTTACTCATTATGTTCAGACTCGGGAAAACTGGGCTTATGGTCCTTTAGGAGCGATGAGAGGGCTTTTAAACAACTGAGGAGTAAAGAGAGAGAAATATCTGGACTTTGAACTATTGAGTTGTACTCTAGTTTTATATTCTAAACAGGCTATATGAGGAGGCCTTGTAGACCAGAACTGGCCCAGTAGCTGATGTTGTGATAAGGGTATTTTGCCTAAATGTCAGCACAACCAGAATTTATATAGCTTCCTCCTACACTGTGATATGAACAGCACAACAACCTGTTGGCTGTCCAACTCAGTAATGTTCTGGAAGAATATTGGGCATGGCAGTTCTAGCTTTCTTCCCATAAGAAGAAATTCCCCACACCCAATTTTCAGGCAAAAGCAATAATAGCTGCAGAACAAGATAAAAGAGAAAAAGAAGACTTTGGATTTGATATACCGATTTATCACTACCCTAAGGAGTCTGAAAGCAGCTAACAATCTCCTTTCCCTTCCTCCCCCACAACAAACACTCTGTGAGGTGAGTGAGGCTGAGAGACTTCAGAGAAGTGTGACTAGCCCAAGGTCACCCAGCAGCTGCATGTGGAGGAGCGGACACGCGAACCCGGTTCACCAGATTACGAGTCTACCGCTCTTAACCACTACACCACACTGGCTCTCCAGATATTGTTGTCTGGAAATTTCCTCTTATTAGCAGCATGCCTGCGGTTGCATGCTTGGTGTCTCTGGTGGCAGCAGAATCATACCCATGACCTCTACCCTGTTTGAACCCTTGCATGTTCTTTGGAAAGAGAGACTTCTAATCTGTGAATATATTTCTAAGATCAACATAGCTTGATTCCTCAAAGGGAATATTATGACATTGCTACCATCTGTACATCTTTTTATTGTATTGTATTAGCTGCTGAGTGAAAATTAATAACTGATAGTAGCATAATTTGGGGCTTAAGGCCCTGTCATTAGGAATGTGCTCAAGTGTGTGTAATATGCCTATTGTATGTGTTCCAAAGATTTCTAGGAGCCGGCAGCCAAAAATTCATCTTTCCCCTTTTTCACAAAATGAGCCAAGATCTGGAAGCATATTCAGCTGTGCAGCAAACACTATTATGACATCTGTTTCTTATCTTGTAGCAAACAATACCATTTTATGAGATTGTTGTAGAAGGTCTTTCAAATGAGAAGTGTTTGTATTGTTTGAGTATAAGGCATAACTATAAACCGAAGGAACTTGCAATGCTTATCTCAGTGCATGAGAAGCAAAAAATTATAAATAATGATGCATACACATTGTGCATTTAAACCCACTCCCCACTCACCCCCCAAAAAAAAAGAATAACAGAAACTGTAGCTTGTTAAGAGTGCTGAGAATTGTAGCTCTGTTGAGGGTAAACTACAGTTCCCAAGATTCTTTTTCAGGGGAGGGATGAGCTTAAATTTATGGTGTACATGCAACCAAAAACAGAGTGGCAGTTTATGGTGGTTAATTCAGTGTTTAGATAGCAGTTCTGAATTTAAGTTTAGATATTATTGCTCCAAACAAATAATGATTCCAGCTGCAACACAGTGCTCGTTTTCCTGGGAGTAAGTCTTGTTGAATACCGTAAAACTTACTTCCAAGTAACCATGCACAAGATTGGATGATCAGTATCACAAAACCTATTTTACGAATGCACCTAAGGATCTGCACATGTGGCAGCTTGCAGGTGCTGTCAGCTCTGATGACACTGATTCCCTGTTGAGAAATAAAGAGATGGATTCAACCTCCAAAAAAAGAACAAGAAAAAAAGATAGGTGCCGTCAAAGTTAACATGCACATTCATCTGTTGAGATATATGCAATGGGAATTCAGCCGTGGGAGCCTTGCACCAATGTGAGCACTGGGTCTTAAATTAGTTTTTCCCACCATGCAGCATGTTATAATGGTGAATGCAGACCAAATCCATCAAGAAAACACATGCTAAAGGGACTGACTGCACATGCAGGATGTCCTGGCCTACAAAGATAGAGGAGCTACCTGCAAAATTAACTTCATAAAGTATTCTTAACAGCTGAATATAGCACTATGGGTTCTAATCACATGCAAGTTTTCAGATCAAACCAAACTCCATAATGCTATGTGTCATTTAAGTTTTATTTTATTTGCCAGAAAACTTTTAAAACTTGGACTGAGCTATCAACCACGGAATCATGAAGCTAAAATACAGATTAAATTATCTGCAAATTTAGAAAGGGGAACTATTAAGTCATTTATTATAATAAATGTTGCATGGTTGCTCTTAAGAGCTGATCATTTGAGGAAATCAACATTATCTCTTTAAGATGTTAGCAACTGCCCAAATAGGCCTGTTAGATTTATGACCAAGAGAGGTTCTAAAAGAATTTCAGAAAGAATAATGTATCTAGTAAGATTGATTGCATGAATCATTTCTGCTGGAGGCTTTGGGAGACTCAGAATAATTCAGTTTTCCTCAAAGAATGGAGCTTCCACTGTTTCCTTCTTCCATGGAAAAATCAAGCGAGAGGATTTGGATTGTGAAAATTAATGTGCCCTTTTCAGTATTTTAATTTTAATACAGGCAACGTTGTTAAATATGCATTCCCTACAATATATAGGAAGACATTCCCCTGTTTACTGAAGGCACTTTCCACCCCAGCTTGAAAATAAAACACCATTGCTGGAAATATAACTCTTGGAAATATAACTTTTGCTTTTCCAGAGCAATCCTGCATCTCAGAAGTATACCCCATTAACTTCAGTGGGGCTTAATCCCAGGTAAGTGTCTAACAGGGCAGCAGCCTTAATCAATGAAGGAACTGTTTTTAAAAATGGGTGATGTGGCAGTAGTCCCAAGGCACTCAAAGAAGTATAGCCAGCTGGAAGCTAAAGAGAGTGCATTGTACCACTGTGAGTGGAGCAGAGCTTTAAAGAAAAATTTAAAGCCAAGAAAAAATGGAAAATGCTTAGGCACCGCATAAGGTTAAGTAGGGTAAGCAGCAACCTTGATCCCAAAACAATGGAGAATTTTACTGCTCTATTCTGTTATTATTCATTTATGGTATTTATACCCAACCCTTTGGGGGGGGAGGCTTTTAGAAAGGGTTACAAAAATTAGTTCTAAAGTGGTACCTGCTATGAGGATCAAAATCTAAATGTAGAAAAGGGAATGGGCAGGGAGAATGGAATGCAGACGCAAACAGAAGTTGCCAGTGTTTGTGATTATTCTGGCTGTGCTTGTTTTGACAAAGAGCAGCTCCTCCCTGAAGCACTTTCTTGCCCGCTCCCCTCAATAAGACCCATCAACATCCAGGCCAGGAGGACATTTTCTCTCCCCACCCCACCCCATGAATTTGTTGGAGGGTTTCGTTTGGGCCCTTCCACCCAGCAAATGGTCAGAAATGGAATTTTGCCTAAATGTTATTATGAAACTTACTAGATGCTTGCTACCTAAAAGATCTTCAAGCGACTCACATTTAAAACCATAACCATAAACGCAGTATACCATAATATACAACATACCTCTGATAATAAGATACAGTGACAGGCACCTATACTTTTGGTCTTTTTCTAAGTACATTCCTAAATGTGGGTGTTAAGTTGTGGGTGAACATATCAGACGACACAGCGATTCTTCAAACAGCTCTTGTTTATTCACAGGCCCAGAACAGAACTGGGCTGAAGGGTTCAGCCAACCTGCTTTTATAGCGTTCAACTACAAAGCAACAGTAACAACTTTCTGTAACTATCCAATCACTGAACGTCACTTTCAATTCCTTATTTGCATAAGCGGACCTGAGTGAAAACAATCTACAGTATCCCCCTACTGGCCCAGGGTGAGAACTTCAGTACATAACAGTGGGAGAAAATTATATCTCTTGATAGTCATGAGCATTGATGTAATAATAATAATAATAATAATAATAATAATAATAATAATAATAATAATAAATTTATACCCCACCCTCCCCAGCCAGAGCCGGGCTCAGGGCAGCTAACATCATAAAACTAACACAGTATACAAAGAACATAAGAACATAAAAACAGGCAATTAATTAATTAAAATACATCTTAAAATTATTTCAGAGCAAATTAAAATCTGGACAGATGGCAGTCCACAGGTAAAATTAAGAGTTGTTAATATTCTCCAGTGCCAACTGTTACCACTGGTCTTATAAAGGACCTGTGAGCTGGCTAGCAGGCCTCTTTAATGCTTGTTCTTATACAGAAAGAAAAGAATCAGACTGAACCCCGACCAAAGGCCTGGCGGACCAGCTCCATCTTGCAGGCCCTGCAGAAAGATGTCAAATCCCGCAGGACCCTGGTCTCTTGTGAGATAGCATTCCACCAGGCCAGGGCCACGGCTGAAAAGGCCCTGGCTCTGGTCGAGGCCAGTCTAATCTCCCTGGGGCCTGGGATCTTCAGGGTGTTATTATTTGCAGACCTTAAGGTCCTCCGTGGGGCATACCAGGAGAGGCAGTCCCGTAGGTACGAGGGTCCTAGACCATACAGGGCTTTAAAGGTTTAAACAAGCACCTTAAACCTGATCCTGTACTCCACTGGGAGCAAGTACAGCTGGTATAGCACCGAAAGAATGTGCTCCCGAGGACCCCATGAAATATGAAGCTATAGCCCCAGCTTCCCTATGAGCCATTGTGCCATTTCTTCCTTAGAATCATAGAATCATAGAATCATAGAATCATAGAGTTGGAAGAGACCACAAGGGCCATCGAGTCCAACCCCCTGCCAAGCAGGAAACACCATCAGAGCACTCCTGACATATGGTTGTCAAGCCTCTGCTTAAAGACCTCCAAAGTAGGAGACTCCACCACACTCCTTGGCAGCAAATTCCACTGTCGAACAGCTCTTACTGTCAGGAAGTTCTTCCTAATGTTTAGGTGGAATCTTCTTTCTTGTAGTTTGGATCCATTGCTCCGTGTCCGCTTCTCTGGAGCAGCAGAAAACAACCTTTCTCCCTCCTCTATGTGGCATCCTTTTATATATTTGAACATGGCTATCATATCACCCCTTAACCTCCTCTTCTCCAGGCTAAACATGCCCAGCTCCCTTAGCCGTTCCTCATAAGGCATCGTTTCCAGGCCTTTGACCATTTTGGTTGCCCTCCTCTGGACACATTCCAGTTTGTCAGTGTCCTTCTTGAATTGTGGTGCCCAGAACTGGACACAGTACTCCAGGTGAGGTCTGACCAGAGCAGAATACAGTGGCACTATTACTTCCCTTGATCTAGATGCTATACTCCTATTGATGCAGCCCAGAATTGCATTGGCTTTTTTAGCTGCCGCGTCACACTGTTGGCTCATGTCAAGTTTGTGGTCAACCAAGACTCCTAGATCCTTTTCACATGTACTGCTCTCAAGCCAGGTGTCCCCCATCTTGTATTTGTGCCTCTCATTTTTTTTGCCCAAGTGCAATACTTTACATTTCTCCCTGTTAAAATTCATTTTGTTTGTTTTTGCCCAGTTCTCTAATCTGTCAAGGTCGTTTTGAAGTGTGATCCTGTCCTCTGGGGTGTTAGCCACACCTCCCAGTTTGGTGTCATCTGCAAATTTGATCAGGATGCCCTTGAGTCCATCATCCAAGTCGTTGATAAAGATGTTAAATAAGACCGGGCCCAAGACAGAACCCTGTGGCACCCCACTAGTCACTCTTCTCCAGGATGAAGAGGAACCATTGATGAGCACCCTTTGGGTTCGGTCAGTCAGCCAGTTACAAATCCACTGAGTGGTAGCAGAGTCAAGACCGCATTTTACCAGCTTCTTTACAAGAATATCATGGGGCACCTTGTCAAATGCCTTACTGAAATCAAGGTAGGCTATATCCACTGAGTTCCCTTCATCTACCAGGCTTGTAATTCTGTCAAAAAACGAGATCAGGTTAGTCTGACATGACTTATTTTTCAGAAATCCATGCTGACTATTGGTGATCACAGCATTCCTTTCTAGATGCTCACAGACTGTTTGCTTAATGATCTGCTCCAGAATCTTCCCTGCTATTGATGTCAGACTGACTGGGCGGTAATTATTTGGGTCCTCTCTTTTCCCCTTTTTGAAAATAGGGACAACATTTGCCCTCCTCCAGTCTGCCGGGACTTCGCCTGTTCTCCAGGATTTCTCGAAGATGACTGCCAGTGGTTCTGAGATCACATCTGCCAGTTCTTTTAATACTCTTGGATGCAGTTCATCTGGCCCTGGAGACTTGAATACATCTAAACTAGCCAAATATTCTTGTACTGTCTCCTTAGTTATTCTGGGCTGTGTTTCCTTTGCTGAATCATTTGCTCCAAATTCTTCAGGTCGGGCATTGTTTTCTTTATCGGAGAAGACTGAGGCAAAGAAGGCATTGAGGAGTTCAGCCCTTTCTGTGTCCCCTGTTTGCATTTCACCATCTTCTCCTCTGAGTGACCCCACTGTTTCTTTGTTCTTCCTTTTGCTACGAACATACCCATAAAAGCCTTTTTTGTTGCTTTTAACCTCTCTAGCAAGCCTGAGTTCATTCTGTGCTTTAGCTTTTCTGACTTTGTGTCTACACGTGCTGGCTATTTGTTTGAATTCCTCTTTGGTGGTTTCCCCCCTTTTCCATTTTTTGTACACATCCTTTTTTAATCTTAATTCAGTTAAAAGTTCTTTAGATAGCCACCCTGGCTTCTTTAGGCACCTTCCATGTTTCCGTCTCATTGGTATTGCCTGACGTTGTGCTTTTACTATCTCCCTCTTAACAAACTCCCAGCCATCACGAACTCCCTTTCCTTTTAGTATTGCTGTCCATGGGATCTCACCCAGCACTTCCCTAAGTTTTATGAAGTCGGCTTTCTTAAAGTCAAGAAATTGAGTCCTAGTATGCTTGGCTGCTCCTTTCCGCTGTATAGTAAACTTCAGAAGAGCATGATCACTCGCGCCTAATGATCCTTCCACTTCTACCCCACTAACCAGGTCATCAACATTGGTTAGGACCAGATCTAAAATGGCTGTTCCTCTTGTTGCTTCTCCCACTTTCTGGACAATGAAGTTGTCTGCAAGGCCAGTGAGGAATCTGTTTGACCTTATGCTCTTGGCTGAGTTTGACGTCCAACAAATATCCGGGTAATTGAAGTCCCCCATTACTACTATCTCCCTTCCTTTTGCATGCTTGGCCATCTGTTCCAGGAAGGCATCATCTATGTCCTCCGTTTGGCTTGGGGATCTATAGTAAACTCCCACAATGAGGTCTCTGTTATTCTTCTCTCCCTTAATTTTGACCCAAATGCTCTCACATTGGCTTTGAGGTTCTAAATCTTGGATCTCTTCACAGGTATACACATCCCTGACATATAACGCCACTCCTCCTCCTTTCTTGCCTGGTCTGTTTCTCTGAAATAGATTGTATCCCCCCATTATTACATTCCAATCGTGGGACTTATCCCACCAGGTTTCAGTGATGCCTATTATGTCATATTTAGTTTGCTGTACCAAGAGCTCAAGCTCATCTTGTTTATTTCCCATGCTTTGCGCATTAGTGTACAGACATTGAAGTCCATTAATCATTCCCCCGTGTCTCTTATTTAAGGATTTTTTCCTCCCACCACTAGGTCCGCGTGCTGTTTGCTCCATTTGGTCTATGACATTTGGATGATCATCTTCATTAATTGATAGACTCCTACCTTCAGGAGCACTGTCTCCCTCCCCCACATTAGTCAGTTTAAAGCCCTCCTGATGAGGTTTCTGAGATTTTTGGCAAAAACATTCCTCCCAGCCGTTGTGAGGTGCAGCCCATCACTTGCCAGAAGTCCATCTTCAAGAAACTGCAGTCCGTGATCTAAGAATCCAAACCGTTCCTGTTTACACCATTTGCGAAGCCAGCTGTTCACTTCCACTATTTTCCCCTCTCTCCCTGGGCCACGTCGTTCAACTGGGAGGACAGACGAGATGACAATTTGTGCATTTAGTTGCTTCAATTTCCTGCCGAGAGCCTCGTAGTCTCTTTTGATCTTCTGGAGGCTATTGCTTGCAGTGTCATTGGTTCCCACATGAACCAAGAGGAAGGGGTATTTGTCAGTGGGTTTTATGATTCCTTGCAGTCGTTCAGTTACATCTTGGATCTTAGCCCCGGGGAGACAGCACACTTCCCGAGACATCTTGTCAGGCCCACAGATCACTGCTTCTGTTCCCCTCAGTAGGGAATCCCCTATCACCACTACACGCCTCCTCTTGGGTTTGGTCGGGGTTCTTCCGTGAGCTGTCCGTTCCAAGGTCGCCTGCACATTCCCTGAGGACTGACTTTGCTGCTCGTCTTCATATACCTGATCGACTGTAATGTGGGAGAGATCCTCAAATGGAGTCTGCTCTTCGTCTTCCATGCTAGGGGAGAGGACCTCAAAGCGATTGTGTATTTCTAAACAATCAGAGTGAACCCTGGGCCTCCTACTTCTTTGAGTCACGTTTCTCCATATATCTGGCTCCTGTGTTGATGAACTAGCCTCCTTCTCAGGGGAGTCCCCTGTCTCCTCCTTGGTGGGGACGGTGTGCTCTGTTGCTTCCAAGAAGAGCTCCAGCTCTCTAATTCTTTGGAGCGTAGCTACACGTTCCTCCAGTTGCTGGACTTTGTCTTTTAAAAGGGCAATCAACATGCAATTGCTGCAGGTGAAGCTGCCTGCAACCTTTGGCAAGATGGCAAACATTGCGCAGGAATTGCAGGCGACTGCAGCTGTTCCCTCCCCTTCCATCTTGAGATCGTGTTGTTGGGGGTGGCTACAGAGGTCCTCCATCATAAAAAGCTTGAAGACAGGACAAATAACTTCGCCCACAAAAAAAAAAAACCTAGGTCTCCCCCAACAAACGTTTGAGACTAGCTCCCCTAAATCTAAAAGATGGATATAACTGCGCGCGCCGCTAGGCGCGCGCCGCTGCCCTACAAACTCTGATAAGCTCCTCCCACAGCTAATCCCCTGCCTCAACAGAAACCCTGCCCCCTCTGACCTTTACACAGGGAAAACAGCTAATCAGCCACAAGAAACACACACACACAAGAAAACCCTTTTTGCTCCTTCTTCAACTGCTGCCCTACAAACTCCTTCTTCAACTGCTGCCCTACAAACTCAAATTAATTCCTTTAATTTGTGTTTTTATTGATAGATGGCTGGCTAGCTCTTATACAATATTATTCTGAAATCAGAAACAGTTAGGCTTCCCTTGTCCTGGGAAAGGTGAAAAAGCTGTAATTGGATTTTGTGGGGGAACAGTGCAGAAGAATTAGAGCCTTTGATGAGCCATGGAGAATAAATCAAGGAGTTTTACAGATCCTCATCAGGAGTCGCTGCAGTCTTTCTTTCCCAACAAGCTTATTAGTTCCATACTGTGACTTCCTTTCTAGTCTCAATAAATGTCAACTGACTGAGGCACAGAAAGGATTGACATGTTGCTCTCTGTTACTCAATTATGTGGATGGCTGTTGTTAACTAGAGATGCATTCTGCCCATGAATGAGAACCTGGCATCCTAACTGCTTAGCCAAACACTCAGTGACCATCCTTTTAAAGCTGGAGAAAACATTAGTTTCCCATGAAGAGGCCATGGAAAATAGCCACCCTGCAGTGACTCATCCCCCTTCCTGTTACAACATGTTTAAGAAAGGTCTAAAGTTACAAAATGGAGCCATCAGACCAGGAAGCCCTCTTTACATGTAACAAGTGCACATAGAATAGGGGAGTACGATTACACTCCCTGCCATCCTTGCTGCCACTGTTTATGTGTGTTCAGCATAAATTCTGAAAGAACCTGGCCCTATACAGCCTGTGTGATTGCAGTCTCTGTCTGTGCAAGACGGGGCGGGGGGGACAAGGGCCATGATCCCACACTGAGATAGACCAGCATTTGTTCACAGGAAGCTTCTTTCAGTGGCAGAACTTCATGCTCCAGCACCAGGAGGCGGAGAGCAGGAGGGGGTGTGGCTGGCATGCGTCCCGGGGGCGTGGCACATTGCCTGCAGAGGCGTGGCGCCCAGCGTGGGCAGGGGCACAGCCACGATGGCACCCCACCAGGATCACGCTGCTGGGGCTCGTGCGCTCCCCCACCCCACCCCTCTTCCTCCACCAGTGGGTTCTTTTAGAAGTTATACTGAATGCACATGAGGGCAGAGGAAAGACAGTGAAACTAATCCTACCTCACCCATTTTTTGATCTCCATCATAATGTGCACAAAGTGTCGTTGGCTCCACACATCTTGCCTGATATTTACAGCAGAACCTTTTGCTCCCATCCAGCCGAAAACAGTTGCTCAGACCTCCAAGGACTGACCACCTGTCCCCTCCTGTGCAGACAATCCTTAGTTACAGCTGGGGAGCTAGGCATATACAGATATTCCTGCGCAGCAAGCCCCATCCGCACTATATATTTAAAGCAGTATTATACCACTTTCTACAGTTGTGGCTTCACACAAGGAATCCTGGGAACTGTAATTTATTAAGGGTGCTGAGAGCTGCAGATCTTTCACATTGCTCCCATTTCCAGGGTGGTTTAACTATCAGTCCCTCTTTCCAGGAAACATAATTTGGTAAAATGAATAAAATTGCATTATGCTGCAGGAAATGCAGGGGCATGTATAAAACTTGGTAAATGCTGACAAATGTTATGAATGTCTAAAAAAAATGAGAAGAGAAGACTCCTTGGAAAAGATCCTGATGTTGGGAAAGACTGAGGGCACAAGGAGAAGGGGATGACAGAGGACAAGATGGTTGGACAGTGTTCTCAAAGCTACTAACTTGAGTTTGACCAAACTGCGGGAGGCAGTGGAAGACAGGAGTGCCTGGCGTGCTCTGGTCCATGGGGTCACAAAGAGTCAGACACGACTAAACAACTAAACAACAACACAAAATAATACTTTATTGCAAACCTCCTACTGTGAAATTATTATTAAAGTCAAGAATATGAGAGCCAGTGTGGAGTAGTGGTTAAGAGCGGTAGACTTATAATCTGGGGAACCAGGTTCGCATCTCCACTCCTCCGCATGCAGCTGCTGGGTGACCTTGGGCTAGTCACACTTCTCTGAAGTCTATCAGCCCCACTCACCTCACAGAGTGTTTGTTGTGGGGGAGGAAGGGAAAGCAGAATGTTAGCCACTTTGAGACTCCTTCGGGTAGTGATAAAGCAGGATATCAAATCCAAACTACTACTACTACTACTACTACTACTACTACTACTACTACTACTACTCCTCTTCTTCTTCTTCTTCTTCTTCTTCTTCTTCTTTACAAACTAGGCTTGTGACACATTGAATATCCCTTCTATAACTTAGACCTCATCTACAGTATACATTTAAAGCATATCATTACAGCCGTGCCTTCCCCCAAAGAATGCTGGGAACTGTTGTTTGACCCTGTTGATTGGTCTATCTGCCTGAGCTACATACAAGCTTTGCACATGTGACATGCATTCAGATCTGCTTATGCTTGGCCTTGGTGCAGTATAGCTTGAGGTCAGGAGCAAGGCCAGTGTACATCATCTCCCATGTTGAGAATCTGTGGGTTTACACAGGACAAATTGCCTGTGTGTTTTGTAGAGAGATAGGAACACAAGGAGTTGCTTTATATCAAGCCAGCCCATTGATCCCTCTAGTTCACTGTTGTCTACCACAGACAAGCAACATCCCTCCAGGATTTTTGTCCCCATCTCTATCTGGAGAAGTCAGGGGTTGATCTTGAGAACCTGGACATGAAAAACATGTGCTCTGCCATGGAATTAGGTCTCTTCTCCACAATCTTGTTCTAGTGCCGTCTTGAGCAATATTTCTGCTTCAAATATCCAAGTAATATCTGCTCAGCGCTCTCCCACGTTTCTCCCCTAATCATAACAGATTTACTTTCTAGTAGGATGTTCAAATTCAAATTGCTTTTTCACAATTGAAATTATTTCAAATACATTAGGGCTGTGCCGAGATTTCATCTTGAATCTTAATGAGCCGCCTTACCTGTGTCTTCAGTAATCCTCCCAATACAGGACTTTTATTCTACTGAGGCTTGTAGGAAGTCAAAATATTAATGGAAAGTTGTTTTGAGATTCAATAAGATCAGCTGGAGCATATTTAAATAGCCCGGAAGCTAGTTATCTCATTTTATTGAAATTACATTTTAAACAATGTTTTTGATCTAAATCAGGGTTTCCCAAACTTGGGTCTCCAGCTGTTTTTGGACTACAACTCTCATCATCCCTGACCACGGGCAGTGGCGTAGCGTGGGGGGTGCAGGGGGCGGCTGCACCAGACGCAACATCTGGGGGTTAGGGTTAGGGGGCGCAAATCCACGGGTTAGGGGGCGCAAATTACTTGCCTTGCCCCGGGTGCTGACAACCCACGCTACGCCACTGACCACGGGTCCTGCTAGCTAGGGACTCCCCTTCCCCCAGCACCCTCTCTGCCTCCTCCTCCTCCTCCAGACCCTCTTCCTTTCCTTCCCTCTCCCTGCTGCTGGGATCCCTCTCCCATTCTCTCCCTTTCTTTGCTTTCCAGACTCCCTCTCCCTCTAAGGGCTTCCTTAGCACCTTCAGGCAGCTCAGTTTGGAGCGAAGGGAAGGGAGATGCAGGGAGGTCTCTCCTTGGAAGAGCAGTGCCAGGGCTGTGTGAGCATCCAAGAGCCCTTATACTACCTTCTCAACGTCAGGCAGGCTTTGGGAAGGTGGCAAGGTCCACCCCCCCACCCCCCCAAAAAATGCTCAACCACTCTGTCTGGATTTTCAGTTTTGGAAATATGGCAACCCTAGGTTTGGTGCTGCAAGTGGTAGTTGAGACTGTTCTACCCACACGGTTCCTGTGGTGATAATAAGAGCAAAACTGTTCCATTAGTGAGTACGTGAAGCTGGGGGTGGGGTCTATAACACCACAGAGACCATTTTGAACCCTGCTGTGATAAACATTGCATTTTTAGTAACATTTGTTTGTTCCACACTTAGTCATCCATATAGGAGCAAAACTGGATCCTACTAGTGATTTACCCGGTTTTGGGGACTTCTTTTGTTTTATTATTTCACAGTTAATTTGAGCAAATTTCCTTTTTTTTTTTAAGACTTACAGACATTAGCGTTAGCAAACAAGTTAAAAGGAAAGTATGTAATCAAATTACTTTGCTAATCTGTGTGATTCTCATCACTTGGTTTGGCTTCTGCCACAAAATGAATGACAAACAGAAGAGCATCAGCTGTTGCTGTGTTAATTAAAAGAGCATCGTTGTAAAAGCTATTTTAAAATATGTTAAACTAAAGCGAGCTTATATTACCAAATGTAGAAAACCTCATGAATCTAATGTAATGTGAAGTGATTAACCACGCTATGTAGGAAGATTTGTTTGGTTGCTGCTGTGAGACTAGGGTCTCAATCCGTAAATCCTCATAGGCAACAGAAGGTTGTACATGGGGTCCTGGTCACAAAGTATCTCCACTCCAACCACACAGTCAACACTTGGTACATTGTGCCATCAATTTATTCAATGTATATTCAGCTCAGGGTGGGCAGATTGACAATTTCAGCTTCCATTGGTTTATCATTTATCCAATCTTAAATTCAGTTCTCCACTTTTCCATTTCAGTTTGTGAATATATTTTTTTAAGTCCTCATGAAAATTCAACAGCATTTTAGTGTGAATTTCTCCTAATTGACACATTTTGGTAAATCAATTTTCTCTAATGCATTTTCTCTATTATATTCACTAATATATGAATTTATATGCACACTTTGTCCTAGTTATATGCATTCATGTACACAGTACTTGGTTGAAGAAATGATTTGCAAAATTCAATGAAGAAGTGAGTTTCAAAGGATGGCTGGGTATTCTTTCAAATTAGGGAGGTTCACCTCAAATTGTGAACTGAATTGCATTTATTCCCCATCCCTATATTCTGCTGAAGCTACTGCTAAATGTAGCTCTAACCCTGGAGAGTTTTCACTCAGGAAACTGTAGTAGCCCAGTGCAGGACCATTTACCAGTAGTTTGTTTCTTTCTTCCTATGTGCTTGAAAAAGTGCAAATAGTAACTTCTGTTTTTCTGACAGATGGAGTACAGTAGCATTCTCCTCCTTATTCTCTCATTAAATTCAAGGGAATAAAAGAGAGCCATTTTCTCTCGGTCTTGGTACAAGCAGAGAGCAACATGTTCATTTCGTGCCATCATTGATATATTTTAGGCCTCTATTAAAATCCATCTTTTTCATTCATGCTTTACTTTTAATTGTGTTCAAGATCCCCCCTTTTAGGTTTCAGAGCAGTTTTTACTGGGTTCAGTCCAGACTTTCAATGAGCAGAACTCTATTCATGGGAAAGAGGGACAGCTATTTTTTTCCCCTATTCCTCCTTCCCCTTCCTCATATGTTCCCTGACAATTTGTTATGGAAGGTTGGGGGACAAGGGAAGGGAGAATGGAAATTGCCTTTCTCATCAGGAGCCTCCACTGAGTCGTATTAATTTCTCTGAACGGAAGAAGCCCTTTTGGAGCAGAAGAGCAAGTCAACAAATATGTGAGATGACCAAATTTGGAAAACTAAAAATAAAATACAAATTATTGGCAACCTTTTATAAACTATTATTGTTGAAGGATGAAGCCAGAGCACATCAGTAAAATGGGCACAAAAAGAGGAAGAAATATTCCTAGGAGGAATATGATAAGTCTTTGGAATAAAAATGACAAGTTCTTTATACATATAGCAATCAGAGAAAACTGGTATAAGGCCAATGCCAGGGTGGTGTGTATATATAACAGCAGTTCCAATACACAGAATAAATAAGAATTATAGCAAAAGATCTGTATCTTTCCTGATATGAATGCTGTACAGATGTGACAGCAATATGGCACCCAAAGACCCTATGGCACCCTTGGACACACCCATTTGGACTTGTCAAGGTCTCCTGCTCCTCAAATGTTCTATTTTTAATTTTTAAGGGGATTTTTTGGCTGCTTCTTGGTTGGAGGAAATTCCTGTTTGAGGGGAGGGTGGTGATGGCCTCCTTTTTTTGTCTGTCTTTTATTTGGTTGGGAAGCATAGAAGCCAAATTGCAATGGGTCTAATCTGCTTCCTCCAGGAGTACCTGCACCTGGCTGAGCACCATCGTCTCCATCACCTCGTCCAGAAAGAGAATGTTAAAAACTGGGTAATAGTTTTCCAAAACATCTGGATCCAGGAAGGACTTTTTTCAAGGCCTTGGGCACTCTCTGGGCCAGTCCAGTCAATCCTTTCTTACTATAGGCCAGGATCTGGAAGGCACTCAGTTGACCTCACCACAGCAAGCATCGTGCCCATGTCCTCAGACCGCAACACTGAAACTGATCCCACATCAGTACCCATTATTCATACCCTCTGAGCATTTTCATTCAGCTCCCCAACCTACTTTCAGTAACCCATTAAATTAAAATAACTGTAGCTTATTATTTATTGTAGCATTAGAAATAATGATAAGCAAATTGCAGTCACAAGCCTTTTATATCCCTTGCCTTCTCCGAAAGGATAATCCAAAGAACCTGGAACAACTCAAAGCATGACCAAAAGCTGTTTTGACAGAAAATTAATTTATCTCAATCGCATTCTGCTAGGCTGAGTATTTTGTTCTTAGTTAAATCATCAGTGACAGAAGACTGAATTTTGTTTATGAGTTGCCAGAACTCATAAAACTCTATATTCCTTTATTCAGCCATTGTCTAAAAGACAACAGAAAGATAAGGGAAATATGATTTATAGCATAGATTTAATTATGAATCTGGCTCCATTTCACTAGCACTTGCTTGATTCCGTGAGTTGATTGCTTTACTCAAATGGAATTTTTCATAACAATTAGGGTTTCTTGAGAAGACATCCTAGACTAAGATGTAAAATATAAACTACTCGTGTGTATAACCTGCTAGCAGAGGATTATTTCATTTGATTTCATTTTTAAAAAATAAGTTTTTTGTGCATTATATGATTTAGAAAATGCTTGAATTTTGTGATTGTTGTGATCTCAGAAATTGTGTGTATAATGGAACAGAAGAACTAGCTGCATCAGCTTGGGCTGCTCTTGTGAATCATTTAGCTGCTAATGATTCTGTTAGCATAATTATACAATGAAGAGAGGCTGCAAATGCATCATGCAAATAAAAATACAGTAATGTGTAAAGATTACAGTTATTTGGCCTTCTAATTAAATTTCCCTCTTGGCCTTCCTGTCATAATTTCCTGTCATTTGATAGCCCATTAAGAGGCATGGATACAGTAAGCAAAGCTATTCACCCTTGTCAATCTAATCACTTTCTATGCAACCTGCCTGTTCTGATGGAATTATTCCGAAAAAATGTACTCTGAATCCTATTTAGACATGTTGTGCTGCACATACTGTGCCAAAACCTCCCGCTGACATCCCAGCACTTTTGTCTGAAGCTCTAACAGCAATCACACTGACCCTTTGATCTTTCAAACAATTTTTCAACTCACCCAAAATCAATTCTGTTGGCATAAATGTGAAGGTTGTTTCTACTCTTTCATATTTTATGGGATCTTGCATTATATAACATGTAGTTTTTGTGCCTCAATGATAAGAATTGGATCTGCATTTGATCTTCGCCCAGGCAGGCTACCCCCTACTGTTTCTTTGAAAGGATGTTATCAGAGAAGTATGTATTCTGTGCTTTTTTAAAAAAAATAACCTGTGGTGTTTGAACACTTCCCAATGTTGTTCCACAGTGGGCTAGGGAACCTCTGGCCTGTGTCAAATGTGGACTTTCAAATCTGACTCTCAGGCCTTTCTTCAGACCACACCCTCTGCATCCTCATTGAATGTGGGAATGTGTCTTTGAGCTTGTCTGTGTGAATGATAAAAGAGGGTGATGGAGAAAGAGAGAGTGCATTGAAATGTCTTATTTTTGCCTGATGGGAATGTAGCCTACTGGACAAAGCTAAGAGTCACATCTGTTGTTCTGCCTGTGTTTGCCTATTGTTTCATCGAGCAGTGGCATGTGTTTCCTGGCGTGTGACTCACTAGAGAATGTGGCTTTCAGGCTGAAAAAACTTCCTCAGCCCTTCTGATGGCTTCACTCCATGAAAAACAAGTAATGTACAATTTTAATAAAAATTGTATCGACTTACTTTTTGCTCTCTGCGGTCAAGGTGTGGAATGCAGAGGTTTCATATCTGTTGATGTGGCATGACTGTATGGGGAGCATCTCCCCCACACTCTCACTCACTCTGTGTTTCTTCTGCTGTCCTCCACCAAGCCTAATATCAAATCTGAGCACTTCCTTGGGCAAAAGTCTCTGAGTATCCTCCTCTCTTTCTAGGAAGAGGAAGCAGGTGAGATCTTCAGACTGATAGCTCCTGATGGCTATTCGGTTTGCCTGCACAGTGATGGCTAACCATTTTGAATGCATTCAGTCTTAATAGGTCTTAAAATAGGTCTTAAATGATGAATAATTAATTAATAAAATTAATAAAATAGGTCTTAAATGATGAACATAACAGCATGGTATGCATACAAGAACAGAGATGTGGATGAAAGACAAATAGTGTGAGCAAAGCATTGTATATGGTTTACAAATTCAAGAGATTAGCAAAAACTCAGTGTTTTTAAATCTTATCGGCAGGGCTCAGGGGGAAACATTAGCAGCCTGGTATCTTATGCTAAGGCAGCAGCCAGTCTACAAAACCCCTGGGAGCTTGTGGGTACAAACTGTTTGTCAGTCAGGGACTGGGCTACCTACTAATTGGAGAAAATCTGGTGCTTTAAATGGTTTTTAAGGGGTAGGGAATTCAGCATGGTCATCACCCTAGAAACAAACAAAAAGATCAATGGCATATTGATTGCTAGACCTGATCAGCTGTCGTTTTGGCAACCACATTAAGGGAAAAATAAGACCTATTTAGGAGATGCTCTAAATTACATGTCATGAGGAAATGAAATGCTCAGTCACCCTCTGATGTCTTGAATTTGCAACCAGATCTTTAATGTGCATTTCCTCCCAGCATCTGTGTGAACTTGCTGTGTGAAACTGCCTTTCTCAGTTCCATCATGAAAGGCTAAAATTACTCCTCCGGGAGAAACTCCTTGATCATCAACAAATGCAATTACAAACACATCCCCATTTTTCTTGTGCCAAATGATTACCACGACGTATTTACACTTATACCTCTTGCTCCGCAGATGCTACAGCACCTGCCTAATTGCACCCCCCCACACACACACACACACCCCACTCCAAAGGGATGTGTTATTGTACTCTTTAGACTGAATAATAAGGAATCGAGTAGAACCGCATTACAGCAGTGGACTCAATCTTCTGTATCACACATTCATCTCACAGTCATCACAGAGGTACAAATCCCAGAGGCCTGTGGAAAACAAACGCCTTTCATTTTTGTGGGAAGCATTCTACTGTATGTGCCCTGCATAGCTGTATACTATGTATGCAGAATGAGAATGGATTTGGGTTTTAAGGACATGAACCACAATCTAATAAATGCTTATGGGGTCAGATCCTTTAATGCACAAATGGAACTCTCCCATATGGGAGGGACTGCCCTTTCTATTTCAGTGGGAACCAGTAAAACGACAGCACAGAAAGAAGCACCTGTGTCTGTTGGAATCATCCGCATGAGCTCCCAATGTGTAAGAGCTGCTTGTGCAGGGATTGCAGTCAGGACTCCGAACCGCATCAGGGAATGTGAATCATCTGCAACATCACATAGGATTCTAGACACCATAAACACTCTTCACTGTGAAATTGATGCATGCACAGTAAGGTCTATCATCATGGAGGGCTGATCATACCTTGTCCTGTTCTAAAAAGTTCAGTTCTTGGCAGCCTTGAAGGTACACTCCTTAACAGTTACAACCTTGGCTCCAAGCATGACAAGCCAAAGCTCAGCCCACCTGTCATCTAGCAAATCTCCCAGAGGCAAAATGCCAAGACTCACAGAGCTGGGAAAGTTAATTCTGACAGCCTGCAATCATCTCTGTGCATTGTGTGTATTGGGCTGCTGGGCAGTGGGGAGCGAGAGCATGATCTGAATCCTCTTGCATATATGGACTACAATGACCCAATGTACTGCATAAATCTAATCAAGACCCGAATGAACAAACCCTTAAGCATGTCCTTGGTATAAGTGTGTACATGCTCATTAGTTAATGTTGAATTTGTTATTGGAGGCAAGCAAGCAAATCGGGTAATCTAGTCTCAGAGTGTCGTTTCCAAAAAAATTAAAAAACAGTGAGTGTAAGAGGAACTCCCACTTCAATCTGGGTTCCTTTTACCACTGCACATGACTTGCCAAAAGAAAAGAATTAATGTCCCCTTTGCCCAGAAGATGCATCTGGCTGCATGAGGTTGGTTTACAAGCCCAGGCACAGTTAACAGGCTTCAGTAATTAGTAGGTTGATCTCCTTCCATTTAGACTTGCTAATACCGTACACCAGAGAGCTTGGCGGGATTAATTAAAAATGTTACTGGGCTTTCACACAGCCTGATTTCCATGCAGTCTTGAAGAATTTTCTGCCATTCTCACTAACGATGATGCAGCTAGTGGCTATATAGGTGCTATAGAAATGGACATGGCTAGCGCAAGGGGTTTTCTAGAAGGCAACAGCCTATGCTTTGGACATGAATCTGAAATCAGGGCAATGGGCAAAGGGGAAGAAAAGAGGGAGAGCCATTCTTACTTATCTATGCATTGAGACCACATGGAAACTGGGCTGAATCTGTACAGTGCAGATGAAGCCTCATATATAACCGCACACATTGCCTCAGGGCAATGTTGTATCTAGAGCTGATTCCAAGATTAAAATCTGAAGCCCCTTTCAATGGGATGGATGGGTCTGTCTTTCTCTAGCCACTTTCACATGTGTTCATTCATCATCTTTCTGTCATGTGCTGTTCCCACCTTAATCTGCATTTTTTTTGGTGGGGGGGGGGAGCTTGCATTTATATTTTCACAAAATACACATTTCTATATTTTTTTTTCAATCTTAAAACATACATTTAAAATGTACTCAGTGTGTCTTTCAGCTGATAACATTGCAGAATTTGGAGAAGTGCAAAAGCTGAAAAGGTAACCTATGTGATGATCCATATATTAGTCTGGGTGGTTGGTTCACACCAGAATAAGGAAAAAAATGAATTCATCAAGCCTCCTTATATTCCACATCACAACAAAAAGAACCAACATGTATAGTATGCATGAAGAGTCTCTCTTGCACATACAAAACCCTGAATTTATTTGTCCACCCTATTCTGTGTTTTAACTTGTGAATATTATTGGCATGGAAATAACATTTTCAGGAATACAAAACGTGCCTCAAAAGCCTTTTCTGAGTTGCAACCAGTGTTTTCCCTTCTCTGCTGCAGCTTTGACACAGTTTTTCAGGGTTTCTTCTCCTTTGCTGTTTGATCTCGACCTGTCAGGAATCATAGAACAAGTGTGATATCATGATGCTATTCAAATCTGTCCGGCTACATAAAGTTGTATCCAATGCTCATCAGAGTAAATCCATCTCTGAAGTTAATGGACATGACTAACTTGGGTCCATTAATTTCAATGGGTCCCCTCTGAATGATACCACAAAGGCACTTCAGAGTGAGAGCATGAAACATTGTCCTCACCCTGAATGGGTTAATGCTTTTCTCCCTGTGTATAGTGCCCCAAAATTCGCTTTTCAAGTAGTGGGAAAGCTTTGATGAGAATTCCATCATTTCACCTGAGTCCTGTGTACACCCCATGTTGCACTCAACATTTCTTGCATACAGAAACATACTTGTGTACGTGTCACATCACAATGTCCTACATCCCATCATATGTGGAGCAGCATACCAGCCTTGTATTTTCTTCCTTTATATTGTTTATAAAAATTCAGTAAAAGATTATTGCTCTCTGTTGTTAAACGAGAAACTCTTCTCCCTCCCTCCCTCCCGCTCATTGGTAGCTAACAAACCATTGTAGTATTTTGGTTTCTTGCTGAGTTATTGTCTTGATGTCACAAACGATTGTGGCTTTTCATGTGAAGACAATGGAAAAAATCCATAAAGCTGTTCTTTGGGCAAATATAATTGAGCATTGTATTGAAAAATGATACTAAGGTTGAGACACAAATGAACAAAAGCGAAAGGCAAATTAAGCCAAGGCATTCTGTATTTACCAGCAACATCTGCAGCTGTACATTGTGACAGAAACATTACCCTTAATCTTTCATCCCTTGTGTTCACAACTGAAAGAATAAGGGGAAACACAACAGATTCTGTAATCATTTGGTTATTTCTTCTTTTTCCCATTGTGTTCCATTGTTTTCCATTGCTCACACTGTGGAAAAGGTGACTGCAATGGTCCAGTCTGTCTATTATTGTCTTACATGAGCCCCATTTGGGTGTTCTGTTCCCTTGTGGGATTGACACACAAGCAGAGAGACCGGGGGTTGCACACACTAAGCTTTGTCACTGGAGCATGGGAAGGCTATTAATTCTTTTGGTCCACTTCTTCCCCTGACCCATCCCTGGCCTGCTCAGTTCCTTTTTGCCTCTGACACCACTGAAGCTTTGACATCAGGAGGGCAAGGGTCCCTGAAAAGGTCCCTACAGTGATAGGGAGGGGCCCCATGAGGTCAGTTCACATTCTCTGAAAGTCAACCTCTGTCTTATGGCTCCTAGGACATCTTCTCAAGGCCAACAGAAGTGCAGCATAAATGACTTGGGGGAGAAGAGAGAAATATCTTCCGTTTATCTAATCAGAGGAAATAGATAATAAGAAAATAGAACAAGGTGAGATGACATGTCAAGAGGAAATGTACAGCCAGAGACATAGAAATGAAAATAAAGTCTTTCAAGAGAGAGTATAGAATCATAGTACATGGGAGTTCTATGTGCTTCTATCCTGGCAGCACTTATTTGCAAACCCATACAGATAGAATGTTGTTATCAGACCCAACATATTTAATTACTGAGATGAACAGCACCATGGGAGTGATGGCATCTAGCTAAAGGTAAACGTAAAGGACCCTTGGATGGTTAAGTCCAGTCAAAAGTGACTATGGGATGCGGCACTCATCTCACTTCAGACTGACGGAGCCAGCGTTTGTCCACAGACAGCTTTCCGGGTCTTGTGGCCAGCAGGACTAAACCACTTCTGGCGTAACAGTGTGACGGAAACCAGAGCACACGGAAATGCAGTTTACCTTCCCGCCGCAGCAGTACCTATTTATCTACTTGCCTTGTCCAAACACAGTTGATCTTCACAAGTACATCATCACCGTAATATTGTAGGACAGGTTATGATAAGATACACCATGTGATTTGTGGTCTTGCACACAGAGGAACTTCACATTGTATTTTGTGTAAGAGAAAATTCTTCATTTTTACAAAACATTATCTATTAATGCCATTGAACAGGACAGGGCACCTGTGGATTCAAAAGTTTTGCATGTTAGTCAAAAATGGGTGTATAAAGCTGCTTTTGAAAGAAGTATATGCCTTATTCAGACATGATGCTTTTTAATATAGTTGTTGGGGTTGTTGTGTGTTTATGTGTTTTGATTTTTCTTAAGGCAAATCATCTGAAATTGTGCTTCTTATATGTCTGTATATGTTGATAATGTTTTTGAATTTTCAATGTAAATCCAAGATCTGTGAATAGTAAGTGATATATAAATGGGGATGGTTGAATATATTGGCTAGCTTAATATGCTATGATTATGATATTGTAGTCCTCACTTTCATAGAATCATAGGATTGTAGAGTTGGAAGGGATCAGAAGGGTCATCTAGTCCAAGCCCCTGCAATGTGGGGACGAACCCACAGTCCTGAGAGTTTATATCAGGGCACTTAACATGTCCGTTTCTCTCTTGCACTTCTTGTTTTCATCCTGTTGACTTAATTTCTAAAGGAGAAAGCTCACAGTCCCCTCCCCCACCACTCTGAGTTTCATGTGCTCCATTGGTGGGTATGGCTCACTTCAAATATTCTGTGGTGCTCTGTTTTCCTTGGTCAGATGTTATTGTTTTTGCAAGCATTCTGCTTCTGCCAAGCATTTTGTGCTCTTTCATTTGTTTCCAGTCCCGGCTTTCTTCCTCTGCTCTTGAATAATTATTGCTCCTCAGGCATGGGAGTCCAAAGTCATGGGGAATGAGCTGTAATGCTTTGTTGCAGCTTATGTCTGCCCTCCGTTGTACTGTGCTTGATTTCTGGGCTAGTTGCACTCCTGTCTTATAGCCAGTAAGTGAATGGTAAAATCGGGGGCTCTGTGGAACTAAGCAATGGATATGGTATGCTTTTACTTCCGATCCATGCTTTTTGTAAGCACAAGTTGTCATCTCCATCTGAGGATAATGAATAATTTGCCTCTTTCCCTGCTCATTTTTAAAACTTGGTTCTAAGTAGCTATGTTAATAGGCTGGCATGGCTGCATACTTATAATTGTCTGGTGTTGATGCAACACAGCTTCCAATTAGCTGCCTCAGGACAACATACTGACTCATGCTCATGCTAACAGATCATGCTTAGATCACTTGATCTCAATTTTCCTGAATCTTACAGTGTCCTTTCCTATGGTGGTATTAGGAAAGAATAGGATTCTGCTCCAAATCTAAGCTAATGATAAATCCTAAATTCTGCCCTTTATCTCAGACTCATTCATTTGTTCATTTTTTAAAAATGCATTTTGCACTTACCTTTTCTAAACATCTTCCAGTGATCCAATTTTCTTTCCTAATTATACTCCCAATAAGACAAATATTTCAAATGATTTCTTTGCTTTTCATTCCACATAAATATATCATGATCTATTCTGTATTAAACTTTGACATAGATTTTTACTGTTTTTCACCATGAAATGAAATAGCCTCTGCTGTGATTTACACTGCTATTCTCAGTTGTTGAGCTCTTTTCAATTTTAGAGCTATTGATTTAATCATGAATACATATAATCTTCACTGATTAGACAAAAATCACAGACAAAAGGTCTCAGAAAAATTAGTTCCCCTCTTTTTCCAGATTGTAATCTGTGCTGTATTATTTTAATATATTTGCTAATAAATTCTATGCAGCTCTCAAAATTAACACAGAGGAATAGCAAATGAAGTGGTACCCATTCCTTTAATTACAAAACTTTGGAAGTTGCTGTTAGTCTTAAACACTTGAAATAATTGTGCTTAGCATTTCTATAAAGTGATTCCCAGAGAAGAGGAATGTCTCTATCTGAAGTTTCCAGATCTAAGTTTATGCAAGATATAAGAGGGTAATGACACAGTTGAATATTTCAAGCAGTCTACGGTTGGCCTATGCAATTGTAGTGTTAAGATGCCAAGCTTCTCTCTCCAAGGGAAATGATGAAACATTGGATCCCTTCCTGTGTGCTCACAAAAATCAGTATGAAAGTAAAGGTTCTGGTCAACTTATCCAAAACCATATGTGAAAACGTTATCTAGTTGATGGCTGATACAATTTGAGAAGCAATACTGAGCAACATCAAACAGGCAAGTTATTTTAGTTTATCAGTCGATTCAACTCCTGATGTTTCCTGTGTTGATCAACTGACTTGTTAGATATATTTCTCCTAGTGATGGATTACCAGTTGAATAGTTTCTGAGGTTTTCTTTTAACTGAAAGATCACACTGGTGAAAGTATGACTGAGCTGCTTCAGTGACCTTGAAACAGATGTCAGTAAATGTAGAGGAAAACCATATGGCAATGGAGCAAATATGGCTGGAAAGTATGACAGCAGTCAACAAAAACATTCTGGAAAGGAACAAGTTAGCAAAGTTTATTCCATGGCTGGACATTCCCTAAATCTAGTTGGACGTAACACAGTTGACTCGTGCCCTGGATGCAGTGATTTACACACACACACAAACAAACAAACACACACACACACACACACACACACAATAAATGAGCTTTATTGATTTTCCTCAGCTTTTATAGAAAGTTGGGCAGTGCTAAAAAAATTCTTGTCTCTTGAGTCAAAAGTTCCTAAACACGTATCAGACACAAGATGGGAGGCTCAAACCAAAGCTAATGCAGTTATTAGCAGAAATTATGCTTACATTGTTGAAACCCTCAGCCATACTGCAATGAAATGGAAAAAGGAGATACTAGATGATAGGCTGAAAATCTTCTGAAGAAAAAGAAAGAATTGTGGGATGTAAAGGTGCAGTCAAGTGCAACATTCCGACAGAGGGCTAACGGCCTCCATGTTCTAACCAGTTGCTGTGACAACCCGTTTGTCGGTTGCTGGTAGTTTTGAAAGATAACTGCTGAGTTGCTGTCACCTCAGGACCAACTTGCCTCTGGTATCGTTTATTTGCTTGTTATGTAACCTAAGCCTGCCTTCAGGTACAGTTCTGTAAACCTGAATGAATCTGAGAGTAAAATAGTTTTATATTAACATGAATCACATTTGTGTGTGTATTCTTTAAGAGGGATTCAAAAGGATTTTTAACCAAGAAGGCATCTTTATTAGTAGAACTCAGACGAGTCAGCAACAAGCTGATTGCTGCATAAATTTATAAAGGGGATTGTTTAACTCTGCTAAAATAAACCTTCCCACAAGAATTTGAGCTTATTTTCATGCTTCACCTTTGAACGTATCTGCCAGACCAATTTCGCAAAGTTAGCAAGGCATTCCAAGGTTTGCAAATTTCATGGAGCATATGTGGAAATATTTACAGCTATTGCAGTTTGTATCAAACACAAGATAATTTTGATGAAATTGAACAGCAAGCATCCAAAGGAGCTTGAAAGAAACTGTTCTGACTTTGTATATAGTGTAATGTTATAACATAGCTATGATTCCCCTGTGTATGTTCTCCCACCCTCCTTAAGCATCACTACATAGAGCACTTTGCCAAATTGCTTCCCACCTTCCTTTAAACACCACTCCAGCACCATTTAATGGAAAACCACTCTGTGAAGTTCCTTCTGCTCTCCTTTAAATGCCTCTCCTTCCTCAGCAGCCTGCCTGGACTCACTTATCACCTCCCTTACCTGCTCGCTTGCCTGCTGTTCTGTCACCAGGCATGAAGTTGATATTACAACATGATGACCATTTTCCTTACAAAAATAGAGTATATGTAGAAAAAGTAGATAACTATTGTCAAATGGCTAATAAATGAACTGTGACCCTGAGAATCCTATCATTCAGAGTTGATAGGATTTGCTCCCTCCCAGGCTGGTGGACTTCACTGCTGCTTGAAGGAACAGGTACCATCCTTTGACTCTGTGCTGTGTGGTGAAGTCCTTTCTTTTATCTGCCCTGGATCTTCCAACACTCTGCTTCGTTGGATGTCCACAAGTTCTAGTGTTATGAAAGGGGAAAATATTTCTCTAGTCACTTACTCCATGCCATGCATAATTTTATAAACTTCTGTCTTCTCACCTTGTACTTGCCTTTCCTCCTGAATGCTGCAACTTTTCTTCATAGCGGAAGAAAGCTCCATTCCCTTGATCGTTTTGGTCATCCATTTCTGAACCTTTCCCAACTATATGATATAGATTGATTCCCCCTCCCATCTCTTTACCCCATTTGCTGGTCTGAGGGTTCTGCTGACACTCCCCTTGAGCTAATTTTGGGGCACTAAGGGAGAGGAGGGAAGAGAAGCCTCATTGCACAAGCAGAAGTCCTTGCTCAGGGCTTCTACTGACGGGGCTCATTAGGTGAACCCCACACACTGACCAATTGGCAGATTCAGCTGCCAGTCTGGTCAGCTTCTGCGCATGGAACAGGAGGTGATGTTTCAGACAGCAAAATGCATTGGGCCAGCCCTAGCACTAGTACTAGTGATGTCTGAAGGTGTGCAGATTTTAATTGTTGTTAGGCCTAGATTTTAATCATTTGAGGCAAGCTCCCAAAATCTGTAGACCCAGCTACATTGGCAAACAAAAAGTTCTGTATATACGTTGTTTATGCACTATAACACTGTGACGCAGATGGCGCTGTGGAGTTCTTTTTTTGCCAACCTCATACAAAGTTTACATAGGGCTTCCTAAAAGAACATCTTTCAGGGTGTCCTGGTTTTTGAAATATGGCAACCCTTGTTTACAACGCATTTAACTGAAATGCTTCTTTGATGTGCCTAGATCCAGTGTTCCCCCACCTCCCGCATTGGTGCATTAGAGGCTAAGCAAAAAGAGATCAGCTCTCCCTGCCTCTTTCCATGAACATTGCTGTTGCTGCCATTGTTGGATAAGGGAGAGGAGTTTGCGTGGTCTGGGGGGCTCCATTATTATCATTTCTCCTCTGAGAGGAGACATAGAAATTTATAACTGGACCCAAGCATCCAGCATCTCTAGCTGCAGCAGGTTTATCACATTGTCTTCAATGGGCCATGCAGCTCAACCCTATGCATGTTTACTCATTTACTCAGAAGTAAGTCTCACTTTGTTCAAGACAGTGCATAGGATTTCAGCCTTAAGCGCAACTAAATCTTTCCAGATTGAGAAATATTAAGAGTGTGTGTGTGTGTGCGTGTGCGCGCACGTGCACACTTTGTAGCAAACTTGCTAATAGAGAACAGTCCATCCATGCTTAATTTATTATTATTAGTATATAGAGTCAGCTCACATATAAATCTGAACATTGACAAACTTTACTGAACCACAAGCTACAGTGATGGGGAAAGACAAGACACCATTTTATACCAACACAACAATTAAAAACTTTCCATAGAACTTCAGGGCAATGACAATTCACAGATGTCACGCAGCATGGAAAACCCATTTATTTTGCTCACATTGAACTTGGGACAAGATGTTTGCAGTTCAATGCAGTCAAGATGTGCTCATTTCCTGTCCACAAGGAGCTATAAACGCACAGCTGTGACAATGTTGGTTGCTGTTGTGTTTTTGTCTTCTGCCAAGATCTGAGGGTCACACCTTTTCAGTCTCTTCTACTCTCATCATACTTTGCACCCGTTTAGCTCATGCTCCATCCATCCATGGGAAGAACTTTGCTCATGCTGCTCAGGCCACAGAAAATGAAAGAAGAGAGGGGCTGGTAACAAATGCCAATCATTAAAGCTGGCCATTCTTTCCTATTAAAGATGCTGCTTTCACCAAGGAACACTCTGGCCAAAAATGTTTGGCAACATCCCAACACTGAAATGACACGTGTTATTGACCTCAAAAATGCTGCTTTTTACAACTGAAATCCTCTGTGTGTTTTATACACATAAAGGGGCTTTGTGAGGAGAAAATGAACTGGGGTGTTGCTAGGCCCCCACTGATGCCATGCTCCTCCACCAGCCCCATCCCTCCATTGATGCCATGCCCCTCCAGCAGTCCCACCCCAACACTGCATCCCACTACTGACTCCAGTCCCTTGTGCTGAGTGGAGGTTAGAGGAAAAGGAGGCGAGATCAATGGAGTTGCTAATGAGATAGAGGCTACTAGAAGAGGTGGCATAAATGCAGAGGAACCTGACAAAAATAGTGAAGAGAGAAAGGTAGCGGGGCAGATTCAGAGGGCCAGGAGGACTTAGCAAGCCCTTAAAAGTGAGATGGATGGATTTAGGGCTGAGAGGTGAGATAAATTGCCTTAGCACAAAAGCTGCTTTTGGCCGGGACATTGTGCAATATTGTCCACTGGAGATATTGCAAAACATTGCTATAGATGGGATCCTGTGGTGAGAAGAGCTCTAATTTCAATTGGTGTGCTGAGTCCACCAAGTGTCTTTGAGAAGAAGAGACTTTCTGAGGATGCCTGATAGTTTCAGCACGCTAAGAATGGTTGCATGCCACAATCCTTTCTGACCAACAGCATATGGGACTATTCATCTAAGAGATGGGGAGGAACACCAAGGTGAGATTTGACATTGCTTAAAATGGAACACAGAGAAAGAGGCATTTAAATTTTTAAGGCCTTAAAAAGAGCCGTAGACTTTCTGAAAAATGACGCACGTATGAAATGACCTGCGTTGCAACAGAGGAGCCTGTCTGTCAGAGTTAGGTACACTTAACAGCGTTGTTCTCAATGAATTATTTACAACCATCCATTTATTCATTCGTTCATTGTTAAATGACCACAGATGTTCACTGCTCTCTGGTGCAAAACATAATGCAGTAAAACAAATAAAACGTGTGATGGTATCAGATGAGGTTGGAAGGACGAGGAGCTGGCAAGCCAGAGCAATGAAGCAAAGTGAAATAATGAGTGGTGTGGATTTTTTGTAAGCTGAGGTGTTATAAAAAGCTTGCACAGCTCATTGTAGCCGTCAGGCAATCTAGCCTTCTGGCAAAATGATCAAACTTCTTCACCTGTTGTCCACTGCAATGCCTGTTGGATACACCTAAAATCTTAGCATGTGCAGTGGGTGAGAAGAATTAGCCTTTATGATGACAGTTTGCAGTTGGTTAACACTGTGCCCCATAGGCAGAAGAACCAAGAGCCAATAATCCTAGTGCATGTTCCTAATTTATCAGTGCTACCTAACCTAACCGTGCATAATATGTAGCTGTCCCGTTTGTATATATAGGCACTGATCCATCTCTAATCCTGCTTTGTTCTACATGGCTTGTGACCTGAATCAGGATGTATTTTCCCATCCTCATGAGATATGCGTATTAAGTTCAATGGTGACTGGAGAAGCATAGCTATGTGAAGCTACAAACTGATTTACATGCACATTAACAGAGTATACATATCTTATTTTCTGGATTGAGAGGATAATCTTTTGTGAGAAGACATTAAACGCAGCCACAGTTTCCAAAGCATCCCCACCTTCAAGTTATCATTTAAGTAAGTCAATACTTCTTCCTTTCGTAAAAAACAACCTATCATGCATGTTTCTTTTTATAGTGTGCGTTTTTCTTATTTTATGTTCAGCAATTCCAACCAACTAAATACCTTTTTAAGTGAGGAATAATATTCCTAATTCCTACAAAACCAACATGAAGATAAATTTTAAAACAATCATCCCTAGATCAGGGACTGCTCATCAATTTTCTGTTTTAAGGAATTTTGATTGGCAACAAAAATATATAACTTAAACCCTTCTCATTCAAAGCTCATTCATTGCGCTGGTTAAATCACAATGCTATATCTTGTTTTGGGTTGTGTCCATTCAGTAGTGTTGTCATGGTAACAGTGTTCCTGGCATTCTCCATTGAAGTCATTCGAATGGCCGAGGAACTGTGCAGGTAGCTGGCAGATCTCTGTGGACGAGGCATCATGCGACAGCAAAGCTGACTGTTGAAATGCCGCCTGAAGCTCTCGCTGAGGAAGTAGAGGGCAAATGGGTTTACGCAAGAATTGCAGAAGCTGAGCACTCGGGCTACCAGCGTAACAACCATATGGCCAAGTGATGGGTCGATCTTCATGTAGTTAAAGGACCGGTACATGTATAGGACATGGGTAGGCAACCAGCATACTGCAAAAAGCCCAACGAAGACCAGCACAATTTTGGCCAGGCGCTTTCGTGTTTCCATCTAAAAAGATGAAATGAAAAGAAATCATCAGTCACAGTACAATGTTATGCTCCACATGAGCTTTCACAATGCATTCATTTTTTATATATATAAGATATTTATTAAGATTTTCAAAAAAAATTACAAAAGAAAAAGAAAAAAGAAAAATACAAAATAAAAATAGTTAAAAAACAGTTCAATCTTTCTATCACATATTTTTCATTTGCTTATTTCCCGGACTTCCTTTTCTGTATTCCAGTTCCAATTGTTAATTCAGCAAATCCCTCCCCTCTTCATTAATCTTAATCTTCAATTTTTAAATATTATAACATTAATTTTTTTAACCTATTAATAACCATTTTCTCATATTCCCTTATAGCATTACAGCAAAAGACCACTTAGTTTCTACACAATGCATTCAGATACAATTAGTAAAGTGAGTAGCATCAGAAGCCAATGAAACCCATTTGCATTAATAAGTTCTAAGATGTTTTCAGGTACAGATCCATTAAGCTGCATATTCTACTTCGTATCACCCTACTGTACAGTCATACCTTGGTTCTCGAACGGAATCCATTCTGGAAGTCTGTTTGATTTCCGAAAAGTTTGAAAACCAAGGCGTGGCTTCTGATTGGCTGCAGGAGCTTCCAGCACTCAATTGGAAGCCACAGAAGCTGTGTCAGATGTTCAGCTTCCAAAAAAAGTTCTCAAACCGGAACACTTACTTCCAGGTTTGCAGCGTTTGGGAGCCAAAACAGACGAGTAACAAAAGCGTTCAAGGACTGTATCTTTAATTTCACCAACTGCCTGTTAAAAGGGAGCACGGGGCATCCTTTGATGCAGTTCTTCCACCCATCCCAAAAAGGTCAAAGCACACCTTCTGCCAAACTTCTGTTAAAGCAGACATTTTCAACCTTGGGTCCCCAGATATTGCTGGACCACAACTCCCATCACCCCCAAGAATGGTCATGGATGATGCAAGTTGAGAGTCCAACATCTGGGAACCCAAAAATGAAGAAGTCTGCATTAGAGGACACACACGGAGGCATACGGTAATTAGACAAGAATCACTGTGTATGCAGCACTGGACCAGCCAACAATTGATTATAGACTGATAAGAACTCAGTAGAGGGACAAAGGTAAAGAAATAGCCCTTTTCTGAGGGTTTATTGCCATTTACAGGATAGTTTTCCATTGGCCTAAATAGGTCCAAAAAAGTGAAGTCCTGCAAATTTTTTTTATTGTGGAATAGTGCAGCACATTCTACTAATAACTATAGTCTTATATTAACTTTGTTCACAAATATGAGTATTTTATACAAATTTCATGCAAATTGTATTTGTCCAAATACATTATTCCACAGCAATTCCTCTTGGAACAAGACACATTGATTTGGGTGGACTTTACTTTTAATGAAGAGCGCTCAAAGCAGTAGCCTATAATAGCTGTGAGCAAATTATCTACAGTCCACTGGTTTGTGATCTATTTCCAATGCTTCCCTTAGGGCTGTATAAATTGCCTACTCCATCTGTTTTCATTTTCATGAAACCAATCACCATTACTAAACCAATATCTACTCCTCTCATTAAACATGTAATTCAGACTTGTAAAAAGCAACAACTATTGTGTATCTTATTAGCTGGGGTAGGGAAAAGTACAGCAGACAAATCTGAAACACAATCAGTAATGGGCTCCAAACCAGAATATAACTGGAATCCAGGGGGCCCCTGACATCTAGGAGCCCTGCTAGACCTTTGCAGAGGCCTCTTGATGTTGACACAGAATATTATTTCATTGCTGTGCAGGGCCTAGGCACTAGGGGGATCATGTTATACCCAGGCAAATCCTGCAATGGAAGCTGCAGGAACCCGTGAAAATCCACTACAGGTTCAGACTAGTCTAAATTACAAAGTCCGGCAAGAATTCTGCCTTGAGCAAATATTTTTATCCTTCTTTCATTGCCATTCAGCAGGCAGTCAATGTGGTACAGTATTTCTCAAGCCAAGTTGGTGGTGGAGAGGGAGTTGGCTCTCAGGGGTAATATATGAGCAACAATATAAGTAGGAATGCCTTAGTAACCACTTAGTACTTTGAAATAATAAGTGGCCTGGCTTGCATGACGATAAGAGGTTCTAGCTTACATATGGGCCACTTACCTGTCTTTTAGATTGTGCACTGTTTTCTCCAGGCAGATTATGTGCACTCTTAATTAAAGTCCTTGCAATATGGTAATAGTAAACACTAATGATGGTGAGCGGGATAAGGAGGTATACCAAAAGTATCATCACTGAATGGATCCTTGGGTGCAAATCATCCTTCAAGGGATACCGTATGCATTCTGTGAAACTGACGTTATCCGCATCATTGATGTTTGCTACTTCAGAGAATATGGCTTCAGGAACTGCTAGCAGAATAGATATTATCCAGATGGCAATAGCTTTGATACAGGTCCACAGGACTGCGTTGGGTGCCTGAATATCCATTGGATTGACAATTGCTTTGTACCTAAAAGCGTATGAGGGAAAATTAGAGTCAATTCTTTTTCAAAGAACGCAGCTTTTATTGAAAGGAGAGGGCTTCCTGCAGTTAACAAATAGGAGCCTCGTATGTCCATTCAAGAGACCTGACGAGACATCCCCCATCTGCTTCTGTATTGCAGGAAGCGGGCGGAATTGGAAGCAGAGAAAGACACAGGGAAGAATGCAACAAATGAACAAGTGACTGGCTACAGAAAAGACATGTAGTCACCACATTTAGCAATGTATAGAAGGGTCTAATTGACTGGATATAAGGGGGATGCGGGTGGTTCTCCCACACAGGGCACCAAGTCAAAGAGGCACAAGACTGAGAAGATCCATCATTAAGAAAACTCATTTGGGGGTTCCAAATTTCAGCCTCAGACAGGGTGCCATGCTACCAAAATTACCAAGGTCTATGCCCTTGTGAAGTAATAATATAGTAGGACAAAAGAAGCTGCCTTACACTCAGACCATTGGTCCACCAGTTCAGCATTGTCTGCACTAACTGGCAGCAGCTCTCAGGTGGGGATCTCCCAGTAGAACCGGGAGATGCCAAGGACTGAACGAGGGACCTTCTGCATGCAAAGCAGGGGCTCTACCACTGAGCCACAACTCTCCCCCTGGAAACTATGAACATGTGCAGAGTACCACCTCTTCACCACTGAGTATCTTCTGACAGCCTTACCACATTTGGGAGTGGGGGAGAAGACGTTGACATCATGGAACACAACGTTCAAGTAGCCCTGATCTCCTGCTTATTCATTTTATTTAATAAATTAATCCTTTTTAAATTAAATACAAACATTAAAACTAGTTTCCCTTAAGCACAGCTAACGCCAGTAGTACTGTTGGCATTTGACTCGCTTCAAGATGTTGAAATAATGCCATCGCAACCCTTCATGAAAATTCATTACATGGAGGACTAACCCCAGTTGATCCGTAAATTGGTCCCTAAGGACATGCATTTCAGCTTCACATAGCAGAGACAAGCTCCCCCGCCCTCTGCAATTATTTCTACCCCAGTCTGGCAAGTGTAATGAAAACTATTTGTCTTCAGCCCTCGAGCAGCAAGTGCCTTCAAGCTTTCTTTTCTTTTTCTTCCTCACATTTTTTATTTGCTTTTAAACAAAAACAAATACACTTTTAAACACTTTCCCAGCAGTAACAGATATGATTAATGATGTCCAGGAATTTGGAGCTGGAGATTTGTTCCTTTTATTAACCATTGTGTTAACCAATAAGCATGCTGATTAGATTGGGAAATCCCCTTAGTAAGTCTAAATCCCCATGTAAATCTAGACAGCCCTTTGCATAGCGTTGTAGGAGAGAGGAAAAAACGCAGGCTCCAAAATCTCACATGCTCACAGGAGAGATTATCTGGTGCCATACAAGGGCAAATAAGAACTCTGTCAAGAGCTGTATGCATGTACAGCTTACAGACCAAAGCTTATTTATTTAATAAAATTATTTAAATAAAGAATTTAATAAATTCTTGGGCAAGGTGATTGAGCGGGTGGTTGCTGAACAACTCCAAGCACGCCTGGAGGAAACGGACCATTTGGATCCCTTACAGTCGGGATTCAGGCCTCATCACGGGACTGAAACTGCCTTGGTCGCGCTGGTTGATGATCTCCGGCGGGCTAGGGACAAAGGTGAGAGCTGCTTCCTAGTTCTGCTGGATCTCTCAGCGGCCTTTGACACCATTGACCATAACATCCTTCTGGACCGTCTAGAGGGGCTGGGAGCTGGGGGCACTGTCATACAGTGGTTCCGCTCCTTCCTCCTGGGCCGCGTCCAGAAAGTGGTGGTGGGGGATGAGTGTTCAGACCCCTGGGCTCTCACTTGTGGGGTGCCTCAGGGTTCTGTCCTCTCCCCCATGCTTTTTAATATCTATATGAAGCCGCTGGGAGAGATCATCAGGGGGTTTGGACTGGGTGTTCATCAGTATGCAGATGACACCCAGCTCTACCTCTCCTTTAAATCAGAACCAGTGAAGGCGGTGAAGGTCCTGTGTGAGTGCCTGGAGGCAGTTGGAGGATGGATGGTGGCTAACGGATTGAGGTTGAATCCTGACAAGACAGAAGTACTGTTTTTGGGGGACAGGGTGCGGGTTGGTGTGGGGGATTCCCTGGTCTTGAATGGGGTAACTGTGCCCCTGAAGGACCAGGTGCGCAGCCTGGGAGTCATTTTGGACTCACAGCTGTCCATGGAGGCACAGGTTAACTCTGTGTCCAGGGCAGCTGTCTACCAGCTCCACCTGGTACGCAGGCTAAGACCCTACCTGCCCGCGAACTGTCTCGCCAGAGTGGTGCATGCTCTAGTTATCTCACACTTGGACTACTGCAATGCGCTCTACGTGGGGCTACCTTTGAAGGTGACCCGGAAACTGCAATTAATCCAGAATGCGGCAGCTAGACTGGTGACTGGGAGTGGCCGCCGGGACAACATAACACCGGTTCTGAGAGATCTGCATTGGCTCCCAGTACGTTTCCGAGCACGATTCAAAGTGTTGGTGCTGACCTTTAAAGCCCTAAACGGCCTCGGTCCTGTATACCTGAAGGAGCGTCTCCACCCCCATCGTTCAGCCCGGACACTGAGATCCAGCGCCGAGGGCCTTCTGGCGGTTCCCTCATTGCGAGAAGTGAGGCTACAGGGAACCAGACAGAGGGCCTTCTCGGTAGTGGCGCCCGCCCTGTGGAACGCCCTCCCATCAGATGTCAAAGAGATAAATAATTACCTGACATTCAGAAGACATCTTAAGGCAGCCCTGTTCAGGGAAGTTTTTAATATGTAACGCTGTACTGTTTTTAACACTGATTGGGAGCCGCCCAGAGTGGCTGGGGAAACTCAGCCAGATGGGCGGGGTATAAATAATAAATTATTATTATTATTATATGTTAGCAGTATTACTATTTAATGTTCATGAACAGAAGACCATGGTGGTTAACTTGTTTGGTGCTGAAATCCTTCCTTGAAGTATATTACGGGCTAGAGAGGAAACTATCAAATGCAAATAATCGTCCTAAATACTGAGGGACGTACAAAATGCTCCTGCTTATCCAAGAGCACCACTCAGGAATAGCAGGGGAGACTTAAATTTCTGGCTAACGTGCTGGTACTAAGGCAGGGTGACAATATGCATGCCACAGGCACAAATGCCATTTTATTACACAAAGGGACTGGACTGTTTGATCAGTGGTGAATGTTTGAGCACTGCAGAGTATGTACATGTGGGGGGAAAGTAGCCATAAAAGATGCTCTTATGTCTTCAGTTATTACTCTTACGTCTTCAGTTATTAAGGCTGTGTTCAGCCCTAATTCAGCCAAGGCCCTAAACCTGAGACAAACTGGGCTTATTTGGAGGGAAATGTGCCATGTTCAAGGCTGGTTGAGGCAGTGTTTCACTCCCCATAAAATGTGCATGCTCTTTCAGGGCTTGGAGTGGAATTCAAGGGTCCATGGCTGCCGGCTTTGTTCAGTCCCATTCTTCCTTATTTCTCTCCCTCCCCCACTACAAACCAATAAGCCCATAGCCATCCAGGGCTGTCATGTGGCAGGGCATTGAGCAGGGAGGAGAAGCAGGCATAAGCGAGAAGAATACAGAGAAACCAGAAGAAAGAGAAGCCTACTGGATGGCTGCATCTTTGTGCAGAAATGGGGGGGGGGGTGCCTTTCCTGCCAGACCTCTCCTTCCCACCCTCTCTATAGAGTATCTGATCCCTCAGAATGCTGGTGTAACCCCTCCAGACCTTTTCCATATCCTATTTTAATTGTATAATAAAATAGCATTTATAAAAACCCTTTAAAATCCATTAGCCTTGCCCCCTAATTGCTTCAGGGACAGATCTGGAATGGGTGGCTCCCAGTGCGGTGAAAAGTAAAATGGCCTGATCCAGGGGCCACAGATGGGGGCCACAGGGGGTCTGTGCACAGCCCTATTAATTGTCTATAAAGGCCAAATTAAACAGATAGTTATTCAGTTTTAGCCATGGAATGTATGCTTTCTGCCCCCGCCCAAATAGCAAGCTGGGTGTAGCAAGCTGGGTCAAGTCTGTGGGAAAGGGGAGGGTGTCTTTAACTTGTAGGGGCTCCTGCACCAGCTAAAAATATAAATGACATAACCATGAGCCTTTCAGTCCTGCAGAGAATCTTGTCACCAAAGAAAGGAATCCCCCACACAGATTGACAACTGAAATGAAGCCCCCACAGCAGTGGCGTAGCGTGGGTTGTCAGCACCCGGGGCAAGGCAAGTAATTTGCGCCCCCTAACCCGTGGATTTGCGCCCCCTAAAAACCCTAACCCCCAGATGTTGCGCCCGGTGCAACCCCTGCACCCCCCACGCTACGCCACTGCCCCACAGAAAAGCCTGTGTTTGCCGTGGGAAGCCCAATCAGGCAGTTTTCTTTGCAGTGCTGCAAACAGGTCACAGAAAAGGTCTGCTGTGTCCTGGAGATGATGGTGTAATCTGCAGGGTGAGTGGCAAAAGACGAAGGGCTCATCAGCCACCCCAAACAGCCCCACAATATGTTACTGTCCCTTCACATGACTGGAATGGCTACTTCAAAGCCAGGAAGCTAAACAAGTTCCTTACAGTGCCCTGAAGCAGACACGGTACATTGCAGATCAGGAAGTGAAAATGTTTCAGCATATCAGTGTTCCCCAGTATGGCTGCTTCTCCGAATGCCATTAAAAAGTTTGATATAGTTGGCCGTGTGCACAGGCTCTTCCAATTGCATAGAGACGAATCAAGCGTCTTGAAGCAGACATGCTCAGATAAGCAAGATCAATGCCTATCTCCTAGAGACATAATTACTAGCAAAGAAGGTCAGCTCCGCATATCAGTTGCTTGCAAGCACAAATAAATAGCTGAAAGGTGAGGCCAGTCATGGTGGAAAGGCTGGTTTTCTAACCTTGTAATATTATTGATGCCATGGGACCATGCGACATGTTTCCTCTCTGGGCGTTGAAAGGGTCTGTGGCAGGTACAAGAATTTAAAAGGAGGAATGAGATAAAGTCTCCCAGTGATATTGCAGAATGCTGACGGCTAGGGCTGCAATAGTAAACAGGCTTGCCAAAGCAAATTTGTGGGGAGATTTCAGAGCCGTAGCCTGGATACATAGAGTGCCAGAATAAATGAAATGTGCAAAATATATCTGTTCTTCAGTGGAGATGAACTATTACCTATCCTTATTGAAAGATGCTTGCTGTCTCCTTTTCATTTCCTTTTCTTCTTTCTGCTCACTCAGAAAGTGCAGTACTCATTCACAGAGAAAGAGATAATGCCACATAATATGCTTAGTATGTCGAGTATCTTAACAAGTGGAAACTGCAAGAAACTGCAACAGAATTCCATTTGAGATTCCGGCTGGCCATGCAAGAGGTTCCATTCAAGTCCCTCCCCCACTCAGTGTTTCTGTCTTACCAACAGCAGGCAGTGAACATTCCATGCCCACTGAGCATGCTCAGTCCTTAGTAAACTGTTTGGGGGCTTCCTCCAACTTTTCCCAAACATGTGGGTTTGTGTGTGTGTGTGTTTGTACTTCTGCAGACCTCAGGATTCCCCCAAGCCTGCTGATAGACCCCCCCCCCTCTTGTTTGTGAGTGTTGCTGTTTTAGTTATATGGGGGAGTTTTGATAGGTAAGTGTGTGGCTCCATTAAACAAATCCCTTACTAATGATCTCCGGAGGGGAGAATGGATGGTCAGTTTTCAGGATACTTTACTTAGAGTAGTTCTATAAACTCTGGAGGTTAATTTCTAAGTATACCCATTTTTACAAACAAATACATTTTCCGACAGGACACTTTTGAAGAACAGGGAAATTGCAGGGAAGTAATGCAACCCTACTACCGGTACAAATAAAGGATTTATATGTTCATAGATAATCTGAAAGGGTTCATGTGAAATGGCTAGAGAAGTGGTTAGGTTCCATCAGTATTCATTTTTTGTGTGGCACTTCGTGCCTTTCCATTTCTCAATGAAATTGGCATTCAGATGGAGGCACATTTTTGATGAGTCATAGCTATGGATTCTAAATAACATGGAAACAAAAATGTAAGAATGTTTTCCCAAAAGGCTTGCAACACAGAAAATGTTCAGGACTAATTAATTAATAAGGAAGTGGGAAAGGAACATTATATGTGTGTGTGTGTGTGTGTGTGTGTGTGTGTGTGTGTGTGTGTGTGTGTGTGTGAAAGTTAACAAAACAAAATGTATTTTGGATCTCATTTTGTTTGGAACATAATGTGAATGCCACTTAGCAAAAATGCCTGTCCAGCTGAATGACAATTTCATACTCCTATTGACAAAATGATTCTGTGGAGTTAGACAAAATCCTAGAATCTTGCCACCTGTTAAAACCTTGTTTGGATTGACATTGGTTCTCCATTTTACCAAAAAAAAAAACCAACACAGTGTCCAAGAAAGGAAAGTATGAGATACTGTATTGAGCACTGTGAACTAAGGAGAAACTGGGCCTGTTATGGAAATAAAAAAATACCCCTGACTTTATTCTACTCCCCATGTGGCAGTTCATAGAATCAAAGAATTGTAGAGTTGGAAGGAATCCCAAGGGTCATCTAGTCCACCCCCCTGCAATGCCAGAAACTCAGCTAAAGCATCCATGGCAGATGGCTAGTTAAATACGAAAAGCAGTTTCTGGGAGCAGGGAGAAGGGACAGTACTCTTTAATCAGGTTGTGCTTGTGTACTTATATAGGCATATATAAGCTGGCCACTGTGAGAAGAAGGTGGACTAGGTGTGCTATTGGCTTGATCCAGCAGGATTCATCTTACGTTCTTCAACCTTGCTGGGTATTGCACAGCAACAAAATACCTCTGGGAGAACCACTTCCTGCATTATGCTGTATACAGAGAAGCTGGACCGCTTGGCATCTTGAAGTATCATCAACCATGAGAGCCTTCTGGGCTGCCTGGCAATACTAGAACTAGGAGGTGCAGTGTGTTGTGGAGGCTTCAGTCCTTTCTGGAGGTAAAAGCCCAGAACGTAGTAGTGGGGAACTACTGTTCCACTTCAACACCAAAGATGTTAAGGGCACCACAGTTCCATATCTTCGTATTAATTTTTTGTTCTGACCTACATTGGATCCTTAGAGTGAAGAACAGGTAAGAAATCTTAGTAAGAAGAATTGTGATAAGGATAATACACAAAACTTTTGAGAGGCTATCCAGAGCAGTGTTTCCCAATCTTTCCCCCCTTCTGACCTTGTTTCCTTCCTATGGCCCCCCATGGGCGTAACCAATGGGGGGCAGGAGGGCAGATGCCCCCAAAATAAGTAAAAATCAATACAGGTCAATACAAATCTGAGGTTCTGCCCTCCCCCCAACAAAAGCCTGCCACCCTAACAAAATTCCTGGCTATGTCCATGCCCCCCACTGGTAGAAAGGTAGGTATTTAAATGTTTTCATAGAATCATAGAATCATAGAGTTGGAAGAGACCACAAGGGCCATCGAGTCCAACCCCCTGCCAAGCAGGAACCACCATCAGAGCACTCCTGACATATGGTTGTCAAGCCTTGTTTGTAAATAGAACATGTTTTGTTTATACTTTTTATAATAGATACAAAATACAATTACACAAAATGATAGGAACATAATGAAATATTCTTGAATCAGGAAAACATAGAATCATGGAGCTGGAAGGGACCCCAAGGATCTTCTTTCTAGTGCAACCCCCTGCAATGTAGGGAACTTGGCTAATGCATCCATGACAGATGGCCACCCAACCTCTGCTTAGAAACCTCCAAGGAAGGAGAGTCCAGAACTTCCTGAGTGAAATCCATCTTCCATGTATCATAAAAAGTAAACAACGCTTATTTCACCCCAGTTGTTTGACACAGAGGGGGAAATCTACAGATACAGTCTAAAAGGCGCACAGGGAGTTCTGTATATATGGGAGAATTTTAAAAAGCAAGTGGTCCTCACTGCCCTGGTGCAAAAAGATTTTGACATCTAGAGGAGTCCTGGCTGTCTAGATAAAATACTATAGCCCGCCGCACCCTTACCTGGGAGTAAGACCCACTAAACTCAGTGCAACATTCTTCTGAGTAGACTCTTAGTTATTTACAAGATGCAAGTCAGCAGCACCAGACGACCCCACTTGGCTAGGCGCTGGGGTAGATATCGCCCTGCGCCCTGCAGAGCTCGGCTGATGCTGCCAATGGGCACTGCACCCCTCAGCAACATCCAAAGGCCCTGATCCACTAGATGCTGGGGGGGATTGCACCCGGCGCCTTGCAGAGTCAGGCCCACCGGGCCCAGCACTGGTGGCAGCAACAAGCAGCTCTGGCTCACCCAGCCCTACCGATTGCCACCCCACCACCGCACTTACTTGACCTGGGGGTTCTGGATCACAGGCTCTATTGGTCAAAATGGGAGCCTCAACGATTGCCTTCCCCTGCCGGAAACAAACCAGGACTGCTTCAAGAAAACCCACGTGGCAAAAAGGAGCTCTAAGCCCTAGTGGGCTGCTCCCTTACTCGTTTGTGATTGGCCAAGCAGATGGCCAGCCAATCAGGATTTAAATATATATGTATGATTTCCCCTCTTCACTTCTCACTTCCCTCTGTGACCCCCCCTAGCCTCATGCTGTGGCACCCATTTATGCATTTTTCACCTGTGCCCCTCTTGAAATATCCGGGGGGGGGCAGGGAGCCATGTGGCTTCTGGTTGGGGAACTCTGATCCAGAGGTTTTAGGTATCATCAGCTTGACCTCAATACCAGGAAAGGTCCTTGAGGTCTGTGGGCACTTAGAAAAGGATGCTGTGATTGCTATGACTTAGCATGGGTTTCTCAAACACAAGTCATGTCACATGAATCTCATTTCTTTTTTTAAAAAAAAGTGGATCAGGGGAATGCTGTGGACATAGAGTTTCTTGATTTCAGTTAGGCTTTTGACAAAGTCCCCCATGATATTATTGCAGAGAAGCTGGTAAAATGTGGACTGGATGGTTAGGTGGATTTGTAGCTGGCTGACTGACCAAACCCAAAGAGTGCTTGTGTATAGTTCCTCATCATCATGGAAAAAAGCTGACATGTAGGGTGCTGCACATTTCTGTCCTGGACCTGTTGCTGTTAAATGTCTTTATAAATGACTATGATAAAGGAATTGAAGGCTGAATCTCCATCCTCTTGAAAACTGCCAGCTCAGCTTACCCTTAGGATCAGTTTAAGGTTGACAGAAAACCAAGGGTGGGAGACAGCTTTCCCAAAAGAAAAGGGCTGGTTCCTTTTTCCATGTTGCCATATACTATGAATATGGTGATACTTCACTTACCCAGAAGAGAGCATGTGGCTGTCAAAAATAGAGCATCCAGGGGAACAAGATTTGACTCTTCTTGGTTTCCATTCATAGCTTTTGTAAACATGGGTGTGCAGGGCATTTGGCCTCCTACAAGGCAGGAGTCCTTTTGGTATAGTAACACTTGGTTTCTGTGATAATGGCAATTTATAAATGACCTCTCGCTCTTTTTTGAAGGAGAACCACTAACTCACAATGTGGTGTGCGTGGTATATATTGTGCATGATGTTGTTTTATTTTGCCTTTCAAAGTTCAGTTCTATGGTTTGCTACTTTGGAAAATACTTTTTTCTTTCAAAGTGGCCGCACAGTGTCTTCAAATATATGCTGCAACCTCTTTTACTACCTAAGCTACAGTTTGTTCAGCTTCAATCAGAAAGCAAGTTGGTGCCAGCATTGTTGATGAACCCTACTTGATGTACATGTAGCAAAATGCTTGCTTGGTCATTGCTGATCTTTGCCACTCTCCCTTGAGTTTATGTATATTATTAATTCTGCCAACCTCATAGGGAGTGAGATTCTTCTTTGCATTTAGGCAGTTGCATAAAGTCCTGAACACTAATGATTATTAACAACCTGGTTCGCTTTTTATATAAATGGGGAAGGATGGTTTATATCCCAGTCCTTTGAGTATGGCACAGAACTCATTTCTGGTCATTAATTTCGGCTCACACTGTGTTTAGTTCAGATCAAGAGTGGAAGATTCCGCTCCCAGTACATTGAAGAGCCAAATATTTCATAGGACCATAGCATTGGGAGGGAGCCTGTGGGTTAGCTAGCCCAATATTCAGTGATGGATTGACAGACCAAGATGCACCTGCAGCATCCCTGACAGGTGGCCATCCAGCCTTTGCTTAAATGCTTCCAGTGCAGGTAAGCCTGTTCCCCTGCCAAACAGTTTGTACCATTAGGACATTTCTCCTCGGTGCTGAGCCTATATCTTATTTCCTTTGGTTTCTAATGATGGATTTCAGTTCTGCCCTTTTGAATGACAGGGGATAAATCTGTTCCATCTCATGCATGACAGCCTTCAAAATATTTGAAGACAGCTCCCCTTCAAGATAAGCATTCCCAGCTCTTTAAAGTGCTCCTCAAAGGACTTGGTTCTGGACCTCTCACAGTCCTTTGGACACACTCCAATTTGTCAATGTCCTTCTTAAAAGATGGCACCCATAATTGAATGCAGCACTCCAGATTTGAAAGAAGGGTAAGATCCTTCCTAAGTTCTTTGTGTCCTGCATCCAGTCAGATGCCTCTGGGATGCTCACAAGCAGGGCACAAAGGCAACCATTGGCTTCTGTTTCTCCCCTGTAACACCTGGGGTTCAAAAGTGCACTTCCTCTAACTAGGGAAGCTCCATTTAAGATATTGTGACTGGTGGCCATGTTTCTCCATGCAGTTGTCAAGAGTCAGTGTGCTGCAATGGTTAGGGTGTTAGACTATGACCTGGAAGATCGGGATTTGAATCCCCACTCAGCCATGAAGCTCACTGGGTGACCGCAAGCTAGTCACTATTTCTAAGCCTAACCTACCTTGCAGGGTTGTTGTAAGGAGAAAAGGGGGAAGGAAGAACCATGTACACCACCTTGAGATTCTTGGAGGAAAAGGTAGCATATAAATGAAGAATGAAATAAAATAAGCCCTCTTTAATGCCAGGTGAGTGAGCAAGCCCTATCCTTTGTCTCAGCAATTTCCACGCATTATTTATGTGTGATATGGAAACGTGTGTGTGTTTGTTAAGAGATGCTTCACCTCCAAAGAAAAAATTAAGAATGGGATTGCTACAACATAAGCACAGCCACAAAGGAGCAGCGGTTCATTTCCATCGTCTATGGTTGATTAGTGGTCCAGAGAAGGACACTGCAGACCATAGACAGCCAACAGGGTGCCTTTCCGATGCTGTGGGTTTTGATTGCCCACCAGCCTCAGGCAGTGGGACCAGTGATGGATGGGAATTCTGGAGAGCACACCTGCTGCACAGGGCCAGGTTCACCTCCTACACATGGGATGGGACCCCTTCCCCTTGCAGTCAAGACGTGATCCAGTGTGCTGAGCCTTTAGGGAGGCAGAGGCAGAACTCTAATCCAGCCCTTCTTGGTGGGTAACCTTACACCTGAGCCAACAGACTAAGTCTGAAGTCCTGCTCCGATGGCCATCTCAGCAGAGCATCCGTGCCTTTAACAAGGGCCAGAAATTCGCCTAAGAAAGCATTTTCCTTTATCAGAGACAGGAAAATTATTCACCCATTGGACCGACCAGGACGAGCGTAGAATCATAGAATTGTGGGGTTGGAAGGGACCCAAAGGATCTTCTAGTCCAGCCCTCTGCAAGAGTAGCCTAGGTGTGGGTTAGATGTGAAAGAATGTCTCTCTTCCTCCCCCCCCCCCCCGCCCTTTAGTCTTTTGTGGCTGGCAGTGACTTTCCTCCTCTCTGTGTCTCTCTGTACGGTTCTGCCAAAATAAATTCCAGCATTGCAGGGAGTTGGACTCGATGTCTTTCGTGGTCCCTTCCAACTCTCCAGTTCTATGACTCTATGTCTGTCTGCCTCTCCCTCTCTCTCTCCCCTGGTGTCTCCTTTCCAGCCTGCCCCTCGCCTCGTCTTACCTGTCGGCGCTGAGGGCAGTGAGCGTGAAGACGGAGACGCCCACCGAGGTGAGCTGGATGGCCGGCAGCAGCTTGCAGCCCACCTCGCCGAAGAGCCAGTCCTCGAGGAAGAAGCGCGAGGCGTCGACGGGCACGCAAGTGAGCAGCAGCAGCAGGTCGCCGGCGGCCAAGCTGGAGATGAAGATGTTGGGCACGCTGCGCACGGCGCTCCTGCCCACGAAGATCTTCAGCAGGGTGGCGTTGCCCAGCAAGCCCACCGCCATGATCAGCAGGTACAGCGAGGGCACCACGCAGCGGATGATGAAGAGAGCCCGGGCTTGCTGCGACGAGGGCAGCCGCTCTGACGCCTGGCTAGGAGCCGGGTCCGCCTCGCCGCTGCCGTTGCCCTCCGCTGTCAGGTTGCCCCAGGCGGACGCGCTGCTGCCCAGCCCCGTCCAGCTGAAAGACATAGCCTCGCCCGTCGAAGGATCGGGGCTGTCTCCGGATGCCCAGACTTCTGCGCCTTCCCGCACCTCCAGACGGACAGGGACAGGACGATGCGCTCAAAGGCAAACCTGTCTCTTCTTCCTAAGGAGTGCCCAGACAACCGTCGGGGCAAGCTTTCCTGGGATGCTTCTGTAGAAGGAAGTCCCTCCGGAGTCCCAAAAGCTTTCTGTTCAAGTAAGTGCTGTTTAGGTAGGATCTGAGTCAAGAAATCGGTATCCAGTCTGTTGGGTCTTCTGCGAGGTGAAGCAGGCGAAAAGAGTCGCGCGATTCTGCTGGGCGATGCTGGCGGCTCCTCTTTCTAGGAAAGCCTGGACGGCTCTGCTCCTCTCTCCGGAGCGTGGAGCAGCTGAGGTTGGACAGCTCCTGCCGGGCAGAAGCCGGGTTCTATTTTCCCTGCTTTCCGCGCAACACCAGCCCTTTATACGCGCGAGGGTCCGCCTCCGCAAGGAGGAGCAAACAGTTAGAGAAAAGCCACCAACTTGGTCTCTTGGCGCTGAATGGAGGGAGCGGCTCTCCTCCTTTGCGTAGCACCCAAGTTAAAGACAGAGGCTTTCCCCGCGACAGGGGCGGGGGAAGTGACCACAGGAGGCTGAGGCCCCAAAAGGTTTTCCAAGCTGCTGGATTTACCTGGTCGAGTTTATGGGCTCGGGCGTAACGGCACGTCTAAGGCTACAGCCCTTCTAGGCTCACTTTCCTGAGAGTAAGCCCTAGTGAACTCAGCAGACGTGGACAGCATGGCGCTTCCAGGCTCCGATCCTATGCATACTGCCCTGGAATTGACTTCTGAGTCAGTCTGCATAGGACTGGGCTGCAAAGCTCTGTAGGAATGTTCCTTGAAACCCCAAACTGGCAGACACAAGAGTGCCGGGGTGACAGAGAGCGCCAGGCGGAAGGCGGCGCTTTTCAGCCTGAAGGTTCAAATGTCCGGGGGCGGCCAAGGAAATAGAGCTGTCCGTCTCTTGGTGCTGAAAATTACTCCGGAGCCGCTCCCCGTCTCAGCTTTAAACTACAGGGACATCATAGAACCATAGAATTGGAAGGGACCCCGAGGGCCATCTCGGCTGCACTCCTGAATATGCTTTTGGAAGTAAAGCGCCCCCATTTGGAGAAAACATGGCTAGGATCCAGCTGCGAGCTATCTGCATGACACTATAAACCGAGATCTTGCGGTTTTCCTTAGCGTTCCTGGACAGCATTCTTTCCAGTCTTCGCGCGGTGTGTGTGAGCAAAGTTCTTGGTCTTGCCAGCTGCAGGACTAATGCTGTGCAACCACAAGCAGCATAAGGGGGAGGTCATCATGTTTCGTAAACATACATCGGCGCAATCCTATACATTCCTGTTCCGAAGTATATCCCATTAAGTTCAATGGGGCCTTGCTCCCAGATGAATGAATGGCTTTAGGATTGCGCCGCATGTGTTAAAGCGTCTTCTCTCCCACCCCCCTCGTTCTCTGCAGACAGGAACAGATTTGTCATAATGAAATACACACGGATTTGATTTCCACACATTCAAACGATCAGTAACTTTCACCCTGTGTGTTTTTGTGTGTTACGGGTGATGGAGATAAGACATTGTTTCCAACATAAAGAACTGGGCCGCTGAAGTGGTGTGTCTTACCTGGGAGTTAGACACATTGGACTCAAAGGGACAGTGCGTTGTTGCCAGAGTTTAAATCACCAGGACTTCGGGACTTCTTCCAGAATTTGGGTTGTGTGGAGTGGAGACTGTCTTTCTTTCTTTCTTTCTTTCTTTCTTTCTTTCTTTCTTTCTTTCTTTCTTTCTTTCTTTCTTTCTTTTCCTTCCTTCCTTCCTTCCTTCCTCTTTTACTTTTTTACTGTCAAAGGAGCAGGATCCCTGGCAGCGGGACGGGGTAGGCAGAGATGAAGCTGCAGCGGAGGTATCTCGATATCTCACTGTAGCAACTCAGGAGAGTGAAGTAAGTGAGCCAAGCACCACACCTGAGGTTAGTGAGGCCACTGGGGATATGAGGCACAAGGAAGCCAATCCAGTCGGGTGGGGGCAATGTCATGTTGCAATGAAAAGGAAGACGTAGTAGGGGGTTAATCGTACACTGAAAAGGGGCGGTGGGCAGCGTCACGCACAAAATCACACTTTACCAACTATGGAAGCGTCTGCATAGTGTTGTATATTCTTATACAATAAGAAAGCCAACCTGGAACTCCATGGCGAAAGATAGACAGACAGACAGACAGACAGACAGACAGATGAAAAATAGATGATAGATAGATAGGTGATAGCTATAGATAGATATAGATGGATAGAAAGATACTTCTGTTTCTCCTTTGCTGCTATTTTTTATTGCTACTTGTTGGCCTTTCCCTGGTTTTGCGCTGACCTTTGGTTTTAAGCCAATAAATTACTGAATTGAAGTGGTGCATTAATCGGCTGGCACTCTCTTCGAACAGCGCTGCTGCAGGGACGCAGCTCACGGAAATTCATACTTTACTGTTGGAGAACCGAGAGGCGGAAGCCTGCCTGAGGCCTCAGGACGCCTCTCGCCAGGGTCCCGCAGAGTCCCCCACCCTTCCTCCCCCTTTGAGCAAACTCCCCTTGCCCGGGGATGCTGCTCTCCTTAGAGAAAAGCTACACACCCAACTTCAACTAACGCGTCTTCATTCCATCCCGTGACTTATAATCAGAGTGACTGGAAGAGTTCAAAGACTTTGAACCTCCGCCTATCCATTTCGAACCTATAATCGTTGCTAGATTTTAACACCCAACTTAATGGGTCCCCACGGAGCTCTGGGTCGTAGGAAGCCCTCCTTTGTTATTCCCTCGGCGCTCGCACACCCGCTGCCTTCCTTCCAGACGTTGCTGAACTAGAACTCCTCTCCTCAGCCTGCATGGCTCACAGGCTTGCTGGGATTTCTAGTTCCTCTATATCTGGAGGGAGCCCGGCTGGCGAAGGCTGTCCCAACAAATCCCTTTGGGCGCTTGATCCCCTCTTTCTTGCCCATCTGGAATTGGGGAGCTGGCTGTTGATGAAAGCGTCCTGAGAGACGCCAGCTTCCTTCTTGACTCGTCTGGGTCCGGCTGCGCAACTATGAGCGTCCCGGGAGAGCCGAAGCCACGCGCTGGGCGGCGGGATCCTCCGACCTGGACGGCTGCCAGGCTGGATCTCCCTCCTCCCTCTCCGGCTCGCTCCCTCTGGGCGGGGGATAGCCGCCCCTGGAGCTCTCCGCTCGGGCAGGAGCGCATTTCCCCTCCAGGATGATCGCGACGCGCCTCCCCGGACGGTCGCCGCGGAGCAGCAGGCAGGCGCCTGGATGGGGCCCCCCAACAATGCCACGCCAGGGCTGCGGCTGGTGCGTATCTCGCGTCTCCTCTTGTCCTACCTGCTTCCGAGGTTTCGCTTCCAGGGGCGGAAGGGGAAAGGGAAGGAGCCCGGGGAGCATAGGCGCCGACTCCATGGGGCTTGAGGGGGCCCGAGCCCCCTCAAAAATTCGTTTGGGGGGGCTCAGCCCCCCCAATAATCTCGGGCGGCGGTGGGCGCGTCCGCGGCTTTTATAGGGCGCCCGGCGCGCACCAGCTCGATAACGGGCACCGGCGCGGCGGGGGGCGCCGGGCCGGGGGAGGAGGGCGGCCGGCCTGTCTCCTTGGCAACCCCATTGAGCAGCGCCGGCTCCCCCGGGAGGGCCATCCCCCCGCGCCGCCGATCGCCAACACCGCCGACGCTGTGGCTGCCCGAGCCCGAGCCTGAGCCTGAGCCCGACCCGGAGCCCGAGCCCGAGCCCGAGCCTGAGCCCGACCCGGAGCCTGAGCCTGAGCCCGACCCGGAGCCTGAGCCCGAGCCCAAGCCCGTCAGTCAGTCAGTCAGTCAGTCAGGAAGGAAGGAGAAATGGGGAGGGAGACGAGGGAGGAAAATTGCGCGCAGGGTGAAGAAAGGAGAAGGGCGAACGAGACGAGCTTCCAACCCAAAAAAGGGCTGGAAGACTGGGAGGATGCAGGATCGGGAAAGAAAGCGACGCCTTCCCCGCCCGCGACGTCGCCCGCTTGTCATTGGCAGCGCAGCGGGCACCCAGAGGGGCTGGGCACCGGCGCAGGGCCGCTCCGCAGCCGCGGAGGACAGCTGCGCGGCTAGCAAGGTGTGCCGCGTAGAGTGCGGCCCTTGTGTGGCCCGGTGGCCAGGCAAGCTCGGGCGGGGACCCCCATGCAAATCTAAGACGGGAGAAGAGGGCAGAGCAAAGGGGGTCCCTTCCCCAACCTCCGGCTCTGAGACTTCCCTGCGCCCCAGAAAAGCGAAAGGATTTTCTCTTCTTCTTTTTTTATAAATATTTTATTAAGGTTTCAAATACAAAGTTAGAAACATACACTGAAGAAAAAAGTAAAAGAACAAGAAAAAGAAAAAAAGAGAAAGAAGAAAAGAAAACCAACCATTCAACACATTTTTTATATAACTAACTGGACTTCCTCGCATCTCCCTTACCCTGCATTCTTTATAATAAAGATATCAGCAAATTATTACCTTGTTTCGTACCTTATTTTGTACTTTTCAAATACTATACCTCTAAATTTAACATACTTTTCATCAGTTACTTATATCTTAAATTAAACATAGTATTACCTTAGATTTTGACCTTTTCTTACTTAAAATATAATTTCCTGTTTCCCAAATCTAATTGCTGAAGCTATAGTTTCCGAATCGTGTAAATTTTTAACATTCATACAACTTATATTGTTTTTGTAAATAGTCCTTAAATTTTTTCCAGTCCTCTTCCGTTGTTTCTTCTCCCTGGTCTCGGATTCTGCCAGTCATTTCAGCCAGTTCCATGTAGTCCATCAATTGCGTCTGCCACTCTTCCAGTGTGGGCAAATCTTGTGTCTTCCAATATTTTGCGATAAGTATTCTTGCTGCTGTAGTTGCATACATAAAGAAAGTTCTATCCTTCTTTAACACTTTCTGGCCAACAATGCCCAAGAGGAAGGCCTCTGGTTTCTTGGGAAAGGTATACTTAAATACCTTTTTTTAACTCATTATAGATCATTTCCCAGAAGGCCTTCACTTTTGGACAAGTCCACCAGAGGTGAAAGAATGTCCCTTCAGCCTCCTTACATTTCCAACATTTATTATCAGACAGGTGATATACTTTTGCAAGCTTGACTGGGGTCATGTACCACCTATAAATCATTTTCATAATATTTTCCTTCAAGGCATTACATGCCGTGAATTTCATTCCGGTGGTCCATAGCCTTTCCCAGTCCTCAAACATGATGTTATACCCAATATCCTGAGCCCATTTTATCATGGCTGATTTGACTGTCTCATCCTGAGTGATTTTCTCTTCAACCTGCCCTCCATCCTCTTGCAGAAAACTCTTTGCCTGCCCTGCCCGTATCTCGTTTTTGCTTTTTAATTCCACACACGCACCCTTCGGACTTCGTGGCGATCGGGCGCGCGGGTGCGTTTCCTAAGAGAGTGAGGACCCCCGCCTCCTCCCCACCTGCTCCCTCGCCAGCCAGCCAGCCGCGCGCCCTAGCCGGAGAGCCCCGGCCGTCCCCGTCGCGCAATCGGCTGGATCTCCCTTCAGCAGGCCGTGCTCACAACTCGGCCCAGGGACCCCCCAGCAGCGGATCTCCGGCCCAGCTGAAGAATCCGGCAACAAGCCCCCTCCTCCCCAATCGCTCCGCCGAAATACGCTCCAAAACCCCCCAGATAGGCCGCCGGCCGCCAAGTCTAGTGGCGCCCTGAGCGAGGGTCTCTCCCCAACACCGCCACCTCGAACTGCGTTCTCCCGGCTACCCGAGCGAACCAGCGGCAGGACCCCGGTATGGGCCCCCCCAATATTTTTTATAAGTCGGCGCCCCTGCCGGGGAGGGAAGCTGGACCCGGCGGCCTCCGCCCGACAAAGAGCAAAAAGGCCTCAGGAGAGTTTGCTGTGAGGTCCTGTGTGAGCTGAGGCCTCGATGGAGGGAGGGAAGACCAAGATCCGAGCAGGGTCAATGTAGCTAAGGGAGCTAAGGCAATGTTTATTTGTTTCTTTATACCCTCCCATCTGGCTGTGTTTCCCCAGCCACTCCTGGCAGCTCCCAACAGAATAATAATAATAAATAATAATAATAGTAATAAAGGAACAAAACACTACACATTAAAAACTTCCCTAAATAGGGCTACCTTCAGATGTCTTCTAAAAGATAGTTGTTTATTTCCTTGACATCTGATGGGAGGGCGTTCCACAGGAAGGGTGCTGCTACCAAGAAGGCCCTCTGCCTGTTTGGCCTTCCCACCAGCTTTCAGGAAAGTTGTCCTATCAAAGCAGCCTACAAGTAATCTTCAATGGTGTATTCAGTTTGGTAATGAGGGGAGATGGTCATAGATCTCAAGAACCATGTTGAGGTTTACAGAACATGATGCCACCTGGGAGGTGGAGGAGATGTTTGAAAAGGAATCATGGCAAGTCACAGAGGGCTGGGGGAATTGCTTTCCCTGTTGCTTGATATTCGTTTCAAACTACAATCCTGATGGCATCCCACGTTACTAATCTTTCATATGGTAAGTTGCCTGTAATGGGGTGGGGAGGAAGCTAATACATTTAATATTAATAATAACAATTCAATACTACTACTACTTCTACCACCAATACTAGCTGAGACGTTTTTATCCTCAAACTTAATTTTACCCAGAATGTGTTGCAAGGCAAATGTAGTTTCTGGAGGCTTTGTTTCTTTTGTCTTCTGGAGAGCTTCCAAATGAGTCTGTCTGCTCAGCCAGCATTTGCCAGTGCACATGGGGTGCTTTCAGGAACAGTGCAGGTGGCACCAGCCCAAAATAAAGTCTGCTTGAAAATTAAATAATGACTCTCCCTGGCTATCTCTTTCTCAGGGCACTGCACCAGCTCCTGCTGTTTCTGCTAGGCTACATTAACAGTGGGCAAAGCAGGCATCTGGACAGGCCCTAGGAGCCAAGCCAGGAGGGTCATGTGTTTCTAGCACAACAAGGGGATTCCGTGGCCAGTTGCACGTTCTCCATCCTATTGTGTCGCCGGCTGCTAGTTTATGGGGTTTGGGTGAAGGTTTTTGCTGACAACGTTCGGTGGGGATTATTGGGCAGGCCACATGTACACAGCCTTTGTTTGGGCCTTTTCTTCTCCCTCCCTGAAAGTGTAAGGTTAATTGGGGCCCCAGAGATAAAAAAAAATTATAATTGTGCAGTGACAAGAGTTTTTCATAGGAAAGGTCAGGAGAGAGTAATAGCATCAGAATGAGCCTGAGGACAGCAAATTGGCAATGAGGCGTAGGGATTATACCACAATTGCACTAGGAGAACATCTTACAAGACATGTCTTTAAATTACATCAAGAACTTCTATGAAGGATGTGTAAGTATGGATGGGATAAGAAGTGCTAGAGAAAGAATAATAATCTCATTATGAGGACAGGTTTTCAGGGTTGGTCGCAAACAATTTGAACAGAGGTTCAAAACAACATCCCCAGCATACAAAATGGCATTTTTCTTCAGAGAAAGCATGTTTTAGTACTAGCATTTTCCTCTTGTTCTGCAGCAAGTCTTACAAATGCTGCATATAAGCTGACATTACTTTTAAGACTAAATAAGAGTTGATTTTAATGATACCATTGTATTTGTTGCATCAGTAAGTGATCAGAACTGTATGTGAAACACCGTATGGGAACCTGTATGGCTGGTCTGTATGTGTGGAACAGCTAGATGTATGAAGGTTGCCAGTTTCTGAAGTTGCATACTGGAATTAGAAATTGATGGATCTGGAGTACATAGGTATTGTCCCCGGAGTGATGAGTCACAGGTTACTGGAGGGGGAGGGGAAGCTTTATAAAATAATCCCTTAGATGAAATCTCTGTGAAGGGAGCCTTCTATAGCATGGCCGTACGTGTGTTGGCCAGGGTCCAAAATAAGCCTCCCAATAGGCATCTGATGCAGTCAGAGAGCGACTGTGATTGGAAGAGAAAATCAGTTGACATTTACTGTAAGAGGGGCTCTTCAGACCTCACCTCTTATGTGGAAATGCCCCCTTCAAATCAATGCTGGCCTTAGATTGACTTGAGTCAATGAAACTGACAGTGTGTTTACTCACTGACTCAGTTATCCAGTACAACACAGCTTTCAGATTAGTGTTTGGTGAAGGGTGTGCAGAAAGTGTCTGCAATTCTGAACAAAATATATTATATAGATATACATTATTAAGATACATCTTGACTACTACTAATGCTTTTGATTCCTCCCTGCTCCCCATTCTTTCCTACTTAACCTCCATGTGATTCTTTACAGCTTAGGCCTCCAACAGTGGTCGGTCAATTCCACACACTCTTCTTTGGCTCAGTCCGAATGTTTTTCCTTGGTGTTTTGGGTTTTGCTGTCTATGGCAATGAAGCCTTACACTTCAGCTGTGAGCCAGACAAGAGGGACATTAATCTATTCTGTTACAACCAATTCAGACCTATAACCCCACCGGTAAGTCTTCTTTTCTCTTGTAAAAGCTAGGGTGTAGCCTATGACAGTAGTCAAAATGTCCCTGAAAGATTTAAGGGCACCGTATGAAGTTGTAAGCTGAGATGGTAGCATTTTGAGCAGTACTACATCGGACTGCAGGCAGGCAATTGAGAGCATAAGTGATGGCATGCCATAAAGGCCTATCCAGTCCAACTTCCTGTTCTCGGAATGGCCAATCAGAATGCCCACAATCAGAACATGAATGCAAGAGCAGTTTCCCATTTGTGATCACCAGCAACTGGTATTCAGAGGCATATTGCCTTCAGCATTGGAGCCACTGATGGCCTTACCATCTACACATTTGTCTTAAGTCTCTTTTAAATCTATCTAACTTTGTGGCCATCACTGCATCTGGGGGTAGCAAATTCCATAGTTTAACCATGTCCTGTGTTTTGTCTGTCCTGAAATTCTCAACTTTCATTGCATTTTCTGGATGCTCCTGAGTGGGGATGGGAATGGGAATGAGCAGGGGTACACACCTGTTTTGTCTGCTGAAACTGACCATTTCCTTGCACTGTTCTCTACATCTTAACTCAGATGTTTACATGTGCTCTGTTAGAGGCAGATTTAGGGCAGTACAAGTGCGGGAGCACTGGACACACAGCAAAAAAGGACGCCTTCTCAAGGAGACTGATCAGCACTTCCCTGGCTTGGGAAAGGAGGAGTGCAGGCTCTGACAGGATCCTAGAGTCCTCCTGCCTCCTTCCCAAAGCTGGGCAAGTGCTTGTTGTTAGTATAATACCATCCATGTGCACTGCGCTTTCCAAAATCGGAAGACAAATCCATGCTCCAAAGAGCTTACAATCAAGAAAACAACACAAAAGAAGCTAAGGGACATAGGAGCTGCCTTATACTAAATCAGAAAATTGGTCTACCTAGCTCAGTATTGTTGACATTGACTGGCAGAGACCTTCCAGTGTTTCAAGCAGCGAATCTTCCCCAGGCCTTCCTGGACATGCCAGGAATTGAAACTTTGAGGCAGGCATAGACAAACTTGGCCCTCCAGATGTTTTGGGACTACAACTCCCATCATCCCTAGCTAACAGGACCAGTGGTCAGGGATGATGGGAGTTGTAGTCCCAAAACATCTGGAGGGCCGAGTTTGCCTATGCCTGCTTTGAGGCATCCACTCTGCCTCAAATGAAGGTCTCTGAAATGGAGGCAAAGCCAAGCATGGAAAAGTAAATTAATGGAAGAAACTGGTATATGAAAGCAACAATGAAGTATTTATACGAACAAAACCAATCATGCAAGTGCTAAAATATACTGCATTAAAACTGACTCACAGAGCAACCCACCACTATGCCAGCACATCTGCCATATTCTGTAGCCTCTCAGTTGCCTTATCATGAATATAGGGTTGTGCCCTTAGTTTTTAGGAAGCTTAACAGTGACTCTTTAATGAGAAGGTGTGGTGGTGACTTATCAGCCACTACCAATGTTCCCAGCAACATGAGGTCCCCGGAGACCATAGGGTGTGTTATTTGGTACACGCTTCATTCCATAGGCAACAGAAGTGGTTCAAAAAGTATTGCCAGCTGTCCTTGCCTGAATTAAATATCTGCCCCAGAACATGACACAGAATCTTCTGCAACACGTGGAAGGGAGTTTCCAAAGGTAGAAAGTCAGAAAACTAACAGTTTCCTTTTGGTTTTATCATTAAATTGATAAACATCAAATACTAATGAACCAGTTGAAAGGAAAAAGTTAATGAACTGTGAAGCTAACCTTTGGAGCAAAGGATAACAGTGATTTTTCATATGAATGCTATTTTTAAAGTAGTATTTTAAGATTATCTATGTCCTCTGATAAACAAAAGCAGTCACAAGACATTCTGGTTGATGTCTGTTATCAGGTAGCACAATACAGTGATAAATGATTTGACAGCCAAGTTTCTGCTACACTTTAGGTATTCTGGGCTTTACAGCTAGTGACCGTACTGGTACCAGGAGCCATTTTCCACCTTTATGCTGCATGTAAAAGCATCGCTCAGGAAGATATCCTCCAAAGACCTGCCTACACCGTTTTTTATATTCTTTCTGTTCTGTTAAGGATCATCCTTGAAGTTGTGGCCTTTTGGCTTCAGAGTCAGCTCTTTGGTTTCCAAGTGAATCCACTCTACAGATGTGATGCAGGAGCCCTTGATAAAAAGTTTAATATTACCAGATGCATGGTACCAGAACACTTTGAAAAGACTATCTTCCTTATTGCTATGTACACATTTACTGTGATTACTATTATGTTGTGTATTGCAGAGATTTTTGAGATCTTGTGTAGAAGGTTGGGCTTCTTGAATAGTCAGTAACTTCAGTGTTATAATGAATTATATCTATTTGTTTATCATAACATTTTTTGTTCAAAGAGCAGAGTTATCCATTTGAAACAAAATTAACTTTCTTTAAATAACAAAGTCAAGTTGCATCTTAAAAATATGTTTTTAAATATCAGCAAACGGAATTCTTCGTTATGACTTTTTTTTACTCATAAATTTTACATACCATATTTTTCCATCTATATGAATAAGACGCTCCCTATTTTTGGGGACTCCGATTTAAGAAAATGGGGGGAGATGGCCCCCGTGTATAAGACCCCCCCCCCAAATTTTGGACATTATTTTTTAGGGGGGAAACCTAGTCTTATACACGGAAAAATACGGTGTATATATCACACACAGAGAGAGAGACACAGAGAGAGTGAGTATGCAGCACCTTAACCCAGAAATAAACCCTGCTGGGCTTACTCCCTTGTCTAAGTCTGCAATCCTAAGAATACTTATCTGGAACAAAGTGTCATGGAACTCAGTAGGATTTGCTCCCAAGTAAACAGGTATAATATTGTGAGTGTGGATGTTTCGGACGTGGATGCATGTGGATGTAATGGTACCCTTGAGGTCTCCCCCTGGCGACCATGAAGCCTCTGAACTGCACCCCCTCCATATGCCCTTTTGGTCATGCGGTGGTGAGGAGGGTTACCCTTTTCCCCCTTGAAAAATCATAGAGCTGAAGGAGGAAGTTGGAAGAGTGTCACTCTTTCCCACTTCCCCTTTCAGCTCTAAGTGCTTTTAAAGGTTTAGATTCATTTGACTGGAAGTGGCCAGAGGGAGGGGCATGCATGGTACCTACTCAAAAATCTAAATGTGCCCTGAATTGGTTGGCAATCTGTGGCTTTGGATCACACAGTGAAAATCAGACATCTATAACCTGACTGATTCTGGAAAGGCAAAGTAGAACACATTCTTTTATAGGGTTTAAGGCAAATTAGTGAGGGGGGAAATCTATTTAAAATATATGAAATCTGTATTAGTTAACATCCTGTGTTTTCTACAATTGAGGGAAAATCCCATGTTTTGCATGTAATCATTTAAGCTGGGGTGGCCACAGTGACCCATGGTCAGTCTTCTGGGGACTGCATGCAAAAAAGAGAGTGACCAAAGTGTAAAAGTGGATTTGGCCAATTTTTAAAAAGATATTTTGGGGGTCTTGGGAAAGGGTCACAAAAAGCTTCTGACACTAAAGTATCAAAGCAGAGCACCTGTGGAATTGGGAAGTAAAAAACTAAATTAAAATATTTTTAGTGGGAAATTGTGAGGCCTTGGGAGCCCTAAAACTTTTGACAACACAGTACCCCAGAGAGTGACCTAGGCGAACAGTCAGTAAAAAGAAAACTAATTAGTACAGGCCAGGGAGGGGGTCATGAAACTTTTTGGCATCATGGTAACCCTGGGGAGCAGTCAAAAACTTTTTTTGTTAACCCCCAAGTCAAACGAACTAACAATTAATACTCATAAAGACAGAACAATAAACAAACCAGAAGCATTTTGTGTTGCTCTAACCATCAGTGATGAATATTGAGACTTCACTGTATAATAATTGCTTTAATTATGTGTTGTTTCTGTACAAAGTAAACTTATCTGCGCTATTTACCACTTGTAATGTGCCTTTAAAACCACAATTCTGAGACAGATCGCTAACTTTATTCAATTTTCCATGCCTTAACACTTGTTTAACTTTAATATAAGTCTGATAAATGTTCTCCACTCCAAATGTTTTATATTCCTTGCTTGTATAGTAACTTGCCAGAGATATTTCATGCACAGAAAATTATCTATGGTGGGGAGAAAGAGACCTTATGCAGTATTTCCTGTAGTTTTAGATAAGCAGAAATAATGGCATAGCACCCGTTTGTGTTTTATATCAGCATAGGTTATCAACCGGATGGACAGAGCAATGTAATGCTGTCATGCCAATTGTTCTAGTTTCAAATAAGGTTAAACACCTCTGCCCTTTTCCTGACATGTGACCTTGGGCAATTCACTGGACATGCTACCTTTCCATTCTGTTTCTTGATTTATTACTGTCATCAAGAGTTTTTGAAGTGTTCACAGAGAGGGGTTGCTACTTACAATACTGAGAGCCACAGAATTCTCAAGCAAAAACCTTTGGGCCTTTGGGCCTTACCTGAATACAGTTCAGCAGTAATGAAGGATATTTTTTTTTCATCATCTGCAAAGTAAATAATCTCAAAATGATTCTTTTATAGGCCAAATGTTAAATTTCTGTGTGGTCGGAAAAAGCATCTCCCAAACTCATTGTGTCCTGTGTGTGGTATTCCTACAAGCCTAATCCATGTATACTAAGTGCAATTATTGCCACAAACTGGAGTGCGTATCACAGACAGCACTTGTAAGATTTGCCATCTAATATGGAATTTACAGAATAAGCGAAGTTCAGCCTTCAAGTCACCTTGAATTAAAGAGGGACCATGGCTGAAATATGTTACATTGCAGACTAAAAAAGTAACCATGATATACAATGTAATTTGTTCCGCCTCCTTTCCTACAAATAGACAGCAAAGCATGGAAGAAATCTGAGGACAAACCAAAAAAATTGCCACGCTCAGCTGTACCCATGCACAACCTGGATACAACCAGGTCAGTTGTGCATCATCTGGCAGACAGTGTTCAACTTAAGAATACATCCATAGCTTTAAGCCAAATGTACAACCTTCCTTGAATGAGGCACTTGCACGCTTGCTCTAAGTGCATCTTCAGCATGAAGATGTAACTCTCACGCCTTCTTTCTGTCTTCCAGCCCCTGTTGTATCTTCTGCTTGTTCAATTATCAATTCTAAGCTTCTCCACGTGTAGCTCGGCTTCTGATTTCAGTTTTTTTTAATGCAGTGTTCATAGAACAAAGTGCATGCACACAGGAGCTATGAACAATATACAGTCATCTTTCCAGTATCTGCACTACCATGGTGTCTTTCTAGAAGCCAACAGACAAACAATTTAAGAAATATTTACAGGGGGTATAAAAGGTAGTCATTGGTTTGCATAAGCAAGCAAGATAGGCAGTGGTTGGAAGGAAGGTAACAGAGAAAACTGGACTTGGTAGCCTCTCCAAATCCCACACACATGGCGTAGGGCAGTGATGGCCAAACTTGGCCCGCCAGCTGTTTTGGGACTACAATTCCCATCATCGCTGACCACTGGTCCTGTTAGCTAGGGATGATGGAAGTTGTAGTCCCAAAACAGCTGGAGGGCCAAGTTTGGCCATCACTGGCATAGGGGGTCCATGTCCTCTTTACAACCTATGTACATAACTTAGAATTTAAAATAAAAGATAAGAAAGGGACTTTAAAAGAAAGGGATTTGAAAGTTAGCTTATTTTGCAAAACTCAGGGGAAATTCCCAAAAGTTATTATCAGTAGCTGAAACATTATTTATACAAAGGGCTCAGAGTAGCATTTTTTCCAAACCCTATAGCAGTGTTTCCCAACCTTGGGCCTCCAGCTGTTTTTGGACTACAACTCCCATCATCCCTAGCTAGCAAGACCAGTGGTCAGGGATGATGGGAATTGTAGTTCAAAAACAGCTGGAGGCCCAAGGTTGGGAAACACTGCCCTATAGGTTAGATTATGAGAAAGATTATGATATGCCCAAAGTCATGCAATGAACTTCAGAGACAAGTGGGGATTTGAAAACGAGTTTCAAGCTGCTGTCCCGTACTGGCTCCTATCTGACATCTGAATAATCTGTAAGGGTAACCCTTTAATCCACAATTACAAAATCAGCTCCACTGTTTTTAGTTGGTACAAAAGGAGTGCAAGGTTGATATCTAGTGATCTTTCCTGTACAGATAGAAATATAGCGTTTGTGATCCTATGTTCTAATTCAGTTTCTACTATAGTTGAATATTTTGTGTTTCTACATGGATAGAAGTACCATGTTAAGAAAATTAGGCTTAGAATAATAAAAATGTAGAGTTGGAAGAAATCCTGTGGGTCCTCTAGTCCAACCCCCATCAATGCAGGAGTCTCAACATGTGGTTCCCCCATCCAATTTGAAACCATACTGGGCTCTGCTTAGCTTTGCAAATGTGGCAGCAGTTTTATTGCTGCACCACAGGGATGGTTTGTCAACTCTTTTAAAACCAGCTTGATCTGAAGACATCAACAGGGGTAATGCTATGAAAAGCACCACTGGGTAATTTCTCCAGATTGCACTCTTATTAAAGTGACAGGAACTGGACAGCTGTTGTTTCTGGATTATCTGACAATCCTACTTTAAATGGTTTGATGTATTTTGTTCAATTGCTATGTGTGTATTATTGTATCATATATCCATCCATGTTTGTACGTATACACAAAAGCTGCTTTATTTTCAATTTAATGTATGATCTCAGGTACAATAAAACTTTTTATGCATAACAGTATGGTGCGAGTGAATATATTAAATGAAATCTATTCCTGGACTGCATATTCCAGTATGAGAATGTCAAAATCCATCCTGATTTCTGCACATGGTTGAAAAAGTTGCATGAAAAGCAGCATGTGTGCTTTCACAGAGGCACAGTAGCCCTGCCCCTATCTTGCAAAACCAAACAACCAAAAGCCACAGGAGTTTAATGGTGTGAAAAGAAAATGTAAGAAGTGCTTTAAAGCAGCTTTTCTTTCTTTTTCTTTTTTGCTTTGTGGTGCTGCCATTTTTCTCCTGGCAGAGATTCTGCCAGAAAAAGGTGTATGATGGGCAGGTTTTCAGTAGGTAAAAAGTTTATCATTCCTGCATAGAATAACTACACCAGCTGAATTTCTGCCAGTCCATCAGAAAAAGGTGGTCAACTCTGACAACGTGCTCTACTCTTGGGTGGCATTTCTCATGGTTACCCTCCCACCTGCTGCAATCCAACTGCATTGCAGCAGTCTTGTCATCTTCACCCCTTTACACTTATTATTATCTAACATTTGTAATAAAGTGTCCAACATTTGCTGAGTGCTGTACGTCTTTTAAAAGATAAGACAGTCCCCACCCCCAGGCTCCTACTCGAATATGGTACAAAAGGAAAAAGAAGAAGGGAAGAAGAAAGAGGAAAACAGGCATTGCAGCAGCTGCTTCTTTACTAGCCAATACTTGGGCCAAGTTGGTCTATCCCAGGAGTCAGCAAACTTTTTCAGCAGGGGGCAAGCTCACTGTCCCTCAGACCTTGTGGGGGGCTGGACTATATTTTGAAGGGGGGGGAGAATGAATTCCTATGCCCCACAAATAACCCAGAGATGCATTTTAAATAAAAGAACACATTCTACTCATGTAAAAACACCAGGCAGGCCCACAAATAACCCAGAGATGCACTTTAAATAAAAGGACACATTCTACTCATGTAAAAACATGCTGATTCCCGGACTGTCCGCAGGCCGGATTCAGAAGGCGATTGGGCCGGATCCGGCCCCCGGGCCTTAGTTTGCCTACCCATGGTCTATCCCATGCCTTGATGTTCTTCCTGGGAGGCAGGCAGTGCAGCCTTGTAAAGGCCCCTGGTGTCCTGGCTCATGGCAGAGCCCCGAATGAGCATTAGCACTATTTCTCCCATGAGCATCTGTTAGCAACCCAAACAACTGATGGGTAGGATGGAGGGGTCCCATTAGCTCACATGGTTTTAAAAGGCCAGCAAAATAACAGAAGCTGTCTTATACAGAGTCAAACTCTTGGTTCATCTAGATCAGTATTGTCTACACAGCGACTGGAAGTGGCTCTCCGGGATTTCAGATAGGAGTCTCTCCCAACCCTACCTGGAGATTGAACCTGGGACCAACATTTTGTTTGCAAGGCAGACCCTCTGCCACTGGGTTATGGCCCTTCCCCAGATCTGATCCACCAAGTTCCCCACTTATGCAAGTAGTTAAAGGGGAAAGTTTATTGGATAAAGTTTCCTTTAGATGAGTGCACATTCAGAGACTTATGGTATTTTGGAAACATTTATGTACAAAATGCATAGAGAAAGCATAAATGCAAGCAAAGAAAGACATCTTGAAGGCAGATGATCCTGAGAGGGGGGCAGTAACACACCCACACCCTGGTGCTTCATGAGCACACCTTTAAGGGAAATAATGTTTTTTCAAATGTGCTTTAAAGGCATAGTGTGTGCGTGCCCATTAAGCAAATGTGCTTGTTGGAATGGGCTTAGCCATTTACAGTCGCGGTGTTGGGATTCAGTCGTGCCTTTGGCAGAAATTTCAGGCAGTAAGTAAACTGCTGAGAAGACATCTGGGCATTAAGCGATATATCACTTCAGAGTTACAGCTTCCCCCACTGCTGTATCTCAAGAACAGGGAAAATGCTGTGCCTGTTACTTTCTGTCAGCCTGTCACGAATTTTAACGTGCCCTGGAGCCTCTCCCATAACATAGGGTGTTTTTCAAGATGAGAACGCGAAGGAAACCTGGCAGTTACCTCTATATCGCGTCTTTAAAACAATCAGGTATTAAAAAAATATGTCAGCGAGAGAATTTAAGCCGTCCCTCTTATGCCGCACTTTCTCTTCTGATGGCATTGAACGTAATCATTCAAAGCGCTGCAACAAAAAAGCAGCGTAAGCGCCTCTTTAGACTTTCACGTTCCTTCTTCCGTCTTCTCGACCCCGCAAATGGTGACTCCCGTCAAGCGCCAAAGGGGAACCGGAAGTTTCTCCAGAAGCTCCTCCTGCAGCCCCTTTGCTTTGCTTCAGCTCGCCCGCTCGCGAGATGTCGCTGCAGCTACGCCGTGGCTCTCGCGTTGTTCCTCCCCAGTCCGCATGCGCGAAGCGGGTCCGGGCCCGCTCCTTGTGTCGCCGCGCCGGAAGCGGAACTGACTGGGCTTTACAAAGGTTGATTAGTAGTAACGGCGGCGGCGGCGGCGCTGGTGTTTTCGCTAAGCGAGCTACCTGCTTTGGGTTGAGTCCACAGCGCTATGGCGGCCTCGGGCCTCCCGCCGCTCCCCCCGCAGTTCAAGCCCATCCAGCACTTCCTGAGAACCGCGCAGGAGCTCGACAAGCGGGAGCCTGTGGTGGCCTATTATTGTAAGTGGAGGGGCCTCAAACGGCCCTGTGGGGCCCCGCCCACTTCGAACCTCGCAGCCTCTGCCTGGGGGGGAGTCACACCCCTCGCCTCCGCCTTGTCACGTGGCAGCCACTCCGCCCATCCTGTATGCGCGTGCTCATGGGGGACCTGCTGTCGGGGGGGGCGGGGTGTTGAGCACCGCGAAGTCCTGAGTGAAGAAGCTTCTGGTTCAAGGTCCACCCACAATTCACAACCCCAGACAAGCCTCCAGTGTCCCAGCTGCATTGCCGGGTTTACATACAGTATAAGCTAAACAAGCTATAGCTTAGGGCCCCACTGTCTTTGGGGGGGGGGAATTATTTCATGTTATAGCAAGTTTCTAGAGACTAGATGATGAGGCTTTGTAAATTGTGTTTCTAAAGGAACTTTTGTTATTGCCAAATGCCAATGTGTTTGCATTATCAAGTTTGTTTTGAATCAAAAATCATTTTAAGTTGTCGTTTAGTCGTGTCTGACTCTTCGTGACCCCATGGACCAGAGCACGCCAGGCACTTCTGTCTTCCACTGCCTCTCGCATTTTAAGTTAGAACTTAATAATTATTTCACTATTAATATACTTCTTAATTGTATTTTACTATTAATATATTTCTTCTTAATTGTACTTCAGTTCAACAGTTACTTTGATAAAATACATATTTCATTATCCTTATATTACCCTACAGGTTGCTAAATTCCTAACAGCCGTCCTCTCGTACAAGAGACGGAACGGAATGTTAGCTGATTATTGATAGTTATAAGAATTTTCGATAATGACATCAGATATTGATTTTAGTGTAGTGTCTAAATTTTTAATCTTAATCTTAATTTTTTCTTTTGAATTGCCAATATTTGTCCTTGTGAGCTGTGAATTGTGTTTTATTATTTGTGGCTTGTACGAGACTGCTGTTTTATTTGATTTGTTTTGTGTGTTGTGCTTTATGATGGGTGTAAAGCCGAATAAACATTTTGATGTTTCTGAGGCATATTTCATACATTTGTGCAATTGGCTTTAAATACCGTATTTTTCGCTCTATAACACGCATCTGACCATAACACGCATGTAGTTTTTAGAGGAGGAAAACGAGGAAAAAATATTCTAAATGAAACAGTGGATGTATGATTTTTATGGTTCATGCTGTGGCCACAGACATGTGATCTGACAGTGAGTTTGGGGTAGCCCAATGCAAAAATCCTGAGGATCCATGTGGATCCGTGCTTTGTAACCACATTTTAAGTGGGGAGGGAAGGAAAAGAACTCAAGGGACAAGGAGCTTTTCCGCGGGGAGGAGGGAGGGAAAGAGCACTGTTGCTTTAAAGGTATACTTAAGGTATTTGCCCTGTGCCTGGGTTTTTTTTCCATTTAACAGTTTGCAGCCTTTTCCTTCCGCTCCTTGTTTTGAGGCGGAATAGATTTGAGCAAGTGAGGAGGACTTGAATTGCAGGGGATTTGCCATTAGCTGTGTAAAAGTGCTCCTCCTTGCAGCCTGAATGATAAGCAGCCACCAGCAGCAATAGAATGGAGCACAAAAAAGGGGTAGGGGCACTAGGACCCAGACAATGCTCAAATCTATCCTGCCTGAAAACAAGCTGCTCCATCCCAGCCGATCAGCTGAGACGCGGGGATTTGCGAAGTTTCCCCCTCTCCCTCATGCCCTCCCCAGCCTTTTTTTTTACTTCCTGGTTTTCACTGCGCTGGCTCAGAGCTCGAGGTTGGTTTTATTTTGCTGCTGGTTGCTTAAATTTTATCTTTCCTGCCGTCTCTCTGCAGCCTCATTGCTCTGTTTAGAGAGCGCGCAGACCTTTGCTAGCGTCTGTCCCTCCTCCCGTGTAAGCGGCTGCTGCCGGCTTTGCTGCTATGGCTCTCCTTCCCTCCCTCCTTCCTGGCTCCAGGTCACTTTAAAGAAAGCAAAGTGAGAGCCTCGTAGAGCGTGTAAGTGGCTCCCGCTTTGCCTGACTGACGGCAGCCATGGCTCTGATCCGTGCATTTGCTCCTTAACACGCACAGGCATTTTCCCTTACTTTCTCGGAGCAAAAAAGTGCGTGTTTTGGAGCGAAATTTACGGTACCTATTAGGTCCATAAATTACCATATAGCATATATTCAACTAAAAAAAAAAAAGTGCCAATTTGTTGTTGACAAAGGACAGCTGGGCATATAAAGGGCCCCATTACCTTCAGTAGCTTAGGGCTTCATCAAACCTAAATCCGGTCCTGGGTGGGAATCAACAGTTGTCTTTCTTCCTCCCCTCCCTTTCAGGGCTGGTGCAGATTTCTTTGGGACACACACACTTTGAACACTCTTAAAGCGCCATACAAGTGTTAAAACGCAAAGTGGTTGTGTGCTTCTCATTGTGTGTTTGTGAGTACAGTCGTACCTTAGTTGTCCAGCCATTTGAAAACCAAGGTGCGGTTTCCGATTGGCTGCAGGAGCTTTATTCACTCAGGCCTTTCGTAACTAAGCTGTGCCTTTGTGGTAGTGCTCAAAAAGGACTTCTCCTTTTTATTGTGTCATTAGATAAGAATAGTAGAGTTTTTGTGTGGTACACTGTTTTAAAATTGTCTGGGTTTTAATTGTTTTTGTGTATATTTTATCTTAAGTCACTTTGAGATTTTGTATAAAGCAACTAGCAAATGTAATAAATAATAATAATAATAAACAAGCATCTCAAATTGGGGCCGGAAGCATACTGGCAACTATTCTAGATCTTTTTAAAACTGCTTTAATGTGCATCTAGCCAGTGGTTCCTCTTTGTGTCCTTGCCACTGCATTCTGCACCAGTTTCCAGACATGTCTTCATGGGCAGCCCCATGTGGAGTGCATGGGCTACATGAGTACATGAACCAGGAAGTTATCTGCTTTGGATCCATTCCAGTCCGGCTTCCGCGCTGGTCATGGGACCGAGACGGCTCTGGTCGCCCTAACAGATGATCTCCGCAGGCAGCTGGATCGAGGCGGGTCGGGGCTGCTGATTCTTCTAGATCTGTCAGCAGCCTTTGACATGGTCGATCACGAACTCCTGGACCACCGCCTTGCCGACGTGGGGATCCAGGGCACAGTCCTTCAATGGCTGTGCTCGTTTCTCTCTGGTCGGGGACAGAGGGTGGCGCTTGGGGGGGAATTGTCATCGCGCCACTCCTTGGTGTGTGGAGTGCCTCAGGGTGCGATTCTCTCCCCGATGCTTTTTAACATCTTTATGCGCCCCCTCGCCCAGCTTGTCCGGAGTTTTGGGCTGGGTTGCCATCAGTATGCTGATGACACCCAGCTCTATCTGTTGATGGATGGCCATCCTGACTCGGCCCCAGACACACTGACCAGATGTCTGGAAGCTGTGGCTGGATGGTTACGTGGGAGCTGGTTGAAGTTAAATCCTTCGAAGACAGAGGTCCTCTGGCTGGGGCGGGACGATATGGGATCGAGGGGGCAACTCCCATCTCTTGCGGGGGTGCAATTAGTGCCAGCACCGTCCGTTAAGAGTTTGGGTGTAATCTTCGATACCTTCCTCTCTATGGAGGCGCAGATTACAGCTATAACAAAGGCGGCATTTTTTCATCTCCGCCAAGCTAAGCAGTTGGCCCCTTATCTCTCTCGCCCTGACCTAGCCACTGTGATCAATGCGATGGTCACCTCCAGACTGGATTATTGTAACTCGCTCTACTTGGGGCTGCCCTTGAGACTGACCCAGAAACTCCAGCGGGTGCAGAATGCCGCGGCGAGACTCCTTATGGGGTCTTCGCTGCGAGAGCACATTCATCCGGTACTATACCAGCTGCACTGGCTCCCGGTGGAGTACAGGATCAGGTTTAAGGTGCTGGTTTTAACCTTTAAAGCCCTATACGGCCTAGGACCCTCGTACCTACGGGACCGCCTCTCCTGGTATGCCCCACAGAGAAACCTACGGTCTGCAAATAATAACATCCTCAAGGTCCCAGGCCTCAGAGAGGTTAGGCTGGCCTCAACTAGAGCCAGGGCCTTCTCGGCTGCGGCTCCAATCTGGTGGAATGCTCTGTCGCAAGAGACTAGGGCCCTGCGGGACCTGACATCTTTCCGCAGGGCCTGCAAGACAGAGTTGTTCCGCCAGGCCTTTGGTCAGAGCGCAGCCTGACTCCCTCCTCTGGCAACCTGCACAGAATTTTGCTTAATTGGTTGCCATTAATTTGATTTTAATTAATTTTTTATAATGAAATATTTTTAGATTATGTGACTATTTGATTGTTTGATTATTTGATTGTTGTTAGCCGCCCTGAGCCCAGCTTCGGCTGGGGAGGGCGGGATATAAATAAAATTTATTATTATTATTTATTATCTAGGGTGTGAATAACTGTGGCCAGCCTTTCCTTGTCCAGGAACAGCTGGAGCTGGAGCCACCTATACCTCCAGTGACAGTACTGGAGCCAGGAGCACCCCCAAACCACACTTGATGAACCCAGGACACTGGGATGTCCTTTAGATCTCAACCTTTACACAAAAGTTTACTTTCTGGGCTTTTTCTTTGAAGATGTGAGTTTCTGAGGCTTTGTTTGATAATACCATAATCTGCATACTATCTCAGAGCCAAGATACTAAAAACTTCCTTTGTTTTTTTATAGTTGGTTGATTCTATTTTCAACTTCAATCCCCTCCCACCCACCCCATTTGCGCAACTGGAAAAATATGTTTGAGTGCCTTAGAGTTTAGCAGCTCCTTCTCTAACAGGTGTATCTGTTAGCATATATGTTATTTTCCCCCAAAATTGAGTACACGCACCAATACAGTCTTACATTGTTATAATACATTTCATGGTCTTAAAATAGTAAAGTAAGCTTTGCTTCAAGAAGAAAGCAAGTATTGCATATGCATTTTCTTTTACTGGGGAGGGGGGACTTGGCCTGGAAAAAAATGAGTTCTTCTTTTCATTACTTCAAATTTTCTGGAAACTACATCTCTATCCCTGCCCAGCATTTCAGTACATTTTCTAAGATCAGCACATTCTTCATATTTCCACTTCTTTGGTATGTTGATAGACGTATACTTTGTTTTGAGTGGCTGCTCCAGAACTGGAGAACTTGATTCCATTGCATACTTAACTATAGTTACACTGCTCTTCAAATTATATTTATAGTGGAATTCTTTATGTGCCTCCTATGAAGTCGAGTTTGACACGGATTATTCACTTAAGTAGGTATGGGGTTGCAGTAGCTATAATGGTTAGGGCTGTATGGGAAAGGAGGTGGTATTGTGCTATGGTACTCATTGACACTGCCAAGCTTGCCTTACATTATATTTGTAATTAGCATCCATTCATTGTTGCTAATGAAATTATTAAACTGCTGTTTTTTTCTGTGGAAAAATAAAGCACTTGGCTTAATGCAGGCATGTCCAAAGTGCATCTCGGGGGCCTAATCTGGCCCGCCGGTCAGTTTAATCCGGCTCCTCAACAACTTCAATCCTAAAAAAAGGTCAATAACTTTGGCTGGCCCTTACGCATGTTCACTTCATCAAATCTGGCATCAAAGGACAATTTGATCTCTTTGTGCCACATTTGCTCCACATTCTTTCAGTATATATTTATAGAGATGTGCAGGTCACCCAGAATAAGTGATGGTGAACTTCAGCCCTTGAATTAATTGCAGGGAGATTAAAAAATTGTTGTTTAGTGCTTAATTAGATAAAGTAACAGGATATAGAGAAAACCCATTGTGCGCAGAAAGGGCTTGTGTTCACATATTGGGTGGGGGTGCTCATTGTTTGGGCGTCACTTGATCTCCATCCCTCAAGAATGTAGGGGGACGGATCCGGGAGAAACAAATGAAACCCCCTGTGAGTTTCAATGTACCCTGTGTCTTGAAGGCATTACATTTTGTTTCCTAGCCTCTGGAACTGACTCCAGTGATGTAGAGTGTGAATGTAGAAAGAGGCATTGTAATGGTCTGAAGTTACTGCATAACTTGTATTAGATGTTTTGGAGAGGGACATCCAGAAGGAAGATCGTCAGGAGGCGCTGTCATTTTTGGCAATTTTTTTGTGCAATGTAGTTTACCCTAAAAGTCAGTGTGGAGTTGATAAGTTGATGACTTCAGGTTTTAAGTTACAGTGAGTTGTGAAAATGTTTCTCTGCACCACCAACCAACCCGGCAGGGCAGAAAATGCTTCAGGAACAAGTGTGCATCAGATTTGTTTCATTATTCATTACTTATGTTTATTCTCTAGAATAATGTTTGCTCATTTGGGAAATAAACTGTTTTAAGAACTTGTCAGCCAACTGTTAAAAGATAAAATCTATCCAGATTGTTGTGATTTCTCTCAGACTTTCTTTTAGTGTTCAGTGTGTGTAAACTCTTTAGCAGCAGTTGGAACAGCTTTCCACACGTAGGCAGTATCAGCATATTACTAAAGCAGCACATAGATCTTGAGATCTTAGTTCTTAAAAATCAAATTTTATGACATTGGCCAAACCTAGATTGCTTGCTAGGATCATGACTGCTACGCCACTTGTTCCAAAGCACTCCCAATATGAGGATTTCAATGAAGGGTATGTTTTGGAAGCTGCAAATAGTTGTCAAAGCGAATCTGTGGCTAACACGTACTAATGTTAGTAAATTCATTAAAAAATACTGCCATGACAAAACAAGGGTTTGACAATGTTTGTTGTATAACATTTCTTTTTAACCCGCTGGTCACTAATGCAGAGCATACTAGTTAAGATGTTTAATCTTGCCACTTCAGTGCTTGAGTAGCAAATTGAGATATATATTGTTTGCTTTTGAACATGCGCTTGCCAAGTGTTCATGTCTCTCGCAATATTGGAACACAGTCAAGTGAAACACAGTTGAATGACTAAATTGACAAACATTCTGTAACCTTTGTTTTAACATTAAATGAAGCCAAGAATGGTCTGAGAGCAAGCAAGCACAGTATATGCTGGCTATAAGATTATTATTATTATTATTATTATTATTATTATTATTATTATTATTATTATTATTATTTATTTCCTAAGTAATAAGCATGTGTATTTTAAAGCTTTTTCCAATTTTCAGTGTTTTGATTTTGTACAATGCTTTGTTTTGTATGCAAGCACTTCTTAATTGTTGGGTTTTTTCCCCCAAAACAAAATCATGTTTTGTAACCATTACTTAAAATGCTATTGTTTTGGAATGTTTAAAAGGAATGGCTTGGGAACAAGTACCTTAAAGGTAACCCTCACCTGCTCTCAGATGAACCCGTCTTGACTTCAAGATCACATCAAAGATGCTGCTCTAAGTCCAAACCCCACCCCAGCAGCTGAAGTAAGGCAGTGATGAGAGACAAGGCCTTTTCAGTTTATGGCATACCTTAGGAATTCACTTACCTGGTGCCATCTTTATTTTCTTTTGAGTGCCAGGTGACAATCATATTTACTAAGACTTTATTGTCTAATGCTGGAATTTTAAACTACAGTAGACGCTCGGGTTGCGAATGTGATCCGTGCGGGATGCACATTCACAACCCGCGTCTGTGCACGCGCGGGTTGCGATTCGGCGCTTCTGTGCATGCATGACCACTGAAACCCAGAAGTAACCCATTCCGGTACTTCCGGGTTTCGGTGGTCCGCAACCTGAAAAAACGCAACCTGAAGCAGCTGTAACCCGAGGTATGACTATTCTCTCTGTGATTTATTATATCTTTTTATGAGTTTGTGACTTCTCTAAACTGCTTTGAGAACTACAGCTGAAGAGTGGTTAACGGATAACTTAAGTAGAAATAAAAACTTATTTCTTAAAATGGTTTAAAATTTAATGTTAAGTTTTAGATCCATTGTATTAGAACTGTGTTCTACTCAGGCTAATTTTTATACGTTGGAGTCCAGAGCAGCTCCTTTTTCTATGGTATTTTATTATTTATTATTGTTATTATTGCTCCTAGGAAACGTGGCTGAATGCAAGAGTTTGTCTTTAAGTTGCCAAAACATATTTTTTAGAAAAACATGCTGGTTTGAAATCAGCCTTCCTGATTTTACTTCATAAATGCAAAGTAGGTTTTGTAAAGTATTTTAAAGTTGAAACACCCGTGGTTTCAGCTTATATGTTCTGAGGCACTGCGTATATTCATCATCCCTGGGCATAATTTCTTTCTTTACATCATCCCTGAGCATAGTTTCATTTCTTGTTCAAAATCATGCCAGCGGAAACTGTCACTCCAGTCATTTGCCACTATCTTGAAGAGTTTCTTCAACAGCAGCTGAACAAAGATGAGTGGTGGTAACACTACAGATAGTAGTACCATGTGAGGTATGGAGCATACTTCAGTCACCTGCTTTGGCCACTTTGGAGTGCTCTGAATTGAGAAGAGAGGGTGAGAAATACTCCTTGAGAAAGCTAGGCAGCTTAATATACTGCAGTGTTGCCTGCCCTCTTTTTGTCCTACTCTCACTGACTGCTTCACTTGCTCACCCCCTCCATTTCTTTTTTTTCACTTTGTCCTACTCAGGATGTTTCAGCTAACCTTCCAGAAGTAGGGCATTCCATAAATTTGGAACATCTACTGAGAACATGGCTGGGATACAAATAGCTTCATTAGATATGCTCTAGGATTCGGGCTTTTCCACTGGGGTTTTTATTTGTTCCCTTGAGCAAACAGCAGGCTGTTACACAAACTGTTTTGGAAGCTCCTTCTAGCTTCAGAAGTTTGCCATGCAACATGACACACAACGGATGGGTTGAGAAGAGCTTTTGTGTTGAGAAATATATGCTGAAAGCCCATGGGGAAGCAAAACTAGTTGCACAGTTGTTTGGATTCAGGTACCTGTTTTGCTTTTAAATCTCACTGAGGTACAGGAGATAGTACAGTGGTACCTCTGGTTAAGAACTTAATTCGTTCTGGAGGTCTCTTCTTAACCTGAAACTGTTCTTAACCTGAAGCACCGCTTTAGCTAATGGGGCCTCCCGCTGCTGCCGCACCGCCACCACGCAATTTCTGTTCTCATCCTGAAGCAAAGTTCTTAGCCCCAGGTACTATTTCTGGGTTAGTAGAGTCTGTAACCTGAAGCGTATGTAACCTGAAGAGTATGTAACCCGAGGTACCACTGTATTTATTAGTGACATTCATTAAGCTTTATTTTTTACAGGCCGTTTGTATGCTATGCAGACAGGTATGAAGATTGATAGTAAAAACCCAGAGTGTCGCAAATTTTTATGCAAACTCATGGATCAACTTGAAGCTGTAAGTAGTTTTGTTGCTGTATTGTTAATTTTTGGCACTTGTATATAAAGATTTCACGGAGAATAAATTGACCATAATGCTAGTGAATGTTCCACAAGATCACACTTAACAAATGCAGTGCACAACTAATCAGGCCTAATATAGCATTGTATGTTGATAGTATTATTTACTGCAGTAAGGTTTAAATTTGACTGCTAGATATCTCACATAGTTCTTGTATTGTTACATTCTGGCTCAGTTTCAATTATCCTACAAACCATCGTTTGAAGTATTGATGCTTCAATATTACAAGAAAGTCTCATTGAAACCAGTGAGACTTGATTCAGAGTAACTCTGGTTAGTATAGGGCTGTGGGAGTGTGTGCTGCCTCATTTGCATCCTTGATAAACAAGGGAAGAGGCAAGGGATGAATATGAAGTACATGAGGCCATGACATGTTCCCAATCCTTAATTCAAAGAAACAGAATGTGATCTAAACTGCCCACGGTGTGCTGCCAGTTTATAGATGTCTGGCCTCTAAATTTTGTTTCTGTACTACTTGCAAAATAGACTGCCCTCCCAGTGTTTTCTGTACACTCTTGGCAGCTCAGGAAATATAAGGGTAGTCTAATATCCTTGGTTTTTGTTTTGTAAGACGAAACTAAGGTTTCTTTAAATGCCAACAGTAAGTCTATTCAGGAGCCCTAAATCCACCTGTTGTAACTGTAACAGTGTTATTTACTTTGCTGATTTTATTAGGAAACCTGAAGCTTCTTGTACTCTGTAACATCTTTGAAATGAGGTCTTTGAATCGCAATGCACTGCTTGACTAAGCATTACCGTAAATCTTCAGGTCACTAGAGCAGTTAGGTTGAATCAGGGACTCTCATTTCATTAGCTCTTTATTCATATTAAATGTTGCAATCTGAATTACAGGAGGCAACTATTGAGTCCTATTGACCTTCCCTGCCTGTGACACAGGTTATGAGTTATATAGTGTTGACTCTTTATACAAAGTTTTATTAAGTGCGGGTTAGGGAGGCAAAAGTGTCGTAGAACTTTTAGAAATCTGAACTGTGGCAGCTTAGCCACAGTCTGTGTGGCACAGTATGTTGTTGTTTGAAAATCCTGAATATGTTTTGCTTCATATTTTTTTAAGGTTCCTAGTTTTCATGGTTATGGAGTTTAAAAACATTAGGCAATAAAAAAAAACCCAGAGTGAGGATGAATGGTGATGACTGGTACTTGGTGACTGCATGGTGCCTATCCTTTACAAGCACTGCTTCCTTTGTAGCATGTGCTTTATTCCTTAGTTTGCAATGTATATTCAGTTGCTAAAAATATATTCCCCAACACTCCACATGCCCCCCCACCGAATAGATTGCACAAATAAAAATATTTGCTTAATGCTGTGAGGAGCTCTCCCACATAAGAAATTTGGAATGAGTGTGTGTTACACATCACCACTAAGTTTCTGCCAATAACACTTGATAATGTTGATATACATGGCTAGCAACACTTAAAAGAGTTGCAGCAAGTACCAGAAGTCTCTTCTTGGTGGCCTCCCCGTGTCAGGAGTAATTTGTTCAGACAGTGGCATAAATATAGCCAGATCAAATGGGGGATGAGGGGCTATTGTAACTTTTTGTGCTTTTGTCTTGTGAACTGCCCTGAGATCTTCAGATGAAGGGTGCTATATGAATTTAAATAGACAAACAGACAGACAGACAGACAGATAGATAGATATGGCATGGGGCTCAGTTAGCTATAAGAACAATGAGTGAGAAAAGGGCAACAAGTTTAATGGTTCTCACTGAGCTAAGAGACCCGTGTGTGTGTTGTATGTAGGTCAAGGATCAAATAGTAGAAAACTTTCCCAAGGAAAAAATTATAGTTTTCTATAAACAGAAAACTAGCATGTCAAGGAATCATCTAGGCCAGAACTCTTCTCTTAACACCTTCCTTTCTTTGTGGAGGGATTTTTCTGTACGGAAGAGCATTCAGATATGCAAGTTCTTACCTACTCTCTGAGGTGGCATAGCCATTTACCAATTTACTGGATGCTAAATCTAGGACTAATAGGAAATCTCTATACTGGCACCCTCCACAGCACAGGGAAGCAGAGGGAACATGCAAACATATGGCTAACTTGTATTGACAGGAAAGGTGTTTAGAGAACAGAGTTAGTCTTATTTTCTCATTGAAGACATACAGTAGCATGATTGAATCTGAGAGTGCTTGCAGCTGTGTTGGTGGCTTCAGGCTATACCTTTGAGAATTAAGAATCTAGAATATGCCCTTGCAGTTTCATTTCTCTGGCCTAGTAAATAACCAAATATATCTTTAAATTTTCTCAGACAAAGAAGCAGTTGGGTGATAATGAAGCTATTACTCAGGAAATAGTTGGCTGTGCCCATGTGGAGAATTATGCACTGAAAATGTTTCTTTATGCAGATAATGAAGACCGAGCTGGGCAATTTCACAAGTAAGTGGGGGGAAAGAGGCAATGTATACAGTAACACCTAATTGAAATAAATATAAAATTGAAGCAAAGTAGTAAAAAGGGACCCCTGACAATTAGGTCCAGTCGTGACCGACTCTGGGGTTGCGGCGCTCATCTCACTTTATTGGCCGAGGGAGCCGGGTCCTGTGGCCAGCATGACAAAGCCGCTTCTGGCGAATCAGAGCAGCGCATGAAAATGCCATTTACCTTCCCGCCGGAGTGGTACCTATTTATCTACTTGCACTTTGATGTGCTTTTGAACTGCTAGGTTGGCAGGAGCAGGGACCGAGCAACGGGAGCTCACCCCGTCGCAGGGATTTGAACCGCCGACCTTCTGATCGGCAAGTACTAGGCTCTGTGGTTTAACCCACAGCACCAAGCAAAGTAACCTTGCAGTTAAATATAAAACAATTGACCAGCGTATGCTCATTTATTTATATGATGCAGAAGATCTGTTGGTCTGAATGATCAAGGTTGCAGAAAAAGGTTGTAAGCATTGGCGAGTGGGGTGGCCATCTGTTGTAAAGTAATGCCTTCTTTCACGTGCAAATATCTAAAAAAGATTCATTTTTGTTTTGTTTTTAATCTCACTGAGAAACTCAAATTGTTTCCCCCCCCCCCCCCAGAAATATGATCAAGTCTTTTTATACCGCAAGTCTTCTAATAGATGTCCTGACTGTGTTTGGAGAACTAACAGATGAGGTAAGTTACACGGTTAAGCAGTATATGTCATTAATTGCATGAAATAGAGAAACAGATTTTTGTTTCTAGTCCAGCTAAACTTAGTCGTGACTAAATCTCATTCAGAGCAATAGGACTTCAGTTAGCTGTGACTAACTTGTTCCATTTGCTTCTGTTGCACATAGTCACAAGGTAGTTTTTTCTGTATTGTTGCTTTTCTGTGTTAGAATATAGTCCAGGATCCATAATTATTTTGCCTCAGGTTCAGGAATGCCAGTAGGGTTTTTGACTTTGAAGAGCAGATCTTTGGATTACAAAATGCCTTTGGAAGTTTTCTGAGTTACACACAAGTTTGCTATATGGCTTTGGGAGCAGCAGTCTGAGAAACAGAAGCCATGAAGTCCACTCGGCTGCACAGAACTTGCACAGTTCTTAGGATCCCAGTTTACTATTTTCTTCACAGAGTAGCAGCTGCTAATTGCAGTTTTTACAGTAGCTTTGAATAGAACTGAAAAGTAGCAGAGTTTAGCATTCAGAGTTAGCGGCATTCAGATGGTTTAAAGTGAGGGAAAGAAGAAAACCAGCATTCTGCACACTTCTCATTTGGTATGTAAATTGGAGGAAATGACGGAATTAAGGAACTAAATGAAATGGATCAAAATGAAATTTTTAGTTCTTAATGATACTGTTTTGCTTTTTCAAAAGAAATTAAAAATCTTAAGTAGGTGGCTGAGAATCCAGTTATCTTTGAAAAATATAACTATGATCAACTAAACCGAGATCTCAATTCATACTAGCTTTGATTTTAAGCCAAAGACCCTCATTTCTCTAACCAGGTATAATTTTATATTTATTTAGGTGTTGTTTTAGCCCTGAAGGACTCAAGGCAACAGGGGCGGGGGCAGGGTATTTAGGAAAGGGTCTTGTATTCTGTATTGTCAAGGCAGTTAATAGTTTTGGTTATCTTTTTATCATGTTAAGTGTACTCAGCTTTTTGAAGTGAGCCGTCATTTATACATTTGTTTATCTATTGCATTTGTGAATTTTCCTTCCATCTTGCAGAGCCCAGGGCAACGTATAAAGAATAGAACAGCAAGATACATCTAATAAATAAACATAAATAACCAAATAGAACTAGAATATATCCATACGATCAGGGCAGTAAAAACACACATAATACCTAACAGCTGCAGATTGGTTTAACCCATCTAACTTCATTTGTATAAACTTAGGTAAAAAGAAATTACTTCAGCTGATGTCTAGTCAAAGCAAGGAGGACGTGTATCTCAAGGAGGAAGGCCTTCCAAATAAACGTTAAAATTGTACAGGCGTTTTGATTGTCCTGTAGTTGATCTTACACTATTTATATGTGAAAATGAATTGTAATGGAGTGGAATGCATTTCTTAATAGCTATTGGATCACTGAGAAATATAGTCCTCTGCAAGGGACAATACAGACGTAAAATACACTTGTGATTCAGGAACTGGGAACAAACAGTGGGATCTTGCGCTGGGACTAGAGGGCCTTATATCTAACCTGGACTAGCATTATTGACAAGAAATGAAATTTGCATAAGAAAAGGGCCAAAGTGCAGTAGTGTGTTCAGCAGTATGGCTCCACTATTGGTTGCCCCAGGGAATAGTTGGGAGAGTATTGGGATGAGAAGCTAAGATACTTCTTTTTACTGCCAGCTACTTCTGTTCCCCCATTAAAAACTGCTTGTCTTCAGAAGAATTAGACCCGTAAAGCTTTAAATATGTTAGGAGAAATGTAATGAGTGTATTTTAAAATAATATGCCATAGACATTCACTGCTGTTAAGCCTGTAAGCATGTTACTTATATAAGAAATAGGATCATTTCATAACCATTGGTCACCATTAGGACTATTCTCTGGAAGGTCCCATTTGAGACACTAACTCTTAAAAAGTTGATGAAGATCCAGATATCATATATTGTACAATAAGCCTTGGGTACTTAAGGTAAAAGGCTGTTACTGCCTTGTGCAAAGTGGTAGATTTAGTTGATGAAAGGGCCTAGAGATCCAGGAAAAACATGGCAGCTAAGTAGATCGTATGTTAAGAATGGCAGATGTGTCAGATCATGCTCTAGGCATGTTTTTTTTTAAACAAAACAAAATAAAAATTTTTTAGCCACACTTTTGCTGGAAGATCTCTGAGATTGTAAAGGAGGGTTTGGAGGCTTGCATGCAACTTGTGCCTATTAAGCGACCCATCCCTGGTTTTAAATAACGGGGGTAAATATAATTTGAGCAACTTCTCAAGGCAGATTTCTTATTTAAACAAAGGCTCTTTATTTTGGCTGAACAGGATTAGAGTTAAGTATGCCTAATAAAAGGGGGAAAATGGAAACCATCATGAAGACTACTTTAAAATAAAGATGTGTGCCAGCTCCCTAGTTAATTTCTCTTGCTTACACATGTTCACCAGGAGGTTTAGTCCGAGGCATGCTGGAACAGATAAATTCTAAACAAGATGTTCCATTTTCTGGCATGTCCTTTGGAAAATAAATTTGAAGGAATTGTGCAAAATGGTCAAAATTAAGAGGCCCGGATGGAAAAATATGTCAGAAATGTTGAAAGCCTTGTTCAGAAGTATAAAATTCATAAAGTTGGTGTAGGCGAATTTCAAAGCTAGTCAAAGGGGTTCTGGAATGACTATAAAATTAGTTAACCGCATGTTAAAGTAATTCACATCCCAGAAGCAGGATACATGAACTTGCTGTAATTTATGAAAAAGGCCTCCAGCTCTGAGATTGAAGAGCCCCCCCTTTTTTAAACGAAAATCCTAACATATCTTGACAAAAACCAGAGTAAGAAATCAAAATGGTTAGCATAAGTACATTGTAATAATTTCCCGCTAGAAAATGTTTTGGTGGTAGAATGCTACCTATTGCAGCTAATTTATAGTACATGCTTGTAAACTAGCTAAATCGTAACATTATTTTGCACATTCAGAAAATATGTATCAGTAAACTAGTCTCTTCATTCAAGGCCTCTCTGAGGTTAGAAGGATGATTCCCATTGAGATTCAAAGTCATGACCTTCCCTCCTCAGCAGCTACAAATGTTCCAAGGAGCAAATAACCCAGCATCCGTAAGAACTAGACTGCATTCCTGTTATTGTGACTGTTTCCTGTTAAGACGTATTTTGGAAAGAACCAGCTCATGGAGAGTAGAAATTAGAGAAAACTAATAAGCTTCGGTATTAAGTGCTACAGAACAGTGAGAGCAAAGAGAAAAGAGAGGGAAGGTTCAGAAATGTTTTCCTTGTGTCCAGTGTTGATTATTGGATAGTTAGCAGTATGTTGCAAGCCCTAAAGTGCTGAACTAAAAAACAACTATTTAGCCAGAAGCAATTAGTAGTTGTTGAAGGTATTAATGGGGGCGGGGGCGGGGATGCAGGGAAGCCCATCTCGGGAGCTCATTCTATTGGGCTTTATCAAAGCAATACCTATTTCAGCTTCCCAAGTGTTGAGTCAGAGTGCGAAACAAGCCAACCAACCTATGGCAGTCATTTAAGAAAAAGTACTTCACAAGTATGTTGTTATTTAAGAGACTTGGACCTAGAGAGGAACCAATGGAAGGGGTATAGAAAAAGGTGTTTTTTCTCGTGCTGGCAGCCTCCACCCCAAAAAGCCTCTCCTAGGAGTCAAGAAACAGTTCCTGAATGGGATGGGCTGTGATTCAAAAGGAGGGGATGATCATTGAAAATGGGGCAAAGGCACCTTCCCTAAGTGGGAGCCTCCTTAAATAAAAACATGTGAAGTTATGATTTTCAAACAGTCCTGTAGGCTGTTTCTAATTTGGACTGAAGATTTGGGAGGCTGAAAAACATATTGTCTTGATAAAGAATGAAGCCCTGAAATTGGCGTCTATGCATCCCCCCCCCCCAGTCACACTTTTAGCAACTCACAATTCTAGCTAGTTTCTTTCCCAGCACTTTAGATCCCCCCCCCCCCAGCCACCTTATGCCAGTTCTTCTCTGGCTCCAAGCCAATAAGCGCAACAATATTGCTAAAAGCAACAATTCCACTGACAAGTAAAAACCCTGAAGGATGTTCCAGATGTTTATGTGGAAGGCACCAAGGACTTGGTTTGTACATACGTGCTCAACACTTGGTGACTGCAGCATAAATGAAAGAACTATTGTACATAAAGCACCACAATCAGATCACCAAGGCTTTGATCATTTTTAGTGAAATCAGTATAGACATACAAGCAGTAAGTTATCGAGTTGTTGAAGCATCATGGGATATAAATACAAGATGGACAAGTCTATTTCGTCTTTTCATGGCTTGTATTATGTTGTCACTTACAGATTACATGTTTTAGAACAAATCTGTAGGTTCACTCTATAGATTTGTTCTAAAACATCCAGTCTGTTTTGGCAGGCATTAATACCAAAGTTATTTCTTAAGAAAACATAGCAGAAACCTAAGTCTCTTCACATCCAGATCCTAGCACTTATATTCTAGCAACCCTCTCCTATAGTAGTTATTAAGCACCTTCCATGGACTTTAACACCAAAACTCGTTTTATAATTTTTATATAATAAAGTATTTTATGCGGTAAATTGCTCTTTTAGCCACAGAAAATGTCTCTATAGAATAGGCCTATGCTAGATTACGGTGTTGGAAACATCAAGAAGCAATCAACATAGACCGAAGTTATAAAGTTTCTGGTTTTATAAAATGTGCTTTGACATTTGTTTTGAAATGTAGGAAAAATACACTATCCAGGAAACACTAGGTACAGAGAAATCCCATTGGCAGCCATTCCTAAGTTATACTGGATTGAGCCTTTGACTGCAAGTCTAAATAGGAAACATTGAGATAACGGGATCCAACCGCCCCCTGCTCAATACAGAATCTGCAATGCAGGAGGCATCTACAGCATCCCTGACAGTTAGTCCGTCCAGTGTTCAACACTCTATCAGTCTTTAATGTCTTACAGGAAGGAAGGGGAGAAATGATTTTCTGAAGCTATTTGCTGTATTGTATTTCTGTTTTTTTTTTTTTTCATTCTGGTGTTTGCTGTTTTGTGATGTTATGTTCATATTGCATAGAATTGGTTATCTCGTGGATGGCAGAGGTGTCCAGGCAAGTAATGCTGGTTCCCTTGCAGCTCGGAGACAGGGAACACCTCCCCTCCTATTTAGGCTCAGTATGTTTCCTGTATCAGTTTGGAGCACCTCCTGCTAGTTACCTCTTTATCCTAATATTTATCCTAATAATAATCAGGAATATTTTCCTGATTATTTGCTCTCTCTGTCCTCCTTCCCTGTTATATTCTCTTTCATTGTTTAACAGTTGTCAAACAAATAAACCATTTTTGCCCTCCCCGTCTTTTCTCTCCTGACTCCTGGCAGACCAAAATGGCTTTTTTAATGCCTACATTCCTCACAGTGAGCGACACCTTGCCAGCTTCACAATCCAAAGCACCACCTATTAAATTAAAGGCCTAGCAAGGGTGTGGGCCGTACTCAGTAGCCACAGTCAGTTCCCAGTCACTGGAATCTTCTGCCTCTGACGTGGCTGCCATTTTTATCCGCAAACAACCCTGAGGAGGAAACTTCCCAAGGCACCTGTGGAGGTGCTTTCTTGGTGACCAGCAGCGGCCCTATTGCTGACAACATGGCTGTGGTCCCTTGCTCCATAGTCTGCCCCCACCCCTCCATAGTAGCCCAGCTCTATGAGAATATCTGCTTTCTGTGCAAGGGCCTTGCTTCAGGCACAGTAGCCACAGTCTCCATTTGAAAACAGGAACTGTTATTCTCAAATGAGGAACCTGTAGAAGGTCTTCTGTTGAATGTGGGTGTTTCCTGTCTCCGAGCTCCAAGCACTACCCGCTTGGAGACTCCTGGTAATCTTTGAACAAGTACCATTTATGGTAAGAACAACTATTCCTTTTTATGTTTCCTTTAACACTTTTGCCAGAAAGTTGGAATATAAAATGCCTTAAATTAATTAAAGAAAGAAAAATCCATTTCTGTGGAAAGCATGAATAAGAAGGTCTATCAGAAGGATTTGTACCGGTGGGTTCTAGCAAAGTGGTATAACTCTAAATATTTAGAGTTTAAATCTTTCTTTTCCTTGTATTATTTTGCAGCCCCAAGCTTCCCCATACTAAGAAATCAAATAATTTAATAATAAATGTCTTGCTTTATTTTGTAGAATGTTCAACACAGAAAATATGCCAGGTGGAAGGCAGCATATATTCATAACTGTCTAAAGAATGGAGAAACACCACAATCTGGACCTACTGGAATGGAAGGGGAATGTGAGTAACTATTTTGTGATATCGAATATTGCTTACAGTTTTGATTTATCTTTAAAGTAAACATCTTACATTTAAATGATGCAAGAAGTGCAAGCAGAAATTCTGCATAATTATTCAATGTAAAGTCAGTCCCACTTTCCAGTGTTTAGGTCAGTATATGCAAAGGTGCTAATATGACCGAGAAGTATTCATCTTCCACTTCATTTCCTTTTATTGCATATGCTGGGCAATGCAGAAGAGGAGGGTTGCCATCCTTTCCTCTCTTGTTAATGATTGCATCTGTTTAGACTCTAGTTGGCCCTAGTTACATTATCTTTGCTGGTTTCATTGATTTTCTTGGCTTGAGAGAAAACTGCTGAGTGTTTTGCACATTTAATATTAATAGCATTAAAAATATTCTGTTAGAATTATTAGACGGTTGTCTTTGCTGTCTTGGAAAACATTTTTGACCATAGACCTGTGTCTGAATGTTGACTCCTTTAAAAAAAAATAGCATTGATATTTAAAATACTCTAGATTACCTGTTTTCTTTTTTGCTGTTGTGTTTATGTGCTATTTTTACTTTATCTGTAGGATAAGAACTGGTAAAATCATATTTAAAGGCAGTTCATATACAGTAGTTCCGTTTTACGTGTCACATAACCCAGAAGGTTTAGGGTCTCTTTAGTGCCAAAGTTCGTATGGAAATGTATTTGTACTCCAAAATACCCAAAGAACTTCTCATAATTCTTGCTTTGTGCATTTGGGAAAGAAAAGCAGCATTGTTTAAGTGTACTGGAGGACTTCCCCCATTCCTTTCTGCTTGCTCACTTTCTTCTCTTCTGTAAGTGGAAAAAGTCAGTCTTGAAACAGAATGAAACTAACTTTCTGTATCTTGACAAAATTCCATGTTTTCTAAAAGTGTTATTCTCCCTGTAATTCTTGAAAACCATATTGTAAATATTTGCACTGTGACATGGCACTCTATATCTGGTTTTGTTCTGGGACTTATTGAAGCACTTCGCTATGCCCTAGCATAGCATCTTATTCCCTGGGGACATATGTTCAATTAAAATAATCATAGTGATATTAGTCTTTCATAGTGCATTGTTAGATAGTGCTTTTGGTACAGATGATGAATGTTGATCCTCTGTACCTCAAGTCATTTGTTAGCCTAAACTTTGTCTTCACACTCTTCTACATGTAATGGAGCATATAATCTTCCAGGGCGGTTCTTTTGTTTATCCTGCCAGTGATCTTGTAAAGACATTGATTTGCAGGCAGTGGTATGAAATATGTATAAATTTGCAAGTAATTTCACTGCTGTTTAATGGGGTGGGGAAAATCAACATGCCTCTGTTCTTTACCTACAAGATGATGAAAATGAAGAGGTTGGGTCCCCTGCTCCATTGAACCCAGGATCTCACTCACCTTCTGCGTTTGAATCAAGCGATGTGCCCACAAGCAACTACACGGGCATACAAATCCCACCCGGTGCGCATGCTCCAGCTAACACTCCCGCTGAAGTGCCTCATAGCACAGGTAATGTTGTTTACATATGTTCAGACCCATTAGTCTCATTTGTTAGATTTCGTCAAATGTGTAATACAGTCGTACCTTGGAAGTCAAACAGCTTAGTTCCTGAACGTTTTGGCTCCTGAACATCACAAACCAGGAAGCGACTGTTCCGGTTTGCGAACTTTGCCTTGGAAGCTGAACATCCAACGGGGCTTCCGCAGCTTCCAGTTGGCTGCAGGACCTTCCTGCAGCAGCCAATCAGAAGCCATGCTTTGGTTTTCGAACATTTTGGAAGTCAAACGGACTTCCGGAATGGATTCCTTTAGACTTCCAAGGTACGACTGTAATTTACAGCTTAAGTGAAGTTGAGCAGTATAAAATTAAAAGAGCAATGATATTATATAAAACAATATACGACACCATATTAGTTATAGATGTTCTTCACAATTTTTTTTCCAAATCAACTTTATGTTACCGGTCTATAATACTTTTCTTGCTTGCCTATTAATCCTCTGCCATAAAATAAAATTAGGTTATCAATTAAGCAAAAGTAACCACAAGAACAACCAGAGGCAAAAAGTTTGTATGCATTTGATGGTGGTATACTGACACTTGAATTGCATGGTTTGGATCCAAAGACCTGTGCAACTATTTCTGCACATGTTGTATTTTTTGAACAGCAGCTACTCATGCTACACAGAAGGCTGCAACTCAGTATACTTTTAAGAAATGGTTTGTGATAGGACAAGAGGTTTTCCTGTTCATAGAGGAAAAACTCACAAATCCTACTGGCCACACCCAAGACCTTAGCCATGCTTAAAGAAAGTAACTCTTTGCATCTTGGCCTACAAGTCCTATTTTTTCTTTTTCTTTTATACATATGAAAGGAAAGGTTTGGCAACAGAGATGTGGATTTTCTTGGGGGAAATGTAATCGGAAGGTTTGCAGTAGCCAAAAGCAAAGTTAAATTAAACACTGGTACGTCTGAAAAAATAAAATAACATCATCTTGACTTTGTAGGTTTAAACAAATTTAGGGATGGAAAATTTGAAATGCCCATATATAAACACTAAGGCTGTAATCTTACGCACACTTACTTAGGAGTAAGCACGGCTGAGCAGTGGGATTTCTTCTGAGTAAATATGCTAGGGCTCACTATTAGCATTGTGAGTTGGTAAGAATGTTGTTGTGGCTTTTAAAAACATTCACTTAGGTTCTAACAAAGAGGATCTCTTAATTTCCTTCCAGTTTTCTTTCAACATAGTAAAGTGGTCTTAGACCAGAGATTTCTGACCCTTGTGGAGCCAAAGGAAGGCTGTTCAGATGGTCCCTTGTACTTAGTTCTATAAATTTGTTCACCACAGAATGTTGTGTGCACCTACCGTGTGTTATTTTTATGAATCCCAGAAGGCTGGTGTTAAGATATCTATATGGGGCTATTATTCCAAATTGGTCTGGAAAAATAATATCCTCACAGCGAATCTGTGAAGTCAAATGGGAAGAAAAATGATTTGCAAATGTTGATATAAATATACAAATCTCTCATCTCTTTTGTTACTCACAGGTGTAACAAGCAGTACAATTCAACCCACACCTCAGAATATTCCCATAGTAGATCCTTCGCTTTATAATGTCCAACCTACAGGTAAGCCCCACCTCCCGTGATTTGCATAATTCAAAAAGGATTGGCTGCAGGCTGCATTAAAACAGAGTTTCATACCTAAAGCTAGAAGCACATCTATTTACTTGAAAGCAAGTCTTGCTGAGTCCAGTGAAATCTACTCACAAGTAAGAGTATTTAAGATTATAACCATCATTATAATCTTGAATCGGGAATTCAAGTTACGTTTGCAGAGTAGCAAAAGTCTTGCCCATGTAACTGAAAATACTCCTTGGACTAGACATTCCAGCTTGTGCCTGAGAGGTAATGTGTTATGAAAGTGGCCTTGCAGGAATAATAATATGTGAAAGCATATTTTTTTAGAAATATAACCACCCCCACCACTGTAGACCTTGGATATTCGGTAATTTTACAGCTAACTGAGGAGTATGTTTTCAAATACTTTCTCAGAACAAGCCTCTGTGTCCTGTGGACTATAAAAATGAGGAGAGGATGAAGGGTGCCAGCATTGAAAAATTGGCTGAGGCTAAAATTCTTCCTTTAACCACTGTTAAGTATAGGTTAAAGGCTGCCCTATTGTACAGGCATCAGAATTGGCCTATCAACTTTGCATTGTCTGCCTGCTAGTTCATACTAAATGTTTAATTTGCCAAGTTATTAACCAGAAGCAGACTGTTGATACTGTGTTGCCATTATTTTTGTTTGACTAGGAAACTAGGGCTGGTGAAATTATGTGCTGCAGAGTTTCTCTACTAACCTTTCTCCAAGAACAGTCATTCTGTGGGTGTGGCGTAAAGCTGCCCAGCAATAATGTGCTGACAAAATAATGCATAGGCAGACAGATGTGATTTGGGGGACTAGGGTTGTCTAGCTATACAAGAACTATTGCTGCAATCATTTTTGTAATTGGCATGCAATCCCTTGCACTTTAATTCCATATACGTACAGTGGTGCCTCGCAAGACGAAATTCGTTCCGCAAGTTTTTTCTTCTTGCGAGTTTTTCGTCTTGCGATGCACGGTTTCCCATAGGAATGCATTGAAAATCAATTAATGCGTTCCTATGGCAACCGCCTTCAGACCAGGTCCGGGGACAGTCTGTCCCCCGATCTCTTCTGAAGGCTGGGGGGGGGACAAGGGCTTTTCTTCCCACCCCCAGCATTTTAAAAAACCCCGGGTCAGCGGAGGACTTCTCCGCTGTCCGGGGCGATCTTAAAATGCTGGCGGGCGGCATTTTAAAATCGCCCGGGACAGCGGAGGACTTCTCCGCTGTCCGGGGCGATGTAAAAGCCCCTGGGAAGGCAGGCAGGGGGGACAAAGACTTTTGCCCCCCGCCCGCCTTCAGAAGAGGTCCTGGACCTCTTCTGAAGGCGGGCGGGGGGCGAAAGTCTTTGCCCCCCCCCCCCGCCTGCCTTCAAAAGCTCTCCCGGGAAGGCAGGCAGGGGGGAGCAAAGACTTTCGCCCGCCCGCCTTCAGAAGAGGTCCTGGACCTCTTCTGAAGGCGGGCGGGGGGCGAAAGTCTTTGCCCCCCCACCTGCCTTCAAAAGCCGTCCGGGAAGGCAGGCAGGGGGGAGCAAAGACTTTCGCCCCCCGCCCACCTTCAAAAGCCGTCCGCGATAGCGGGAAGAGCTTCCCTGCTATCCCGGACTGCTTTTAAAATGCTAGCGGTTGGGAGCAAAGCCTTTCGGCCCCCGCCGGCCTTCCTGGACCTCTTCTGAAGGCCGGAGGGGGGGAAAGGCTTTGCTCCCCACCACCAGCATTTAAAAAAGGTCCCCGGAGATTTCCCTATGGGCTTTCGTCTTGCGGGTTTTCCGTCTTGCGAGGCATTCGTCTTGCGGGGTACCACTGTATACTGTTACGTGCTGAGTTCTACAATCTGAACCCCACTCCATAATCTCCCATTCACCAATAGGAAGTAGTTTTTTATTTCTCTTTGTGCAAAGCACCTTCAGCAATATATCCTTGTGTGTTTTTATTCAATGTGATAATGCAGTAATTATTGCTATTGTACCATCAATGCTCACGGTGCTTTTACACAGCACAAAAGGCATGTCCCTGCCCATAAATTTTACAGCCTATAATTTGATACAGAGGAACAGAAAGGGAGGAAAGTAAAGACAGGGGTAAGCAGGAAAAGAATGCCTTATTTCAGTTACATGTACTTAGGCTTGGTTACAGTAGAGTATTTAGGGGGTTGTGCTAACGGCATCGCTGAACAGATGGGATTTGAAAGAACACTCAAAGTGTCCTGGGATGGAGTTCCAAGCAGAAGAGGCAGCAAAAGGAGGGTGGGGTCATTTGAGGGTGATGGAGCTGGAGTGAAGGTCATAGCCATGGATGTATATGGACTATACAAACATGTGTACCTGGAAAATCAGGAACTGGGTTTGCAAAAGGGCATTGGATATCAGGTATTGATCTGCATTTGTGCATCTAGCACTTGAGACGATGCACGCAATTCTCTTAATGGATCAGATGACGTGGGTTGTAGCTTCAAAAGCTTATGTCCCAGCAATTTTAAAAAAAATAATAATAAAGGTACCACATGACTCTGTTTGCAGCCACAGATAAATGTAACTACTGTTTTGGAATAAAAGTATGCTTTTCAAGCAAATTCTGAAATCTCAGAGGAGATGTGAAGCCAGTTTTTATATAGGTACAAGTTTTGTCAGACACCAGTTTTCATTTTAAAAAGCTTTCCTTCCTTGTTAGCCTAATTTCTTTATCCCTGATCTAAATGCATTTTCAGTTTCCATATCAGGTCCTTAACTGCCTAGCTGAAAGATTCATATTTGGTGGAAGTTAACTCTGCACTGTCACATTTCAAGTAATGAATATAACTACTATACCAATATTATCCTTGGATTTGAAGAGAGCCTGGCTTCTTTCAGGCTGCATAAAGCACAGCTTCACCCATGTGTCAATATTTTTGGTATTTCAGAATTTAGTCCTTTCAAATGATGCAGATTTAAAAGCAGCTATCATGTAAGCTAACTTTCTAAATGTTCATTTTTTTGAAATAACTCCAGTTTTCTCTCCCTTTCATTTACAAATATTATAAACCCTTTCCTGAAATGTTGCTATAATGGTATCTGAAGTGGGCCTCAATAATAATAAATAAGGCCTGTTGCCAACAGAACATGTAATAGAGTAGGTACTGTAAAAATAAGATTAGATTGGTTAATTTAGGCTTTGTTCCAGAAAATCAGTTGAATACTGGACTGATGCCTTGGCTGTTTTCTAAAAGAATGATTTTCAAGTTGCTTTTGGCATCATAATATGAAAAAACAAAATGTCCTCAAGATGGTCTTTGGGGTAATTTGTTCTTGCTGTGTTTTTCAAAAGGAGGAGAGGTCACTATTGACTAAATGTTAAATGTGAACTTGAACAGTCATCAGTTTGTGCACGTCACAGTAGGAACTGCGTTAGTATTTTAAATTAGGAAAGTAATATAAGTCCTGTGTGTTCAGCATTGAACTTAGTCTATTTGACAGTGATTGAGTATTTTACACAATCATTAGTGTAACATTTAATGCTCTGATAGAATGGCTAGTTTATAGTCCATGCATTTGCCCTATGGCCTTAATGTGTGGATTCTGAATTTGGCTAACCCACCCTAGGATGACCTGGGGAAATCCTGTTCCACCCTGGATCCTGTCCCAAATTAGTTCAAGGGTAGGGCTAATGTTTGTTTAAGGTTTTCAAAAACCCTAATTCAACATGCATGTGTTAATTTAATGGGGTGCTCTTTCTCAAAGCAGCACCCTTGACCAGTCAGGGTTGATGCCTCTGCTGAACAGCTGTTCTAAAATTGAATCCTAGACAACACTCCAGACAAGCTTCTCTCAACCTTGGGTCCCCAGGTGTAATTGAACTACAACTCCCATCATCCTTGACCACCAACCATGCTGGCTAGCAATGATGGGAGTTGTAGTCCAACAACATCTAGGGACCCAAGGTTGAGAAAGGCTGCTCTGAACAAACTTCACGAGCAAGTCTGCAGTACCAAACACACTTAACTACTGAGTACCAGAGCAAACCCCCCCCCCCCAGTCAAGGGAGTGGTGAGTGAGTTTGAATTAAACAGAGGTATATCTCTTCCCAGCCCTGCTGGCATCTACCAGCCACCATCTACAGGGTGACACCAGTGTGGCACACACTGGCACACACCTTTCCCTTCTGCCAGCAGAACACTGGGGCAGAAAACAGTGCAACCTGTGGGATCCCTGCTGGCAGCAACCAGCAACAAGCCCTGAAACAGAGTATACCAAGCATAGGGAGCTAGCCTGAGATCCATTGGATCCTGAGCCTTTCCTGCTGTTATCAAGTAACAGCATTGGGCCCAATCACTGCACCAATTCCAGGCTGGCATGCCTATTCTTCCCCACCTCAGCCATTTTGCACAGCCATTGTTCCACCACTCTGTTCAGTCCCACCAGGCAGTATTCAGGATTAGGAATGCCCCCTAAACCTCATGTGGACTCATTGGACTTGTATCTGAGTAAACATGCCTAGGATTGTGATGTTTAGCAAAATACAGCAATTATTGAAATAAGAAACACCAGTTTTTAAAAGCAGCTGGCCTATGTAGACAACAGGCCAATTCTTTGAGCACCATACGCATCGTGGATTTTTGAAATATTTACCAATATTTGTCTGTGGTCAAACAAAAGATGGTGAATTGACATATATTTAACCGGTCAATTTTGTTGGCATGATTAGTTTGGTGGTGGGCATAGCTTTAAATTGTAAACTGTATGTATAAAATATTCTACCACATTTGAAGCAGTTTCCTGGGTGTAGTGTGTACATACAAAATACTATTTATTTTTTATAAAACATTTTGACCTGCCTTTGAGCGCAACACAGATCCTCCAAGGCAAATAGCAATAATAAATTAAGCACAATACAATAAAAACACATGTGTACATAATACTGGAGACTTGCAGCTAGAACATACTGCTTCTGGTTCTTTATGTTCTGTCATAACCTCTTAAGATTGACTGGGATTGCTGCCTTAAATTTTCAAAATATGTGCCAGTTTTGAACTAAGGGCATACAGAGAGGCGCTGAGTCATCCTCTCAGGGGGCGTTCTTCAATATGAGTAGAATATTCTTTCCCTTGGAGACTTACCAAAGCTCAAATATGAGGATCTTCCAAAAGCTGTGTGAGATACTCTTTCAGCTGGTGGCTAGGACTAGGGCAATATAACTGCTGAAATTCAGGATTTGTAAAGGTGTTTTAACATGCTATTACTCATCTTAAGCCTTTGGAATGGGGCAAGCTACAAATCAAATAAAACTCTAGTGGGTTAGCATGAGGAATACATCTTAAACTTCCAGGAGCAACAGCTGAAGGGGCTGCTGGAAGCTGTTTTCCAGTGGAGAGGGGGAGGTCCATTGATGGTGGCCTCTCCGGTTTAGTGGGAAGTGTTGTCTCTGTATCTGTGGTGGTGCTGCATAGACAGAGGGCCCAAAATGGAGCATTTCTCCTGGGCTGCATCTTGGAGGGCCTTGGTCCACCAGTCCAAAGCTTCCTTCTTCCCCAAAAGTACTGTAGTCCTAGGACAGGCATAGTTATTTCCCCTCCCATTAACATTGAAGGGAGGAATTTTAAAAGGCTGAATGGGGGAAAACAAAGGACAGAAAATCCACACACGTCTTTTGGCATGAGTTGGCCGAGCTTCAGAAGTGGCAATTTCTCTACCTTCAAATCTACCACCACCTTAAGATTTTTCTGTAAATCAGTATGCAGAATATACTTCACCATACCCTCTTGGTCTCCCTGACCACAGAACATCATAAAAGATAAACAGATTTTTCCCTCCGCCTACTCCTTTGGTTTGTTTGCCTTTGTTCCTGTTAATGCAGCCTCAGACATGGCAGCATTTGTTGGCATGCTGTTGGCAGATTTGTGAACATTTTGTGTTGTTGTAGTAGCTCAGCTAATAGTTAAGATAGGGATTTGTGATCCAAAGTCAGGAATCTGCTGTTTCTTACTTTAGCTTATTTATGTAGGGTTGTTTCTTTGCCACTAACCACTTAATATTGCCATCTTTATTCAGGCAAGCATCAGCCCAAGGCCACTTACTTAACAATGACGCAAACAAAATGAAGCAGATTTTAAAAAAAATGGCTAAATACCACTCTGACAAAACAGGCCAGAGGATTTATTCCACCTTTCCTCTTACCTTCTGCTTTGTATCGTACTTTGTTGAGACATTAACAGTAACAAACTTTCACAAGTTTGCTCAAAGTCTGGAGAACTTGTATCATTTTATTACAAGTGAGCACCTCCCTGACATTTTCTTTTAATACAAATAGGCAGAAGTATATCATTCTATATTAAATTGCTGCTGCATTAAGTACATATTTGACACTGCTTAACCTGAGGACAGAAATGTGACGGTGTGCATATCTTGCATCAAGGAATGGGTGTATCTTGTAACAGGGGATGTTCCCGTATCTAGACAAATTACACCAAGGCGGCATGAATGGCCTTAGTTGTGTTCCAGGCTGGAGCGGGAGGGAAGGAAATGTAAGGTTAACGCATGAGACATTGTCCTTGTTTTTGTGCACATTGTAACATGATTACCCTTAACTGAGTGGCGTTTTTAAAAGCTTTCCTTAGTGGCTTCAGATAAAGGGCAAATCTCTCTCAAAGTATTGGCTTACTCATAAAGGGTATCAGACAACTTTAGCATTCACCATTGATATTTCCAAAGCATTTCAAGTGGTTAAGTAAATATGTGCATAATGTAGTGGCCTTGATTCTTAATCCTCTCTCTTGATTTTCACAGGGGAAATTCGTTTGAGTCCCGAAGACTTTGCCAAGGCCCAGAAATATTGCAAATATGCTGGCAGTGCTTTGCAATATGAAGATGTGAGCACTGCTGTGCAAAATCTACAGAAAGCCCTCAAGTTACTGACTACAGGCAGAGAATGATGCCTTTGTCCGCCGGATTCATGACTTGCGCTTCGAAAACTTGAACAGTCCATTACTCCTACCTTCAGCCTGTCGGGGAAACACGGTTGCACAAAAGCTTTTGATTTCTGTGACAAGAAAACAAAATGTGTGTCTCTGTTATCAGATCTTTCTGTAGTCTAGTCTGGAACTACAGCCTGTCTTCATTTATTGGCAGAGAAACAAGAACCATCTGGGGATAGTGGTTTGAGCACGAGATGCCAAATTCTAAGCATTTCTTGTCCAATGTTGCAGAATGCCCCAACATTTGAGCTACTCAAAAAAAATACATTTAATTTTTATTTATTTTAAAATGAAAAGGGGGAGTTAGTGCTTTTGGAATTTGTCTGAAGTATAAAATAAAATAATTTGGAAATGCAGAAGGGTTTTAAAGTTCAGGTGATGATTTTGGAGCATTATACCATAAGATTGTGATATGCCAAAAAGAGGCAGAAGGAGGCTTTTTTGAGGACTAGAAAGATGTAGGGAGCTTTAAAGATACTTGAGGCAAAAGCATCTTAATGCTGTGTGATTCCAGCACTCATCAAAGCTCTATGCTGTACTTTGTTTCTGGTTTCTTTCCCCTTTGTACGGTTTATTTCATGTATGAAGATAAAAGGAATCAAAGGAAAGATGTGTCTGAAGTCCAAAAGCCGGCTGCATCCTGAACTTTGAGACTATTTGTGTTCTGAATCTTAGAAAGAGGCCATTGCTATAACGAAGTATCTGGATTTGCTGTTATTTGGGTTTGGGGGTATTTTTATTTGCATCTGTAGCCAGATGGGGAAATTGCTACATAAATTTAAGTTTTCAACTAATAGTAGATTGTAGACTCCATTAAAGCATCTTGCACCCTTTACATGTGGTGTTGAATTACTCATATAATGTTAACAGGTGTCTATGCTTGTTTAATAAGGAATAAAAGCCTTTTAGTATCAAATGCACTAAATCGCTAGTCTTAGTTTTAGTCCTGTGTATTTTCTACATAATGGGATAGGGGGTGCATCGGATTCAGCTGAGGCCCGATTCAGATCAGGTGTACTCGGAGGGCCTTGGATGAGTCAGGTACACATAGCCACAGATCAGCGTGAATTGGATTGGATGGCCCAAAGCTTTCTTTAGTTGCCAGGTGGGACATTGGGCAGGCAAGTTGGGAAATCACACAAAAGGCGACCTACTTGATCAGTGGCTGCATCTTCCCAAGAGAATGTAGGCCTGTCAGCACTGCTCTCCTCCATGCCTGATGCACCACCCCATAGGATCCACTCAGTGGCTGTTGAATGGAGGCATCAACCCTTGATCATTTTGGTTGATCCAGGTTCAGATTAGCAGGTTCAGACTTAGAAGCTTAATAACTTTTTGAAAGGAATAATCAGCTCAAGGCTAGAACTGCAGTCTTGCCTGGAATCTTGCCTGGAAGCAGGGTATTGAGTTAAATCTATCAGTGTATATTATACTAGACATTCCCAATATATTCAGACATTTATATTCCACAAGGTGTTTAGGCTCCATTAAACTAGAACCAATCCGTAATATGTTCGAACTCAGCAATCATTTGCATGTGCAGGAAGAACACCCATGTGCTGGGAGGGAGCAGGCGTGTCCATTTCTTTTATCCATCACTTGCCCATGCAAAAATAAGAAGAAAAATTCATGGAGGATAAGGCTATCAATGGCTATTAACCCTGATGGTTATGTTCTGCCACCACTGTTGGAGGCAGTATGCTTCTGAATACCAATTGCTGGAAACCCAGGTGTGAGGATAGGATCCTGGACTAGATGGGCCACTGGCCTGATCCAAGTAGGCAATTCTTACTTTTAAAAAAAGCCTCAGCTGATGAGCACATGTGTGTGTGTGCACAGTGACAATGAAAACTTAGGTATTTATCATATTAAAGCCCTTTGCCGCCTTTAAGGATGGATGGTGGGAAGATGAGAGAGTCTGCCACTTCTACCAATCACTTCCACTGCTGCTGCCTGCCCTCTTACAGGTGATACAAGTAATAAAGGGTCCCCTTGTGATATACCAGTGGTTCAGTGCTCGGATGTTGTTCCAATAACGTTTTGTCGCTAAATATCTAAAAAATTAAAAATACATTGATTTTCCTCATTTTGATTTTTAATTTTAATTTTCATTATTCTACTTGTTAATTCAGTGGAATTCTGTTACAATAGATTTTGTCGGCTCGATGACCAAGATATTTAGTGATAAAACGTAGGATTACCGGAACGACATCCGAGCACTGAACCACTGGTATATCACAAGTGGACTCTTTATTACTGTGTTTGCAATTGTTCAAGATCTATTTTGGAAAGAGAAGAAATGAGAACTGAACCACTGGCATGTTATAAGTAAACTCTTTATTTATTGTGTTTGCTATTGTTTAAGATAAAACTGATTTGGGAAAGAAGCTACTTCTGCCATTTTTATTTTGTTTATTTACAGACAGTTGTCTTGTGTCTATTGCAGTAGACATTGTAGTACCATCCTGTTTATTGTTTTACTGCTTACAGGAGAAGCAGTGCAAAGCACCATTGAAAACAGTCTCCCTGCCCCTTTAAAGGAGGGGAAAAGCTGCTTCAAATGGGCCCTTTGATGCTTTAATACAGTTCCTGCACTCCCAATGGAAGCATGTGGACTGCTTTAAAGAGCAGCCTCCCCACTCTTTAAGAGAGGAGAAGGGCTTCAAACACTTTGAATCTTTATGAATCCCTGTGCTTTTCAACAGAAGCATGGCAACTGCATTAAAGCACTTGGCTGCAGAGATCAAGAGCTTAAAAGATGCAGAAAGAGGCTTGCAAAAGCCTTTGGGAGTCTTCCCGCTTCAAGTGGAACACAAAGTGTTTTTAACAAGTTTGCAGCCCTGCCCACCTTTGGACATTTGGCCCATGAGGCAGATCCTGAAAAGGGTCTGCCCATGGAGCCAAAAAGGTCCACCTGCCCCCTGCTTCAGAGAGTCAGGGAATCCTCAAGAGCAGCTTGGACAGAGGATGGCTGTTGAAAAGAAAACGGGAGTTGTAGTCCAATAATACTTGGAGGGCACCATATTGTATACCCCTGCATTACGCAGTAAATTGAATTAAACCTCACTTCTCTTCACCGGCGCTGGGGTGTTATTACCCTAGTCATCATGCTCAGTGGCTAGGAATTATGGGAGTTATAGCCCCTCAACACTGAAAAAAACACAATTTTGGCTGTTCCTGGCCTAATGCATAATTAAGGAATTATGTTTCCCATCAAGGAATGACCTTGATTTTGTTATATATATGCATTGCTGCAATGATAAAGACCTGTGTTTTAATTGTTGCTGCACACACGCACATACACACGTATGCACAGATAATCCGTTTCTTGGGTTCAGCTTTCCTGAACTGTAGGCATCTTTCAAAGAACTCACTTGGGAATCCTCTGTTCTCTTTGTGTGTGGAGGTTCAAGTTTTACTCAGCTTAGCAAAGCCAGGAGAAACGTCTGTAGTATTTTTCATCCAAATAAAACCTGGAACACTTGCAGATTCCAAAAATAGAGAAGACTACGTCCTCCAACTTTCTCTGGCGTTAGTTGAACATGGAAAACTCTCTAAAATGAAATGTTTTTGCCAGTGATATACAACTGCTTCTCAAGCACTTAAGTGCAGTAGCCAGTTGAAAGCTCTGTGGGAGTGCTGGAGGTTAGGGCTTGGCTCCTATCTCTTTTGCTCCGTTCACAGAAGCTTCCAGTCACAGAAGCAGAGCTGTGCTTACCGAAAAGCTGCTTCTGCCCATGGAATCTTCCAAGGATAGTCATTTAAGACCTTGAACTCTGACCTTTTAAGTAGAACAGGCTTCTTTATTTAGCACCTTTTCCTTGAAAGTTCCACACTCCCTCCTGGCACTCACTTGGACCTTGGTTTAACCCGGAGTGGTACCCCCTACAGATTCATCTAGCTGTCCTCCAGTGGTGTTACCTTTGTACTCATGAATAGAAGAAACTCATGGAAGTGGGCAGGCTGAAATTAGGGGATTAAGTCACCAGGCAGAAGCCAGTGGATGTGCCTGGATGATGCTATCAGATGGTAGCCACCTGCTTCCTTGTCTGGCCCTATTAATGTCTTTAACATGGAATGGGCACCAGGTGGTTGCGTCATTTGATTTCCTACCAAGTGCACAGGTGCTGCTTATTGCTGGGGGACTTGTCTAAAAGGATGCCGTTTGTTGGATGACACAAAATGCACACCTGTTTCAGCATGGAACAGAATATCTTGTGAACCAATTTCACTTGCCCATTATCTGCGAGCTATTCTGTTTGCACACAACAAACAGGAGAAAGAATTTGGAGCGGTTTATTTTCACATCAAATGTCAAAACATTTTGGTTTTACTTCCTGATACTTAAACCCATAGCCTTGGCTTTCTTCATTCCAAAGAGCCATAGCAAAGTGGAGCTGTGAATTAAAGTCCGTATAAAGACTATAAAGAAAATCTCAATAGCAAGGAGGTTGAAGACTTTTGCTCCAAAATTTGCGGTGGTTTGAGGATTCCTATTAGTGCTCTCACTCACTCTCTGGTGCATGAAAACCCAGCACCAGATCTTGCAGTGCATTCTGCCCAGCTAGCTTGCTGTTAAATTAATAGGATGCAGTCTCCAATAATGTTAATAGGCTTGCACCTATGGACATTAATTCCGAAGCTGTACCAAATTACATCTCTCTTGTGTGTCCCAGGTAGACAGTGCTGCAAATTTGATGGATTACCATGTGCTGAGATTCCTGCATTGTAGGGGGTTGGACTAGATGACCCTTGGGGTCCCTTCCCTTTACAGTTCTATGACTTTAAGATGCCCAAGCTCCAGGACTTTCCCTTAGTCCACTAATTCTCCCCCCACCCTGCACATGGGGCCTGCACATGGATGTATTTAATTAGAGTGCAACAATAAAAAATTGCATGTCAAAGCAATTTGCTGCAGCTTCTTACATACAGGTGCTCAATCCTGAGGAATGATCTCGGAATCTGCAAGAGAGTGCATGACAGGAAGCAGAAAGAAAATGTTTTATTTTCACAAAGCGGAATGCTCTGGACAGATGAAAGCGGCTGCCTCGGGCAACTGATTTTTAAGGTGTCACCAAAAAGGGCAGCAGGTTGCTAGCGATTTAATATATCATTATTGTACTTCAGGGAGGGAGGCACCTGCACAATTTATATTTTATTTATTAAATGCTTTATAAACCATATTTCAAGGCACAATTCCCCTCCTATGGTGTTGTACAAAATTCCTTAAAACATAGTATGCAATGATCATATGCACTGTAAATTTGCTCCGCCTCAGGCAGCAAAATGCCTTGAGCCAGCCTGAAGAGTTTCCCAGTAGAAAACTTTCCCTTTGTACAATCACATCGTCCTAAAATATCAAACATGAAGCAGCCCTCCCTTAGGCAAGCCAGTTTGGATTTGGGTGATGGAGAGGTTCCTCCTTGCATTGCATACAACCAATCTGAAATGATTCAGCAGAAAGTTATGAAAAATGCACAAGTGGCTTTGCTGCCCCGGGTGTTGTGTCATTCTTCATGCTTGCCAGGACTTAGAATCCCAAATTCATTGGCCGGAAAAGGGAAGACTGGAATAAGTTAAATGATTAGATTTTATGTTTATTGCTGTGGATCTCAGCAAAGACAAAATGCTGAAGTTTTACCTTTTAAAAATCCATCTCGTCTACTAATAGCAAATTCACTCCTGAGTGTGGATCAGCACGGTCCATGCAAAAGAAGGAAGACCTTCATGGCTCAAATGGATCTTTAATCAGGAAGCTGCAGAAATGAAGAGTGAAAACAATGCAACAAACTGAAATATCAGAATTCAGCAATGGCAATTTCTTGCTTGTAGTCACATTTTGAAGATATCCTCTTAGTTAACCATGTGTACCAATAACAGGGGCCCCCTAAGACCCGAGGAGCCTTAACTGTATGCATACTTTGCAAGCCTATAACTCTTGTCTCTCCTGAAAACTTTCAAAGCAAAGATGGTTGTTAAAAGGGGTGCCTAGCACTGCAATCAAAGTTCTCTCACTGCCTAGCGCTCATTTGTTTCATCAAGAAACCAGGATCCTCTTCCTTCCTGCTCACTGGTTGCTTTTTTCTCCTTTGGGTTTCTTAATGAGATGCTCCACTTATTTTATGCCATGTGGACTCTATAATAAGATGAAGATGTCCTGTAAATTGTTCAAAGTGTCAACTGAAACGCAGTTCTGTTCAGTATAGTGGCTATGTTTGTGTCTCGTCGGGAATAATAGAAAACAGAGGCTATATCCTTTGAAACTTCAGCATGATAAATGACACATAAGGACGAAAGAAGCATGGCACACATCCCAGAGCCTCACTCGTCCATGGTGTAACTTTACTAAATCCTATAGAAAAATAAAATTGGCTTTTTGGGGATAGAGATGCAGAACATCATAGCATAGCTGTCAAGCGTCCCTTATTTGAAGGGACAGTCCCTTATTCCAGCACCATGTCCCGCTGCTGTCCCTTATTGATAGATGTCCCTTAAATGTCCCTTAAATGATGTCCCTTAAATTTCAAAGGAAGCAGCTCCTCTCCCTCCCTCCCTGCCGGCCAGGGAGGAGGGAGGCTCCAACTGTGTTGCTTGGCTGTGTTGCTCACCCAATAAGAAGACTAAGAATGACTGGGGGGTGGAGCTTGCATGCCTTGTGTGTGGCTAGTTAATGCAAGCTGAGGGGTTTTTTGAATGCTGGACACCATTTTGTTGCACGTGCTGCTGCAAACTTTGCAGTGCAAAGCCAGGCCAGGGAGCCATCTTAAGTTGAGGCTGCATAGGCCTTGTGGTGCATGTGATTCAGATTCTATTCAGTTGAACCTCTGGTTACAAGGTTGGTTGGACAGTGTTCTCGAAGCTACCAGCATGAGTTTGACCAGACTGCAGGAGAACAGGAAGACTGGAGTGCCTGGAACAGGTGAGGCTGCAGGTCCCTTATTTTGGCTGCTGGTCCCTTATTTTCAAGGCTGCTGGTCCCTTATTTTCAAATCTGTAAGTTGACAGCTATGCATCATAGACATGTTGCATCCAAATACTTTTACGCAGACAGCTATCAAGAGGAGTTTGGGCAGGAAGAAAGATGCAAATACTCCGAATATTTCATTAAATTTACAAGTAGTAAAATTGAGCTTAGCAAAAAGGAGGCTTACAGGGCCTTCTCAGCAATGGCACCCCAGCATTGCCCCCCCCCCCTATTATCAGATGTTGAGCTGGCACAAGCATTGGCTGTATTTCAGTGTCAGCTGAAGACCTTCCTCTTCTGTCAGTAATAAGATCTTTGACTTCTGTTGAACAGTGGTGTTATTTTGCCAAAAGTGTTTAGACAGATTGCTTTATTGCGATGTTGTGCTTTGATTTCTCTTTTCTTAAGCCTTGCTATTTCCCTGAGCACTTTAGATGAAGGGTGGGATATAAATGGCTTAAATTAATTAATAGGATTGCCAATGTGTGCCCCGCACTGCCCTCTACAGCACATGCAAAAACCACTTTATTGACTGTTGGACCCACTCTTGGTCTTGTCCACTCGATGCACTGGACCCTATCTTTGCATGCAGGGGAAGTCCTCAGCCCACTGAGGGTTTGAGACCCATTGGCTACTCGCACCTGCCTTAGCTGGCCTGTCAAAGCCATTTTCCAGGGTGTGGCCATAGTCACATACTGACAGCTTCCAAGAGCCACAGGTGAGAGCTGAGTGCACGTGGGGACCAACAGTGGACAAACTACTCCAGAAGGAGCATGATGTACTACCCCTCCCTTAACACCCCACAATCAGAGCAGATTGCAGCCCCCATCATGCCCTGCTCATCCGCTTCCCTGGGGCAGTATCTACTGTAGAATGTTGGACTAGATGGATCTTTCATCTGATACAACAAAGTAGCTCTTGTGTTTTGAAGTGTTAACATTTGACAGAAGTGAGTAACGGGAAAGAGAGGGAAGCCTTTTGGGTATCATAATTTGATTACACTTTGAGCAAGCTGCAAAGCATTCCTTTTTTGCTTCCAAGACTGGCCCGGAATATTAACAGCTTTCTCAATCTGGAAGTGGAACTGAGTTTATACCACATTCCACTCAGAGTCTGTTAATAATAATTTGAATAATTACATCCATAAATAATGCTTTAAGATCACTCTCCAAACAAAACTGAACTATTGCAGGAAATGTTTTGGTACTTCTGAGAGAACTCCATGTTTTAAACATGGGCAATAGATTTGAGTATACAGGCTACTTATATATTGTCTCTATGTGGACTCTGTCAAATCACACTTTTGACATTTCTGTTTTTCAAACTTACTGTACCAGGTAAAAGGACCTAGGTCAGAAGGCCTTATATTTGGGGGCAGAGGGGTGGTATCTAATCATAGCATGTTTTTTCCTTTATGACAGCTGCAAATTAGTTGTCATTTCAGCAGCAACTCCTGTAGAATGTTTTCAAGACACAGAATTAACTAAATCCACTCATAGAAGTGTGCTTGGTGAATAACTCCTGAACACAATTTACTCCCTAATCCGTGGTTCTGCTTTTCATGGATTGCCTCCCTTCCAGTGCAATATATGCCATCACCTGCCATCAATGTCCTTCTGCAGCCTATGTACAACAAACAGGACAGTGTCTATGCAGAATAGAATATAGACACAACACTGGCATCAGAAATGACAATACCCAGAAGTCAGTAGGAGACCATTTCAACTTACCAGGACACCCTGCAGCTGACCTTACAGTGGTCCTCTTTCAACCAAAGAACTTCAAATGGAAACTCCAGCATGACGCTACTGATTTACAGTTTCTCAGGGAATTCAGCCCTTTCTGTGTATGGCTTGAATCAAGATTGAAGATTTTTATCAAGCTACATGGCTTATTTAACTTGGTGATCATGTCAGTGCCAATGGTTGGTTGAGGGCCCCAGGGGCTTAGAAGAGCCTCTCAATGGCCTGAAGGGCCGTGCCATGTCTTACGGCCCTCCCCTGGCAAGCCCTTGGGCAGCAGGCAGCAGTGCTTCTTCTGAATGGGAACAAAGATCAGCTCCCATCCATGTTGGATGCCCACCATCTTAATTTGCCAAACAGGCCATGTCCCAGTCTATAGATGTATGAAATGCATAGGTGTTATCTACATATTAACAGCACTCCTTTCCAAATCTCTGAATGATCTCATTCAACAGTTTCATGTAGATCAGGGGTACAAAAATGGATCCAGCCAGTATAACAGATCCTTATCTCTACCCCACCTACCCACACACCAAGTATGACAAATGAGTGGGGCCACCAACTTGCCATTCGCCACTTAGACATTTTATTACTACCAAGCCATTCAAAAGATGCCAATGCAAGTAGATAAATAGGTACCACTGTGGCAGGAAGGTTTCTGTCACAGTATCCCATTGTGCCAGAAGCGGTTTAGTCATGCTGGCCACATGACCCGGAAAGCTGTCTGTGGACAAATACCGGCTCCCTTGGCCTGAAAGCGAGATGAGCGCCGCAACCCCATAGTCACCTTTGACTGGACTTAACTGTTTAGGGGTCCTTCACCTTCACCTTTTTACTTTTTACTACCAAGTGGTATATGCAATTTGTTAAATAAAAATAAAATAAACAAGTTTATCAGCTGATTGCCAGGACTTCCTTTCACTGTGTATTGTAAGAACTGAAGATCAGCTAGGCGTTGCCTAGAAACTCCCTTTCAGCCTTGCCACATCCTTACCTGTTATTTTGTTTATATAGTGGGTAGATGAGCATGGCTTCACCAAAACGGCCTTGAAGGCCAAATGGGGAGACTTGGTGGACCAAATTGTGTCCGTGGGCCAAACGTTCCCACTGCTGATGTAGACAATAAAAAGCATGGAAAATAAAAATATATCACCCTGGGACACCAAAGCATAACACCAAGGAGAATTAGACAAATCAGTGGAGGACAAGACTATCAACAGCTATAAGCCATGATAGCTATGTTCTGCCTCCATTTTTGGAGCCAGTATGCCACTGAATACCGGTATCTGGGGACCACAAGTGGGGAGAGTTCTGTTGCACTCATGTCCTGCTTGCAGGCTTCCAGCAATTTGACTGGCTACTGTGAGAACAGGATGCTGGACTAGATGGGCCATTGGTCTGATCCAGCAGGCTCAACATGTTCTTAGGAGATGAGTAGAAATGTTGCTACCTTATAGAATCAGCCACCCAGAAAGCAGTAGAATCGCCCAGAAACTGTTACCCAACCTCTAGCTTAGACCTGTCTAGAAGGATACCATGGTAGGTGGTGTCAAAAGTTGCTGAGAGACCCAGCAGGATTAACAGGATCATACAACACCCCTGTCTCTTTCCTGGCAAGGGTCATCTGATAGGGTGACCAGTGCAGTTTCTGCATGAAAACCAGCCCTGAACCTGATTGAAATGGATCCAAAAAATCAGTTTCATCCAAGAGTGTTGGATTTGGTCATAAATAACCCACTTAAAATATCTTGTCCAGGAAGATAATGTTAGTTGCTGAAACCTTCCAGGTCCAGGCTTTTGCAAACAAACGAACAAACAAAAAACATTCACATGAATTTGTCCTGGAATGGAATGGATTGGTTCGTGCTGCCCATCTTTTGTAAAATAGATGGCTTCAAGTTTTCATGGAGAATCTGTTGGAAAGCAGAATGGAAAAAGCCACAAAATTTTGCACAATCCATTCATGTGGTAATTTGACTTGGCATAAAGTACCATAGTAGAAGCCAAAGGAGGTAGAGTTGACAACAACAACAACAACAAAAATATTTGGCTGATGTGGAAAATGGGGACTAAGGAATTGCACGTCAAGCAGATGTACAAATATCTGGGAAAGCAACGGCTGCTGATCTTGGAAATTAATCCCATAGACGGTCAGATAGCCAAGAAGAAAGGCTACTCACCCAGGATTGAAAACAGTGCTGATTCCATGCATTGCACACCTGATCTCATGGTGCCTTGAATGAGAGAAAGTGTACAATGCAAATGGGCAGGTCAAAATGAGAAGATATGGCAGCATCAGCATGAAACAAGTCAACCATGCTGCTGCTGCTGCCTCCTTCCCAAGATGTGACACAGGGGCATTGTGGCAAGCTGTGGAAGGGGAAGGGCCTGCTCAGACTGGAGGCCAAACTAGAGATAACTAGTGACAGAAGAGAGACAACAGTAAATCACACAAGCAAGTTGGAGTTAACTATTAGCACAAACAGGATCTGCAAAAGAAGGTCATGCCTAATGAGCACAGCAAGTAATTTCCATCAGGTCTTGCCCCCATGAAGCAGGTGCTGAGATTGAAGGTCCCTGCCTTCCCACAGTTGCCCGAGTCCCCTCCTCCCCAGGGTTTCTCCCAAGCAATTTGAGACTGTGCCTGTGTGGAGCTAGCTTCTCCTGTGCCCTCTTCATGCCTCTCCTGGTTCTAGGAGACCAGAGGAGAGGAGAGCTTGTTCCAGCCAGACTCATCTCTGCCTCTTGGCCTCACTCCTCTCCTGCTTCAGTTTCTGCCTCTGAATCTGGACTGCTCTCTCCACAGACTCCACCTCCTCACTAAGTCCTGTTACCTCTTCAGCTTCCAATACCTCCTCCCAGTCTTCTCCCTCTGACCGCTCATCATCATCTCACCACCAATCCCCTGGCTCTGAGCCTTCTTCCCTTGGGGGTTCCCCAGTAATATTGGGAGGAATAAAAGAGAAGGGAGGCAGAGGATTCTGAGTCCAGCTGAGCAAACTGGACTGCGATTTTGGGACTGACCCTAGGATTGAACTCTGGATCATCTTCAGAGATGGGAATCTGGCCTCATGACTTGACTTCGAACCTTTCTCATTGCATCGGACCTGAATCTGTATTTGACCCTTGGACTGTCCGACTCCTCTCTAGTGTTGCCCTTGGGACTGTATGCACTGTTGGGACTTGCCTTAGAGTACATCAGGGTTCAGTTCAATCTGCCAGACAGCTAGAAACTTTGTTAGCAGAAGTAGCTCACTGAGGAAGCCCTGGTCTTAACATCTGCTGCTTCCACAGTCCATTCTAGGCCAAGACATTCAGTTGCAGAGCAGCAGCTGGAATGTTAGAGAACCAAGGGGGAAGCACAGCTTTACCAGAAACCATTGTACTACTGTCTGTTTTATTATATATTGAATATATCACAAGTCACCCTGAGAATATAAGAGAAACCTACTAGGTCAAGCCAGTGGCCCATCTAGTCTAGCATCCTGTTCTCACAGTGACCAACCCACAGACCATGCCTATAGGAACCCCACAAGCAGGACCCGAACACAAGAGCCATTTCCCCTCCTGAGGTTTACAGCAACTGGGATTCAGAAGCAAAGTTTGGCGCGTGGGGGGGGGTACAAATCTTCCAATATAAATAAATCAATTAATTGTTTTTAATGTCTTCTGGAAGCTTGAAAGTCTGCACGATGTCTCATATACATATAGCTTTGACCAAACTGTTTTCTCCACTGCTGACTATGTCTGGAGTAAAAATGTTGCCCGCTGTAACAGTAGTAGCTGGAACTAATTTATGTTTTATGAATTCAACATAAAAAAAATCAAGCCCATATCCATATGCTGCTATAATTAAGTCTGTCTTTTATGGTGTCGGGAAGGGGGAATCTATTTCTTTGAGTCCATGCAAGATCACAGCAGGGGGGTGTTACCCGAACCCATCTTTTGCATTAGCCTCCCACAAGAATCCTACTTTCCATTTGGTCAAGCTGTAATCCTTATTTCATAGTGTTGCTCAATGCTGTTAGCTGCCTTGGTACCATATGGGGGAAAAGTAGGCCAGAAACGCTGAGGAACAATGGCTCTGAGAGACCTCCACTCTAGTCCCACCTTGAAGCAATTTTGTCTTGTTCCAAGGTGGAACATGACTAGAGGTCTCTTGGGACATTTGTTTTGGAACATTTCTGTCCCACTTTCCCCTAGGTAAGTCACAGTACCTTGTCTTGGAGTGCACTCTATCTGAATGCATCGCCATGATTTTCATTGCTCGCATACAGGTTCCTTACTCTTGGACAGACACAAACACAGACACACACACAGAGGGAGGGAGGGAGGGAGGCAGACAGGCCTCAGTTTACACACATTTGTCTGTACAGTCTAGTTAGCTGTTTAACTTCCCTTCATTGTATTTCAGAGGCTATATTCTTTCTCCCAGTTGCCTTTATGTAATAGACCCAAAGCCCCAATTACCAATTTCCTTTCACTCCTAAAGCTTTTTCATGCCCTTTCTGAGAAACCGCTTGAGGAAAACAATTTGTTTTACTTGCTTGCATATTTTGTTTTACTCGATAAGAGTTTTTATTTTACTCTTTCCTTGAGCGCTGAAAGATGGTTTAAATGCTGCGCTTATGGTTTGTGGATTTGGGGAAAAGAGTTAGGATGGCAGTTGCCAGCATTACTTATATGCCCACACAATCAAAAGATTCTTACAACATTATAATATAGTAGTAGCCTTCTAGTGGAATTGCTTTTCCTTCTTAATAAATTGTGCTGCTTTTGGTGGGGCTGAACAAAAATCAGTATGATTAATTGTCTCTGTGTTGCAAAAGTAGCTTTCCCTGCTTTTAAAGTCGGGGAACCAGAGGAAGTTGAAACTTCACATGGACAAATGTTGCTGTTGACAAAGTGTCACAATTGCCATCCCAGTGCAATTGTAGCATGGTGTGTTAATCTAGAGCAGGGCTGAGAAACCTGTGGCCCTCCAAATATAGGACTACAACTCTCATCATCCCTAACTAGCAGAAGCAGTAGTCAGGGATTGTGGGAGTTGTAGTCCAACAACTACTGGAGACCCAAGTCTGAGAAACACTCTAGGCTACCTAGTGGACAGAACTGAACTCTTTGGGGTGCTGCTGTTGCTGCTACATTGCCACAATACCTCTATGCCTTGTGGAAGCTGTGACCCATTTGTTGCTTATCAAAGATTTGGGCAGATTCAAGGTAAAACTGGGAGAATCTGACCTCCACAGCATTTTGGCGACACTCAGCTGTATATTGCCAAACTGTGGCACCCAGGTCTTTGGCCATAACCTTTTATGTGATTGCATATCAAAGCTTTTATCCCTTGCCCTCCACATTATGCAGTTATGGCTAGTGACATTTGGTACCTGCAACTCCAAAGTCATTTGCGACTGGACTTGACTGTCAGGGGTCCTTTACCTTTACCTAGCTGAATTTTTAATTGGGGGGGGGGGGAGGAAATATTTCCAAATCTGAAAAACCCAGATTTTGAACCCAGCATAGGAGCCAACTCCCTTTGCCCTCCCCCCTAAAATATTTGAGGGGATTGCCCCCTCCAACGTTGATGGGCATTGCCATTCAAATGGTGTGCATGTGCCATGTCTTGTGATTATGTGAGGTGGAACTTACCTGGGTCCTCCCAATATTTTATTCAAGTTGGCACCCCTGGAACCAACTTGACCATATGCTCTATGGCTCTTATGCATATTTTATTCAAAGGTAATACCCCGCTGACTTAAGTGAACCGTGCTCTTCCTTGCTTCAGCTTTAGATTTATAGGATGGCCTGTTAATTAGATACTGTCAAAAGTTGATCGTTCTGTCTATTTCTGATGTTCAGATTGTGAGTGCTATTGCTTATTCAGCCAAAAGCAGTGAACAGAAAGAGGGAGAAAGGAATAGGAGGCTGGGGTGGTAGAAGTACAAAAAATATTGCCTGTGGGGCAGGGACTGAAGAGGAGGAACCAAAAATGACACAACTCAGTGCCAGTTATGAGGGATGGTGGTAGGAAGGATAACCAGGGAGAAAGAGGGTGAAATGGGAGAGGCCAGCAACTTTTGACTCCACATCACAATGGACTGTTTTCTATTCCAGCTTCTCATTTATAAGAACCTTGTCACAAGCAACAATGCCTGAGTTCACTTTCTCCCTCCTTCGTCCCAATATGTTTTCCTTTTGTGCTGTACTCCTTTTTAGATTGTGAATATGAAAGCAAAGTCCATCTTATGAAACTGCCTTGAGAGCCTCTTTTGACTTAAAAGTAGGGTGAAAATGATTTTTAAAAAAAAAAAAAAAAAGGGTAAGTGTGCACAGCATTGTAGCCTTAAAGTGCAAGGTCATGCATGTCTATTCAGAAACCAAATTCAGTTCCATAATTACTCCCAGAAAAGTGTGCACAGGGTTGTGGTCTCAATATATAAACATATCAGTGGGGCATTGTAGAGTTCAATAGAGGAATGTGGAAACTAGAGGAAAGATTCATATTCTGCACTTGCTTCCCAAAGACCTTAATTAAATCATCAAAGGGATGCATCCAGGCAAAGTTAAGCACTTTAAAGTTCCCTTCACTTCTGGAAATATTTGTTCAGCTACTTAACCAATGGAAATCACTAGGGCCTGCCACCTGATCTGAACCATGCTTATAGTTTGTCCCACTGACATTAATAGTTTCCACCTCCCAAATCAGTACGCTGAGGGTTGCCGCAGGAACTTAATTATGGCTTGATTGCTCCCCAAACAAAGAAGTTGTTAAAAGATCCATCATGAAATGACTTCTGCTCGGGGAAAACACCTGACATCTTAAAAAAAAAAAAAGATCATGGGGATGAAATAAACAGAAACTAGGCATTCTTGATTATTGAAGGGGGGGGGGTATACAGGTTTCTTGGGAATTGGCAAGGGCCAGCCATGAACCACATGAGTTCTAAGAATAGTGTGGCATGTACTGCAGCAATGACCTATAATAAACACCGTATTTCCAAAGGAAACTGCAGTTATTAAATGTTGTGCCAGAAGGGTCAGCTGGTATGCATAAAGATGAACTGGAGGCGGGGGGGGGGGAGGAATTGCTGTGAACATTCTGCTTCCTTGTTTCTTTGACACACACACACACAGAGAGAGACACAAACACGCACACGTAACCACTTATTCTCAGAAATGTGGACATCTTCACATTAGGTTTTTTTTTTTTTTTTTGGTTGAAAATATCACTTTCCCATGACCTTAAATAGCCTTCACAGGTTTTAAACCAATTTAACAACAACATATTTTTCCACAGACTTGAAGATCCCCCTTCAGCATACTGCAGAGAAAGAGAAACATCTGAGAAAACGGTGATATCCTCTCAGAGATGAAAATTAAATCTAAGATGTCTTGTGGGACAGCTGTGGGAATCTTGGTTTTTTGGGAAGTGGAGTGAGGAAAACCACTCAAACCTTAAATCTAGCAAGCAACATCATTTTGTCTAGTTCAGCCATATAAGAATAAGAATCCATGCTGCAGTTCAATTGTCTCAATATTTATTCTCTAACAGGTTGTTGAAGCACATGCACCACCTGAAGCCCACCTTTTCTTGGGCTGCCTACAAAATAATCACCTTCATTAATGCCATTACTAATGGCATCCAGATGTGAAGGATTCAGATAACAGGAGAAATTAAATTCACAGGCTCCACCCTCAATATTAAATTTTCTAAATTTTAGCAAAAGCATGTCTCTCCCCACACCCCACTCCTACAGCCTTGTAGGCACAGCACTTGGGGGTGGCATCACAAGGTGTCAGGATCTGGCTCCCTCTGCTGCCCCTGTAATTTGAGCATTAACTGTGAGTAGATCTGGATAGATAAACTGAGTAAACAAAGTAGTGCAGAAGCGGAGTTGAGCCAGGAACATGGTTATAGGGCAGAGGCAGAGGGGCAGCTGCTCTTCCAGGCTACTTTTTGAGGGCCACACGCCAATGGTTGGTGGGGCCAGAGGGGAAAGTGGGCAGGCCAGCTGATATAAATTTTACCTTGTACAATAGGCTACTTTCCACACCTGCCCCTGTCTATCCTTCATCCAAGTAAGCAAGGGGCTTTATCAGAGTTGAAGGACACATTTCAGCCAGCTGAAAACACACAAGGAGGGTGTGAAGCAAGATTGCTGAGGCAGGGGGCCTAGGGAAAAATCCAAGGGACACACAGAGAAGCCTGAAGTGGGCAGTGTTTGATCCCTGGCCCTGAGATTAGCTACCCCTGCTATAGACAGACATGGAGGAGAGATCCAAGCAGGAAGGGAACACATGCCCTTGAGCAGAGGAGAGGAGAGCCAAACCATCACTTCCCCAGAAGCTGCCTCGAACAGTAGCTTGAGGAACCATTCCTAAAGGTTGGGAACTAGCTCCTAAGTGGCAGCAGTGACTGACAGCATTGCATGGTAAAAGAGGCCTTGGTACACACTTTATGTCTCAAACCCCTCTGGTGCAGGATTGAAATCGATATAGAAGCCTCTAATTTTAGAGAGATGTTCAAGGAACAAAGAGGAAGGATTCAAACTCTCAGTCTTTGCCAAACATCCCCAAATATGTTTCACACCAGGATCTTGAGGTTCCCAGCCTGCTGATTTTTCAAGGTTCCAATTAAATGTAACATACAAAGGCTCGCATTTGCCTCCTGTCCCGCCATGGAATGTATGTCCTGGGGGCGGAAATAAGACATTGCCGACTCCTTGGGAAAGTACAGATTATATAAGAAGCTTTGTCTGACGGTGGCAAGATGACTGGACCTTTGAAGAACTATGATTCTTCTTTGAAAAGAGAAGAGTCGGAGGAATAGAAAGACACACAGAGCATCTGTTGGAACAGGGTGGCATTGGGGCACGAGCAAAGCCTTCATTCAAACCAAAACAAAAGGGAGGGTAAGAAACATGGAAAAGATAATACTAGGGAGGCTCTCTTTACAATCACTGTACTGTGTCTCAGATAGTTGCTGAAAAAGGCTAGCAAAGGAGGACTATATATTGTAAAATTCAAAAATATGCATTAATTTTGGCTGCTACCATACAGTGCCATTCAATAATAATAATAATAAATTGATTCCCCACCCCCACAAGGTCATGATTCTTTGCTGTAAGATCATATGCATGATACATTTGGCACCTCAAAGCATTGGTTTCTTTAAACACACACACACACACACACACACACACACACACACACACACACACACACACACAGAGTCTCCTCACAGCTCCTGGCAACTTACACTTGAAGGCAGGCCTTTGACCCTTCCTGAGAATCTGAATGAACAAAACCATTTTATTTGTTAGCCGAACCTCATGAAATTAGTTAAATCAACCCCTCATAAGATCAACCATAGTAAAACAAAAGCAGGGGTGGTGGGCGTATGCTCTGCTTCAGCTTCAACAGTTTTCCATATTTCATACATTGTGCAGGTTTGGAAGAGAAAAAAATCATAAGGGTCACAAAGCCACCAGCTGCAGCCCAATCATACAAACCACTATTACTGAGGGAGATTTTTGTTTTGTTTTTTTTAAGGAATGGGCATTGTGAATTAGTTCCAAAGATGGAAGAAGCTCTTGTCTGCCAAAGGAAGGAAAACTTTAGAGGGAAACCCCAGGAAAGAAACCAGCAAAATTTCAAAATCTTGTTAATTCCAATGTCCTCTTAAATCAATGGAGATTTAAAATGCTTAAGTTTGTTAGGATTGTACCCCAGGATTCCAGCACCATTGCAAGCTGACAACTTACAGTATGTCTTTATGCACAAACATGTATTAAATTCCTGCTAGACCTGATACAAATAAAGCTGATCCATTATACTACGTGGGAAGTTCCTAAGTTCTTTTTTTTTAATATACTAATTATGTTTCTTTTCCTGTTTTCCTTTCCCTAGCTGGGGTCAATTTGCAACCCTAGGGCACCGTCCAGTCAAAGTCAAGCACTTTGAAAATAACTTCTATCAGTAGGAGAGCTAAACGATATGCTAAACAGTGCAATCCAGGCCCATTTACTTGGGAGTACATCACATTAAGTTCCCTGGGGGAACTTACTTCCAAGTAACTGTACATAAGATTTCCGTTTCAACCTCTTCCATTTAAACAAAGTATTTCGGACCCTCTAAGTGTCCCTATTTTCCAAGGACATTCCTGAACTGGAGAAGCCATCCCAGTTTCTGAATGTCCCAATTTTCCTTAGAATGTCCCTATTTTAATTGGAGAAATGTTGTAGGGTATGGAATTATTCAGCCCCCGAGCCATCTGAAAGCAATCCTGAATAGGGAAGTTTTTTTAAAAAAAGTTTAATATTTTATTATGTTTTAATATACATTGGTACCTCTGGTTACGTACTTACTTCGTTCCGGAGGTCCGTTCTTAACCTGAAACTGTTCTTAACCTGAAGCACCACTTTAGCTAATGGGGCCTCCTGCTGCCGCCGCGCAATTTCTGTTCTCATCCTGAGGTAAAGTTCTTAACCGGAGGTACTATTTCTGGGTTAGCGGAGTCTGTAACCTGAAGCGTATGTAACCTGAAGCGTATGTAACCCGAGGTACCACTGTATGTTGGAAGCTGCCCAGAGTGGCGGGAGCAACCCAGTAAGATATGTGGGGTAGAAATAGTAAAATTACCATTATGGAATGGGACATCCCTATTTTCTTCAGAAAAATTTGGAGGGGTATGAGTATTTCCAGCTACTTAACTTTGATGAGGTTATGTCTCTATATTTTCTGTTATTGCGCTTGCTGCAAGAAGAAAAAGAAATAATTGTAAGAGGAAATATGTTAATGAGTTGGTAGAGCGTTAGAATCTTAATCTCGGGGTCATGGGTTCGAAAGGTGCCTATAGAGCTCCCTAAATAGCTTCAGGGTGTGCTACAGAGTGCTGGATGCTAACTAGATAGCCTTTTGCCATTTTGACTTAGAGCAATGCCACATCAGGTAGCGTTTCACATCTTCTTCTCGTTCTCACCTGGCTCTGCAAAAAGAAAGGCTGGAAGGAAAAAACACCCATCCCACTGTCAGCAGATTCTGTATGTCGCACAATCAGAAAGAATGCTTTTCGGAAGCAAAGTTTATCAGTCCTTCTCCATGCTGCAAGTTTTGGGAAGTCAACACCCAAGCCTGACCTGACCCAGTCTGCAATGAAACTGTTTCCTGCCTGGCACATGCAAGAATTGAACCACCACCACCCAAGTGATCCAAATCAAACAGCTCCGAGAGAGGAGAGTCAATAGCATTATTATTATTTGTCAATCACATCATTTCTTTATAGTCTAGAAGCCAAACATTAGTTGACTTTATTACTCATGCTGAATGTAGATGGAAATAAAAACACAACCATAGCTATAAAAACAATCAAATGAAATAATAATATTCAAGATGGGTTTGTTTTGCAAATGACAGGCGTATTTAACACCGGGGGGGGGGGGGCTAACTTGAGGACCTCCAGATGTTGCTGGACTGCAACTCCCTTCATTCCTGGCCATTGGCCATGCTAGGTAACACTGATGGACCAGTTGGAAATCCTAGACAGGCACTGCCAGTTAGACAGACAAAACTCAGTTAGATGGACTAATAATTTGACTCAATATATACTAAGGCATCTTCCTATGTTCATATCTGGAGGGTCACAGTTTCTACCTCTGATTCTAACCTGATATGTTGTTTTACAGCATCTCCACAACAGCCTGGGCAAGGAGGGACAAAGTAACACGTGCATCTATTTAGTGACCAAAACACCTATGGGCAAATGTGCCACAAGTCACAAATGCTAGAAAGTTCCACTCTTATCAGGGCCAGCATTTCTCATTTGAGGTGTGCCCCACTCTCTGCTTATACTAACCTCATCAGGTACAGGGCTCTTCTTGGCCCTAAGAATCGAATAATACTAATCAAATAAATAATTGCTAACTTGTGTATCGAGGCCCCGTGACCACCCTGTAAATAACCAGACACCACACAGGATATTGGTTTGGGATCAAATAAGGCCACAACTTTATTGGTTACAGATGGGTTTGGCCATAAGTTTTGGGATAAGCAACTGCACATATCACTCCTACCCATCGGCTGGGAGTGTTTCTACGGGTGAAGCCGGGGTGGGGTGGGGGATGACACACGTCCTGTGACCTATGTCAAATCTGTGTGTCCCCCAAGCAATTCCTGTTCGAGGAGTGGTATGGCCCTATCCCCTGTCTGGGCATAGGACAGGGATCACTCCTCCTGGATCCTTTTAACAGAATACCCTTACTCATGAAGGGGCAGCCAGAGGCTACAACCTCTCCCTCCAACTAGGCTTACCCAATGCTTACCCACCTTACAAAGTTGTCATGATTGCTATGAGGTAGGTGAAAACCCAAATGGCAGTGCTTATGCTAACCTCATCAGGTGCAGGGCTCTCCTTGGCCCTAAGAATCAAAAAATACTAATCAAATAAATAATTAATTGCCAACTTGTCATAGCCTTGAAAATCCGTTGCCTGAGGCAGCTGCCTCATGCTGCCTAATGGCAGAATTGGCCTTGATTCTAGTCCTCTGACTTGGTTTTTCTGCTCGTCTTGTTGATTGGGGGAGATGACAGCAACATTGAGTGAGGCAGCATAGCTAGGAGTGCAGGGCTGACTATGCCATAACTACTAGGCACACACAGTTTCCTGTTTCTGCCCAGAAGGGCCACAGATCATTGAGGTCTGTGCATAGTAGCTGATATAAAATTTGCTAGAACTATTACAAATGTGGATCAAACATACTTAATACTAGTAATTTTATTTTTCATTGGTCAGTCCAGAAAAGAGGCATCAATAGGCACCAAATATAATGGTGATAACCATTAACCTTGTTAATCACCGTTAATGCTTTTCACTGACATTTTAAAGTGGTTTCCTCACTATTTCTTTTCCAGTCCTGGAATTGCACATCTGCAAAATCTCCTGTCATCCCAAAACAGACAAAAGGCTGGCAGTTAACTGGTGGTCAAAATCTTGCATTGTGGATAGTGACATTTTCTATAAGGATGTTTCACTCTTGATGTCGTTTCCATGGAGAGGGGCCCTTTGTGCTGACCACCCACCCTGTACTGTTCTTCTTCCTTATGCAGGAAAAAGAAAAAAGAAAAGTCATGCTCTTTCCCCTGTTTTTGCCAGAAGAGTTGCTCTTCTGGAGGAATGAAGGAAAGAAAGGAAACTAAGTGTCTTACAGCAGCAGCAACAAAAATTATATTCTCACAAACAAACAAGTCACAGAATTTGGAGATCCAGGACAAGACTTGATGGTTACTGTGCCAGTTCTCATCACCTAGAAAGGGATAGGCTTGTAAAACAGGGCAAATATTGTTCTTGGCTGTTCAGAGCAGCAAGCTGTCAAATTCATTACCCTTATGAGATGCCCAATATATTCTATCACTTTTTAAAACTTTAATAAGTTTAAATCAGACTGTGTTTACATAAATTAAGGAGTTTACGCATTCTTCTTTTCTGCAGTGTTTCTCCAGATGGTTTTATTTTTTCTTCCTTTCCCAAATTCAATCAAAATTATTTAAAGTTGATAAGCTTGTTTTTGAAACAAAATGAGCCTTTGGCCCATATTCCTGGGAATCATGGAAATCTCTGGACCTACATTTCTGTGGTCCCCTTCAGACAAGAAATTGAGTTGTGAGCCATGTGTTCATTGCAGATATGTTTTAAAATTCAGCAGACAAGAGTTTTCAGAAATCCTCTTTGTAAATAGCCACTCTGTCTGCTGCTGCTGCTGCCGCTGCCACCCTGCTGCCCTTGCCCAAGCATCCCATACCTAGGTTGAGTGATGGCAAGTTCTGGCCAGTCGCAGAAGCAGCAGGGCAAGTGGTGGGGGGAGCAGAGCAGTGCTTTTGAGGACTTCTGCTGCCTGAGACAGCTGCTTCACCCTGCCTCATGGGTAGGCCGGCCCTGGCAGGAATAATTAGCATGTTTCTTGTTAAACATGTGGTCCCATCTGTGACGAAAAAGTTGGGTTTTGCTGGACCGGTTGGATCAAAAAGTGTTTCTTTCTTTCTTTTCTTTCTTTCCCTGCGAGCAAATGGTTAATGAACAGCAGCCTCTGATTGGTCGTGGTTCCAGGAGGGAGAGTTTAAAAGGAGGGGATTTGAGAGACAGTTGTGAGTTGGTTGAGAGGGTTGGTTGAAGTGGGTTGAAATAGAGGTTGGGAGATAGGTAGGGAGACAGGTTAGGAGACAGGTTGAAGTAGAAAGAGTGAATGTGAGAAAGAGTTGCTTATGGGAAAATAAACAACTTCCACTCTGAGTGTATTGTGAAGGACAGTGTGTGGTGTCCTGTAGGAGGAATAGACCAGAATTTTACTGGGAGGCAGAGGTTGAGCCAGGAGAAGTAGGAGCTGGAAAGGAACAGCCTACTTGGGACTAGATTTGTCTGGAGGGGAGAGATTCTTCTAAGGAAAAGAAGAAACTCCCAAACCCAGTGAAGGGAGGGAGTATGGAGAGCCCTTGGGTCTATTGCTTAACGTACCTCAGGAGCTGGATTGTTAAAGGGGGTGGATAACTGAAAGAAAATATCACCGTTTAAAGGAACAAAACCTACAACGCAAAACAACTGAGGACAAATTAAAGTGTAATCGTACTGTATGCCTGAAGTAACCTAAGTTTAATCCATTTGTGTTGTATACTATCTTGCCTTAAATAAATCTTTATTGTTTATTTAAAGAAAACCTGTCTGAGACTCCAGCTTACTAAATATCCCATCACAAAGGTCCCCCACAGGATACTCTGGGCTAGAATTTCAAGAGGAAAGGAAAAGAAATCTTCGGGTAAAGGGTTGTTCAGGGAGGTGGGGGCAATTTATCTAAGTGAGAGCGGGCCCAACGGCGTGAAAGGAAAAAATGCCGCCGCGCCCATCATCGCACCATCACATTTAAAGGAAGCACAGTGGTGCCTCTGCTGGAGAAAAAGCACATTCACTGAACTCTGTGCTTTTAGGTAAGCATCTGTATCAACTGAGAATTAATTTCTCATTTCTGAGCACGGTGTTTGTGGTAGCAGCTCAACTCCAAGCTTCCTTGCATGAAACTGATAGCCGGATCCTTTGGTCACGTTGGTGGGTGACTTTTGCCAGGAAGTAGACAGTGGGAATGAGTCCCTGTTGTTTCTCCTGGAGCTGTCAACAGCTTCCAACGCAATCAACCCATATGATATATATATGTCTGAAAGGATCATTTTCCAGTAACACACTAACTGATATACCATGACTTGTTTTCACTTATGATGTGGTGAGACTTTGCTGGAAACAAAAGCCTTTGATATTCATCTTCAGCTGTGGAAAACACCATGCATACAAACTACCGCAGATTTCTTTGTGGTGAAATTACATGCAAGACCACCCTAAGGCTACTTGACCTCATCCACTGGATAAAATGAATCCTGATCACCATGTTCTGTAAACAAAATCAGAGTAGTTTACATCTGTAAACATTTTTCTTCTTCTCTGCAGTTTTCTTTTGAAGATATCATAAAATATTTACCTCAAAGGGATATTTAAATCATTCATAGAGTTTTGGTTTTTTTAAAAAATCAGTAGTCTATCATTAGCGACATTATGCAAAACAAAAACTGAACAAGATCCCAAGGTCCTGATTATCATATGCATCTCTTCTATACTTAAACAAAAATGCACCAAAGCCAGACAAAGTTAAGCTTTTTAAGTGTGCCTTTCTGTTCCAGCACAAAAGCTGAGTTCAGGATGTTACAATTATTCAATCTCTGCCTTAATTTAATAAATGGAAACAACTGTCTGGGACACAACAGAATGAGCTCTGGAAAAACTGGGTAGGATGATAAATTGCACGCTTCCAAGAGAGTTCATCTAGTTGATAATCACGCAGCCATCTTTAATTATTATTCTTGTCTATCTGTCTTCTCCAATTTTCCATACTAATATTTCAAGGATGATTTTATAAGGGCTGCTTAAAGTTACCAGGAATGGGGGGACATTGTAGACAGCACACTGGGGCAGGGAGGGTTAACCCTTCCTTCCCCTGCTGCAATCTCAGTGAAGATCACCCAGCTATTTGGGAGGTAGGCAGTGAGCCAGCAATTGAGGGGGATGGACAGGGAGATAAAAAAGTTAAAAATTAGGATGTTGCTGGGTTAATGTAAAAATAAAAAGTAAAATAACAGTGCAGACTACTGGGATTTTTTTTTAAAAAAAAGTTTATATTTGTTTCATTTAAGTTCTGAAGGAAGTACAGTGGTAGCTCGGGTTACAGACGCTTCAGGTTACAGACTCCGCTAACCCAGAAATAGTACCTCGGGTTAAGAACTTTGCTTCAGGATGAGAACAGAAATTGTGAGGCGGCTGTGTGGCGGCAGCGGGAGGCCCCATTAGCTAGAGTGGTACCTCAGGTTAAGAACAGTTTCAGGTTAAGAATGGACCTCCAGAACGAATTAAGTTCTTAACCCGAGGTACCACTGTAGTTACTATGTTCTTGTGGAAGCTTGTTCCAACACTGATTGAGGTGTAGACATGGAAAGCACCCAAGAAATCACACAGTGTAAGGAAATCTTCACCCTAAGATGGAGAAAATGTCTTTCAGGTCCCTTTGACATCACTGTTTACAATCCCCCCGACCTAAAAAAAAACCACACAGAAAGAAACCAGGATAGCTCTACATGCATCTAAGTCAGCCTTTCTCAACCTTGGGTCCCTAGATTTGTTGAACTACAACTCCCATCATCCCTAGCTAGCAAGGCCAGAGCTCAGGGATGATGGGAGTTGTAGTCCAACAACATCTGGGGACCTGGTGTGATTATAAATTTGATAAAATATTTAAGATGCCACAAGACTCTTTGTTTATTTGTTTTTTTGTATTCTAAAACAGAGAAAGATTGTGTTTATGTGTGTGCATTTTATGGGACCATCTGTAATAATGTAAAATGCACCGAAGCTCCACAGAGTGTCCTCATTTTGATAAGGATTGGAGGAAAATACATAATAACAGAACACAATTATGTGCGTTCATATATCTGTCTCCTTGTTTGGCCTTATAAGACGGAAATTTCTTTGGTAAGATGAAGTGGGGTAGAACTCAATTTATACCTGTGTTCTCAGAATCTAATGTCTTGCAAAGAAATCACACAAAATGTCAGCTTTCTGGGGACTGGAAAGCGCCTAATGAACAATTGCTTTAACTAACCAACAATATTCCTCTATGCATGCAAGGAAGAAGTGACATAATAGGATGATCTTTCATTTAAAGAATGGGATTCCACACGTCATGTGATTTAGAACCAATCAAAAAGTCTTCTTGTTACATTTCAATCAAACACACACAAAAAAACATTTTACCCAAGAACAGAAGATTGAGAGGGATAGGTCAGTAATATCTGGCCTCTCAGCCAAGGACATGATATCAAAACAATTGCCATGTATATGGAAAACAAATAGTTCAGTCTGGCATTTATCCACATTGTACTCTAAACAAATGTATTAGGCTCTGTGGAAGTTTAGACTACAGCCAAGATGAAATACGCAATAATAGAAATCAGGCATATTTCTGTATCTAGCAGAGCAGTTATATTCACACCACACTGACAAATTATTAATTGGCAATAGTGCTATTGTGTACATACTTGATGCATAGCAAATCTGAATTTCTTGCCATGTAATACGTGGAACCACCCTAAATCTTCCTACAAACGAAGTCCTAGATTGCAACCAAGAAAGGTGGGATATATTTATTAAACAAATGCCTATCATTTAACCCTTTCACTTCCAATTTCAAAAATTGCTTATATTCTGCTCTCCTCTAATCAAAGAAGTATTTTAGTGCTGTCTTAGATTCTATATAGCAGAATATATACATTTTAGAACATATTTCTCTTCAGCAGTAAATATGAACAGGCAGTAGAAAGCCATTTGAGAGCAATTTTCTGCAAATGCTCCAAAGACCAACAGAATGAGGATAAAGGATGGTCTGTATGAAATCTGAAGTGTTGACAGTTGATCACTGACAAAAATTAACGAAAAGGTCTAAAAAAAGGAATGCTAGAATTTATGCAGTCCAGAACAACAAAATGCAATCAGAGTTTTGCTATTAATTTAGATGTGATGTGGAATGGATTCTTTCTCTGAAACCAATATGCAAGAGTATGAAACCATGACAAATTAGTGCCATGGTCTCTTTAGCTTCAATGGTCAGCTCTGAGTCCTGAGCCTGGCCTAGCTGTCCATCTGGTGCCCTTGCAGCCTCTGACACTAGGTCTGGATTTCTGCTAGATTCTGGGTTCATAACAAACATAAGAGGCAACATGATGGGGAATGGGAAATTAGCGAAAATATATGATCACTTACATTTTCCCTCCCTCCTGATCAGAAACCCCATTCCTTAAGTACGGTAGGTGAGGCTTTTCTATTTGTGGGAGGGCAAGTCTGTATCCAACCTCTTCTGTTCAAAAGAGGACAAATATTTGAAAGATTTAGTTTTCAGAAAGTGGCTTCCTTAAATCTTGGCACCAAAATGCAAACTTCCAAATACAGAAGTTTGCCTCCAAACCCGTAATCCTTAAAAAATAAAAATAAAAAACACTTTGAAATTCTGGAGAGAGACTGTATTACCCAATTTCTGTTTGCATGAGTACAAGCCTTAGCAAAGGAGCCATCTTATGAATCAGAGATGGAACATCACAATTGGTGTTGTGCCTAGCTGTCTGGGACCAGTAAAAAAGCCAAAATTAGCCTTGTTTTTGTGTTAATTCATATTTAGAGCATTCATAGTGGATCCAGAATTGGCCTCCACTTATGGACGCACTGTTAAGACCATGTTCATGGAAGACAATCTTACTCAGATATGAGTGATCGCCAAAGAAGAAGTATAAAGTAGGACTGAAGCTCTTCCTATGTCATATTCTTGAGCTAGCTCGGCTCTCTTTGGTTGGTGCTTTGAGCATGGTCTGTGCACAAAGGAACGCAAAGGAGCAGGTGCTTGTGCACAGGAGCTTCAAGCAATTGGCACATTTGCAGACGCTTCAAGTGTCCCTATTTTCCAGGGACAGCCCCAGATTTACAGAAGCCATCCTAGTTTCTGATTTGATCCTGGAATGTCCTACTTTTGCTTAGGATGTCTCTATAGTGGTACCTCGGGTTAAGAATTTAATTCGTTTTGGAGGTCCATTCTTAACCTGAAACTGTTCTTAACCTGAGGTACCACTTTAGCTAATGGGGCCTCCTGCTGCTGCCGCACAGTCAACGCAAGGTACTGCTTCTGGGTTAGTGGAGTCTGTAACCTGAAGCGTCTGTAACCCAAGGTACCACTATATTTTCATCAGAGGGTATGGTAGGACGTCCCTATTTTCATAGGAGAGATGTTGGAGGGTATGGAGTTGCTGATGTGCAGGTCCTGTTGAGTTTCCCTTGGAGAGGGAGGATCTGACGCAGTGTTGCTCACAGTGCTCACAGGCACTGCTGGGTCCTTGAGAAATAGCTTGGTGAACCAACATTCCGGGTAGAGGCAACAAGGCAGCCTGAATTTGTTGACCTTACAGGGTGGGGCCTTGGCCTTCTGGAACCTACTTGGAATCTGCCAGCTTCTCAGGTGGAATCACAGGGCCAGTTGCCTCTAGACCAGAAGGTCTGATGTTCTTCCTCACAGGGCAGGTGGAACCGATGTCCCTGTGAGGGGCAGGAGGGGTCTAGCCCATCTGAGGAGAGAGCAGCTGTGAGCAGAGTTGGCAGTTCCTGACTGTTTAGCTGCTGCGTCTATTAATAATAAGCAAAGTTTCACACATGGGGATATGATCAGCTTGCTTAAGTTTCCCCACTATTATTTTATTATTTTTATGGTCTGTCTGTAAAAATAGAGAACAAGTTCTGTTGTTAAAGGGAAAAAGGGGCTTTCATCCATTCACCACATTCAACTGCTCTTTGTGAAAGCCAACACAAATATTATTATTCACAAGGCGCACCTCTTGACTATTTCTATGGTTTTCTTTCCCTTGCTGAGCTTTGTTTCCATACATCTTGTAAGTTTGCAAAATGCGGGAAATGGCTACATACTTATAATGTGATCCCATAGCCACAGGTGCTGAGATCAGCAGATTTTGGATCAATATATCACGGAGGTGTGGGTCTGGAGGGACCAGGAGCTGTCAACTGATCCACTCTCCTACACCGAGGCAGGATTTTCCTAAGCCACAAAAACGCAAAAGTAATAAAGTGCATCCAGTGAAGAACTGGAGAGTATGAGCTGCAATCATAATTTTTCTGAAATCAATAGGGGAAACTACCATCCGTTTCAATGGATTGGAACTGCTTCATAAGAGTTATTCATTCCAGTGGCATACACTGCCAACAAGGATTTACTCGGGAACCAAAACTACTTCTTTTGCCTTCAGGATGAAGCACTGTGAGTCAGAAGGCTTTACTACATGTTGACCCCCCCCCCATGTTAACATGTGGCATTTAGTTTCCATCTTTAATACAGAAATGTAGATTATTACTATTACTATCACCATCCCAAGTCTTTGAATCAATTGGCTGCAAATGACCTGTAATATGACTTCCTTTGTCACTTTGGGGCTTGAAGACTGTTACCAGTGTAAAAGCAAAAATATACACACAAAAATATAGCAATGAACTTCAAAGGTTTTAGAGCTTAGTTTTGGTTTGGATAGTCTTCCAAATTTGGAGATGCTCATTTAAAACTTATCCAGACTTTCCAAGCTGTTCAGTCCTGCTAAACTGGGCTAAAAACACAGAACTGAGAAGACTTTTCCTCGTGAGGTTTCCAGTGCTTCGGCTAATGTACCCCTGATGGAAATATTTTGAGGTCAGCCTTCCTTGCATATTTCTAGACTTCCACATCTGTTCAGAAAATGGAAAATAAGAAAAGTCAATGCAGAAAATGAACTGCATGAACCTTTCAGTAATTCATCTAATGCTTGGTTTTTAAAACGTGCAAAGATTGACTTGCTTTTTACCTCTTTCTCAGGCTATTTTGCACAGATTACTTGTAGAGCTTAGAAACAAAAACAATGCAAACATAATTTATTTCAGAATTCTTACAGAATCCAATGAACGTACAGGAACAACAGTGTCACACTTAAGTGCTATTTCATATGTTCAGCTGGGGAGAGCAAAAGCTTGGAGGACGAGAGGCATGAGCCCCTACCCTGGACTTTGCAGATAGCAGCATATACTGTGCCTGCTCTGTGAGTGCTCAAAACATGTAGAGGCAACGTTTACTTGTTCACACTTCACACAATCCACTTATTTATTTATTTTTAAAGAAGAATCATATCCACAGGGCCTCTGGTAAGCAATCTGCTGAGTAACCAGGTGGCGGGCACAGTTCCCATTGAAGGCTATTATGCATGATTGAGAGAAGGCGCTTGTGCAAATTGTATTTGATGCTGTTATTTGAATGCATATACTGGATTTTTGTTAAACCTGATATAACCAATTTGGTAAGAATCAAATTAATGTAGGGTGCAAGCGGATCACATTTTTTAACTGCATGTGCTGTACTAGTTTGGTCCTTAAGTGGTACTTGAGGGCAGTGAGTGATATTTTCTTTACAGCAATATTGTCTATTATCTGTTCCATTGTCAAGGAACATTTTTACCCAAATATATCTTTTGCAGAACTCTTGTATTGCAAAGGATTCTGAAGCATATTCTAGAGCACACCAACACTTCATGCAGGATGAGGTCCAAACCTCCGGTGTTTCACTTTTGGCTCATGTGAAAAGCAGATGAGAAAACCAAAGGTGGCTGAGGAAAGAGCACCAGGTTTTATGTGGGCAGCTGTACGAGGAGAATTGTAATTCCACTAGTGCAATTAATCCATCCGGAGTAGAGAGTGGAATGTTCTCCAGTAGAAGCCAAGTAGGGAACAAGCAAGAGAGTATTGATCCAACAGCAGCAGGCCCAGAAAGCACTCTAAGATTGGGTGGCAGTTATATATTTCACAAAGCATCCACATAACCCCATGATGACACAATCACATGAATTTAAGTGTATGTTTGAATATGGGTAATTGTTATGTTAAAGACATGTTATTAGACTGCATTTGTTTATTTGTGTGTAGAGGGCTCTAAGCAATTAAGAGGAGGCAGGGCTTCAAGGTACCCTCGGTGTATGGTGTGAATAGTATAACTTCGGAGTCACCAACTCACAGATCACAGAACTGTGAACTTCAAAAGTGTACATTGTGACACTTCGAGTTCCTGCCAGATGAACACAATCTCATGTGAATTTGTTACCCAGATGTTACTCTGTTGACATAAGCAGACCACTCGTATGAACACGGAATTGGGGACTGGTCTCAGGTGCTTAGAAAGTTTGGATCTTCATATCACTGCTCTTATTCTTGCAGCAGATCAAGAAAAGATCCAGAGGGATGCTGCAAACCCATCCTATGAAGATGGATGGTTGCCAACTCTTGACTCAGTATTCCAGTTTCCAGGAACAAACACAGCATCATCCAACGCTGGGGGGGACGGGACACAACGCACACCTTCACAAATGCATGAGATCTTTAAGCACTATGTCCCACATACTGTTATGCCTAGCATTCAATGCTAGACGAACTTTAGGTTTCTAAATCTACATCTACAGTCCGTTTTCTCTCATGACATCTGCAACAGATAACTGAAAGTGTGGCTTGCTTCCTGCCAGACAAGCACGACTAGTGTAGCGGTCCACAGCTTTTTATTTATATACATAAAATAATATCCTGCTATTCCTTCCTCGGAGCAGTGTGCATTAAAAAGAATAGCAGCCAAAATATCTAGGAGGACCAAGAAGCTCAATAAAAAAAAGAAAGTTTTAATTGCATCTGTATTAATTTTGCTTCTGGGGCACTTCTTTAGGAGCATGGGGGACAAAGTATTTCTCTTTTTTGAAAACTCTGTGGCAGCTAGTACATTAGTAGTCTTCAGTCTTTTCAGAACCCACCCGAAGCTCAAACGTACATTTGGCGAACCCACTTTTTAATTTTACACCATCAATTTCTGTATAGGTAGTGTTGTTGCTGCAACCCACTTTAGGTGAGGCTGTGACCCAACCATGGGTTTCCACTTTAAGACCAGTACAGTACACACACAATGGTAAGGAGTGATAAGGTACTCATCTAGTGCTTTTAACTAGGATGTCACCTCTGCAATCATCATGCAATAATGAATTATAATGGTACTGGTGCTTGATTAGAGCAGTGTTTCCCAACCTTTTTTGGGCAAAGGCACACTTGTTTCATGAAAAAAATCTCGAGGCACACCACCATTACAGCCCCGTGACGTCAGCGCGCAGCGTCACGCCGGGAGGGACGCACGAAAGTGTAAGTTTCAATTTTTTCCCCTCCCCCTTGCCTTCCTTCTGTGCCAACCGCCAAAAAGCCAAGAAAAAAGCCAAGACTTTAGGGCAGCAGGTCGACACGGAAGAAGCTCCTACCTAAGGACAGGTGCGACGGCCGTGTCCTCTTCTGTCACACTTGGCAGCCCTGCCTCACGGTCGTGACTCCCACCCTGATTTCTCCCCGCAGGTCGAGCGGCACAGGCAGCCCAATGTGTCCAGGCCAGACACAAGCCCCGCTTCCCCACTCTAGATCCTGAATGCGACCAAGTGCTCTGGACTCCCAAGCAGGGTGGGAAAGAGGACTCGCATCTGGTAGCCTCCGGGCTCCTCGCCTGCTCGAGGGATGGCATTGCAGGCAAGCTGCCGGCCGTCGCCATCGCCGCCCCCTCATGCGAGTGGACCTGCCCGGAGTGGTGGGCCGGGGGAGGCTCACTCTCTGTGGGGATGTGGCCCGCACGCGCGGCCCCGCTTCCTCCTGCCCAGGGCTGAGCTCCTTACCCGCGATCTCGGTCTCGCGCATGCGGATCCCACTTATTCCGAAGCTCGCGCCACTAGCCGGGGCTCTCACACCGTGCCAGGGCGAGGCGGCGCGGCCCACTGACGTCATCGTGGCTCGCCGCCGCCCTCGACTTCCCTGTTCCCTCCCCTCCCTCGGGTTGCCGTGGTTACCGAGGACTGCAAGCTGCTCGGGCGAGCGTGGGGCATTAAGTGGGAGAAGGAAAATTAAAATTAAAACTCGCCTGAAGGCCGCCTCTCCGGATATGAAGCTATCTTTCGAATTTTTTAATTTTTCCCGCGGCACACCAGGCAACGTCTCGCGGCACACTAGTGTGCCGCGGAACACCGGTTGGGAAACACTGGATTAGAGTATATAAACACTATATAAACACTATTATTTTAAGCTGAAGGGGAAACCTCTGAAGCTGGGGTCATGTTTTTGTTTTGTTTTTTAGATGTGCTAAACCAATCCAAAATGACAGCTAGTGAACTTGGAGCCAAGGGTGGTCCAGTGGTTTTAGTGTTGGACTAGGACCTGGGAGACCAGGGTTCTATTTCCCACTAGGCCATGAAGCTCACTGGATGACCTCAGGCCAGTCACTGCCTCTCAGCCTAACCCACCTCACAGGGTTGTTGTGGGGATTAAATGAGGAACGGGAGAACTATGTAAGTAAGCCACCTTGAGCTCCGTTGAGAAAAAGGTGGCATATAAATGCAACAAACAAATAAAAAAATCATACTACTGAAATGCATGTGGTGTTCACTGAAATATGCACAGGACTGTATATTTATAGGCCTCCTTTTAGGGTTGGAGCTTCTCAAGGCTGCTTCCAGCAAATAATTTACAAAGCAATAATATATCAAAAACCACAAACAGTATAATAATAAAATTTATAAATAACCATAATTAGCAATAGCACTAATCACTAGCAATAGCCAGCCCAATATACACTATAGATAGTGTCTGTGTGTAGATAGAGCAAACAGATTTTGGATTTACAGTTAATTTGGAGGCAGGGGGCAGGCTGGACATACTGTTAGCAGATTATGGATTTTTCTTCTCAAGTTTTTCAGTCTGGAACATTGGTCATGAAATTCTTCAGGCTCATTATCATATCCTATGCATTGCTTCTTGAATAGGGTGTCCCTCAGTGACTCAACCTGAAGTCAACCTTCTGTTCCCAGGAAGTGTGCATGCATGGGGGAGGAAATGTATTTCCCTTTGATCCTAGCAGAATGTTGATAGATCCTGAGTTAGTGCAGCTGGCACATGGCCAGTGATTGTGAAACAAATTAATCATGCTGATTCACAAATGCATGTTCATTGCTTGAGAGTTCATCACTTGGTGACTTGCAGGGGTGTGCGCGCCTATCTTAAATTATTTTCTTCAACCATCTATCTATATACCACTTAACACTGTAGCTCCTAAGCAGTGTACAGTAAGGTTAGATGCAATATGAAAACTCAGTGATGTTAAATTTCTGATTATCGTGTCACACACGGCAATATTCATTTAACACAGCAGTTGCAAGGGGATGAACATGTATGTTTCAGTTAAACCGTCCAATGGAAGTGTATGGCACGTACCACATATGAATGAAATTGTCACTTGTTTTTCTGCCAGTAACGCTGTGCCTCCTTGAATAACTTATGAGAAACAGAAGGAAAGAGGAAAAGCTGAATCTACACAGTCCTTCGAGAGATTTACATGGAAGCTGCGCAAACTTACCACCAAATGAAAACTCATTTCCATGCTCATGCAAAAAATCACAGCCCCAGTATTCTGGGGTGCCACCATAGTCCAAAAAGTGATCCTGAATAAAAATCTCAAGGATGCGTGGGGATCCTCCCCTTGGCTCTCTGTTTTTGTGCTATGGAGCCACGGAAAAGTATCAGGTTAATGCTTTTCATGATGCAACCCATGAGCATGGCTCTGTCATTTGATGACGATTTGGTGGTCTCCGTCAAGGGTGCCGACTTGAATAAAATAGGGAGGGCTCACACTATTGATCTCTTGACGTGGCACACCCACACTATTTGAATGGCAATACTGTACCTTTTAACTAGCGGGGGGGGGGCGGGGCGGATCCCTCAAATATATTAGGGGGGGGGCGGGTTTGCAAAGGGATTTCGGCCCCTAGGAGCCGACTCCTAAGGTCCCCGTCGAAACTATTCCAGGTCCGATTTTTGCCCAGGCCAAATGCAAAATGTCAACAGGTGCAGCTTTCCTCGGAAGCGTAAAAGACGCCTTCGCGTGATTTTCCTAACGCACATGTCTCAGGGCCTTTGGAAGTCAGGCTGGTGAACCTGGGGCAGAAACTGCAGAACTCCCCCACCCCCACAGTTTCCAGCACGTGCTTCTCATTGAAAAGGAGATTCCAGCGTGTCGGCTCGTGTGTGAAGCTGCGCAGCGGCGGCGCTTGAGAAACTTTTGGGTCCCTTCCCTCCCGCCCGTCGCCCCCGCCGCTCTAGGGTGGGGCTGAGCGTCGTAGGCCGGCCTCCTGAGGCGAGAGGGGGCCAGCCGGAGCCCGCCCGGGAGCCCCACAGGCGAATCTTGAGGCGCGGCAGCCACCTGAGCGGCCGGCCTCTAGGTCTCGGCCCTGCGCGGGAGTCGCCCCACTGGGCGGGAACGTGGTGCAAAGGAGCCCTTTCCGCCCTGTTGTGTGGGGCTCCTTCGCCTTCAGAAGAGACGCAGCTGCAGCTGCTGCCGCCGCTCAAAGTTTCCGCTGCGGTATTTTGTGCCGCTTTCTTTTTGGTTTTTTATTTTAGTTTTTAGCCTGCCCCTCAGGCGGGGAAGAGGCGCGAGCCGGTATACCGCCAACTTTGCGCGTGGAGGGAAGCCCTGAGGGGGATGGAGCAGCTGCGCTCGTGAACTTGTCCACGGAGAGGTAGAAAAGCCCGAGGAGGAGGAAGAGTGCCAGCCAGCCCTGGGCAGGAGAGGATGGTTGCGCGCACCGAGTAATGTGAACATGTAAGTTTCGCCTTCCTTCTCGGCCCTGGGAAGGGAACGCGCTCTGCGTTTCTTCTTCTTCTTGCCGCAGCCTGGCGAATGGTTCTCTGATGCCTTGCCAGCCCTCGGGAACCAAATAAACCGGTTTCGCGTTCGTCTGCACTTTTCTTCCGCGGCATATTTAGGCCAGACGCGACAAGATCATATCTCCCCACGGCCTCCCCAGAGACTGAGATGGTGACTCTTTTCGGGGCAGAAAGGTAGGCAGGGCCGCAAAGGAGGGACGAAGGGAGCCTTTTTTTCCCATGAAGAGCAGGTAAGAGGCTTCGCACCAGCCCCAAAGCTCGTGATTTACCAGGATCTCTCTCCCTTCCCCTTTGTTAAAAAAAGAGAGAACAATTGATGACATTCCGAATAGCAGCGGTGAAAGAGTTAGTTTTAAAGATACCGCAAACTCCCATTTGACACTTGTTAGTAACTTAATTTACTTCTGCTTTAGGGTTTCCTGCTCTCATGGATGAGGTAGGAGGGCAGTTGCGCACTTGTAGGTTTTTGTTAGAACTTCATAAAGTTATAGTGACATACCTCTGTAGAGATTCTGTAGAGTTTTAAACCCCAAACTTTCCCTGAGTCAAAGTGGAAGCGAGATCTTGGTTCATAAAGGAGCTATTTCTAGCTGAAAAGGTGCTCTGCCAAAAAACAAGGGGGGAGGTTCAGAGAACCGAAGGTATTGAGCTCCTTTGGACTTCCAGCCTTTCTTCCTGTCTGCTAGGCTGTTAGACTTTTTCTTTTTCTTAGAGAGAGAATGTCATAGCGTTAGATTTGGGAGTTTATGCATTTGTTAAGTCTCCTAGTGGCTGGCTGGACTTGCCCATTTGGCTACTACTTTATTACTGCATTCAAGCACAGTAACCAAAATCCTTTCACCTCCTTTGCTTGGCACTTGGGTAGTCTGCCTATATAATCGGAGAACACAGGGATTTTTGCAGACTCAATTATTTTATCAAAGAAGGTGAAGAATAAAAGCTGTCATTTTCAACATGCTCCTAAATTAATTCTCCCATTTTGGTTGTAATACTTGGGTGTCTTGGAAATGGTAAACAATAGATAATATTTTGCTACCAACTTAAGCATCTTTTCCTGTGATTAATTCACTACCTGCTATAAGTTAATTAAGAGAGAACACTTACATACCACCTTTCATCATACCAGATTTCAGATTCTGAAATTAATACATTTTTAAAGGGTATCAGATTTATATCAGAGCAACAATGCGATGCTTAATACAGCTATAATGACAATTTCACCAACATTTCTTTTGGTTCCAGTACAAAATAAACAAGGTCCAGTTCTTTTGAAAATCCCTGTCGTCTGGGTTCTTCCCTCCCATACTTGCTTGAAACTGGTAATTTTGGTCAATACTATAAATATAATGTCCCGGGTCTTCCTCTGCCAATGATCAATTGTTGGAGCCTTAGTGCTTCTCCAAGTTTTTGCAGTCATAATCCGCACAGCTGTTAACATTTGGATGCCAACACAATCCTATATCTCTGAACCTGCTGTTTCACATGACTTGGGAACATTGAACAGGGTCCATTTGGAGATTACATCCCACTTTCTCTTTAACATTACAGATTCTTTTACAAATAAAGACAATTCTATGGTGGTTGGTTGGTTTAAAAAATCTCTTAGATCATTTGTTACTAGCCTACCAGTTTTGGCAACGTTCAGTTTCCACTCTAGACAGGTGTAATGACGCAAACTAGGGCACCATAATGATACTCATAAGTAATATTACACTTAAAAATGAAGTGGAATAGAGGTGGCTGCGATATAACTGAATTGGGGACTCCTAAACAGAAGAGATTTACAAGAAAAGGGGGAAGTGGTGAGGCACTGGGAGGGAATCCCACCCTGGGCTCCTTATGCAGGAAGGGTGGGATAGAGATTGAATAATAAATAAATAAAAGGTTAAACAAAAAGTTTCTATCATGTATTCTGGTCTCCCCCCCCCCCCTTTCAGGGTTTATTTTGAAATTGTGAGCTTCCATTGGTTTCAGCAATAAAATGAGATAAAAGCTGCAATCCTATGTGCTGGAAAATATGCCTAATTGAACAGAGAAGTATTATTGTTGCAATGCGTTGTAATGGACACTGAGCCCTTGAAAAAAGTTTGGAAGCTTTTTGGAAGTGTTGAAGATATTTGCATTATAATTAATTACATTCTTGAATGTTAATGTTATAAAACTAATAATACATGGGTTGGATTAAATTATTCTTTTTATAGTTTATACAGTGGTACCTCGGGTTACATACCCTTCAGGTTACATACGTTTCAGGTTACAGGCTCCGCTAACCCAGAAATAGTACCTTGGGTTAAGAACTTTGCTTCAGGATGAGAACAGAAATCGTGCAGCAGCAGCGGCACGGTGTCATCAGGAGGCCCTATTCGCTAAAGTGGTGCTTCAGGTTAAGAACAGTTTCATGTTAAGAACAGACCTCCAGAACGAATTAAGTTCTTAACCCGAGGTACCACTGTATATGCATTATTGTTTAGCAGTTAAAATCTCTTTTATGATCACATTATAGCCTTAATATTTGGTTTTGTTTGCCTTCACTCCAAACTACCCTTTTGAAAAAGCACCTGAGACAGCAGTTTCTTCTAAATCTATTGCACAACATCAGCAAAAGTTAGTCTTCAAGAGGAAACTTATACAGTGGTGCCTCGCAAGACGAAAAGAATTCGTTCCGCGAGTCTTTTCGTCTTGCGATGTTTTTCGTCTTGCGAAGCACAGTCCGTCGCAACTGCGCCTCTTCAAGCGGCTTTTTAAAAAAAGCGCAAGACGTTTTCGTCTTGTGAAGCAAGCCCATAGGGAAATTCGTCTAGCGAAGCAACGCAAAAACGGAAAACCCTTTCATCTAGCGAGTTTTTCGTCTTGCGAGGCATTCGTCTTGCGGGGCACCACTGTATTTGCATGCTCTCTTCTGTAAGTGTACATGTAACTTCATCTGAGGTCAGAACTTCACAAATGCTAGTTCTGGTAGCTAATCATGTAGGGTCACAGTTAGCTGAATGAAACCAAGGAAACTCTGTGCTCACCCTATTCATTACTCTCACCAAAGTCAGACTTTGTAACATTCAGCTTTAGAGGGTCGTACTGAGTTCTTTGTTCAATACATCATGTACATATCACAACAGAGCAATGCAGTCTTTGGCAATCCTCTTCTCTCTGAATGGCTTTTCTTGTTATAATGTGCCTACTCAAGACCAACTACCTAATCCACAATTCATGTACATATGTACTTTTTAAAAAGCAGTTGGATTAAAGATGATTCATTCTGTTCAACTGTCATCATTTTTCAATCTCAAGACTACTTCATTTTAATTGGGCAGTGCATCAGACAACAGGGAGGTCAGCATTTTGAGTAAAGACAAAATTATGGCACTTTCCTGAAAGCTATGATAGACAATGTAAACCTAAATATGGTCCAGGAAGGAAACAGAATGAGGATATACAGTTATTTGTCTAAATATCTTATATGGAAATGTACTGATTTTTTTTAAAAAAAATATCATCATCATCTTTACAGTAAAAACGAATAAAAATAGAATATTTCTGTTGCATTTTCCAATCACTTACATTAAAGTAGAAAGGTTTCTCTGAAGCCCACTGGTTTGCATCCACCATTGCGGAGCTATCAAAACTCTTAATGCTCATTATTCATCCTTGCTTTGGGGTCCCTGAGGCCTCCATGCTTGTAATGTTTTGGAAAGAATGTCAAAAATTACAGTTTGAAATATACTCTACATACCTTTCATAAAGGATGTGTTTTCATTTTCAGTGCTTTAAATGTGAGTCACTGAGCTCAGGAAAGTTCTTTAAAAAAGAAAAGAAGAGTTCCCACATATAGCTTCATCTTTCATTTTCTTTTCTTGAAACTTAATAAGCCAAATTCAGCATGCTAGTCATATATTGCAATTCAGTAGGGTCTCACTGAAACATCTGTTTTTGCTGAAATACTAATTTCAAAATTAGGGAAAGGTGTGAGGCCAGAATACACGTGTATTGTGGCTATACATTCACACAAACATTGTTTTTCCATACCCAAGCAGGCAACAAGAACAGTTATTTGCAATTGAAGTAACTACAAATTGAGTGGCATGCAATTTAACTCAGCACAGTTTTATTCTGGATTATTTGATAGATGGGTTGGCTTACAGTTAGGATCCGATTGTGGAAGTTTCCATAGCTTAGGTCAAATTGAATGGTGATTCTGGAAGAGGTTGCCTGCCCATTTAGATGTGGTTTGCATCTGAATCTGCATTAAGTTTTATTTGGCACCTTTGGATAAGTTCTGTGACACATTTGGAACTTGAGTGCCTTAGCTGATCTGTGGAGAGTTGGTAGAAGAATGGTCTGCTTTGGGCAGAGTTTAGACTGTATGCTGCATAGTCACTTTTAGTCTCTGACTATGCAAACTAAATCAGGGAATCAAATAGTCATTCTTTTCTAGATGCCACTGTGTTTGCTGACCTTAGGTGAGTGTTTTAAAAACCGATATGTGTGTACATGTGAGGTAACATTAAAAAATAGTGTCCATTGTTGGAAGCCAAAGGAAGAGAATTATGTGCAGCAGTCAGTAGGAAGGAGCAAGGGAGGATGTTAGGAATATCAGTAGGTTCTCACCTTCACAAAGTAAATTTGGCAGGTCTGTTTGAGCGATGTAATGTCTCAGGCCTGCTGTAGTCAGTCTGTTCAAATTATAATGATTTTTTCAATCCATTTTTACAGCACATGTCATATGTTATTCCAACAGATATTTTTGCTCAGAGTGCATACTAGCCATCCTCGCTCTCTCCCACTTATACTAACATAGAAGGTTATTATGTGGGTAGGTGAGAGGAAAGAAAAATAAGTGGGAAAGAAGTATTATTAATATTAGCTTTTGGTATGCCTCAGTGTTTGGAGTACACATGTTGAGATTTAAATATCTATATAAAAACAAAATAAATTAGATGTAACTTGAGACATAGACCCTGGATTGAGTAGAATAATTAATTTAGGACGACCCAGTCTTTCTTACCTTCAGTGGGAGGAATTTGGTGTAGCACAAGCATTTCAGCTTGTCAGACAGAACTATCCCCCATCTCCTCCTGTGCCAATAGGGTGGGGACAGTGTTAGAAACTCAGATATGGCACCTTAAACCTAGGTTATGGTCACTACAACGGAATGTCTATTTTCCAGGGAGTTGGACTAGATCACCCTTGGGGTCCCTTCCAGCACTAGAGTTCTACGATTCTGTGATCTCAGTTACATTGCTTGACTGTAGCTTGCTCTTAAAACCATTCACTTGTCCCAGTATGCAATAAGGAGAAACCCACAGAGTGGAAATGGAATTAACTATGGACTAAGGCAGAGGTTTTTAAACTGTGGCCACCAACCTGGCACCCAGAAATCGCAATTGGACCTGCGCCAATAGCAAAATGTGCCTAGGGAATTTTGAACACAGGGAAAGGGGGAGGTTACATGGGGGAAGATGTGGGGAAGCCCCATTGTGCTACTGGAAGTTCTTATGTGGGATTCCAATAGCAGGATGTATTAACTAACCCAATAGCTGTAAACTAGAGTTTCATTATTTTATTAGATCTTTTTGCACATGCATTGTTCCATGTTTGGTAAGTCGTGTGTTATAGACATATTAGGATATTTAGGAATCTGAATAACTTGTAGTCTCTTTCTCATTCCCCCCCCCCTCCCCAAAGGTGAAAGCATAATATTTTTTAAGGCAAACCTGACTAAATATGGAAGCTTAGATTTCACTTTGTGATATTCATGGTGCGGTCTATATTTACCCAGTTCAGCTTAGTTCATAGTTGTATTTGTTGAAACACTGGAGTAGCTACTTGTGTTCATTTGAACAGATAAGGTAGTTTTGTGTCAAAATTATGTTCAAAGCATTAATGCTCCTTAATTCTACTCCTACATAATTCATGTGGAGTATTTCACTATTATCACAGAGAGGCAACTAAGATAAGAGACTTGAAGGCAAACTTCTAGGTCTAATAAAGAACCCAGCATATTGGTACATTTATTAACTATTCATTACAGATTTCTGGCATTCCATTTTCAGGGTTTTTATTGAGGATTTAGTTGCAGTTGCACTGAGTTGCAGGACAATCATTTTGTTGTGTGCGAATCTAGTTTTAGAGTGTCTGGCTTCATCAAAGATCTTTTTATGTCTCAAAGTCCCAAGTAGTGTATGATCATCTTCAAGTGCTATTAAGTTTATTTTTACTGCATGTCAGAAAACTCAGTTCTTTTAAGTTCATAATTTAGAACAACCTTCAATAAAGAAAAACCATGTTTCATAATCATCTGCTTATTTATTTAAAGAAAATAAGAATCAGTTAGAAAATTTAATAAGAATTAGGTTGCAATCCTGTATACACTTATCTTGGAGTAAGTCCCATTTAATTCAATAAGGCTTACTTCTCAGTAGACATGAATAGGGTTGCACTTTTAGCCTCCTACATGAAATTCAGTTTTGATTTGAAATGCAAGCTGGTTCATTTTTGGAAGATACTTTGTGGTTGTGATATAGAGAGAATTATGGAGTGTTCCTATACTCTATGTTGGGGGGGGGGGAGGAAGACATGTTGCCGCTGCGCTGGTGAAATGACCCCCATATTCAGTCCGGGCTCAGGCCTGGTTTTGGCACTGAATTGACTTTGGTTACTGTGATGGATTATCTTCTTCACAGGAGAGATGCTGCTCTGTTATTCCTGCTGGATTTCTCAGCAGCTTTTGATACCACAGATCATGGTAGTCTCCTGGACCATTTCTGTGTGTTGTGGGTTGGAGGCCCTGTTCTTCAGTGGTTTCACTCCTGCTTGTGTGGTCAGTCACAGAGGATAGCATTGGGGAACTATGTGTCTACATTCTGGCAGCTCAGATGGAGGGTGCCACAAGGCACTATTTTATATCCAGTGCTATTTAACATCTCTATGATGCCATTGTGAGCAGTTTGCAGTTGTTTTCGGGTACAGTGTCACAAATAACCTGGTGATACTTAGCTATATTTCTCTGTTAAGTCTGAGTCAGGAGAGGCTGTACACAAGATGAACCAGTGCCTGGTGGGCTGGATGAAGGCCAATAAACTGAAGATGAATCCTGCTAAGATAGATAAACTGTGGGTGAGTCATTCCCTGGTCTGTGAATTGGGCTTTTTAGCTGTTGTAGATGAGGCTGCACTTCCTCTGAAGGATTTTATTGTTTAGGGATGCTCTTAGAATCACCTTTCTCCATGGATGCCCCAGTAGCCTCACTGGCAAAGAGTGTTTGCTATCAGTGGCAGCTTGTGTGGCAGCTGTGCCTTTTCCTGCACAAGGATAGCTTGGCCACTGTGATTCACACACTGGTAATCTCACATTTAGACTGCTGTGTTGCACTCTTTGTGGAGCTTCCTTTATGGCTGGCCTGGAGGTTGCAGCTGGTGCAGAATGCTATGGCCTCTTTACCATGTCCATCATGCGAAGTCCTGTAGCAGTCAGCCAGTGGAACTCAAATATAAGATTGCACAATTAAGCTGCAGTTTTAACACTAATCTTGTGGTAACCTCATCAGAATAAATGGAATAATTCCTGAGATAAGCATTTCAAGGTGTGTAATATAATTTCCTTTAGAACTGCTGCATTAAAATGACATTCTGTTTGTTTGTTTGTTTGTTTGTTTTCTTCCTTTGCAAATAATTGTTACTGTTTTTCATGTAAATAAAAGAACAACATATAACTACAGAAACTTATCCAGTGGTACATTCTTACTAAGTTTCATATGTAGCACACAGTACACAAGCAATACGTTTATTTATTCATTATCAGTTCAAGTAACCTCTCCACAGAGATTCTTGTGTTGTGGGTGGAATAAAAATATCCAAGTCTCGCCAACTGAAGTGCATTTAATTACCCTTCTGTGACTGATTACAACCCAAGAAACCATGAAGCAAGCTTTGCACAACTAGCTACAGTTTTAGACTTCTCTTTCACGAACAGCAGCTTACCTCACTATGTGGCAAAATCCTTTTGAAACTTGATGCCTTTTCAAAACCATATTGTGAAATGGCTTTGCAGAGTCTGTTGTTTCAAGAAAGTGGCAAAACATTAAAATGTTCTGGTGGGTATACATTGATAGATCTGGATAATACAGTTTTACCTGAACTTCATCCATTGTGCTGACAGATATGGCGCTTATCTCATGGTCATGTGATTTGACAATGTAATGTTTGTTTTATTTGTGAAAAAATGAGAGTGAAATTTATATATTGTGCAAGAAGAAGAAAAAGGGAAGATTAGGGGAAGGAAGCCCTGCTGCGGAGTGTGCAGCAGCGTGTGGGCAGTCCAGAAGTAGCTTTCATGATCATGACCATTGTGCTTTTCAGAAAGAGGTTATGGAAGTGGTTTAGCAAACTGGAGTCAGTTTCTTTTTTTGGTGTGTGTGTTTTTTTAAAATAACAACTAACACATTTTAGAATGGTCTGTCAGCTTCAGAGTCATGCAGTGACTGAACCTAGGAGCAAAGCTAAACATGTTTTATTGGTCAGCATGCTTAAATTGAGCCTGATTGACTTAGATACAACTCAGCTCCACCGAAGTTCTAGTTCAGAGTTCATGCCTCTAACATACCTTTTGTTCAGTGAAGCAAAAATCCTATCAACTCTTTAAAGCAGGGGTGGAGAATCTTTTTCTAGATGGTGAGCCAGATCCTTATTTCGCCTCCTCAGAGGGCGAAATTTGACAGGCGGCCAAGGCCACCCACTTTTCAGACACCTGATGTCAGGTGACACTGTGCTTTAAAGCTCCAAATATGGGGACTTCAGATTGCAGCATAGATCTGTTTTCAAAAGGGATTTTAAACAGCTCACACTACACTTTGACTACATGCCTGATTGCCGCAGGGAAATAGACGTTTGCAACCACCCTGAGCCTGGTGGAACTCTCTGCTCACCAGTTTATGAGTGGAGGGTTCAATCCTGCTGACTACAGTGGTGTACTTCACCAGAACATCCCCCACAGGGAACATGATGGCAAAGCAGACTCCAGTAGGATAGAACCCTGCTCTCCTGCCCACTAGCTGATGTTACACGGTGAGGTTAGCTGATGGACAGGTGGGTATGGTTTGGGGAAATTGCTTGAATCCCCTGGAGGTCCATTGGCCCATATCTGGATGTTCTCCATCCCTGCTTAAAGGAATGTTGCATTTGTTAGTGATTACATTCGTATTAGTAATAGCAGATTGCTTGCACTAAAAAGGAAAAACATATTTTAAAATTTGTTATTTTTTATTTTCATAGGATGTCTTATGAGAGCCAAGTGTGGTGCTACCAGTGGAAATGGAAGCTCCATTTGCTGTTCCTATTGACTCTGTATCTTATATGTGTACAGTATTCAGGTAAGAAAGATGTTTTTCTTCTCCCAATCTGCTAAAATGGGTGAGAATTGTAGAATAACATTATCATGCTTATTATACTTGGGTTGTGCAGAACATTTAGAGTTGATTGTATCAGCATTGATATGGAATGTTACTGAGTTCATAATTTGTGCACCCTGCTTTTTGTTGTGTACATCTTGTCTTATATGCAGCTTAGAAGTCTTGGTGTTTCTATGGAATTCACAACTTTCTTTTCATTACTCAGTTCTTTGTTGTTGTTTAGTCGTTTAGTCGTGTCTGACTCTTCGTGACCCTATAGACCAGAGCACGCCAGGCACTCCTATCTTCCACTGCCTCCCGCAGTTTGGTCAGACTCATGTTTGTGGCTTCGAGAACACTGTCCAACCATCTCGTCCTCTGTCGTCCCCTTCTCCTTGTGCCCTCCATCTTTCCCAACATCAGGGTCTTTTCCAGGGAGTCCTCTCTTCTCATGAGGTGGCCAAAGTATTGGAGCCTCAGCTTCATGATCTGTCCTTCCAGTGACCACTCAGGGCTTATTTCCTTAAGAATGGATGCGTTTGATCTTCTTGCAGTCCATGGGACTCTCAAGAGTCTGCTCCAGCACCATAATTCAAAGGCATCAATTCTTCGGCGATCAGCCTTCTTTATGGTCCAGCTCTCACTTCCATACATCACTACTGGGAAAACCATGGCTTTAACTATACGGACCTTTGTTGGCAAGGTGATGTCTCTACTTTTTAAGATGCTGTCTAGGTTTGCCATCACCTTTCTCCCAAGGAGCAGGCACCTTTTAATTTCGTGACTGCTGTCACCATCTGCCGTGATCATGGAGCCCAAGAAAGTAAAATCTCTCACTGCCTCCATTTCTTCCCCTTCTATTTGCCAGGAGGTGATGGGCCCAGTGGCCATGATCTTCGTTTTTTTGATGTTGCGCTTCAGACCATATTTTGCGCTCTCCTCTTTCACCCTCATTAAAAGGTTCTTTAATTCCTCTTCACTTTCTGCCATCAAGGTTGTATCATCTGCATATCTGAGGTTGTTGATATTTCTTCCGGCGATCTTAATTCCGGCTTGGGATTCATCCAGCCCAGCCTTTCGCATGATGAATTCTGCATATAAGTTAAATAAACAGGGAGACAATATACAGCCTTGCCTTACTCCTTTCCCAATTTTGAACCAATCAGTTGTTCCATATCCAGTTCTAACTGTAGCTTCTTGTCCCACATAGAGATTTCTCAGGAGACAGATGAGGTGATCAGGCACTCCCATTTCTTTAAGAACTTGCCATAGTTTGCTGTGGTCGACACAGTCAAAGGCTTTTGCATAGTCAATGAAGCAGAAGTAGATGTTTTTCTGGAACTCTCTAGCTTTCTCCATAATCCAGCGCATGTTTGCAATTTGGTCTCTGATTTCTCTGCGTGTGAAATGAGTACAATTGTGTGGAAGTTGGAGCATTCTTTGGCACTGCCCTTCTTTGGGATTGGGATGGAGACTGATCTTCTCCAATCCTCTGGCCACTGCTGAGTTTTCCAAATTTGCTGGCGTATTGAGTGTAGCACCTTAACAGCATCATCTTTTAAAATTTTAAATAGTTCAGCTGGAATATCATCACTTCCACTGGCCTTGTTATTAGCAGTTCTTTCTAAGGCCCATTTGACTTCACTCTCCAGGATGTCTGGCTCAAGGTCAGCAACCACACTACCTGGGGTATACGAGGCATCCATTTCTTTCTGGTATAGTTCCTCTGTGTATTCTTGCCACCTCTTCGTGAAGTCTTCTGCTTCTGTTAGGTCCTTTCCACTTTTGTCTTTTATTATGGTAATCTTTGTACAAAATGTTCCTTTCATATCTCCAATTTTCTTGAACAGATCTCTGGTTTTTCCCATTCTATTGTTTTCCTCCATTTCTTTGCAGTGCTCGTTTAAGAAGGCCTTCTTGTCTCTCCTTGCTATTTTTTGGAAATCTGCATTCAATTTCCTGTATCTTTCACTATCTCCCTCGCATTTTGCTTGCCTTCTCTCCCCCGCTATTTGTAAGGCCTCGTTGGACAGCCACTTTGCTTTCTTGCATTTCCTTTTCGTTGGGATGGTTTTAGTTGCTGCCTCCTGTATAATGTTACGAGCCTCCATCCATAGTTCTTCAGGCACTCTGTCCACCAAATCTAAATCCTTAAACCTGTTCCTCACTTCCACTGTGTAATCAAAAGGGATTTGACTTAGATTGTATCTTACCGGCCCAGTGGTTTTTCCTACTTTCTTCAGTTTAAGCTTGAATTTTGCTATAAGAAGCTGATGATCTGAGCCACAGTCAGCTCCAGGTCTTGTTTTTGCTGACTGTATAGAGCTTCTCCATCTTTGGCTGCAGAGAATATAATCAATCTGATTTCGATGCTGCCCATCTGGTGATGTCCATGTGTTGAGTCGTCTCTTGTGTTGTTGGAAAAGAGTGTTTGTGATGACCAGCTTGTTCTCTTGGCAGAACTCTATTAGCCTTTGCCCTGCTTCGTTTTGAACTCCAAGGCCAAACTTGCCAGTTGTTCCTTTTATCTCTTGACTCCCTACTTTAGCATTCCAATGCCCTATAATGAGAAGAACATCCTTCTTTGGTGTCATTTCTATAAGGTGTTGTAAGTCTTCATAGAATTGCTCAATTTCACTTTCTTCAGCACCAGTGGTTGGTGCATAAACTTGGATTGCTGTGATGTTAAAAGGTCTGCCTTGTATTCGTATCAAGATCATTCTATCATTTTTGAGATTGCATCCCAGTACAGCTTTCGCCACTCTTTTGTTGACTATGAGGGCCACTCCATTTCTTTTACGGGATTCTTGCCCACAGTAGTAGATATGATGGTCATCCGAACTGAATTCGCCCATTCCCGTCCATTTTAGTTCACTGATGCCCAGGATGTCAATATTTATTCTTGCCATCTCATTTTTGACCACATCCAACTTACCCAGGTTCATGGTTCTTACATTCCAGGTTCCTATGCAATATTTTTCTTTACAGCATTGGACTTTCCTTTCGCTTCCGCTCGCTTCCAAGCATATCCGCAACTGAGCGTCCTTTCGGCTTTGGCCCAGCCGCTTCATCAGCTCTGAATCTACTTGTACTTGTCCTCCGCTCTTCCTCAGTAGCATGTTGGACGCCTTCCGACCTGAGGGGCTCATCTTCCAGCGTCATAACTTTCATATGCCAGTTGTCTTTGTTCATGGAGTTTTCTTGGCAGGGATACTGGAGTGGCTTGCCGGTTCCTGCTCCAGGTAGATCACTTTTGGTCAAAACTCTCCACTATGACCTGTCCATCTTGGGTGGCCCTGCACGGCATAGCTCATAGCTTCTCTGAGTTATTCAAGCCCCTTCGCGACGGCAAGGCAGTGATCCATGAAGGTGATCTTCTGTAAGCTACTGTATTTCCAAGAGGTGAATTCATGGAAGCAAGAAAAAGGCATTCATTATTCTATATAGTCTCTGCTTATACAAATTGCTGCATGTCTGTGCTGGGGACAGGATGCTGGATCAGTTAGACTGCTGGTTCGGTAGAACAGTTAGGTTCTGCTGATTTACTACTACAGTCATACCTCATGTTACGTCCGCTTCATGTTGCGTTCTTTCAGGTTACGTCCCACAGCGACCCGGAAGTACTGGAAAGGGTTACTTCCGGGTTTCACCGCATGTGCAGATGCGCAAAATGACGTCACACGCATGCGCAGAAGCAGTGAATCGCAACCTGCGTGTGCGCAGATGCGCCGCTGTGGGTTGCGTTCCTTTCATGTTGCGAACGGGCCTCTGGAACGGATCCCATTCGCAACCAGAGGTACCACTGTACTGCATTAGGTCATTATTGAAACACTGTCTGTTTAAATACAAGAAAAATGCAAGAAAGAAGAAAAAACTACTAGGACTGTGAGGGTTTATTTAATTATTTTAAAATTTACTATCTCACTAACAACAAAATATTCGTGCTTGACTTGCAATACATTAAAAGCAATAAAAGACAGATCAGTAATAAGTTATAACTGATACCAATCAAGCTATAAAGGTAAAGGTAAAGGTACCCCTGCCCGTTACGGGCCAGTCTTGACAGACTCTGGGGTTTGTGCGCCCATCTCACTCTATAGGCCGTGGGCCAGCGCTGTCCGGAGACACTTCCGGGTCACGTGGCCAGCGTGACAAAGCTGCATCTGGCGAGCCAGCGCAGCACACGGAACGCCGTTTACCTTTCCGCTGGTAAGCGGTACCTATTTATCTACTTGCACCCAGGGGTGCTTTCGAACTGCTAGGTTGGCAGGCGCTGGGACCGAGCAGCGGGAGCGCACCCCGCCGCGGGGATTCGAACCGCCGACCTTTCGATCGGCAAGCCCTAGGCGCTGAGGCTTTTACCCACAGCGCCACCCGCGTCCCCTAATCAAGCTATAGATAGCATAAAAGTTAGTGTGCCAGGAGAGCTAAAATTAACAGCAAGTCATGCCAAATACCTGCATGAAAATAGAGGTCTTCCCACAGCTGCGTCAGAGGGAGGTGGACCTCCCTGTACAGGGAATCCCAAAGCTTCAATAGAATAATTTAACACAGGATTTCAAGGACTGCATGTTAATACAGTTAATTTACTTTTATCTTTATCAAGCTGTTGTGTGGCACACAAATCTCAACAGGTGTGTGCTTTCTGGCATTCTTAAATCATGTACCTTAAGTAAAAGCCAAAGATTCTATCTGTAAGTGAGTGGCAAATAAGTAAGCGCTCGTTTTCCTCCTTGGGTTACAAAGGCAGAACAAAATCACTGCAATTCCAAATACGGTGCCAAGAAGAACGGAATGTTTATATAGCATTGTTACCAATGCTTTGTGAAAATTATCTCATCATATCATCAGGGTGTGTATGGGTATGGTTCTGATTCAGCAAGACTTGTTCCTCCATATGCCTGGTATTTCTATCTTTAATAATGCTGACTGCCAGTTTTCTTGAAATAGACACCAAGCTAACTGGCCTGTAAATTCCAGAATATCATCAGTATCTCTTTTTAAAAACGTATGTTAACATTGCCTGCTTTACAGTCCTCAGGTACAGAGGCAGATTTTAGAGACAAGTTACATTTTTTTGTTAGAAGATCGGTAATTTCTCATTTGAATACTTTACAAACTCTTGGGTTTGTACCATTGGACCCAGTGATTTGTCAGTTTTTAATGAGTCAAAACGTTCTGGGAGAGTTTTGCATTTAGGGTCAAAATTATTCCAAAACCAGAATTAATAAGTACTGTTCAACATGGACTCTGCAAACACGTATAATGTCTAACTGTGTCTAACGGGAAAACTTATTAAAATTTGGGTTGTAACGTGGTTTTGTAAGTCTGTGGGGTATAATTGGTCCTAAATACTAAGAAAAGTGAGTAACGTTTCTCAACACAAAATAATGTGTTTTCACCCTGTGTGCTCCTTTCTCATGAAATGGAAAGAAATATTAATTTATTTCATAAAATTTATTTACTGCTTGATTGTAAAATAAACCTTCAAAGCAGTTTTAAAAAAACATGGTACATTGTCTTAACATTTTCTCTTAATTTCCATTACAGTGGTACCTTGGTTGTCAAACTTAATCCGTTCTGGGAGTCCGTTTGACTCCTGGAATGGTTTGAAAACCAAGGCACGGCTTCCGATTGGCTGCAGGAGCTTCCTACACTCAATCGGAAGCCGCAGAAGCCATGTCAGACATTTGGCTTCCAAAAAACATTTGCAAGCTAGAACACTCACTTCCGGGTTTGTGGTGTTTGGGAGCCAAAATGTCTGAGTACCAAGGCGTTCGACCCAAGGTACGACTGTATTGTGTTTAAAACCCTGCACACAGGGATGCTTTAGTTGTGATTTGGGCATTTCAGGGTGTTGGTCTAGATGACACTTTGATTTCCTTCCAGCTCTACAATTCTTTGATTCTATATATTTATGACATCAGTGTTGGCTTATTTGAGGAAGGGGGGGTTGTATGTTTATAGGTGAGTTCCAACAGGACAGTTTTTAAATAATAATAATAATGATGATGATGATGATGATGCATAAACACAAAGTGGGAGCAGAGTTTAACTTGAGCCTGAGCCCATCAAGGCTTAGTTGTGGTCTGGAGCCTGCTTTCAATAACATTCCACGGCTTTGGAACAGGCAAAGCAGTTATAAAGAAAACGTCTAGGATTGGGTGAATTGAGTTGCCCTCATTTTCATGTTCTGATCATAACAAAGAGATAAAATTTCTAGATATCAAAAGTAACTGCACTCCAGTTTGTCATGGAACTGATGAGGGGTTGGCATTCCTCGACTTAAAATTAAGTGGCACATGGGACATGGTGAAAGATGTATGTGTTGTTGAAGGTTTGGGAGCAGTGATCATAACGCTATAAAATTAAACATATGTGTAAGCAAGCAGTTGTCAAGAAAGTCCAGTGCAGTCACATTTGACCTTAAAAAAGGAAGCATCTCAAATAGGAGAGGATGGGTAAAAATGAAGTTGAAAGGGAAAGCCAAGGCAGTGGCGTAGCGTGGGGGGTGCAGGGGGGGCCGGCCGCACCGGGCGCAACATCTGGGGGTTAGGGTTAGGGGGCGCAAATCCATGGGTTAGGGGCGCAAATCCACGGGTTAGGGGGCACAAATTACTTGCCTTGCCCGGGTGCTGACAACCCACGCTACGCCACTGAGCCAAGGAAGTCAAATCTCTTACTGAATAGTTGAGGGTTATTCAAATTCACAATAATTGGGACTCAGCTAGAATGTACAGTGGTGCCCCGCAAGACGAATGCCTCGCAAGATGGAAAACTCGCTAGACGAAAGAGTTTTCCGTTTTGGAGGTGCTTCACAAAACGAATTTCCTATCGGCTTGCTTTGCAAGACGACAATGTCTTGCGAGTTCCTGCTGGTTTTTTTCCCTCCCCCCCCTTTTTCTAAGCCGCTAAGCCGCTTATCAGCTGATCCGATCAGCAGATAAGCTGCTAAAAGCCGCTAATCCGTCAATGGGCTTGCTTCGCAAGACGAAAAAACCGCTAGACGAAGAGAATCACAGAACGGATTCTTTTCGTCTTGCGAGGCACCACTGTATAGTACAGATCAGCAAATGTGCTTGCAAGGCCACATGCTTTCACTGTTTCACTTCTGCTCATAGAACCAAATGAAGGCATGTATGCTGAAATGTAGGCGAATGGGGGGCTAATAGGATATTCCATTCATATGTCAGCAAACCTCTTGGAGTGTAATAGCCAGATTATACCTAGACTACACTTCCTTTAGATCCTTCCATTTTGGCTAGTCCACCATCTTGGTCACTGTAACATACAAATAGATTTTAAAACAATAATTCATTAAAAGTGCAGATTTTTTAGGTATATGTTTACTTGCTACTGTTCCCCCCCGCCATGCTTTCTGAAAGACAAAGGTAGGGTTTTTCAGAGAATCAGTGCTGTGATCAGTGCAAATGGAACCCACATTTCAGTTGCTTTCTTTCTTCTCCCTATATTTGTCATATAAAGTGCTCTGTCAAATAATTTTTACAGACTGGAAACTACAGGTCTGTAGAAAGATAGGAATTCAGTTAATTTAGTAATGAACAATGGAATATGGTCATAGTGTTCCTGGGATGTTTTTCCCCTTTGTTTATTAACTCAGCTTGAGATGAGTGTTCAGGCTAGCTGCTGCAGTACTCCTTGAACAGAGTTGGTTTTGTTCAAATGCTAGCCCTGACCGTTCAGTGTTCCTATTCCCCTAATTAATGGTGCAGTGACAGGCTCATGCTATCAGACTGAAGTCATCTTTTATCATAAAGTGATTATTAGGTGCAGAAAAAGAGCTCATGGCTTAAGTTATCACAAAGGAATGTGTGGCAAATGGCAAGATCCTTAGTGCTTCCTTTGTATAAGGTTATAGAAGATGGAAGGGGAGCCTGTTCCAGAAGTGGGAAAGTTAGTTACTGAATTTATTTATTTCTTTTAATGTTCAGATATAAAATTTCATCTGTAAAATGCAAGTTGATTTGCTTGTAAAGATATCCTGGTTATCATCCTAAAGACTGTGGATTCCAAATCAAGGTTCACTCTCTCCAGTGTATACCCCTTCCCCTATGCATGATGTTGCCACATCACCGCCTCTTATTCAAAAGGCAAAGAACAGGAACTGCTTTGTATTAGAATTAATTTAGGTAACCATTTCCCCCACTGTATAGCAATTTTTATGGAAATATCTCAGTCTTGAAAGTGGGTTTAACATAAGCTTGGCTGCCTCAGCACATACATCCTTCAAGACTCCAAACGAGATTTCCAGGAACATAGTGGGAAGAGCACTGTGATATACATACCTGAAACTGCTATTCACAAACATGGTATGTTTCTCCACCAAGAAGATGCTGGGGTGGGTGGGTGGGTGGGTGGGTGGAAACCTTATTACAAAGTACCTGAATAAGGTCAGTAGTCATGAAATAAGAGGTGTCTTCTTATGGATTGAGAACTGGTTAAGACATTGGAAGCAGAAATTAGGAATAAATGGATAGTTCTCCCTATGGAGGGATGTAAAAAGTGGAGTCCTCCAATGACCAGTATTGAGATGTGTGCTTTTTAACTTGTACATAAACTACCTAGATTTAGGGGTGAGCAGCAAGGTACCAAGTTTGCTGATGAAACCAAATTGCTTAGGGTCATTAAAACAAAGGGATTTGTGAGGAGATGCCTCCAAATAGGATGATTTGGCAGTAAAATGGCAAATGATATTCAATGTAAGCTGTAAAGTGACACAAATGGGCACCCCCCCCCCGCAACCTAATTTCAGGTGTAAACTAATAGAGTCTTGGCTGACAGTGACAGACCAGGAGGAAGACCATAGGGTCATAGTGGATAGTTCAATGAACTAGGGGGGGGGGCAGCTGTGAAAAAGATGAGTTCCATGTTGGGAATCATCAGGAAAATAAAACTGTCAATATCTTAATGCCTGTATACCACAGTTGGAAGACAGTGTATTGTTTGTGTCACCTTTACTCAAAAATGAAAGTGCTGAGGTGGAAATGGTTCTGTCAACCAAAGCATAGTTTGAGTTAGTACAGCTGTGCTTTGATAGACATTCCCAATTTACAGTTCAGAAAAGGGCAACCAAAATGGCCAAGCTCCCCTATGAGGAAAGGTTACAACATTTGGGACTTTGTAGATTAAATAAAAGATTGAGTAAGAGGGGGAAAGAAGGAGGGATGTCCAATAATTCAGAGTGTAGAGAAAGTAGATGGAGAAAAGTTTTCTCTTAACACCAGAACTTGTGGACATCCAATGGAGCTGAATGTTGGAGGGTTCAGCACAGACAAAATAAAGTAATTCTTCACAGAGCATGTAACTATAGAATTCAGTTCCACAAGAGAAAGTGATGGCCACCAACTTGGGTGGCTTTCAAAAGATGGTTGGACAAATTCATGGGTGGGTGGGGAATCAATGACTAGTTGCCATCATGGCTGTGTTCTACTGTTGGAGGCAGTATGCCTCTGAATGCCAGTTCCTTGGAATCATAAGCAGAAAGCGCACTGCTACACTCAGATCCTTCCTGCAGGCTTCCTATAGGTATCCGGTTGGCCATTGCGAGAAAAGGATGCTGGATTAGATGGGTCTTTTGTTTGATCCAGCAATGCACTTCTGGTGTACATGGAGGGAAGATTTCTAGGAAGCCTCATGGAGCTAAATAGTTTGATGCAGATTTTAGAATTGATGTTCCAGAAATGGCTCCAGAACTTGCAGACTGTTGCTTCATTACCACAAATGCTGCAATGCAGTTAAAGCCACAAATAACTTGGGCAACAGGAAGTCAGTTTTATGCAGTAATACTTGAATAGACGAATATGTAATAATGTCTGTTTCTGAATTCGCCTGTATTAGTGTTGATGTTTGTATCCGTGAGACTTGTTCTTGCTGAACTGAGCTCACTTAGTGACCAGGACTGGTCTCTCTTAAGCTCACAGGGTTGTTGTGAAAATAAAAATCGGTGGTTCAATTTTATAACATAATGGATGTGATTTTTTTAAAAAAATACCTGGGTATTAGGTAATTGGACATAGGATTTTAGCCTATGTATATGCTCACTTTGTATAAAAGAATATAGTTAAGAGACTGATCTGCGGTGTATATAAAAGCAGCAACAACTGGAAGTACAGATTCATATCAGGCAGCTGGGGTTGGGGCTCTGGGATAATTTGTTCACAGAATCCTTGGAATAACGCTGCTGCCCGTAGGTTGGGAACCACTGCATTGGGGCATAAGCAACACAGTTTTGTTTTTCCATGAAGATAAACAACAGTGCAATCCTAAACATGCATTTTCAGAAGCAAGTCTTGTTAAATTCATTGGGGGTTTACACCTAGATAAATGGGATTAGGATTGGAGCCTAAGCAAGAAAAATAAGGTATGATGTAATCCTTATAGTGTCTATATTATTACAAAATATATACATTGCTGCTGTGCTTTTTTATGCTGCCTGACACAAACACTATAAACATTGGGGATGAAAGAAAATGTAGTATGCCCTGAATTTGTAATCTTGATTATAATTATTTTTCCCAGTTCCCAATATTTTTGAACAGGACATGGTTAGGGCATAGTATAAACAAATAAATAATGTTGGGCCAAAGCCAGGTTATATTGCAAAATAAAGTTAGTTAATACAATTGAAAGTTTGTTTCTTTTCATTCTGGCACCTCCAGTGCAGCTGTTTTGCAGAAACTGATTGCTTAACTGCAGCCAGCCAGTGAACTTAGAAAAGTGGTGAAATCCTTCATACCTTCCCTCTAAAACTCTGCTCTTCCTCTCTTAATCTTCAGTCCGTACCCCATTTACTTGGGAGTAAGCTCCATTGAATTCAGTAGGACTTCTGAGTAGGCTTGCTCTGTGAGGCTCTTTCACTGCCTTTCTTCAGTATTGCCTGCTTGGCATCTTCTCCTGCTTTCACTCAGCCAGTTTGACCCCTCCTTCATTTTTGCTTTACTGGTCAGTCCAGCACAAGCAGGCTTCTGTATTGGGTCCTATGGTGCACATGCCGGACAGCCATTCTATTGCATCTGTTAGTTTGAAAGCATTTATATACAGTGGTACCTCGGGTTAAGTACTTAATTCGTTCCGGAGGTCCGTTCTTAACCTGAAACTGTTCTTAACCTGAAGCACCACTTTAGCTAATGGGGCCTCCTGCTGACACCGTGCCGCTGCTGCTGCACGATTTCTGTTCTTATCCTGAAGCAAAGTTCTTAACCCGAGGTAATATTTCTGGGTTAGCGGAGTCTGTAACCTGAAGTGTCTGTAACCTGAGTTACCACTGTACTGCTTAATATCTTTCAACTCTCTAAGCAGTGTACAGTCTAAAAAAACACCATTTATCATTAAAACAAAATAAAGCCTTAAACCAGTAAAACAGTGCCCCCCTCCCCGAAAAATAGGTGCTGGTACACACCATGAAGTTGTTACAGTAAGTGCCACACTTTTTTACAACATCAAAAAAGAGGTGTCGGTACTGTGTACCCTTGAGTACCCCCTGAAAAAAGCACTGGGGTCACCCCCTATGATATTCTGTAAGGTGTGGTGCCACAAGAATTTTCCCACAGGCTGTTTTTCAGGTAACCTGTTCCTGAGTTGCTTAGGGCTTTATATGTTAACAACAAGGTCTTGAACATGACCCAGTAGCTGACTGGTAGCCAGTGCAGTTCCCTCAGCCCAGGTGTAATATGCATGTCTAGGTGTGTCCATATTTATTTCATGGCTCACTCCCAGGCAGCAGTAGTCACCCAGCTGACTGTAGCTGTCCACACCAGGGCCTGGGGCCAGACAGTGAGCTTGAACTAAGGCCAGTGAGAGACCCCTTGTAAGTTCCTGAGCTCTTTTAAATGGTTGGTCACTGCTGCGGTGATAATGATAGGGTCTACTGCTGATTACCTGTTTTTGTTCTTGATAGTTTTATTGGTTTTACTAGTTGTTTGTTCATTTTGTTGTACAGTGCTTTATTTTTGGTTGTTTAAATATTGTTGTTACCCATGCTGGGATTGATATAAAGGGCAAGATATAAATAAATGCTGATCCAGCCAGAGGACATTTGTAGTTTATGTTGAAGTAACACGACACTACTGGGTAAGAAACGTTGGGGGACTCCCTTCCAAACCTTTAAAGGGCTTGGTTTTTTGTTTTTGTTTTACTGTTGTGTTGCTATTCAGTTTTCATACTGTGAAGGGCTTAGAGGATTTGAGAAGAAAAACTTGAGCATACTTGGCAGTGAAATGTGCTGCCTCTTCTGTTCTGCAGGTTATTGTGATCTCTTTAGTCACATTGCTTGAAAAGAGAAGGGATTTTCAAAGTCTGCTTTTCATCTGTGTAATCATCATGTCATAGGATGACAGTGAAGTTGGGTTTAGGCAATGATTTAACTCCCTTTTTGCGAAAGACGTAAAAGGACAAGTCCCATTAGGGACTTGGGTATCAAATGTTTTTATTCAGTTCTGTTAAGGCTAAATAACAGCCGTCCTAAATAAATTCCAATATTGTATTGGCCATGTTTTCTGCTGAGATCTGCATCGTCCAGTGGTTTCAGTGGGGCTGATATTGGCTTAGAAGCTCTGTTAATGAGGCCAAAAATAAGAATGGGGATTTGTTTTCTTTCCGTATTTGCTTGACAAGTGTGTTTCTCCAGCTGAATCTGGGGATGTACAAATTAACTTTCTAGTTCCTCTAATCTTTACTTCCTTCAAAGGAAACTTTAAAAGATTCTACTGTCCCCCATTCAGTAATTCTCACAGCCAATAAAGCAATAAATTGAGTCTGCTTAACCATCCATGTTGTTACTTACCCATCCATGTATAATCTGGATGTTTTTAATCCAAGCTCAATGAGAGAGGGAGAGAGAAATGTTTTCTTGGACATCAATTATTTTTGTTCACATTCTGGCGAAAGATTTATTGTCGCTTTACAATCAATTTACTGTGGTGTGCTGGCTCCCAGTGATAGTAGTTCTGCTGTCTAGGCCAAATTCTAATCTTGGATACATAGTGTGGAATGCTTCTTATCTTAAATAATCAGCTACTGCTTTTGTTCACTCCAGATGCATGAAATGCTCCATGGACATCTTGTACCCAGCAGGAAGCAAACCACATTACCAAATAAAATAAAAGTCTTAATGATTCATCAATTTAACTTCTTTTTTCATTAGCCTTTTTTATGGTATCGGTTTCAAGGAATTTGCTTTAAAGGATAGCATGAGACTGATTGTGTTTATCACTAATTCTGTCAAAAGAGAAAGTAAAATATTGTTCAAGTAGATATTATTTTGTATTAATCACAAGAATCACTTTCATATGGTCCTAATGCATTGCATAACAAATGGGCTCACAGTAATTGATCCATTGTAGCATGTTGACATTTAGTTTGTCTCGTAAAAATTAAGTCACTCTTTCTCTCCTTTGTTGCTCATTCACCATTGTTGTTTCCCCTGTTTTAGGAGAATGATTGGATTACTTTTGTTATCTGCCTGCCACAATTTACACTTATTGGGGATAGTAAATGTTATAATTTTAAATTACATTTCATTGTACCAATTTCCAAGGATGTTAGCTGTATTGAGCTGTAACAAAAACCGTGTCTTGTGGCACCCTAAATAATTCGTTTATGTTTCCCTAGACGAGAGTATATATCTGATGAAATAATAAAATAATAAAATAAATAATAAACCTTTATTGTCACTACACCACCTGTGTGCAGTGAAATTAAACAAGCCCCCCCCCCCATACACTCAGTCTTGTTCATGCTCTGTGTGCTTGTCGGAAGTCAATTGCACCACTATTTTTTTCCATTCAGCAGCCCAACAGCCCACGGATAAAAACTGTTCTTTAACCATGAGGTCCATGAAAACTTGATCTGTCATATTAAATGTGTTTTTAAATTATCTATTCTATTTTTAAATATTCTCCCCACCCCCATTCATCTTTTTGGATGCTACTAGATAATTCCTAAAGGGGATATTGGGAAGTAGCACCAGAAATGAAGTAATGATAGGATGGCTTTTTACACTACATTTTGATAAAAAATTGACCTCAGAAGATTGTGAACTGCATAAAGAGTTTATGCAGACTTAAGTGAATGGCAGAGTGCCTGGAGCTTATGTACAGATATTTGTGTGTTCTAGTAAGCTCCAAAATAAATAAATACTTTGCACAATATGGTACTTTTGATGTGAAGGTATTCATCCAGATGAAAGAGCCTAGTTACAAAGCTAGGATGTAATGCCAAGCTTTTCTGCTTCCTCAACACCTTTCATTCCAACATCTTCCAAAAGAGTGAGGTTTGTAATTCCACTTCATATTTGAGGCAATAATTTCCTTTAGATCTAAGGATTCCCTCTAAGCAATTATACGATTTAACACGTACGTAGGATGTGGTTCTCAAATACGAGAACTGAGATATTAAGAATACTGTATCTTGAAAATACAAGTTACCCTCTTAATGTTACTACTTTATAAGCTATAACATTGCCTCCTGTTTGGGGATACACAGCATTAACAGTATGCTAAGATCTGAATAAGGAGAGGCTATGACTGTTTTGAACCAGGGCATGGATGCAGTGGGGGGTTGGATGGGGACCAGTAAACTGATGCCAAACCCTGGTAAGGTGGAAACTGAGTGAGGGGTTTCAGGGTCCATGGGTTTGGGAGTTTACCACTTCTGGACAGGGTTGTGCTCCTTCTAAGGCGGCAGCTATGCAGTTTTGGGGTTTCTCATACATCGATCTTTGTCAGTGGAGACCCTGTGGTGAGGAGAACCTATTAACTAGTTTTGGTATGCCAACTACACCCTTCCCTGGACAGGGAGAGCTTTGCTGCTGTATTCATGCACTCATAGCCTCACAGTTGGATTACACAAGTCCTCTATATGGGGCTTCCATTGAAACTGGCCTGTAAGATGTATGATGTTACACCCAAGCCCAAACCAACTTGAGTATAAACAGTTATTTATCTATTGAATCAAAACGGTAAACCTTTTGTCTACTATTTTTTGTCTGGAAGAGCAACTTGTAGAACAGGACAAACCCTCCAAGTGTTCCTATTTTCCAGGGACAGCCCCAGATTCTGATTTGATCCTGGAATGTCCCGCTTTTCCTTAGGATGTCCCGGCTGAGATAAAGTGTGGACTAAACGGCGGAGATAAAGCTTGGGCAACTTTGAGTCGTGTTGGAGGAAGTCATTAAAGGAGACTTGGTCTCTGACACCCAACACCTGGTTCTGCTTTGCCTGTAGATTCATATGGATTTAAAGGAATAGACGATAATGTGGCAATAAGAGTCAGCAGCCCTGAATATAAAGAATACTTATTAGCTGCGCTTACACGCCTCCGTTCAGAAGAAACTCTGTGTGCCCTGCTAATTCGCAGTGTGGACTAGGTGGCTGAGACAAAGTTTCGGCAACCACGTGTCGTGTTGGAGGAAGGCATTACAGGTGATTTGGTTTTGGTTCCTGATATTCAACACCTGGCTGTGCCTAGCCTGCATACTTATTTGGATTTAAAGGGACATATGATAATGTGGGAATAAGAAACGTTAGTAATCAGTTTGGATTATAAAGAACACTTCTCGACTGCTCTTCCACGCCTCTATATAGGAAAAATTTTGTGGCTTTAGTCGCTTAATATATATACCCTCAAGAATATAAGGACATAAAAGTGTGTACAAACTTAGGTGCTTTAAGACTGTGTTAATACTTTAAGGTGCTTAGGTGCTTTAAGGCTGGGTTAATACTTGGTTCCTTACCCCTGCGACACCTTGACAGAGACTAAAGGAGGAAATAACACCAAGACCTTAAAATGACAAACGGTTCAAAGAAGGGGGTGGCAACGCCAGCAGAAAGGAGACCATCGAGACAAGAAGAAGGCAAGGAGACAAAAGAAATTAAAGATTACAGCAGCTTGATGGCGGAAATAAGAAAAGAATTTAAAAACAATGAACAATATATTGAAAGGAAATTTTTTGAAATGCAAAATACTTTGGATAAGAAATTGGAGGGAGTGGTGGGGGAATTGACAGGGAAGGTTAAAGACCTATCGGTGAGAGCAAAGGTTCTTGAGGATTCAGTGAAAAGGGCGCAAAAAGACACGAAAGACAATAAGAGGGAGGTGGACAGGATTAGAGGTGAAATCAAAGAGATAGAAAAGGTACAGGAAGAGTTGCTGGATAATATGGCTATGACACAGATGAGACAAAATCAATGTAATTTGAAATTCCGAGGTATACCAGAGAATCTAAATGAGAATATAAGAACCAAGGTGATAAAAGAACTAGCAACTTGGTTAGATAAGAAAGAGGACGAGATAAGCTACCAGTTAGTAAATATTTTCCGAATAAGGTCAAAATCGATCAAAGTTAAAAAGAAAAAACTGCCAGGAGACGTAATCGTTATGTTCAATTCGCTAGAGATAAGAAATGATATATTGAAACAGAACCACACCAAAAGGTTGTTTATTGAAGGAATCCCAATTATTATCTTTAAAGAAATCCCTTCAAGATTTCTTCGAAGGAGAGACCCATATAAAAAAATGACAAGTCAATTGAAGAAAAACGGGATCTTGTACAGATGGGAGTTCCCGGAAGGCATTTCGTTTTATTTTAAGGAAAAAAGGTTTAAATTGTCTTCCACGTTAGAACTCCAGAAATCTGTAAGGAGATACGAGAAGGACTTTGGAAAGTTGGAGGGAGAGGAGGAAAGGGGGGAACAGCTGAGAGACGAAGAGGAAGAAGGGTGTGAGGAAGAGGAAAGAGAGGAGAATTCAGTAGAAGAAAGCGAGGAAGAACAAAGGGAAGACAAGGAACAGTAGTTCCTACTTAGACTAGAGACCAGTTAGTGTAACATAACAGATGGCTCTAAAAGCACTAAGCTGGAATGTGAATGGGTTGAATAACAAAAATAAAAGGAATCAGATTACGCATGTATTATTGAAAAAGAACTGGGATTTAATCTGCTTACAAGAGACGCATGTAATAAACAAACATAAAAGGGTATTAAGTAATAAGAGATTAGGATTGGATTTTGTGACCGCGGACAAGGTCAAAAAAAGAGGGGTAATACTATACATTAAGGAAAAATTCAATCCACAATTATTGTACAAAGATGAACAAGGGAGAGTGGTTGTAATTCAGATGGTGTTCCAGGGGGAAAAAATAATTGTGGTTGGAATATATGCACCAAATGATAAAAAATCTGCTTTCTTCTTTGAATTAGGTAATATACTGATGGAATGGATGGATCAAAAAATGATATTGATGGGTGACTTTAATGGAGTGGTGTCCCCAAATTTAGATAAACTAACAAAAAGACAGGAGATGAAAGATGGCAAGCTACCCCGATCTTTTTTTGACATGGTAAATAACCTGGGCTTAATTGATGCATGGAGACTTAAGAACCCCGCTATGAAACAATTCACTTTTTTTTCAAACCCAAACCAAAGCTGGGGGAGAATAGACAGTATTTGGATTTCGAATGAACTGGTACCGAATTTAACTAAATCTGAAATCCAACCACGAGTTATATCCGACCACAACGCGGTTACTATTGAACTAAAAAGCAAAGATGTTAAAGTAGGTAGATGGAGAATGAATGAATTCTTATTTAATGATCAAAACATTGTAAATAAGGCCATAGAAACAATTGAAGAATACTTTAAGTGGAATTTAAATGGAGAAACCCCAATAGAGACTGTGTGGGATGCAGGAAAGGCGGTTATGAGGGGATTCTTGATTCAGAAAAACAGTCAATTAAGAAAAGAAAAAGAGACAAAGAAAGAAGAGACTTTACTACAGATTATGGAAAATGAAAGAAAACTGACTATTAACCCTAACGATGAGACTACAAAACAGAATCTAAAAATTTTACAAGCCAAATTCTCCACAATAATAAACCAAGAGATAGAGTGGAAAATTAAATTATTGAATCAAAAGAGCTTTGAATCCGCAAATAAGATAGGGAAGTATTTAGCCTGGCAAATAAGAGAAAGGAAGAAACAAAATACGATTAGTAAAATAAGAGAAGGAGAAAGAATTGTGGAAGAACCTAAGGAAATAAAAAAGATATTTCAAAAATTCTACAAGGATTTATATAAAAGAGGAAACGAAAAAGAACAAGAAATAGACCAATACTTACAAAAATACCACCTAAAGCAAATCCCAAAAGAGGAAAAAGAGATATTAGATCAGAAAATCAGCCAAGAAGAGATAAAGAAGGCAATAAAAAAGATGAAAGCGGGGAAAGCGCCGGGGCCGGACGGCCTTTCGGCCAAATATTATAAAACGTTAAGTAATCAAATATCCCCAGTGCTAGGCGAGGTGATGAATAACATATTGAGGGAAGGAAAGTTGCCAAACACCTGGAAGGAAGCATATATTACATTGATTCCTAAAAAAGATGTAGATAATTTGGAAGTGAAGAATTACAGGCCAATTTCATTATTAAATAATGATTATAAATTATTCGCAGACATAATGGCGGAAAGATTAAAAAAGGTTTTGATTAATAAAATACATAAAGATCAAACAGGCTTCCTTCCAGGGAGACAACTACGGGATAATGTAAGAAACTTGATAGATATTATTGAATACTTGGATATGAAAATAGACAGACAGGCCGCTCTGGTTTTCATAGATGCCGAAAAGGCATTTGACAATATCTCGTGGGATTTCCTAAGGAAAAGTCTAGAAATGATGGGGATAGGGGAAAATTTTAGAAGAGGAATAGAAACAATATATAAGGAGCAGAAAGCAAAATTGGTAATAAATAACACCACTACGGAATATCTGAACATTTACAAAGGAACCAGACAAGGTTGCCCCCTATCCCCTTTATTATTTATAATAGTACTGGAAATTCTCAATGAGAGACTGAGGGAGGCAACAGAAGTGAAAGGAATCAAGGTGGGAAAAAGGGAATTTAAAATTAAAGCATTTGCGGATGATATCGTACTGACCCTAGAAGATCCAAAGGAGAGTGTTAAAGAAGCCTTACAAAAAATAGAGGAATTCGGGGGTGTGGCAGGACTCAAAGTAAATAAGATCAAAACTAAAATGCTGGTTAAAAATTTAAATAAGGAAGAGACGACAGAACTAGAACGAAAGGTGGAAATTATGGCGGTTAAAAAAGTGAAATATCTTGGAGTGTGGATTACGGCCAAAAACTTAAATTTATATAAGGACAATTATGAGGTCACCTGGAGGAATATAAAGAAAGATATGGAAATTTGGGGGAGGATGAAACTTTCCTTTTTGGGGAGGATAGCTGTGGTCAAAATGAGCATCTTGCCTAGAATGCTGTTCTTATTTCAAACTATACCAGTACTTAAAGGTCTAAAACAATGTAAAGAATGGCAGAAAGCCCTGGCGAGATACATCTGGCAGGGAAAAAGACCACGGATAAAAATGAAAATATTGATCGACAAAAAGGAAAGAGGGGGTTTTTCACTACCAGATCTGAGTATTTACTATGAAGCAGCATGTCTACTTTGGGTAAAGGATTGGATAAAATTGGAGAACAGAGATTTGCTGGACCTGGAAGGTTTTAACAACCGGTTCGGGTGGCATGCATACCTCTGGTATGGGAAGGTGAAGGTCCATAGGGGCTTCCTAAACCATATCTTTAGGGGACCGTTATACAAGGTTTGGGAGAGAAATAAAAACCTCCTTGAAAGAAAGACACCCTGGTGGATCTCACCAATAGAGGTATCAACAATTAAGAAGACAAATATGGAAGGGGAAAATGCCACATACGAAGATTTGGTAAGAAAAACAGAACAAGGGCTCAAAATTAAACCCTATGAAGAGATAAAACATTTATTTACTAGTTGGCTACAATATCATGAGGTGAATGATATGCTGAAGGAGGATAAGAGAAAAACAGGTTTTGATGACAAAAAATCAAGATTTAACATAGAGATAGTAGAAGGAAAGAATAAAACATTATCTAAAATATACGATATGCTGTTGGAATGGTACACAGGGGATGAGGAGGTGAAAGAGGCAACGATTAAATGGGCAATTGACTTTGGCTATAATATAGATTATGAGAGGTGGCGGGAATTGTGGAACAGTAATATTAAGTTTACGGCTTGTACAGTGTTGAGAGAGAATGTCTGGAAGATGATATATAGATGGTATCTCACACCGGCGAAGCTGGCCAAAATGTATAGATTAAAGAATAAGACATGCTGGAAATGTGGCGAAGTGGGGGGAGACCTGTATCATATGTGGTGGTTATGCAGCAAGGTGAAGGCCTTTTGGGAATCAATTTATAATGAGCTTAAAAAAATATTAAAATATACCTTTCCCAAGAGACCTGAGGCCTTTCTGTTGGGTATAATGGGCAAAGAAATAAAAAGCGAGGACAAATTAATATTTCTCTACGCCACCACAGCCGCAAGAATTCTGCTGGCACAAAATTGGAAGTCGGAGGCTATACCTGGCATAAGCGATTGGCAGATTAAAATGGTAAATTACGCCGAGCTGGATAGACTAACAGGCAGGTTACGTGACCAAGATGAACAGAAATTCAAGAAAAATTGGAGTAAATTTTGGAATTATATTGGAACAGATTTATAAGATGATCTGGCGGGGAGAGAAAAACTCTATCAGCGACAATCTTAAGATTAAAAATAAATACGCAACCATGGAATTTATTAGAAACCTACCAAAAGGGTGGAGGGAAGTCAAAGATCTGACAGACTACAAAACAGTTTCTATCTTTATGAATTTTTATGTTTAATTTCTGTGTGTATAAAATGGGAAATGGGAACAACAACTTATGTAATGGTTAATTTGCTTGATATGTAAACTTGTTTGTTTATTTATCTTTTTTGTTTTTTACTAAATACGAATAAAAATTTAATGCAAAAAAAAAAAAAAAAAGGATGTCCCTATTTTCATTGGAGAAATGTTGGAGCGTATGAAGTTAGGCAACCCCTGAGCTAAGGCGATACAACCTTTAGAAGACATCTGAAGGCAGCCCTGTACAGTGGTACTTCTGTTTGCGAACGCCTCTGGTTGTGCATGCTGCTGGTTACGAGGTCCGGTAACCCGGCAGTAGCCGCTCCGGGTTGCGAACTTTGCCCCGGGATATGAGCGGAAATCGAATGCCAGAGGCATGCTTTCACTAATGGGTTACAAGCCTTAGGTTACAAGCGGTTTCTGGTTACGAATGGACCTCCGGAACAGATTCCGTTTGTAACCAGAGGTACCACTGTATAGGGAAGTGGTTTTTTTAATGTTTAATGCTTTATTATGTTTTTATATATGTTGGAAACCGCCCAGAGTGGCTGGGGCAACCCAGTCAAATGGGCAGGGTATAAATCATAATATGATTACTATTATTATCATGGAATAGGATGTCCCTATTTTCATCAGAGAAATGTTGGAGGGTATACAGAGAGATACCTACTATTCCCTGAGTGGGCTGCCAGCTAGTGCTGCTGATTGGATTTATAGGCTCTGTTACATGTGTGAATGAATGAGCTATACCTGTGGTCTCGGGGCCATACAGAAATTGACTCTGAATCCCAGGGGAATTCAACAGAGTTTAAATGGCATTCATCACTCACTTATAATTTATGTACATACTGTATTTTTCGCCCTATAGAATGCACTTTTTGCCCTCCAAAAATGAAGGGGAAATGTGTGTGCGTCCTATGGGGCGAATGCAGGCTTTCGCTGAAGCCTGGAGAGCGAGAGGGGTCAGTGCGCACCGACCCCTCTTGCTCTCCAGGCTTCAGGAAGCTATCCGCAAGCTGTGGGAGAGCTGCGCAACTTTGCGCAGCTCTCCCACGGCTTGCGGAGAGCTGCCTGCACCCCAAAGCCTGGGGCGCGCTGAGCTCAGCGCCCCCTAGGCTTCGGGCTTCGCGCAGCTCTCCCATGGCTTGCGGATAGCAGCCTGTTCTGGGGGCTGGGGTCGGGGGAAGCTCGGGCTTCCTCCGCCCCAGCCCCGCGCCTGGGGGGAAAATATTTTTTTTCCTTTATTTCCCCCCCCAAAAAACTAGGTGCGCCCTATGGGGCGAAAAATATGGTACATTCCATATGTATGTGTCTCACTATAAATGCAGATCAGCCAGAAATTTAAGATATGTAATATTTCTCAAACGTTCCTAAATAAACGGACAAACACACTAATCAACTGCCCAGTTTTTCAAACAGATAAGGCCTTTCATGATTGGGGGATTGTAGAAATAATGCTGGGGCAGTGGCACCAGTAGTAAATTCTGATCCTGCACATTGTGTTAAAGTTCAAGATAAGGAGCATTGCACTAAATTAAAAACATTCCGTTTTAAAACAATTTGTTCAGTTGGCTTCATTAACAAAAACGGCATTAAAAACGTTTTAAGTCACTTCCCAACTCTCTTCAAGAATCTCTGTTGCACTTGTCATCCGGCTTCATAAATCTTTTCAAGCCTCTTTAAAGTATGTCTCCAGAGATAACAAAATGCCATTTTCCTGTCTGTATTACTTTTAAATACATAATCATGAAAGAGATTTCCTTTTGGCTAATGTGCTTGGTTTGGTTTCAGAAATTGTAAAGCGAGTCAGTCATAAAGCCCGGGCAGTTACAGAGGGTAATTTAAAGTGCAGCAGCAGGTCAGACATTTAAACAAGCCCATTTGTAATAGCATGTTTTTTCCTCTGCACCTTATGTAACTTAATTGTTTGGGATTTTTGGCAATAGGAAGTTGCTTTTTCCTTTTTCTCTCTTTTTTTTAGGAATACTAATTCCAACATGAAGTCCACTTTTTATTTCTGACTTAAAATATTGCATGTGATCAGGGAAACTTTTGTAGCATTTCCTATTTCTTTTGTAAGGCTATACAAATTTCCTACATTTTCATATCACATATGATAATAATGAATGGGGTGGCTGACGTGGAAGTGGAGCCATCTTTCCTGGAATACTTATTGACAGGGGGAAAAAGAAACCCTACTTGTCAAAACCAACGTTAAGGAAGTCACTTTTACAGTGGGTGCCTAACTTCCTAAATATATGCAAGGGAGATATCTATCTATCTGCTTGGAAGTAAATATATCCTACACACTGGCATGGAAGGTGATAACATACATGATGACTACGTAAAACATTATTGCATAGTCTCATATTTCATTACATTATTCTTATCACTTGTCATCCTTTTGTTGAACCCATCAGGTTTGGAGATGTGGGTAAGACACACCTGGAGAAAAGACAGGGCATATCAAGGAAGTGTGCAGAGCTTTCTTCTCACCCTTGTCTCTGTTATAATGGTCTAGCTCCACTGGCCAAAAGGAGAAAGTGGAGAGGCTGAGAGCCAAGAGATAGATTCACTGAATACTATTATAATCCTGGAATTTATAGGTGTAGGATGAGGGTTGACCTGGAAACTAGGCTAGAGGGCCAATTCCTGTACCGTCCATGCCAAATCTGGATGTCTGGAACCTCCATTGACAACTTGGATAAAGTTTGACCTTACTGTGCAATCTATTATTGTATGGAATATTTTTTCCAAGAGAAGTGGTGGAATCCCCTTTTGGTAAAATTGTTCAGAAATAGATTGGAAAAAGTTCTGCTAGGGAAAAATCTACGATGGGATGGATGAAGCAATTTTAATAACTTTCACCCTTCTTTTTTAAATAAATGTATTAAAAAAAATTAAAAGCCTACATCCAAAAGGTTGCTAAAGCCAGTGTAGAGATTTCAGATACTTTCTGTGTATTTTGAAGCAGCTAAGGGGAAGGACTGTAGTTTAGTGGGAGTGCATTTGCTTTGCATACAGTTCAATCCTCTGCATAGCCAGGTAAATATGTGAGAAACACCTGCCTGAAACCCTGGAGACCCACTGCTGCTCAGTGTAGACAATATTGAACTTGATGGACCAATGGTCTGACTCAATATAAGGCAGTTTCCTATGTTCTTATGTTCCTAAAATGCATAGATATCCAAAATAAACTTTTTTTAAAGGAAGTCAAAACACAGTGCAGTATTCTGGCCTTCAGATTCCTCCCTTCCCTCTCATTCCTTAGACTCAGTCTGGTTATGAATTCTATGAGACAGTTGCATGTCCTTGTAAATTAATCTATTAATATGTGAATACAGTGGTACCTCGGGTTACAGACTCTGCTAACCCAGAAATAGTACCTTGGGTTAAGAACTTTGCTTCAGGATGAGAACAGAAATCGCGCGGTGGCAGCAGGAGGCCCCATTAGCTAAAGTGGTACCTCGGGTTAAGAACAGTTTCATGTTAAGAAGGGACCTCCAGAACGAATTAAGTTCTTAACCCGAGGTACCACTGTACCTGTGTGGGTTCTGAATTTGATAATCGAAGCTCAATGACAATTCATCATGACTGATGCCTTTCCTTTAATAATATATCTCTCTTGAGCTTGTTTGGAGGTTCTAGCAGGGGAGCGCAGCTATCGTATACCCTTGACCGAAGAACGGTACACTCCTTCTATCTGGGATGGTCGTCCTCTTCCACCGAGCGCGCAGCTTCGGGAGGGACGCACATGGAGCGGTGAGGGAGGAAGGGGACACCCGCCTAGCCAGCCAGATCAGCCGAATCAACCCTGGCGATCAATGGGGTGACAGATGTCGCAGCCAGATCGCCCTCACATCCGTATTTGGGTAACTACAAAAAACATAAATTTAGTGGAAAATAATTACAAAAAAACCTGGAGCGAGATTAAAAAAGACTTAGACATCTGGAGTAGACTAACACTCTCTTGGGAGGGACGAATGACGGCCATAAAAATGAACATCCTTCCAAAAATACTATTTCTATTTCAGAATATTCCAGTAATCAGAGGAACGACAATGTTCAAGGAATGGCAGAGGACCCTGTCCAGGTTTATCTGGCAGGGGAAGAGAGCAAGAATTAAGTTTAAATTGCTCACAGACAGGAGAGAAAGAGGGGGGTTTGCTGTCCCGATTCTGCAATTATATTATGAGGCCGCATGCCTATGTTGGGTTAAGGACTGGATAGTTTTGGAAAATCTAGATGTGTTAGACCTGGAAGGATTCGATGCTAGATTTGGCTGGCACGCCTATTTATGGCAGGATAAAGAAAGGGTTCATAAGGGATTCTCCCACCACATTGTTAGAGGAGCGTTGTTAGAGGTATGGAATAGAACTAAAAGACTGTTGGAAAAGGGCATACCTTGGTGGTTATCACCAGTTAATATCTCATCACTTAAAAATTTAAACACGGGAACCCAAAGATGGACCTACGAAGATCTCCTGACTAAATCGGATAAAGGGTGGAGAATTAAATCATATGAAGAACTAAAGGATAAGTCAATAGGGTGGCTACAGGTTCACCAAATTAATGCCCTATGGAATGAACACAAAAAAATAGGGATGAGTGAGAAAAAATCAAAATTCCAGGTAGAAATATTAGAAGGAAAGAGTAAGCTTTTATCTAAAATGTACAATCAATTACTGGAATGGGATACTAAAGACGAGGAGGTGAAGGAGGTCATGATAAAGTGGGCCATAGATTTGGGATACAGTCTAGAATATGAGAGATGGGTGAAACTTTGGACTAAGGATATAAAATTTACAGCATGCGTTAGCCTCCGAGAAAATATCGAAAAAATGATGTATCGTTGGCATATTACTCCTGTTAAGCTGGCAAAAATGTACAAGACTGGAGACAAAAGATGTTGGAAATGTAAAAAAAAAGAGGGTGACTTCCATCATATGTGGTGGTCATGTGAAGAAGTGAAGAGGTTCTGGGGTTCTATTTACGACGAATTGAAAAAGATAATGAAATACACATTTCCAAAAAAACCAGAAGCATTTCTTCTGGGAATGGTCGGTGAGGAGATTAGGAAAGAAGATCAAACCATGTTCCAGTATGCAATGGCAGCAGTCAGAATACTGTTGGCACAGAACTGGAAATCATCTAAAATCCCAACTATTAGTGAATGGCAAAACAAGCTATTTGAGTACTCTGAGTTGGCAAAAATGACTCAGAAGATTAGGCACCAGAGTAATAAAAACTTTATTAATGATTGGAATAAATTTATATCATACATGGAAAAAAACTTAGGTAATATTAAAATAACAGTAGGTGAACTATAGAATCTGCGAAGTAAAGACAAAAGTTGAAAGAAGGAACTGCAAGAAGGTTATTAATGTGATATAGCTTAAATCGTGGTGGAGGGAAGTCAGAATGACGATATGATAATTAGTACTTTTGGAGAAATGTATTTACGTTTTGATGTTTTACTGTCTATATTTGTTTATTTTTGTGTTTTTTCTTTTTGGAAAGTTTGTGATTTTAAAAGAGTGTATATCGGAAATAAAATTTATCTAAATATATATATATATATATATATATATATGCTTTCGTAGATTTTCACGGGTACAGGAATGCAGGTTTTGGTGTTTTCGGGTGTCTTCCCGTGTAAGAGTTGAGGTGTCTAGGCGACGTTTCGACGAGGTCTCACTCGTCATCTTCAGGCTGGTGCTTTCGGCTTCTTGTTACTAGAACAGAGCAGGATCTCAGTGTTTGAGTTCCTATAAATACTGTTGAGGGGGTGTGGTGTATAGCCTCCAACGTTCTGGGCAGAGAGGAAGTTCCCAGGTTATTGTGCCTTTTCTTCTTTTGTTCATTAATTACTTGAGGGATATCTTGAGTGATTTCTTGAGTGATATTCTGAGTACCACTTAGGAGGGTCATTAGGTGTGGATTAGTTGCTAAAGCTTTCGTGTCTTGACCTCTTGAGCTTGTGAAGAGTTTTTCTGAGTTTTTCTGAGAAGAGTTTTTCTGAGAAGATGGCTGTACTGCACTTAGTTGTGCTCTGGCTTGGCTTCGTGTATAGGGGCGAGCTGTGGTTTTGTGCCCTGTGCCAGCCAGATCTGTGTAGGGATTGCAGGGGGGTGCAGCATCCGGAGGTGCCACTATGGTTTGGCTACTGGATGGTATCTGTAATTTATCTGTGGAGAGGGTCTGGGTTTGGGTCTGGTGTGGTTGATTGGAGATGGCGTTCTGTGTGCCTCTGGTTCTGGTGTCGGTTTTTGTGGGGAGGGCTAATTTCCAGATGTCTGGCAGGCGGGACGTGTCGTCACGCTTGTTCATGTTGTGAGGGTGTTTCTCTATCTCGATGGCTTCCATGATTATTCTCTTGTGGTGATGTTCCATGTTAAAGAGCAATTTGGAATCTGCAAAATTAATTTCGTGTCCTGTTTCTTTCATGTGTTGGTAAAGAGAGGAAGTTTTTTCTTCTTTTTTGACGGCATTCTTGTGTTCTGCGATACGTGCATTTATTCGTCTGTTTGTTTGTCCAATGTACGTGGCTGGGCAGACTTTGCAGGGTATTTCATAGACCCCTTGGTTTTCTAACTGGATTTTATCTTTTGGGTTTCTGAGGATATTGGCTATTTTTTGGTTGGTGCAAAAGGCTGTTTTGATATTGTGTTTATGGAGGATTTTGCTAATTTTATCTGTGGTGCCCTTGATATAAGGAAGGAGGGCCATGCCATTGTTTTCTTCTGTGTCTTGGTTTTTGGGGGGTGTTTCTTTTTGGATTAGCTTCGTAACCCTGTTTTGCTGGTATCCGTTGGCGATTAACACATTTGAGAGATTCTGTAACTCAGTTGTCAAGTGGTCTTCGTCAGCCAGGCGTTTGGTTCTGGAGATGAGAGTCTTGGCTACGGAGTTTATTTGTGCAGGGTGGTGGTGTGATTGTGCATGTAAGTAGCGGTTGGTGTGTGTTTTTTTCCGGTAGATAGTGTGTCCTAGGGAGCCATCAGGTTTTTTGTAGATTAGGACGTCAAGGAAGGGAAGTTGGTTGTTGGCTTCTATTTCCATAGTGAATTGTATTTTGGGGTGTAGGCTGTTGAGATGTGTGAGGAAGCTATCTAGTTTTTCCTTCCCGTGTGGCCAAATTACAAAGGTGTCCTCACATAAGACAGACACACACACCAACAAACTCCACAAACTAGAGAAACGCCAGAAGCCCAGCCACCCTCCACAACAACCCATGAAACAAACAGTACATAACATATCAGACAGGATCCTCACCTCAACTGAAACCAAAGTACTCTCCAAAGGCTTCAACTTTGCAGTCGCCCCGAGACGCATCCCCACGGAAAACATCATATGCGGAGTCGAAGCTAGCCTAACCAAAATCAACCCAGATGAAGCCAATAAAATCAGACTCGAAGTCACCAACATCCTCTGCTCCAGCAAACCACCCAGAAGCAATTTACACAAAGAAGAACAGAAAGCACTCACCAACCTGAAGAAAGACAACAACATAATCATTCTCCCAGCAGACAAAGGTAATGCCACTGTTGTGATGAACACATCGGACTACCAAGCAAAACTATCAAATCTACTCCAAGACCCTACCTACCAACCTATAAAAACAGATCCCACCACCTATCTGGAAAAAACCACCAAATCCAAAATAAAAGCCTCTCCTATCAGTGAAGAAATCCAGCTAAGAATCATCCCCAGAGAAAAATCATCCAGATGCCCCAAACTCTACGGTCTCCCCAAGATACACAAAGAAGGAACACCACTCAGACCAATAGTCAGCTCCATAGGCTCACCTCTACAAAATCTCGCTAAATTTCTCGCTAAGCAACTTCAGCCCTATGCAGAATCTATCGCTTCACACGTTACAAACTCCTTCCAGTTCATAGAAACAATAAAGAAGCAAAACCTACATCCCGATGACCTACTTGTGAGCTTCGATGTTGTATCTCTCTTCACACAAGTGCCCATTAATGAAGCCTTGACAGCCATTCAAAACAAATACAATCCCCCCGAATACATCCTGGACCTGACCAACCACTGCCTAACCAACACGTACTTCATCCACAATGGACAAAGATACAAACAGATAGAAGGAGCACCTATGGGATCACCCCTCTCACCGGTCATCGCAAATCTGTACATGGAACACTTTGAAACCAATGCTTTAGACAAGTCAGAACACAAACCCAAACTTTGGCTCAGATATGTTGACGACACCTTTGTAATTTGGCCACACGGGAAGGAAAAACTAGATAGCTTCCTCACACATCTCAACAGCCTACACCCCAAAATACAATTCACTATGGAAATAGAAGCCAACAACCAACTTCCCTTCCTTGACGTCCTAATCTACAAAAAACCTGATGGCTCCCTAGGACACACTATCTACCGGAAAAAAACACACACCAACCGCTACTTACATGCACAATCACACCACCACCCTGCACAAATAAACTCCGTAGCCAAGACTCTCATCTCCAGAACCAAACGCCTGGCTGACGAAGACCACTTGACAACTGAGTTACAGAATCTCTCAAATGTGTTAATCGCCAACGGATACCAGCAAAACAGGGTTACGAAGCTAATCCAAAAAGAAACACCCCCCAAAAACCAAGACACAGAAGAAAACAATGGCATGGCCCTCCTTCCTTATATCAAGGGCACCACAGATAAAATTAGCAAAATCCTCCATAAACACAATATCAAAACAGCCTTTTGCACCAACCAAAAAATAGCCAATATCCTCAGAAACCCAAAAGATAAAATCCAGTTAGAAAACCAAGGGGTCTATGAAATACCCTGCAAAGTCTGCCCAGCCACGTACATTGGACAAACAAACAGACGAATAAATGCACGTATCGCAGAACACAAGAATGCCGTCAAAAAAGAAGAAAAAACTTCCTCTCTTTACACATGAAAGAAACAGGACACGAAATTAATTTTGCAGATTCCAAATTGCTCTTTAACATGGAACATCACCACAAGAGAATAATCATGGAAGCCATCGAGATAGAGAAACACCCTCACAACATGAACAAGCGTGACGACACGTCCCGCCTGCCAGACATCTGGAAATTAGCCCTCCCCACAAAAACCGACACCAGAACCAGAGGCACACAGAACGCCATCTCCAATCAACCACACCAGACCCAAACCCAGACCCTCTCCACAGATAAATTACAGATACCATCCAGTAGCCAAACCATAGTGGCACCTCCGGATGCTGCACCCCCCTGCAATCCCTACACAGATCTGGCTGGCACAGGGCACAAAACCACAGCTCGCCCCTATACACGAAGCCAAGCCAGAGCACAACTAAGTGCAGTACAGCCATCTTCTCAGAAAAACTCTTCTCAGAAAAACTCAGAAAAACTCTTCACAAGCTCAAGAGGTCAAGACACGAAAGCTTTAGCAACTAATCCACACCTAATGACCCTCCTAAGTGGTACTCAGAATATCACTCAAGAAATCACTCAAGATATCCCTCAAGTAATTAATGAACAAAAGAAGAAAAGGCACAATAACCTGGGAACTTCCTCTCTGCCCAGAACGTTGGAGGCTATACACCACACCCCCTCAACAGTATTTATAGGAACTCAAACACTGAGATCCTGCTCTGTTCTAGTAACAAGAAGCCGAAAGCACCAGCCTGAAGATGACGCGTGAGACCTCGTCGAAACGTCGCCTAGACACCTCAACTCTTACACGGGAAGATACCCGAAAACACCAAAACCTGCATATATATATATATATATATATATATATATATCTTTATCTTTACTCCTGTAGGGAAAAGTGTAGTGGATTCTGCATCTATAGGCACATATGTAGAATGGGTTTATTGGATATCTTCATACACCTCATGGTGCTGTAGAGCTGACATATGTTTTATCATGATTGGTGGGGCAGATGGGGCTGGTTAACGTGGGAAGGTTACCTACGTAGGAGAAGGAAAATTCTGATCCTTAATCTCTTCTGCCTTGTGGCTATACTCATTCATGAGAGAGGCTTCGGGAGTAAACCCCGAGAAAAAACCCATACCCGTTGCCTGATGGGACACCTTTGGGAGAAGAAAAGGCTAAGGAGTAAACCTTGCACAAATCTAGAGTAAAAGCCTCTAAGACGGTTGGTTGAATGGCGTCTTGTATGCCACCTTCTGGCAACTCCTGCAGCAAAGCTGGTGCCAAATTTATTGCAGCCCAGGACCTCCATACACATTACCCAGGCTTGCACCTTGGGGTACTCCTAACGCTGCAAAAACTACGTTGGAGGCAGCAGTGGCGAGTTACCAGTCTGCAGCCAAAGCAGGTGCTGTGATTCTCCAAGTGTTTGACTTCATCCCTGGAGGCCCCCTCCACTGTCCTTTGAAACAGAGGAATGCCAACAAATTGCTGTAGTTGCTTTTCTTGTGTGCTGCTGGTCTTACAGTAAAATTATGCTGCAAGACCATCTCAACATACTCCTTGAGCTATCCACAAGAGACCACACTATTCAACAGGTAATCTAAGACTGATCTATTTAAAATTTTAAAAGATGATGCTGTTAAGGTGCTACACTCAATATGCCAGCAAATTTGGAAAACTCAGCAGTGGCCAGAGGATTGGAGAAGATCAATCTACATCCCAATCCCCAAGAAGGGCAGTGTCCAGGAATGCTCTAACTACCGCACAATTGCACTCATTTCACACGATAGCAAGGTTATGCTTAAAATTCTACAAGGCAGGCTTAAGCAGTATGTGGACTGAGAACTCCCAGAAGTGCAAGCTGGATTTCGAAGGGGCAGAGGAATCGGAGACCAAATTGCAAACATGCGCTGGATTATGGAGAAAGCTAGAGAGTTCCAGAAAAACATCTACTTCTGCTTCATTGACTATGCAAAAGCCTTTGACTGTGTCGACCACAGCAAACTATGGCAAGTTCTTAAAGAAATGGGAGTGCCTGATCACCTCATCTGTCTCCTGAGAAATCTCTATGTGGGACAAGAAGCTACAGTTAGAACTGGATATGGAACAACTGATTGTTCAAAATTGGGAAAGGAGAACGACAAGGCTGTATATTGTCTCCCTGTTTATTTAACTTATATGCAGAATTAATCATGAGAAAGGCTGGGCTGGATTAATCCCAAACCAGAATTAGGATTGCCGGAAGAAATATCAACAACCTCAGATACGCAGATGACACAACCTTGATGGCAGAAAGTGAGGTGGAATTAAAGAACCTTTTAATGAGGGTGAAAGAGGAGAGCGCAAAATATGGTCTGAAGCTCAACATCAAAAAAACTAAGGTCATAGCCACTGGGCCCATCACCTCCTGGCAAATAGAAGGGGAAGAAATGGAGACAGTGAGAGATTTTACTTTCTTGGGCTCCATGATCACGGCAGATGGTGACAGCAGTCACGAAATTAAAAGGCGCCTGCTCCTTGGGAGAAAGGCGATGGCAAACCTAGACAGCATCTTAAAAAGCAGAAACATCACCTTGTCAACAAAGGTCCGTATAGTTAAAGCCATGGTTTTCCCAGTAGTGATGTATGGAAGTGAGAGCTGGACCATAAAGAAGGCTGATCGCCGAAGAATTGATGCTTTTGAATTATGGTGCTGGAGGAAACTCTTGAGAGTCCCATGTACTGCAAGAAGATCAAACCTATCCATTCTGAAGGAAATCAGCCCTGAGCGCTCACTGGAAGGACAGATCGTGAAGCTGAGGCTCCAATACTTTGGCCACCTCATGAGAAGAGAAGACGTCCCTGGAAAAGACCCTGATGTTGGGAAAGATGGAGGGCACAAGGAGAAGGGGACGACAGAGGACGAGATGGTTGGACAGTGTTCTCGAAGCCACAAACATGAGTCTGACCAAACTGCGGGAGGCAGTGGAGGGCAGAAGTGCCTGGCGTGCTCTGGTCCATGGGGTCACGAAGAGTCGGACACGACTAAACGACTAAACAACAACAAGACTGATCTATGTATTTTGCCAGAGGAGTTGGGTGTGAAGAACAGAATATTTATTTATTTGTTTAGTAAGTACGTATGTACGTACGTGCATACTTTGGAAGAAGTAACTGCACTACTTTGCAGTGGACTGAATTTGTGGATAAAGAGGAGCTATGAGCCAGAACTTACCATAACGTTCACTGGCCCCTATTCAGCAAAACACTGCTAGGTTGCAGCTTTTTATAATGTATTTCAGTCTACTGACTTTTAGTTATTTTATAAAAATGAAACTAAAGTCAGTGCTAGCAAGTCAGTCTTGTTACTTGTATAAGCTTCTTGCAAAATTGCCAATGAAAATATTCTAAAGTTACATTGGGCGTAGCACAGGATTTTCACACTACCCCTTCCTCTGGGGGAAATCCACAACTTTGCTTTCAGTGTGACCTCTTCACAAATTGTGTATTGAGCCAGTCAATGTGTTTAGCTTCTACTTGAATTTTCACTGGCATGAAACCAAAGTACTAAGGGGAAACAGGCAGGGCAGGGCCCCAACCCTGGCTCTGAAAATATTTTCTCCTTTTATATCTGTTTCCTGAACTTACTAAAGGTATAACTGGTTAATTGTTAGGATTTTGTACAAGTATAGATCTTCTATAATCATGGCAAGCATTTGCAACCCTTTTATATACAGTGGTAACCTCGGGTTAAGAACTTAATTCATTTCAGAGGTCCGTTCTTAACCTGAAACTGTTCTTAATCTGAGGTACCACTTTAGCTAATGGGGCCTCCTGCCGCCGCCACATGGCCGCCACACGATTTCTGTTCTCATCCTGAAGCAAAGTTCTTAACCCGAGGTACTATTTCCAGGTTAGCTGAGTCTGTAACCTGAAGCGTCTGTAACCCGAGGTACCACGGTACCCTACATAGGGTATATGTATTTTTCAAGAAACTTTGTAGGGATGTCTTTGGCGGATGCTGAACTGGTGGCTCCCTCACATCTTTCCCAATATCCCAGTGGTAGAAGCGGAGTGCATTACAAGGGTGCAAGGGCTGGTAAAAGAGGTAGAGGACTCTGTGAAAGCAGGGACCAGCTGGCTCCTCCCGTCAGCCAGAGATCTCCTCATGAATAATAGTCTGCATGTGAATAAGGATCTGCTCCTGTGTAGAAGTCTACTTACAAGTAAGGCAAGGGAGGCAGCAAGCAGCCTTGGCTGGAGAGCACAAAGAAGGTGAAAGCCAATGCTGAACTTTGTGGTTCTTCCTGGTTAGAGACAGGATTCCAAATGAACCAAAGGCCTACCCACTTTCCTCACAGTGATTATTTACTGGCAGAAATATGGTCTGAATCACTAGAAATATATATAGATATACTCTGATGATTTGTTCTCAGGTTTGAAAATAGTATTGACGCCAAGTATAGGCTCTTCTGTGAATTATGCTCCATAATACATTAAGAGCAGGCTGAAACCCTGCATAAATTCCAACTGGGCTGCAGTAACAAAACATGGCATATGAAATGGAGAAGGTGTGAAAAAGTAGTGAAGAGAGGGAAAGGGCCAAGACAGGTAAGAAACAAAACTTCTAATGGTCATATCAATAATTTCCATCACAGTTTGACTCTTGCTACCATTTCAGTTCTTCTTATACTTGCTGAATTATAGCCACCCAATAATAACTCATAGTAGTTATTTAAGCTCATTGAATTCAGTGGGTCTGTTCTGGGTATGACCGACCTTGGCCACCTAGGGTGTATATAAATTTCAAGTCACTTGTTTTTAAGGTAAGACATTTTTGTGTTTAGTTTTTTCTAATAAGGCAAAAAAAAAAAAGTCTGTTGCCCTATTGCAAGTAACAACATTTCTTCCTTCTGTGGATCAAAGAACCTGGGCTTAATTTGAAAAATGAGGGGTTTAGTGGGTCCAGCCTGCCTGGGAGCCAAGCCCTCTCCTTTTTTATATTCTGTGGGTGGACAACTGGAAGCAGATGGCTGTGCTGACTGGTGATATCTAGTTTGAATTAAACTTGGCAAAATGGACAAAATGATTTGATTTGATTTGTGTGTTAATTATCTTGAAAATTGTTATGAGTAACTCTGAAAACAAAACTTCCCAAATAGATCTGATTAAAAACTATAGCTGTGTACACACTGTATCTTTAGAGCACATTCTTTCCCACAAATAATTATGGGAGCTGTAGTTCACCCCTCACAGAGTTACAGTTCCCAGCAGCACTTAACAAACTACAGTGCCCAGGATTCTTTCTGAGTAAAATAATATGCTTCTAATGTGCTTTAAAGTTATAATGTGTACACACAGCATTAGTATTCTTTGTAAATGTCACATATAACTATGTGCATATCCACTTCGAGAGCCACACCTTCTGCTGGAGAGCCTGGAAGTGTGGCTTTATGCATTTACACTGAGTCAAGTTTTGGTCTGCTAAGCACAGTTTCTTCCTAGTATTATTGGGGGGGGGGAGGAATTGTTGATTTTAAATAGAAGCAGAACTGTGTCCCATTTTTGCCTCAAGTTACTTTCATGTAAAATTTACATTTCTCACTTCTAAGTCTTTAAAAATGACATGGTATTGGTACAATTAAGCTCTGTTTTTCACTGAAAATTGAGCCTGGAGATTTTAGCAGACAATTACCAGTATTTTAACACTGTAATTTGGTTTCTTCTCCCAGTCATAATTGCACTGCTAACAATAGTAGATTTTTTTTTTTGTCAGCAAAGCATTTATTTTGGGTTAGCACTATACAAATCAAAATTACGGTAAGATTCATTGTGGCATCTACAATGATACTAAACATAAGAGAACGTAACTATCAGTCTCTCAGGAGGTCTTTTGACTGATTCACTCACTCTTATGTGCACCAAACAGTTCAACCATAGGACGAATTCTCTCTATGAGACAGAGTATCAACAAATGAAGACGTAAAGCAAGCTGATAGGGCTGGAGATATAATGCTTTCTTTGTTATCTGGCATTAGTGGCCAAAACCCAGTGGTTGCGTAATTTGTATGAGAGCACAATCCTGTCTTTCATCGAATTATAAAAGATTTTGGTAGGCTTGTGCACTATTTCTGGTCTAAGATAGGAAGGCTTCATATGCTCCCTGGTTATGGGAGTATTATTTTGCAGATAAGGTGAAGGGTAGCAACTCATAATGCAAATGATGCTTAAACTAAGATTTAAAAGCTTATAAAAGTGCATCTAGGGGGCTGTGTGTCCAATTGGTGCTCATGTACAAGTGGAAGGCCTTTTGATTCAGCGTGAGGCATCTGCTAACGGAAGGGGAGAAGGGGCTGCAAGGTGGGCAAGGAAATTCAGCAAAAATTGCCTCCCCTTCTCGTTGGTTAGTGGGTGCCTCAACTAGCACAACAGCGCTGGTAGGACAAATTGAAATTCGCCCAAGATAAATAAATAGAAAAGTGGCAGTGTTTGAAGTTGGAATAGTACAGAGAGGTAGAAAATTATTTTCTTACCGCTCATGGTATCAGTGGAATCTTGTTTGTAACTTGTGCTTATTCATTTATGTATTGGTAGGTTTATGGGAAATATGGTTTTAATGGCATGGAATGATTTCATTCTTACTTTGCCACTGGATTATTTAAGCATGGCACAATTATAGGAAAGGTTGCCCTGTTTTAAGAAAAAAAAATGTGCAGAATTTGAGGAGGGGTTGGAGAAAAGAGAAACTACCATTTCTTGATAACATAGTATTATCTTTAACTGCTCTATGGAATCTCCATCTTCCAGCTGTTTTCAGAAAAGCAGTACCTTTGGGGGCTGTTTTGTGGAAGTAACCAACCTAAGTATTCTTACCAAAATAAGGACTGTTTTTACCTATTTATTGTGCATGTCTCAGATGTTGTGCATGCTCCCTGAGAGCCCACTTCCGTTGAGGGGGTATCTTAGAATAATAGAATTGTAGAGTTGGAAGGAACCACGAGGGTCATTTAGTCCAACCCCTTGCAATGCAGGAAGCTCAGTCTTATTTCCCTTGTACTGAAGTGATATTTGTGTCCCTGACAAAATGGCTTATATGTTACGATTGTTTTGTGAATACCATGGGCGTCAACTGAATATTTTCTGTCATGTAGTTTGTGACTTCTTTGCAGTTTTCTGAATTATAAAATGTGAATGTACTTGGTGGTTGTAGGCACACTTAAAAACAAACTCATCTGTTTAGTTTCCTGAACAGCAAAGGTTTCCACTAATCTCCTAACCTCTTCACACTTTGTTCTTATGTAAATATGTAAAAGAAGTAGCAACATGTACACACTGCTTACTGCTTCACAAATCTTTTTTTTTAAAAGTAATATACTCAGTGTCTATTCACTTCTCCCCATTTAGCCTAATTTAAACCTTCTTCCTCCAAAAAGTGTTAGGAAGAGTTTTGTTTTGTTTTTTCAAGAGCTCCCCCCTGCCCAACTCATCTTATTCATGTGCCTTCAGATTTTTTTTACCATTAAGTTTTGGGAGGCTAAGCACTCGCCTGTGCTCAAATGGCTATTCACCTGCCTAATAAAAGGTGAACTTTGGTGAGGTTGCCTTTGTCATTTCCATTGAAATGAGGCTGCATTTTAATGTTTTAATGCTGTATTTTAATCTTGTTTTTAAGTTGTATTTCAGTCAATTTGTTTTATATTGGTTGTTAGCCGCCCTGAGCCCGGTCTTGGCTGGTGAGGGTGGGGTATAAATGAAATTTATTATTATTATTATTCTGTGGAGACAAGGCATTGCACCATAATTACTGACTGGCACACATAGGATTACTGCCCTAGAATAAAATTGGGATACATCTTTTTTTAATTGGGCCAAATGGCCATTGCATTTTCTGAAATCAGGAGGAGATTAGCACATTGCAGTCTTGCATTTTCTCTCCCACCCACAGTTCTAAAAATGAGGCAGTGATGAGGTTTGCCCTGGACTGTGTGCCTGACACACTGTAACTTCTTTTCGTGATCTCTATTTGTGTCTTATATAGAAAAAGAAGTGTTGTGTTTGTCCTGTAGTCAGTCCAGGCCACATACATCATGGTGGTTTGGCTCCTTCTCTTGTTTGTCTGCAGGTGTGTCTTCCGCTGCCCTTATTCATCCACTTGTTGGGAGTCCTAAATTTAGAAATGCATCTGACCTGTGGTTTCAGCATTTACACTGCAGAGCATATATCACCACCTAAATCTAAAAAGTTAAAGTGACATGAAATTTACTTTTAATAGCTCAACCTAATGTCTCTTGGCACCAGAATTTGCCTTAGTTTCTCATACTGAATCCTTATGCTGGAAAGACAGATGCAAACAATTCCTTCAATTTCTCTGCAATCGCTTTTCCATCTTCAGCACACTTTTGAGTCATTTGTTGTCCAAAGGTATAACCACCTCCCTAGTTGGTTTCCTGCTTCTAATGCATTTACTTTTTTTTTTGTTCTTTATGTTTTTAGTGATGTGTAATTTAGATTATTTTTTCATGATTCATATTTTGCGCTTGCATTAATAAAACTGCTAGCACATTTGCAAAGATACACCGGGTCCTGTATGGTTTCAAATTGGTGTTTTGAGATTCCTGCATTGCAGGGGGCATTTCAGCCTACATTGTAGCTGAGCTCCTATTATTGTGGTTTTGAACAATTTCCAGGATTATGGAAAGAATTTACCCTCTTCGTTTTCCTTTCAACTTTTTTTTTAACCAGCCCCTCATTTTTGGAAGTTTCTTCTATTGAAGTCAAATGTGACACTGTCAAACTTTCTCGGGAATTGTCCATAAGACATATGTTGCATTTTGTAGCTCAATGTTTACTGTTCTTAATCAGTTCAACAACACTTAACACTGTGCACCAGGTCTGGGGTGCCACTCTGGTTGGTTCCATGAGCAGCTGTTCAAATGAACCATTATTTAGGGCGTTGTGTACACATGCACCTAGTCTGTATGATGGTAATTGAAACCACTCATTATTATAGCACTTCCTCCTTAAGGTGACTCTTTGGTTTCTTCCTCCAACTCAAGATTGATTGGGCATTTTTGGTCAGAGGGATGATAGTACGTCCTGAGTACTGGAGGAGTCTGCCCTTTGTAGGATTTCTAACTTCCTGAACTCTATATTCACTCCTTTTAAGGAGGACAGCACCAAAAGCAGAGCATTTTTTACCTGCTCTGCACTTGTCCCAGCTGCTGCTCCTCTCCTGCCTCTCTTCAGGGTCCACTGTTCGTGATCCCAAGGCAGAAGCAGATTTCCCCCCCTAGACTGAAGCATCATTTTCCCTGCTGACTTTGGAAAAGGGTCTGAAGAAAGTGAGAAATCATAGTGTTGTAATTTGTAAAGTTGTAAACCAACTTTAAGGCAAATGTAAAATCTTTCAGAAGCAGGACGACGTGTTACCCTTCTGCAAGCATTCAGTTTAGTAGAGATGTATACTTAGAACAATACATTCATGCACAATTCCACCAAAATCAGTAGAATGCTCTTTGTGTGTGTGTGTGTGTGTGTAATTAGGGCCTAACTTTTAAGGTTTTCCATCTCTGGAAAATCTGGCTTAATACTAACCAGTAGTGATGGAAAAAAAGGGGGGTGGGAGTTGAAAGTCACACTCTGAAGTCTGTTCTCATATGGTTTTTTGACCATGAATGTAATGAATTTGTTCAGAATGTGTTTCCATCTCAGAAACCCTTGCAAAATTTCACTTGTTTCTTCAGTATGCACAGCTCCAAGCTTGCTCGATCAAAGATTACAATCTATTTCTCTGCTGTGTTGTTTACACACATTTACATATTTATTCTTCACTGTGGTCAAATGTTTGAAAACAGAATGTTTGCTACTTAAGGTGGAGACTATGCCAAAAAGTTAGTATGTAAAAAATAGAAAGTTCCTTGTCAAAAAATTTGAGCTAAACACTTATTCCATGACATTGGTACATGGGTGGGTGTGTATGTTGTAACTATTTAACATTGAACTATTTAACATTAGCATATTCTATCCCTCTGGTGTGTGCGTGGGGAGAGAGAGAGAGAGAGAGAGAGAGAGAGTTAAACATTTCCACAAAATTAAACACTTTCACTCAACTTTATCTATTGGTGAAATACTATGTTGTTTAGTTGCTTGGCACTCTACTTTAAACGCATTTCCTTGGAAATACCACATAGAGGCGAATCATGTTTTCTTTGCTACATGCTATGCAGAATGTAAAATTAGACACGTGGAGTTTTCCAATACTATTGCAAAGGGAGCCATAAGACATTAAGAACACAAGGGACAACGTGCTAGATCAGGCCAAGGCCCATTTAGTCCAGAATGTTCACAGTGACCAGCCAGATGCCTGTGGGAAGCACGGCCTGAGCACAAGTGCACTTGTGATCTCCAGGAAATGGTCTTCAGAGGCATACTGCTTCTGATAGTGGAGGTACAACATGGTCATCTTGGTTAGCAGCCGTTAAAAAGCCTTTTTCTCCATGAATTTGTCTAAATCCATTTTAAAGCCACCCAAAGCCATCACTACTTCTAATGCCGTAATTTAACTATCTGCATCCAACTTGCTGGACGTTCTTCCAACAAGGAGATATGGCTCAGCTGCTGAGCTGCACCAAAGTTTTAGTGAATGAGCCCCTTTGTTTTCTGTCTTGTTAATGTCAGCTTTACCTCTGGAGAGGTTTAAGCACTTAAGATCCCAAGGGTTGCTTCAGTTCACAGAAGGGACTCCTTTAGAGCACTGTCATTTTTTTCATTTTGTCTTTGAGCAGTTAATCAACATGCCACAAGTCAAACCACTTTTGGAATGCCCCTTGCTTTCAAAACCAGCTTGCCATGGGGCATTTGGTGAGGGTCTTCTCTTAGAGAAGAAGAAAAACCAGAAGTCTCTTGGGCTTATGAAACTAGTTCCATTGTCTGCTTGAGGAACTTGCATGTGTCTAGAGACCCAAGCAGAATTGATTAATTTCACAATTACTCTCTTGTCTCTAAACAGAAATAATTATGTAGGCCAAAAGATATGTGGCTTGCATGACTAAAGGCTTTGGATTACGATGGCTCTATTTAGTTAGAGTACTGTGATGCACTCCATGTTACAGTGCTATAACACACTGTGTGGAGCTGACTTAGAAAACCATTTGAAAACTACAATTGGTTTGAAATTCAGTTGCCAGGTTATCTTGCACCTGCAGGTTAGAGCATATAAACACATACATTATCTTGCCAATCTTTGAAATCTCAGTTCAAAGTGCTGTGTTTCCCTGCCCCACCTCCCTTTAAAGCTCTAAATAGCCTAGAACTAGAATACCTCAACAGCAGCCTTCTTCTCAAACCAGAGAAGAATGTTAAGATCAACATTCTGCCCTGGGCTTCTTTGGAGGAAGGACGGAATATATGTTTCATAAACACATCACACGTCAGATTCCCTGCTCTGTTCATTCTGCTGTTGGATATGCGCATATGGCGGACAGGCCCTTCTCCATCATGACATCAAGACTGTGCAAAGCCCTCCTCAGGGCACTTAGTTTGGTTCACTTCGCTAATGCATTTGTTTCAACAAGCCAGGATGAGTTGTTTTGAGATTATTGTGAGGCTGAATATATTACATGGTGGCTGTTACCTGCATTTTTAATATATATTGATTTTGTTAGTGCCAAAATTTTTAAATCTTAAACAAGCTTTCCTTTAACATGATGCTCTCTTTTTGTTGTTGGCACTTTGATGGGGCTTTTGAAATACAAAAACAGGGTATAAGAAAAGAAATGGGAACTGGTTATAAAAATGGAAATAAACCAGTTGACAAGCATGCTTTTTCTTAAAATGATCGAGGTACAAAAAAAAGAATATTTTATTGAAAATGATTTAAATCAAGTTTTCTATTGATGATTCAAATCCCCTTTAAAATTGTCTACTCTGGTTTGTGCCATTCATGTGCAGCCTAGTAGTGTGTGGAACTGCATACATCCAAGAAGCAGCTTCTATGTATGAAGGTTTTTATGTAAAGCGGACCAATTTATGTTAGCAAAATGTAGTGGAACATGCTGCCTAGTAATCATTCAAAGGTACGCACCTTAAATTCTCCTGTCCTTAAATTGTATCTTACATCTTACATCTTTCTCTTTTGTTTCGTCCATAGCTCTCGGGTGTTCTGAGTGTCGTATGGTGCTGTCCAGCCCTACAGGAATTTTTACCTCCCCCTGCTTCCCTAGTGTCTACCCTAACAGTCAAGCATGCAAGTGGACCATCAGGGCTCCTTCTGGATTCATCATTCAGATAACATTTGTTGATTTTGAGATTGAAGAAGCTCCCAACTGCATTTATGACTTTTTAACAATAGGAGACAAAAAAGTTTGTGGTGTCACTGCCAAAGGTTTATCATTTAACTCAACTGGAAATGAAATGATTGTAACTTTTACAAGTGACTTCAGTATCCAAAAAAAAGGTTTCAATGCCAGCTATACCCGAGGTAGGTGTATGTAAGACATTTTAAAATTTCTTTCTTGTCTCTGCCTGTAAACCCTCAGAATTTATGTTGGAAGTGTGCCTTTGAGGTTTGGACTTGAAGATGCACATCTGTGCTGAAACCTAGAAGTACAATTTTGACACGTTGTGGAGCAGAGAGCTGCCTGCACCTTATCCTAACCCCCTCCTCCTGCGGAGTTTACTGCCATATAAGTGTGCATAGGGTTGCAGTGTTAGTGATTTTGCAAGCATTCTCTACTAAAAAGATTGTCCTGTTTTTATGTTAAAAGTAGCTGTGGGAAACTAATGTATCTGTCTTTTAAGAAGCCCCCCCCCTCCCAGTCTTGACCTAATGCAAAACAGTAAAAACTGAAATGTTTTCCTTAAACCCCATAGGAAGGCATAATGAACTCTGGACAATCCCACGATGCTTCATTATGCAAGTTACACCTTGCTACATCTAGGTCAGTATTGGCTATGCTAGATAGGTTTCAGGCATGGTTTCCCAGCCCTGCCTGCAGATGGCAGGGATTACACCTGGGGCCATTTCCATGCAGAACATGTGTATTTCCATGCAGAACATGTGTTCTAGCACTAAGCCCATTACAGAGTTCCCCATTACAGAGTACGTTAGAAGTAGTGGGAAGTTAGCATTTGGGAATAGGAGGATTGCAAACTGTTGAGAGCTAAGGGTGAAAGGCAATTGTGAGACTATTAAAGTAATTGCGTTCCTTACTTGGAAGCAAGCCCATTGAGCTCAGTGGAACTTGCTTCTGTATAGACATGCATGTTTACACTGCAAACCTCCTAAACTTGTACCTGTTAGCTTCCATTTCATTGTCCTTTGCAGTTTTTCAAGGTAAGTTGGAATACGGTCCTTTCTCAGAACATTTGAAATAAAAATACTATATTGAAATATGGGCAGAAATGCTAGTGATTAACAGAATTAACTACTTTTAAATATATATTTTTATATCTGCATAGCAATTTATATATTCTGTCTGTGCATGGTAGCCAATAGAAGAAGTACCAACAGATTAAGATACTGACATATTAGGCAAACAAGAGGAAACCCTGCTCTTAATACTGGCACTGGTCTGCTTGCCTGCTTGGTGATGCAATTTTTGCCCTTTCTCTCTTGGTGAGCTATTGTTGCAACTCACTGTTAGCACCAGGTTGCCACTGTTATAGAACAGAGTTATTCAGATTTGTTACAAATATACTAAGTGTAGTGTTCTTTTTTTCCGGACTCCTGAAACAATACAGACCTTGAGTGTTTAACCTAGTGGGCAACTATACTAACAAAATGCCCTTCAGCATGGTAGATGAGTGAGAGGAGATTCCTTCACCATTTACCTTCTAGTTCTACAGCTCATAATTTAAACTGCCATCCTTGTTCACAGCGCTGAGGTCATTGTTCTGTTCTGGAAAGACATCATACAGCTATAGGCAGTAGAGCTCAAACCAGTCCTGGAGAACTGGACTTCCCCTTGCCCTCATTCTGCCCAGAGTAGCAGCCTACAGACCACATGGTGAGGGATTGATTGGGTGTTGCTACTCCTCTAAGTAAAGATGCAAAGACCTGTGAATGTAGAATACATGGCATGTTTGTTTTTAAGGAAATGTGAACAGATTTATTCAACTTAAATTCTAAAGTTTGGAAACAAAGGCCTTTTATTTTCAAATTAACTCGCTAAAAGCTCTCTGCACACTCTGAAAAAGACTTACGACATTCATTTATTCAGTGTAAAGCAGTTACTCAAAACAAACCTTCAGGAATAGTACTCAGGAAAAACAAAAACTTGTTTCATGTTACTGGTCTACTTCATTGTATAATATAGTGGTTCCCAACCTTTTTTTGGCCCTGCCCCACCTAAGCATCTCTAAAATCCTGATGCCCCCACCATGACATATAATTATTATTATTCAAAAACTGAGCTCCTATTCACGTAGAGGAAGCCTAAAAGGCCATTAACTTGGTCTAAACATTGTCAAATTGCCCCTCTGTAAGAACCACAGATCTAATATAAACAGGTAAAAATACTAAGTAGTTTTGCAAATGATTGGTTAGCAATTTTGTAGGAATAGGAGCCAATTACCATGTTATATTCACAATTTAAGATATCCTAGTAGCTGATTATAGTAGCTGTTGAAATTACTTTGAATATGCTTCTAATCTGATGCATTTGCTGGTTATTTATAATAAGAGAAAATGTGTCAACATGAGCTTCAATAATAGTAAATGAAGCAAATTTTCTTGTCATTTTCTAGTTGCTGTGTCTTTGAGGAATCAAAAAGTTATCATCCCACAAGCCCTGGATGTTGATTCTGTGTCTGTGGCAAATTCCATCCAAGTACCAGAACTGAATCAGTTCACGCTGTGCTTTGAAGCAAAAGAGAACAGCAGTGAAAGCAGTGAATGGAAGGTTTTTTCCTATGGTGACTCTTCTACAGAATTCCTTGGTTTGGGGAGGACAAAAAATGGCCACTTCATATCTATCTCAGGCATCGAATGTATTTTAGATGATCCACTTGACACCAATCCTGATAGATACTTCTTCACAGAAACATTTGAGCAGCTTTGCATTATATGGGATAGCTTCTCAGGCACTGTAGGCATCAGTGTCAAACACACGTACAGAACAGTATCCTGTTCAAATACTAATGGGAAGGTCATTCCTGGTAATGGGAAGTTGGTTCTGGGCTCTAATAGAAATGATATAAATCCTCTCAATGGGGATATTTACAACTTCCGGCTTTGGAATTTTACAATGAGCTCCCAGATACTCTTTAACCTCAGCTGCGATGTCAAGGGCAACATTGTAGACTGGGAAAATGACTTTTGGAGCATCCCAACATCATCATTAAAAGCAGAGAACAACCTGAGTTGTGGTAAGCATCTTTTATTTCATTTTTCCTCTGGCATAGCTGTGAAGGTGTCACATGTCAGAAAGAAGCTGTGTTTGTGATGAAAGTGAGCTTGGTTTCCCAGAGGGAAACCTCACCTTTCCTAGGCTTGTCAACTCATCTCATAAAATATGTATTTTGCTTCTGGGTATGTTTGTTCTTTTGGTGCATTCAGAGTCACATTGTGATGTCTAGATTTGAGCTCAGGCATTTTAAAAGATGGCTAGCAAGATTTGCTAAATGATAGTGTTCATTTGACTGTATTATACAAGCCAGACTGAATAATTGTATTACCTTTGGTGTGGGACATGTCATGTAGTTTGTCCACCTTTGGCCCCTATCCTGCACTCATTTCTCACTTGTGGCTCCTAGAAGCTGTCAGCATATGACAGCGGCCGCACCACAGGAGCAGCTTCAATTGGCTGGCTAAACCAGGTGAGAGTAGCCAATGGGTCTTAAACCCTTGGTGAGTTAGGGATGCACGCAAAGGCAGGATCCAGTGGATTGAGCGGATAAGACCAATAGGTGGTCCATTGGTCCAAGAAGGCAGTTTCTGCATGTGCTGTAGGTGGAAGTGAGGGGCAGATGGGTTTTATTAACTTCGGAAGGTAGCCTATCCAGTAGAAGGAAAAGTCTGATCCTAAACCTCCACTGCCTTATGAGATATCTTTAGGAAAAGAAATGGGGCAGTCTCGTCATCTGGGCAGCCCTGGATGTCCATACAAATTGCCCGGGCTTGCACCCCGGGGAGGTCACTTCAGTGCTGCTAACACAGCAGTTTGACGTCACCCTCAGAGGCACACTCCATTGTCTCGAGACAGAAGGATGCCAACCATTCTCTAATCTCTCTCCCTAGACGCATGTCCTTAAACTGAACAAGATATAATAAAGAAAAACAAAGGTCTGAAAGTGAGGTATAGTGGCTAGAGTGTCAGACTAGGACCTGGGAGACCAGGATTCAAATCCCACTCAGCTATAAAACTCACTAGATGATATTGGGCCAGTCACCACCTCTCAGTCTAATTGATCTCACAAGGTTGTTCTGAGGATAACGTGGGGAGAGGGAGTACCATGTACAGCTCACTGAACTCCTTGGAGGAAAGGTGGGATCTTAACTGTAATAAAAAAAATCTTAGCAAGCATGGAGGGGAGTCACAACCAAAGCATTGTGACTTTACGCAACAGAGCAGTTGTGCGCATCTTTAACATGTACTTTCCCCATTCACATAAAAAGCATGAATGGGGGTCTATTTTTTACACCCAAATGAGTGCATAGAGGAGGGGAGCAAAGGTAGCCTTTAATCGGTTTTGCTGTAGCCTTTAATCGATTTTTCTCAACCTGACTTTGATATTGGGAAGGGGGGAATGGACTGCAGTCATATGGACTGCAGACAAGGAAATGTTTCACTCTCCTCCCTGGTATATTCCTTTTTGTGTAATACTGCTATGTGAATGAGCATGTTTGAAGTACATACAGTTACACCACATGTTTTGTTCAACCCTAAAGTGCAGTTTTATTTCAGTTTTAGTTACAATTGAGGGAACTTTCTTTTCCATAATTGCACCATCAAACACAGAAGGGGCATGAAGCTTGTTCGCTCCCACCCCTGCCCAGCCCAGTCTCAAATCTTTTCTCTGTCAGTCAGATGATAAATTTCACTGTTGTTTTTATTTACAATAAAATAGCAGTATGCTTGAGCTGATAAACTTGTGTTCCCTATAAACACTGCCAACTGTGTTGGAATCTGCAAGAAAAGGGATTCCTTTTTTGATATTTAGCTGTGAGATTACAAGACAGATGTGTGTACAAAGGGAAGGGGTTAAAAAGATATCTAGCTCTAGACAGATGAATGTGGGGTAAAGTATAGTATCTGTATGAGAACCTAACAGTGCTAAAATGCTGGAGAGTTGATCAGAACAGGGCATGGAATTATATAGAATAATAGAATAGTAGAGTTGGAAGATACTCCAAGGGTAATCTAGTCCAACTTCCATGCTATGCAGGAATAGTACAATTTTATTATTATTATTATTATTAATTCTATACTTGAAGATAATCATGGCCATTAATTTCAGTGGATTTATTCTGCATAGGACTAGTATTGGCTATAACCCTTAATTCAAATATTTCTAATGTTTAATTGCAACCCTATTTCTGGCTCATAACAGAGTCTTATTTATTCATTTCAAAAGCTAACATTTGCCATGAAATGACTTAGCAGTGGGTTTTAATAGAAGACGGGTGATGGTAGCATATTAAAATAGTTTTCATAATAAAGAAGAATGAGCGACAAAGCACCCATGTAAGAATCTGAACTGATAACACATTATTTTAGTACCTTTACTAAGAAGTAGAAAGATGATTCTGAAGAATGGGGAGATGAAGATAGCAGCCAATATAAAATTATTTAAGATGTCTAAAATTGACTTAATAGAAGTTGTAGAAGGATATCATAGGAATAGAAAAGCCAGCAACCCAATTGTATGTGAAATATATTTCTCACATAACATTTTTTGGTGAATATACATTTCGGATATCCCTTGTATCCGCACTGGGTTAGATGATGAAATTGTGACATGATAAGCTGAGATATGAATTGGCTCCATATACCTGCACACAGTTCTTTTGCAAATGATTTAGAATTGATTGCATCAGTTTGGTGTCTTCTACTCTCCGTCTACAGATTGTGATCAGAGTGAGCCATGGGAAGCTGGTGGTGATGGCACATCCCATTCCATTTCAACCTGACATAATTTCTCTAAGAAAATACCCTCATTAATACAGAAATGGCCATGATTCCATTATTGCATTTCAAAATGAATTTCCTGTGCACAGTTACTAATAAAAGGCTGAGCCTTAACTAGAGAAGATGCACAAGGGATGCCCCCTTTATCTTGTTGGGGAAATTTAATAATGTATTTTAAAAGTGCCCTTTGGAACAAAAGTGATAACCATGGCTACTTTTCTAGAAAAAGAGGTGCTGGAACTCACCATGAACACCTCCCTTGTTCTCTTAGAATGGCAATGGCGCCCACTTGAGAAATGCTGGAACTGAGTTCCATTGAGTTTTGGCTGAAAAAAGCCCTGGTGATAACATATGTAATAGATCAGAAATTAAATATTAACAGCGTTACAGTGATGGTCTGTATTGATTATTCATTTTGTTGAGAAGGTTATAGAAAGACAGCCATCCCGTGCCATTCATTGCAATGATATGACAGACAATAAAGGGACCTTCCTATTTGCATATAAATGTCACTGCTATTATCTCACTCATCAGCAAACAGCTTTTATTTCCTCAAACAGTTGCTGATTTTCCTGGTTAATGGACTTAATGCGTATTAACATATTGACAAATATAATCCTCCTGAGAGAACAGTGTCTCCTTCTGGTTTAGTATGCTGTTTGAAATTGATTCCTAGTCATTTACGTAGCTTTAGTTTAGCTTTTGTGGACTTATTCACTGACCTAAAAATAACTTGTTAGTACCCTACAAGTGAGAAAACTAGACATGAATTCTCCAAGACTGTGTTCCTTAGGCAGGCGTTGTTCAAGACATTTTGCTTCTTAAGGCAAAGGGCAAGAGGGGGATCCATAGAAGAAGCTCACTGGACTGGCAGTTCAATATTATTTTGACCATGGTGATGGACAGTGTCCTCCATCACACTTGAGTACAGCAGCCTTGTATAGATGGTGCAGGAGTGGGCCATGTGATGCAAACAGCAATGTCCTTCCACACCTTGCAGTTACTCTGTGTCCCTTGTCATATTTTGCCTGAGGCAGTCACTCTGCCTAATGGTAGGGCCATTCAGGTAGTGTTTAGACTCCCCCTCAAAAGAATTTCAGAGGAGTTGTAATTAGCCTAGGGCTTGCCGATCAGAAGGGTCGGCTGTTCGAATCCCCGCGATGGGGTGAGCTCCCATTGCTCGGTCCCAGCTCCTGCCAACCTAGCAGTTCGAAAGCATGTCAAAGTGCAAGTAGATCAATAGGTATCGCTCTAGCGGGAAACTGAATGGTGTTTCTGTGCGCTGCTCTGGTTTGCCGGAAGCTGCTTAGTCATGCTGACCAAATGACCTGGAAGCTGCCTGCGGACAAACTCCGGGTCCCTCGGCCTATAGAGCGAGATGAGTGCGCAACCCCAGAGTTGTCCGCAACTGGACCTAACGGTCAGGGGTACCTTTAGCTAATTAGTGATGACATCAAGGCTCAGAGTAGGGGATTCAGAAATATGAAAAGGGGACTCAAGGGCTCACTTCCTAAATCTATTCTAGAATGAGCCCAAATTTCACTGAAATTCAGGACCTTTCACAAACTCTCTCTAGTACCCCTCAATTTCCTGCGCTATACAGACTTACTTGATAGCAGTAGTAACAATCATTGGGAGGTGTGGCATTTGGACCTCTACTAGCCTGAGATGCTGCTGATGCAGCAGCAGCAGCAGTGTTGTAGCATTAAGAGCCATGAGGATAATAGTGCTCATGGTTCCCATTTTTTTTAATAAGAAGCAGATTTGGGAGACATATTGGAATGGGTTTTGGTGGGTTGGGATTGGAAAAATACATATTTTCTCCCAACCCCATTCTGAACTGAGCAGAGAGAATGGTTTTCCATCCTGTAGGCGTAGCATTAGGAGTGGAGTGTCATGTGTGCCATGACGTAAAATAACTCATGCTATACAGGGAAGTTTCAGGGTGGAGAAATGGGGATGCCCTTTTCCACTATTCAGAAACTACTTCTGCTATTTCTCAGTGAAGCACTTATATTAAAGGCAGTCATCCACACACCTAGGCTCTTTTGTACTATATAGCACTGAGGAAGGGGATGTTCTAGAAGGGTGAGGCTATGGAAAAATGATTTTCTATTTTTCTTTCCTTTGTTAGGATCACCCCCTCCACGCCTCTGATGGGTGACTGTATGTGACTGTTGCCTCCCCCATTATATATTCACAACAACACTGTTGAGTAAATTTGTGTCTGGTCTAAGGTCACCTACTGAGCTTCATGTCTGAGTTATGATGAACCTAGGCTAACCACTAGGACATTTTAAGCTACACTGACTTTCCAGAAATACTGTTTCCTTTTGTGTGATCTAAAACTTCTGGCGATCCTTTTCATTAAGTGAGTCTATTATGGGAGAGGAAGAGAAATATTTCAGTCCAATGTTTCCCATATTCTTCATAATTTACATTGTGGTTTAATTTGTGGTTTTATGTTCTGATTTTATTCTGTGAACCGCCCTGAAATGTGGGTATAGGGCAGTATATAATTTCACAAAATAAAATAAATCTACCTACTCACTTTTTTTCTTAATTAAATGTGTAAACACCCTCTACCTTTCTTCATAGGGAAAGTGCCACAATAACAGACAATTATTGCTTATAGTGCCTCTTTTTTCCCTTTTGAAAAAGGTTCATATCTCATTCCCCTACCTACAATTGAACCTACTAGCTGTGCAAACCTGGGAAGCCTGTGCCAAGGTAAGAACCTAACAGTATTTTGTATACTTGGAATATATCTCCATATTTTGTTTGCTTGTTTTTAATTAAACATTTATAGGTTAAAAGGCTAAGGCCAAAATGGAATGTAACCAGAGAGAAGAAACAGTCATAACAGAAAAATGACTATAAGGGACATAGGATATGTGAAAGGAATGTAACAACTCACTTGATAACACCCTTTCTATAAAATCTTTTTATTCTAAAACCTAACAGATTCTATAGAAAGGAGGGCTAGCTTCATTTCTTCCTTTATCTTCACCCCATCTCCACCTTTTTCATTTGAAGTTACTGGGTTTGAATTACTTTCAGGTACTGGATTGAGTTGAATTTTAAGAATATTTCACACACACCCAAAAAAATTCTTTTAAGTAGTACTGTCTTTAGTTGCTTTGATGAAAATGTTTCTGTGTTCCAGTGTTTCAAAATGACAAGCTATTATGAATATTCTTCTTTCTGTTGGCTCAAAAATGCATCACTTTTTGAATGTTTCCTTTGTGGTAACCTTTGAATCTTTATGTGTGGTGCTTTTCTGAATGCCATTGGGAATTAGACAGCTGAAATCCTAAGCAACACTTTGAAAATGTATCCTTTTCAAATATATCCATTTACGATTTTAATTCTGTTCTTTATCCAGACCTTAGAAGATTTAATTAGATCCTTACATGGATGCCCTGTAGAGGCTATTTTTATGCTGTTTGTAAACAAGTGTTCTTGTTTAAAGGCCTTAAGAGAGGATGATTCAGAATTTGTGTACCCACAGAAGGGCTGATATTGCAGCTGTTATTTCAGCAAATGACATTTTGCAAAAGACAGATCTGGTGTTCACTTGGTTATTGTGTCTGTTTACATCCTGAGCCTTAACACACTTCTAATGTAAATCTGTTTAAGACTGGGGTGTGGAATTTATAGCCACCTACTTACCTGCACCTACGGGCAGGGGTACCTTTACCTTTACCTATGGCTTCATCTCATTCATCCTTACAAAACTCTTTGGGATAGATCTATGTTACTTCCATTTTGCAGGTGAGCAAATGAAAGTTGTTCAAGATTATCTGGAAAATACATGGTTGAGTTGGTATATAAACCCAAGTCTGACACATTAATCAGGAAACCATACTGACTCTTTAATTCATTTATACTTTGAACAAAATGTGTGCATGTGTATGAGAGAGAGAGAGAATTGTGTAGCTTATTCAGTAGTTAAAGAAGCAATTCCCTCCATTCCCTGTTTGTGTTTTCATGCATTATTCCATGACCTCATTAACATTCATGTTCCATACAAGTTCACTTCTTTCTCATCTTTGTTACCAGCTACTGTAAATTCCACCACTCCATCACCCACTGTTACCACTAACATGCCTGATACTAATAGAACTGATAACCAAAACTATGGTAAGAAATTCAATGTTACGTTTCATTTGTTATGTGACTGAAGCTGCAATCCTATACCCACTTGTCTGGAGTGAGCTCCACTGAACTCAGTGGGACTTACTTTTGTATAGGATTCCACTGTAAGACATTTTATTGCCTTTTAAGTATACTTGTATATGTCAGATCTTATATAAAGGATCCTGGTTGATTCTGCTATATCAAGCACTGCTGAATTTGCTTTGTGTCAAATTAGTGAAAATGTGGGAGAAGGGGAATTAAACATATTTCCTGTATATATATTTCCTATTTCAGACATTTATAACATGTTGTTCCCTTGATTTTCAAATGCTACATGTCAAGATCAGTGACTTGCATCTAGTGCTGTCAGTGCAAGAGTGGAATGGACTTATGCTCAAACAAGAGGACTTCACATTCCTCTCTTCTCCCCTGCAGCCCTCTGGGCACCCTCAAAATCTGCTTTGGGTGGTTAGGAAATCCTCCAGACCAGATTCTGAGGGGCACATATAGAGCTCCAGCAGAGTGAAGAGGAAGGTGAAGTCCCATAGTGTGAGTTGGCGTCCTCTCCTACAACATTAGATCCTGCCACTTTCATACTTTGCTCATAAGGGCTTCATTTATGGTTACTGAAGGGTTGAAACAGTTCAGATCTGCTTGTGAGGTTCATTAACTCAAGCAGAAGCACTAGGAGCAAAGCAAATCCCCTCGGAACAATCATTGCTTTTCTTTTGAATCATTTCACTTGTACAACAGGCATGGAAAATGTCACATATCTTAGGAGTCTAAATGTGAACTGTGGCCAAGAGTCAAGTGGCACTGGTGAACTAGGTCCTAAATCCAGAGTATGCAGCATTCTAAGATAAAGAAAGAGCAACTAATACTTTTATACCATTTCATACTGCTTTGTAGGTAAAAAAAATAAAAATAGCAGTAACAAAATGCAAGACAATTTAGGAATAAATATGTAAAAACAACATAAATCAGCATAAAAGCAAAGCCCATTTTACAAGAGGCCACACCTTTTAAAGATTAGTATGATCAGGGGTTGCCTCTTTTTCATTGTTATATGCTAGAAGGGATTTCTCAGCTGTCAGAAAAGATGGGATAGAATCTAAATTTAGAGAAAGACAAGGGGTTGAAATAAGTGGAAGGCTGAGCCCTAGAAGAACCAGGATAGAGCATGAGCTGGAGACTGCCAGTGGGCTTTACACCTGAAATATGCAATAAGGACCAAAACGTAGCATAGAAAACTATGGGTGAGGCAGTAAAAAAGGTTGCATGACAAAAACATGCCAACGTATTAATGCAAAGTAATACTAGATGAAAATCAACTAAAATGGGTGCTCAAACTTTATAAAGGTCAAGGATATCAAATCAGGCATGGTCATTTCATGATGAAAGACTACTAAGGGCTGCCTTTAAAATGCTACTTCTTGAACAGTTCTGAGGAGACAAAAATTATCAGGAGATAGCAGATGATAAATCATAGAATCATAGAGTTGGAAGAGACCACAAGGGCCATCGAGTCCAACCCCCTGCCAAGCAGGAAACACCATCAGAGCACTCCTGACATATGGTTGTCAAGCCTCTGCTTAAAGACCTCCAAAGAAGGAGACTCCACCACACTCCTTGGCAGCAAATTCCACTGTCGAACAGTGGAATGCTTGTTGCTTTTTAATTCTAACATTTCTATCTAAAATTTTAATTCTAACATTTCTATCAAGTAGATTGTGATAATGAACTGTCCAGTACTTCCCCCCTCATGAAACCTCATAAACCTATGCAAAAAATCTGTTTTAATTTGATTTTATGTTTTTAACGAATGTATATTTGTTAGAATACAGCTATTCTTATGCAGGTGATGGTTGTTTATAACTCATCCTTAAAAAACCATAGGGCCAAGTTATGAATGTTACTGAATGATTTAGGTCAGTGAGAATTGCTGATGTTTACAGTGAGCAGAGTAACTACTCAATACCCCTTTTATGTTTTTTATGTCTCTGAATATCAGAGGAGACTCAAAGTTGGTATATATCAGTGCAGTTCCTACTAAATTGAGACAATTCCTCTGTATACTCAGTCTCTAAGCCTGATCTGAGGGAGAGGTAATTCATTTTCATAAGTAACACTTCTGATCTTTTAACCTTATGGCTTACTATATATAGACCTGCAGGCAATGAAAGCTCCTGCTACAGTGGTCTTCAGAGTCAAGAGAAGTTCAGCTGATTCCTCTCATCCAATACTACAAGGGCAGGGAGATTCTAAGATCAGAGGCGTCAAAAACATAGGAATTATTTCAACTCCAATAGTATGGCCTGTGAAGCAGAGGCCTCTTCATGCCAGTAAATCTGCATCAATTGAACAAAGTCCAGAGAGAAAAAATGCACCCAATTATTTTATCCCAACAACACCAGAGGTCACATCATCTGCTCCTGAGGAGCAGTCAATATCTCAAGTGAATATCTTGGGTCCTTTTATAGAACAAGTAAACATAGACGAGAATTCTTCCTTGAAGTACTCCATCTTTAATAATGTTTCAGGGCATTCTAAAAGTTTGCTAATTGAGAGTAGTAACCAAAGAGAAATACCAACTATCCCTCTTGATCATATCAGAAACATGGTACTCCCTCTTCAACAGAGTGAAAGTGTTGACAGAGAGCCAATATGGACTTGGGCACCTCAGTTAGAAGATCCTAAATCAGATTCTTTCTTTCCTTCTCTGAGCAAGAGTATCTTTCATCAACCCACAGAGAATACTCAGTGGTTGTTATCAACAAATAGTTACACATTCTCTTCTGCTTATAAATATGCTTACAATTTCTTACAGTCTTTGAGTGAAGTTGCAACATACAATCAAGCTGTTTCTGATATTTCAGAAGAAATGCTTCCATCTCTTTCTGTCCAGTCTTCTTATACCCACCGTATGCAATTATTTCAAGAAACAAAGGTAGACTTACTAGAAAAAAGGTCACTTGGAAATGTCTACCTGGAGCCCACAAAGAGAATTCTACAAGAGGATTCTATTAGAAATGGGTTTTATATTTTTGGTGAACTACAGCCTACAAAATTTAATTACATCAAAGACTATAATTCAGTACATTTTAAAAAACAAGTTTTTAAACAGAGTGCAAATCCCTCTGGCTCCTTACAAAACATGAAAGCCTGGTTTCCAGATGTTGTGCCCATAATTCATCCAACAGAAGTTTTCCTGCCAGCAGAATACAGTACAGAATTGCAAAGTTTATCAGCTGTTTTACCAAAAAGAGACACACACTCAGAAATTCAACAGACTGTTTTTGTTTCATCGTTGTATCATGGAACTTTCAACACTGCCCCTTTCAAAGGTGGCTTATTTACATTTAGACCTCTAACTGAAGAAGAGGTGGTAGAGGCCTCTTCTCCAGAAGATGAATTTGAACTTCCAGATACATTTCTTGCTTATACCAACTCCATGTCTCTTTCCTTAATTTCCTTGGAAAATAAGGCTCCAGGATCTGGACATGTAGAAAACAGTGAACCTGATAAACCACATAATGACATGACTCTTCCCACAATTGATTCTAAACGGATGGATAAAATCAGTAAGTCCTGGAAGCCTGGTGACTTAAGTCATCCAACACAATATGTTGATAATTGGATTTTGGGGAAAGATCCTCTAGTGCCTTCTGAGGACTCTACAGAAAGGTGGCAGCTCTTCTTCAGCCAGTCAGTTTCTTCCCTAACAGAAGGAGTGTTAATGCCTGCCACAGAAACAGATGACATCACCATGCAAACTACCCCTAATAATAGCACAGTGGACCATGGAACTGAACAAATAAACACTTCTACTTCTGTGTCAGAAAAGAATAGAGAGAAGCATAGTTCAGTTGTTCCGATACTCTCGTCAAGGATTTCAGAAAGTATGGAAAGAACATTTCCACTGGAAACAAAAAGAGACCTTCCTCTTAACATAAGTGTGTCCATGAACGATGAATCTCCACTTTATTTTCCTTTGACTTCATTAGAAATACCTGTGATTCAGCCTTCCATGCATTTGCAAAGAAGTACTTCTGATAGGTTGTATGTAAAATTGAAAAGTACTGCTGTGTTAGCCACACAGCAAATTTTGGATAAAACACAAGCTGGCTATATAATAAATACATTCCCTTATCATACTGATCTATTAACACAAACTTTTAAGCCTCCATGTACAGAAAGTGCCTGCACAGTTTCAGCACTGAGTCTAATAAATGTGCAGTTTGGTAGCCACTCAGCATCACTGATTGTGTCAACACCTTTAATCTCACGAAGTCTTCTAAGTGACCTTGGTCAAAATTCTCCCGATTTGGGCTATTCATGGAACGAAGTCCTAAATGTACAAACAAGCCCACTGAATGAAAGCCATATAACTGTCAATGTAAAACAACCTTTGGAAGATTCAGAAAACAAACGTACCCCTTCTCTTCAGCTAGAAAATGTTGATACAGTTGTTGGTGATGTGGATCATGAAAGTATTAAGCCTAATATAGAAGCTACCATTTCAGGAGAGGAATCAGTTTGGAAGGTGCATCGCTTTAGCAAGCATACCTATAGTTCTGCAAACAAAGTATTGCCCTCCTTCAATCCTAGTAACAATTATGCTACTGATTTGTACATTTGGGCAATTTCCCCATCTTTTGAAGACTTCCTGGATTATGATAAAACAGCAACCTACCATTCCTTTTTGGAACCAACAGTTTCACTGGTAACAGATGTGATAGCAGAGTCACCTCCATTTCTTGAATCCATTATTCATTTTAATGAAAGTACCTTAAACAGCACAAATGTCACAATTGGAATGACACTCCTTCATAATTTGCAAACCCCAGGCTCAGTGGAAAAGGTGACTCATGAATTTTTTTTGTCCAATGTGACATCTAAAGCAAACCAAAGTATTGTAGCCCACACAACACTGAGTCCTAGCACCAGCTCTCCCAAATCTTTGTTGTCTTGTTTTTTATGCAACATCTTCATTGACCGGGACTGCCCGTGTGGACCTGAGGTCAAGCACAGTATGTCAAAGTGTGATAGTAGACGTAGAAAACAATCATCCATCTGTTAGATCTTGTAGAAATTGATTTAGAATAACTAGGACTAGACTAGACTCCACACATAGTATTGTAAGCCTTTAACAGTGTGATCCTATACATGTCTACTCAGAAGTAACTCCCATTGAGTTCGGTGGGGAATACTTCCAGGTAAATGTGTATAGGAATGAAGGCTAAGTGAACTTGATTAGGAGTGCATTTACACCATTTTTAAAAAGATTAGTAATGATAATATAGATCTTTAGTATGTAACTCTAATCACTATCATCCCATCTACTAACTACAAAAACTTTGAGGAGACTATTATGACAATCTTATATATTTGATTCATCTATTCTGCCCATGCACATTTTGGTTTTTTTCTCTGTGTATACTTGTGCATACAGGCATATATTTTATAAAGAAAATACAGTTTGATCAAATGTGGGGCTGCAAGTGAGGCTTTTAAGTTCCACCCACCCAGCCTTTCTTCATTAGGGTTGCCACATCCAGGGATACACAGAGCTAATTTTTGTATCTTTCTCCCTCTCTGCTTGATTCGGGGAGAGGAGAGAGAGAGTGGAGAATCTATGGATGCTGCTACACAAACACAGCTCTGGTCTGAGCTCCTGAAAACATTTCTGGTTTGATTTTTGTTTACCACCAGAACATTGTTGAATGTATTCAACAAGGTAAATCAAACCCTAGCAATTATACATAAATACAGTTATATTAAATTCCTTAGATTGCCCCTTGATATTTTACAACAGTTAGAATATCTACAAAAGAAAATAAACATAATTTCAAATAATAAAATTGTATCTTAAGAATCCTTTTGCTTTTGTCATTTTATAGTCTCCTGAGAGATGCTAGAGTCTTCTATACTAACCTCAATGAAACATGTTGTCACTCACCATGTGATACATCTTAAACAATTTAGTTCTACTTTATAGATGGTTTATTATAGCTTTTCTATTAAGTATGATATAATTTATCATGTATTTCTGTATCTCCACCTAACCTAATTGCAGAAGTATTTTTCACTGAAGCAGAAGTGTGATTTTCATAGAAATTGGTTCATACATCACTGAGGGCTCATATAACTGTCCAAATACATGATGTGACAGAAGACCGCCAGTAGTGTTTGGTTCAGCAAATGCTATTAATCCAGTCCAGTGTGATATTGATCCATACATTGGGGGTTGGGGGGGTGGGATCACAAGCACTGTCATATTCATTGTGGGGAACCTGTACATCCCATGGGTTTCCCTTCACTTGTAGCTTCACTCACAGGTTCTAGGCTGTTCAATCACTATTATGGAACATTATACGCTCCCATTCTAATAGATAAGCTTTTTCAGTTGGTTATTAGACCCTTTCATATTATTGCTTTAGTGGAAATGGGGACGTAATCCCTCAGATGTTTTAGGCCTCCATCGCACAATAGTCAGGTTTGATGGCAATTGTGGGCCACAGATTTCCCATCTCAATTTAGCTTAGGCAGAGAGATAGTGATTGGCCCAAAATTGCCTAATGTGCTTCATGGCTTAGTCAGGATTTGAACCCTAGTCTCCCAGGTACTGGGCCGACACTAACCACAATTCCACATTGATTGTTGTCATTTTTGCCATGTAGGATCAAATTTATCTCTGTCTTGAAAGTAAACAGACTGCCACAGCTGCACTGTGTATTTTATGTTACTAGATTGGTATCTTCAACTATATCATGTTTTGAGTCACTGACTCACCTTATCTGGCATAGAGCAATAGGCCCTATTATACAAAACAAGATAAAATTTTGCTTCAGGGACGTGAATATTTGTAATAGATCATAAAAACAGCCAAAGGAGGAGTTTGCAATTTGAGTGATCATATTTTAAATTCTGATTTATTTATGTTTTACTATTGATGCAATGGCCCAATATTTGTAAAACATTATCTTTATTAGTATAATGAAAAGATAATTTAATCATCAACATATTTAATACTTAAGGTAATTGCTAAATACTAGTTAACTGTTACCACAAAACATAAAAATAGTAGTTAATAGAACTGTTAATTATAGCAATGTTATATAAGCTTTCTGTTAACCTGAATGATGCAAAGTTTTTCTCCTTGGCTTTTATTATGAAAAGCCAGAGTAAATCTATAGTTGCAGGCAAATTTGACCTATTAGAAAACAAAATTTAGGTTTAAAAGTTGGCTGGGCTACGTGGCAGCAGTCTACTATTTCAAGCATTACCAGCATCAAGATTTAATGGCATAGTTGACAATGTGTTTTGATTGGTTATTTTATCATTGTTCCAATTCTATCTGGTGATACTGGGTTGCAGTCTTTGCACATCTAAGCTTCATCTGCTCACGATGAAAATAATTGAAACTTGGATATAGTCTGACTAAGCTATGGGTTGCATTCAGTGAAGATGTCTTGTTCGTGCAAGGTCTTGCATTTGTGTGATAGAATTCCCCCCATCTCTTCCTGTGCTCACTTTCCATCTCCCCAATATGCCCCAGAGGATATGGCGAAAACCCTTAGAACAGATCAGGGGTGGGGAGAATTCTGTTGTATGAGTGGAAATCCTTTGACAAACTGGACAAGTTCATTGGATACCACCCTATATATTTTAGTACATTTTCAAACAGGTTTTTGCAGGCTGCTATAAAACATGTATCATGGTTCTAACTTTTACAATGTTTTTGTAATATATAGGGGGACTGTTCTACAGAATTGCCATTACTGTCTATACTTCCAACCTTGAATCAGAGTCAAGTGTTCAGAATGCAGTTGCAGAATGGGTAAGTTAGGCTTTTCTATAAACCTCTTCCTCTGCTCATTATTATTCAAATTCAATTTAACAAATACACAATTCAAAGCAATGCACATGCTAGAACTTAGAAACTTATTCTGCAAAGCCTGCTGTAATGTATGGATGTTTCCGGAATCCAGTACCCATAGGCCCCGGCCAAAAGTGGTCAGTGCTCAGAAATTATGGGAGTTGCAGTCTGACAGCATTTAGAGGGCAACAGGTTAGCCTCCCACTGTAATGGCTGGGGTGCAAACAGTTCTCTGTTGCAAAGCAAGCCCTAACAGCTGTGATGTAAACAGTTGTTTTCATATTTTGTATCTGCTTATTTTGTATTGTTGGACTGAGAACAAATATAGAACCTACTTGACTGCCTCATATTGAAGCAGAATGGAAGGATTAAAACCATCAAATGCAAGTTCCATTAAAGAATTATATTTGGAGAATCACTACAATGCCTTCGCAGTTGCTCTGTTCATGGGCACTCTGTCTGCATCCTTGGTTAACTTGACCAAAGCAACTGCATTTGTAGGATAACAGCTTCCATAAAGTTTGTCCAAAAGTGGGGATGACAACATCCTTCTGTGACTATCACTATGCTGTAAAATCTGAGATCTCTCCTTTTCTCTAACCTGGATTCAGTATTTTATGGCTATAGTGAGGGTACAGACAGGATAAAGTTTTGTACACTAGTCCCTATGTGCAGAGTCCTTTATATGCCTGTGATTTCCTCATTGTTGTCTTGCTCTATTTGTCAAGAATGGATCTCTGCCTTATTTTTCCAGCATTTTTAAAGATGGTATTTTTGCTTTACTGACCCATCGCTCAAGACAAAAATGTGGTGTTCACTCTGAATGTTCACACAAGGTCACACATACAAAATTGGCACAAAATTGCTTTTCTCATACAACACTGTAATGTTAAAGTGAAGGCAAAGCAAGATGTACATTTCTGCCATATAGTACATGTCTTTCAACCTTTATGATGTTGTCCTTTTGTTTTCCAGCTAAATCGCACCTTTCAGAATTGGAATTACACTGTATATGTGGTCAATATAAGGTAAATGCTTGCTACGAGTGAAACAAAAGACAAGTTACCATTCTCTTGGGTAAGGTTATTTCCCCTCAAACTTTAACATTTGTGTCTCTTGTTTTGTAGCGTTCAGCTGAGTACTGTGAAAGAAGGAGTAAGGGAAAAGAGAAGCACAAATGATCAAAGGTAAAATTATGTGGATAGGCTCCAAAATAATTCAGATAATCTTGTTAATTTCATCAGGTGCTGAAATAATTGTTTAGAATGCGACGGACAATTTACACTTAACCTGGTAGCAGTGTGAGAGATATTTTCCATGCTGCCCTTGATCAGAGGCAGTATGCTTCTGCGTACAAGTTGCTGGAAACTACAGGAGGAGAGAGTGTTGTCCCCCCCCCCCCCGGTCCTGGTTGCAAGCTTCCCATGGGCATCTGGTTGGCTATTCTGAGGGCAGGATGCTGGGCTAGAGGGGCCACTGGCCTGGTCCAGCAAAGCTGTTCTTTTTTTCAAGCTGCTCTGTGTTTGATACAAGGAAATTCAGTGAGTGGGGCCAGTTGCATGGTTCCTGTTTGAGAAGGTTAGAAAGCAGCATTAAGATCCTATAAAAGCATACATTTGGTCCCATCATTGTGGTTCCTGTATTCAGTGGCCTGCACACCCACCCACCCACAAAGCAGCAGTAGCAGCAGCATGGAAATTTATTCTCCATGATATGCTCCCACACCACTGAAGAATGTATGTAATCAAAATGGATGGGACAAATTATGTAGAACCATATTGATTTCAATTGACACTGCAGGAAGGGCGACAGTTGGATAGGAAAGACCCATGTGTCTCACGGAGTAGTGATATTCATATGTGCTGCTCCCAGCACCATGGGATTACACAATGAGAGAAGTTCAGTGGGTGGCATTTCATCTGAAGGGGCAAGTTGGTCCTAGACCAAGATGAGAAGAGGCCATTTGTGAAGCAGTTCCCACACTGCTGACAGAATAATGCAAACTGAATCTATACCTTTGCTTAATTTGTAAAATTAAAGTGCTTTTTGTTGATGCTGCTCTGTTCCCTTGCACTTCACAGCTACCTTCAAAAAAGCCCTATTCATTCATCCTCTCAGTAAGAAAACCTATATAATTAGAAACTGAACTCTTCAAACCCAGGGATAGTGAAAGAAGTGACATGAAAAATTACATCCTCAGGAAGAGTAAAGGAAAATGCAATATAGAAATACTTGGTCATCTTACATCACTTAGTAATCTGCATCAAAGTGATCCAAAGTACATACTGCTCACTGTGTATGAGCCAATGACAGATGCATGTTTGCCCAGTCCCAAAGTGCATGTCTTTATCAGCACCTGGTGCAGCCTAAAAATATATCTGGACAGCAGGAGTGTGACAACACAAATTTTAGTTAATTATTAACTGAACAAGATGGTGACATTTAACTGGTTTTTATTGTAATGTGTAATGTTTAATTTTCCTATTTCAGTATTTCTGTGTTTCCCAATTTGAGGGTCCAGCTAGAGAGCAGAGTTGAAATGAAGATTAATATGATGATGAGGGCATTTGTTTCTGGTACAGTGGTACTCTGGTTACAAACTTAATTCGTTCAGGAGGTCTGTTCTTTAGCTAATGGGGCCTCCTACTGCCGCTGCGCCACCGGAGCGTGATTTCTGTTCTTA